>NW_026000026.1:73449127-73477197 GCF_001458135.2 Marmota marmota marmota
CTTTTTTTTTTTTTTTTTTTTTTTCGGTACTGGAAAATGAACCCAGAGGTACTTAACCACTAAGCCACATGTGCAGTTTTTTTTAAAAAATACATTTTATTTAGAGAGAGAGTCTTGCTGAGTTGCTTAGGGCCTTGCTAAATTGCTGAGGCTGGCTTTGAACATGTTGTGCTCCTGTCTCAGCCTCCCAAGCTGCTGGGATTACAGGCATGGATTATGGCACCCAGCACACACTCCATCTTTTCTCTGAGGTCTAAGGGCTCAAACCAGGTTGCACTGGATTCAGTCCTGGCCTATCCCTGTGCAGCAGCATAGCCTGGAGGACCCCCTGGTGGAGGATGGGAGCTGAGCCTCCTCAGGTTGAGACCCTGTGAGAGAGAGGATGATGGCAGTGAAGAAGCTCAGCCTTTCCTATCGGTGGGTGTGATAAGGTAAGGGAAGTCTGTTGGGACCTAAGGTCCTAAGGACCCATCTATATGTCTCCACCAGAGTAGGGACTCAGAGCAGCAACCAGATGCCTGCTGCAAATGCCTGGGCTCTTCCCACAGGGTGAGCCATTCTTCTCCTGCTGACTGTTGAGCCTCTCCCTCTCTGGGTGTTTTGGAGCAAGGCAAGCGCTCCACGGGTGAGCTATATCCCTGCCCTTCACTGAGAGTTTTGTAATCAGACTCTGATTGCATGAGATTATCTCATGTATAGAATGGGATCAAATCAGCCATCTAGTGAAAGCTGGAAGAAACACCAGTGAGTCTGATCTGGGAAGGACACCCCTGGAGTCTGGGATCCCATGAAATGCATCTTTCCAGGGACAGGCTCTGCCTCCATGAGCATCACAGAGTATCTGGGACTTCTTCAAAAAGTTAAGCCTGGATGTGGGAGGTGTGGGAAGCCAGGAGGGGCAGCAGACAAGTGGGGTCCTCTACAGGGGTCAAGGTCTCCCACTTTCAGGTCACTTTTGGTGATGAGAATGGGTGGGGAGGAGAGGAATGACACTCTTGGAAGGATGGGGTAGAAATAGTTTGTACTTCTCTGCAGGAAAAGAGGAATCCATTTCTGTTTGTTTTTAGCTCTGTGGACTTACAGAAGGAATCTTGAGTATAAAGAATTATAACCAGCCCCAACTCCCTGACTTTGAATAATCCATTATAAAAGTACTGTTCCTTTTATCACAATATTCTTATCTCTGTTTGTTTCTGAGCTGCAAAGAAATGCCCTAAGTTACACCCCAGCTGTGGAGCTTCTAGACCAAAGGCTACTGTTTTCTTCCTGCAGGAACCCTGGGGTGTTCCAGGGTTAAAAGGCCTGGGCCAGCCATGTGTGTTTAAAAAACAAGGCTGACTCTGAAGCCAGCGGCTCCAGCCTGACTCCATCCTGCTGTTAATGGAGGACAGAGGACCACTTACGGCTTCCTCTTCACCCCATAACAAACAGCCCCGCTCCCCCAGGCCTTCCTGCGCGGCCCCCACTGCCCTCCCGCTGGTGGCAGCAGCAGGCCTGTTCCCAGTCTGCCTTCTCTGCCGGCCCGGCCCGGCCCTGCGGTCAGCCCAACAAGGCGTCTGAGGCCCAGCTCCTCTGAGATAAGGCCCAGACTAACCGCATTAGCAGAGAGCTTGGCGGCTTGGCCTGCCTCTGTCTGGTGTTTGGACACTGAGAGCCTCCTGGGCAGGGTGGAGGCCTTTGCCCTGCCGACAACATGTGGTCCAGCTCTGAGCACAGGCTCCTCTGTCGCCTCCTGGGGGAAGTCCTCCTCGACTGCTCTGGCCCATGTGGTCCCCCACATCCAGCCCATGCGTTTATCTTGCTTGCATTTGTCACGCACCCTTAAGAAAGCTTTTATCACAGCTTCTACATGACAGTTCAGGACGTCACCATCTTCATTGTCATTCCCATTTATTGGAACACTCTGGGCACTCAGCTTGGCACGAAAGCATCTTACCTGAAATAGTTTATTGACTCCAACCCAGAGGTTCTCTGAAGTTGGCACCATTGGTATCCCATTTTACAGAGAAGGACACTGAGAAATTCCTGTTTTCTTAGACTTTATCACTCTCTGTGATCACATATTGTGATAATCTGCTTATTTCATATCTGGCTCTGGTATTACATATGGTATTACATCCCATGTAGCCAGAGATTTCCCTTCTGAGGGAATGGGGACCTAGCACGAGCAGTACCTGGCCCCTAGGAGGTGCTCAATAGATGAATAAGGCAGGATGCTGTCACCTGTCCGTGGCCCCCCATTTGTCATCTCTT
Organism: Marmota marmota marmota; assembly: GCF_001458135.2. Classification (NCBI taxonomy): domain Eukaryota; kingdom Metazoa; phylum Chordata; class Mammalia; order Rodentia; family Sciuridae; genus Marmota; species Marmota marmota. Next base: position 73,451,381 of record NW_026000026.1, read on the forward strand.
ATTAGGTATAGGACTAGTATATGAGTGCATTTTCATGGACAAATAAATAAGAGAAAGGAAGAAAAAGAAATACAGAAATCAAAATGTGAAAGTTTTTGTATCTCTAGGCCCACATCCTGTTCCCTCCCCAAGAAGTAACCGAATAACATATTTTTACATAAACAAAATTATATTGGGCATATTGTTCTGAAATCTGTGCTTTTCATTAACCTGTCCTGGGGCCTTTCCCTGTCATGATATCAGGTTTACTCCATCTTTTTAATGGCCACACAGCATTGCTGATGTGACTGGACTGTCATTCTTTCAGCCATCTTCCTATTGATGGCTTTTTTTTTTTAACATTTATTTTTTTTTAGAAGTAGATGGACACAATACCTTTATTTTATTTATTTATTTTTGTGTGGTGCTGAGGATCGAACCTAGGGCCTCACACGTGCTAGGTGAGCACTGTACCGCTGAGCCTCAGCCCCAGCCCCTATTGATGGCTTTTTAAGTTGTTTCCAATTTTTCTCTATTTCACCTAAGATAACAAATGAATATTGTTTCTGTTATCTGTTGCTGAGCCACCAAACTCTCAAAGTGCAGTGACTTGAAGCCACAATTTATTATTTCTCATGTTTCTGGGGACCTGCTGCATGGGTCCTCTGCCTCACATGGTACTAAGTGAAGTCTCCAGAATGTTCTGGTCCGCATGGCTGGCGGTTGGTGCTGGTGGTGGCTGGCACCAGGGGTGCCTTGGCTCTCCTCTGACTGGTCTGTCCCTGTGGCTTGAGTTTCTCGAAGTATGGAGTTAGGTTCCAAAATTTCACTTCTGCCTTATCCTATTGGTCAAAACTAGTGGCAAGGCACGGCCAGATTCCAAGGAGCCAAGACACAAGCTCCATGTCTGGGCATGAGGAGGAGCAGGTGTGCATGAGCAGGGTGGGAAGAATCTCTGGGTGTCAGTTTTTGAGACTAGCTTCCAAAAACATATAAATATCCATGGGGGGGGGTGTCCTTGTGGTTCACATATCTTTGGAATATGTGAGTGTTTTTGTAGGTTAATTCCTAGGAGGAATTCTTTGGGTTCAAGGGCATGTGCATCTTAGATCTGGATGACCCCTGCAAGACTGCCTTCCACTAAGCTGTACCCTCACATATTCTCAGTATGATGCAAGAGTGCTCATCAGGGTAGGCCATGATCAGTGGTTTCCATCTTTGTCAATCTCATGGATGAAAAATTGCATCTTGTTTTTACTGTTAGTGGTGATGAGCAACATTTTATGTTTCGTTTCTTTTTTTTAATTTGCAGTACTGAAATTGAACTGAGGCATACTCTGCGACTGTGCTACATCAATAGCTCTTTTTATGTTTTTATTTTATTTATTTGTTACTAGAGATTGAACCCAGGGGGTTAGACTGAGCTGAATTTCCAATCCTTTTTATTTTTTTATTTTGAGACAGGGTCTTGCTAATTTGCCCAGGTTGACCTTGAGCGTTCGATTCTCTTGCCTCAGCCTCCCAAGTCACTGGGATTACAAGTGTGCACCAGCACGCCTAGCTGTGTTTTGTTATCCTCTATACCAAAAGTTCAATGTGGGAGTAAGGCCATGAACTTACTGTATCATCAAAGAAACAGGAGAATGGTTTTGAGGGGTTGGAGAGGCAGAAAATATCCCATATGAGGACTGTGATTCAGGGCCTCATCAGACAGTTCTGCTGCCCATGACCTGCCTTTGAAGAGAGGGTTCAAAGTGTTGATGAGCAAATTATTAACCCTGTACTATCGTCAAGATCATCACTTGCGTAGATGGGTGTGGGCTTTCAGAGGGCCCTGTCATTCCCAGTGAGAGAATGTTCTATGCTTTCTTGGAATCAAGGCAGCACTGAACTGAGAGCCCAGGGGCTGAACAACAAAGCCTATATAGGAAGAGAGTGTGGGATGCTGGGAGTAAGATTTTTTTGGGGAAAAAAAGTCTCCATTTGATGCCCTTTTCAGTCCTTTTGAGGATTTTCTCCTCTTCTGTTCCCACTTTCCCAAGAGAGGAGAGATGGAAGATAGAGACCATGATGAGTTGGATGGAATAGTCCAAGGGTTTATTTGTGTGTGTGTTTTAGTACTGGGGGTTGAACCCAGGGGCACATTATCACTGAGTTACATCCCCAGTCTCTCTCTCTCTCTCTCTCTCTCTCTCTCTCTCTCTCTCTCTCTCTCTTTGAGACAGAGTCTCTCCAAATTGCCATGACTGGCCTCAAACTTGCCATCCTCACACTTTAGCCTCCCCAAGTTGCTGAGATTTCTGGGGTGTGCCAAAGTTTAATTCAAAGTTATTCACCAGTCAAGGTCAGGTTCTGCTAGTTTCCCAGCTTTGGATCTGTTTCAGTCCCTTAGTCTTCACACACTAGCATCAAACAGGACCATTTGGGTCACAAGGGATGGAAAAGACAATACATATTTTGGCTTAAGCAAGGGGGAGAAATGGAATTTATTGGGTCACATGTGAGGCTGTCTGGGAGTGGAGATGGAAATGGGATGGAGAGCCCTTGTCGGCAAGGGGCTCCTCTTTGGCCTCTCCTCACCTTGCACTCCTGTGAAGGTGAGAGGGTGGCCACACCTGCAGCCCCTCGCCTCCAGGGCCGAGGCCAGCATGACAGAGGAAGTGTCTGTCTCCAGCTCTGTGTTCCTGTCACGGGCCTCTGTGGCTCATTGGCTCCCCTGTGGCTATTTTTCCTTCCCTGATCCCGATTCCTTCCCCTGTGGCCTGGGGAATCTGATGTGGGGATTGGCTTAAGCTGTACTGTGTGTCCCTCCCTGCAGCCTGTTTTAGAGCCTCCTCTTGAGAGGAGAGCTAGGATGGGCCTGAAAACCACCCTGGGAGCCATTTCCTGAAGGCAGGGAAAGGACTCTAGGGATGGATGTCATGGACAAAAGTCACTGGCCGTGGTTCCTCCCTGGTGCAGGTCACATGGTCATTCACCTTAGCAGGCAGCCTCTACAAAGCAGGAGTCATTGGGGATCCAACACTTCCTGGCTAAGGCTAATCCATTTCACCCTGGGACAAGCAGTGACTATCAAAACCCTGTGGAAAGTCTCAGGACAAGCACAAATGATCCAAAGCCTTGCTGAGGTCAGGGGTTATGACCTGTTTATCAGCCTTCAAGCAGCAGGTGATGAAAAGGCCTGATTTTTAACTCCTCTCCATCCCTCTTGCTGTTAAAGAAAGGTACCTGAGAAGAGGAAAAGCAGCCCAGGGAGGAAGGAGGGCAGGAGCGGGTAAAGATGGAGGTCTTCCCTTCAGAATTTAATTTCCAGGATTATTATTTGTAAAATTGATTACTGCAAATTATCTATGGGGTTTAGGCCAAGGGGATATATTTTCTTCAACTGCAAACCTATATGGTTGGGAAGCAAAGCCTACTTCTTTGCTAGGCTGGGGAAAACACCCTGGGATGTGCTAACAGGCCCAATGGGATCATTAGCCTCCTGTTAATCCTTTAATGGTTTACTCTTTTTATTTTTTTTTTAAGTGAAAACTCAGGTTAAATATTTATTATACAGGGAAGGAATGCTGCTGCTTCCTCCTGCTTTTCCTGTGTTGCTGTTAATTATTTAATAGGTCATGGCGTGCAAATAGTATAAAACCTAAAAGGTACCAAAGACTCTATGGGAAAGGTATGATGTCCTGGGACTTCTGCCCCAGTGTCACCCTCCCCCAAACCAACCGCCACTCCAGAGACAGCTTCTATTACCAGTTTCATTGTGTCTTTGCTGAAAGTTGTACCACATGTACATCACTTAATGACTTTTTTTTTTCTCTCTTTGAAAGTAAAGAATTAGACTTTTCTACTATAGTGACTTAAAGGCTCCAGAGTTAAGGACACAGAGTTAAAGAAACAAACCAGGCCCACTTCCTCCCGTGGATCTAATGTCGGCTGATGAATGGTCACTGGTTCCAGAGGTTTATACACACTTGTGTCCTCTTCCCCACCCGGATCCCCCAGGGACAGGGCCTGAACTGCTTCCTACCACTGTGACCAAAAATGGTTTCACTCAGCATTATTTGTCCAGCATCCCCTCACCTTATTTGCCGTCTGGGCTCCAAATGCCCTACAGTTTTCCAAAAATAAAGTTGAAGACTTGTCACCACGGATGCCGTGCCAAAGCTGATGGCTCGGAATCTGAAGGCACTTCTGAAAGAAAAAGCCAAAAAACGCTTGTGAGCAAAAGTGAGGTGTCCCTGGGGAGGCATTCATGGAGCGCCAACTGTGTTCCATGCTTGGTGCTGGGCCCCAGGGTTTCAGTGACCGACAATGCACAGTCCCCTTCCTGGACAGCTCAGTGCAGTTCCGAGTGGGCACGGCACCAATGTAACATCACTGGTGCCTCCCCAGAGCCCTGGGAGTGGGGTGGAGCATTATCCTCATTTTACAGCCCAGCACTTGCCTCAGGCAGAGGAAGTTCACAGCTCTAGGTCACAAAGTTGGGACACGGTGGGAGCAGTGTTACACCTAGGGCCTTCTGCTTCCAATGCCAAAGAGTTAGGCCGCACAAAAACACTGCCTGCCCACTTGGCCTGGCACTGGGAAGCGACTGACCCATCCTTTGACCATTTGTTCCAAAATAAAAGTATTCTATTGAAGTGAGCAATTCACTACTTAGAGATGAATTTTGTATTCTCAGGGGACATGTAGACAGAGTTCTATGTGGGTCAGCTCACTGTACTCCATCATGGGGTAACATCATTGATAGAAAGAAGCTCCTGTTAGTTTGCCATAGGTCAGGAGTTTTGTTCATGTGCCTCTCAGATAAGCAGAGAAAGTGTGACTTCTGTGTTTAATTGAGGCTCCTATCTACTAGTGTCAGGAGGGGCAAATGCACTCAGATGCAACAGGTACTGAAGTCCTTTTTTTTTTTCTTTTTTGGTACTGGACATTAAACCCAGAGGCTCTCTACCTTCAAGTCACACTCCCAGTTCTTTTAATTTTATTTTGAGACAGGGTCTCACTAACTTGCTGGGGCTAGCCTTGAACTTGCAATCCCCTTGCCTCAGCCTCTGGAGTTGCTGGGATTACAGATATGTACCACTACTCTCAGCTCTCAGGCCTGATCTTTAAACAGTCACCTGAGGTTTCACTCAGTCTCTTCTACCAAGTATGAGAAGGTGTGGGAGGAGGCACTGGTGAGAATTCATGGACAGGGGAAGGCTCCCTCTGTCCTTGTGTTTACCCTTGGGTGTGAGGTGACTAGTGTCCCAGGACTGTCCTAGCCAGTCCCGGGGCCACCCAGGGACTATTACACCTTTTACAATTATGGGGCCTGCTCCTACTCGGCTCAGACAGCATGTGGTAGGATGCCCTACTACCTTGTGTTCCTCTGCGTTGTCCTCCTGTGTCTTAGCCGAGTCTGCCAGGTGGGCCCTGGGCAAGAGTTGCACGGAAGGCTCCAGCTCACGTGTACAATGTAAGAACTGAAGAAGGCACCAGATCCTCTTCCCTGACCACAGTGTGTGGCCTCGTGCTGTGCTGGTATTCCTCTGGAGGCCACTCCAGAAGTGGGGTAAGAATCGACTCTGCTCATTGTGTTCTCCTCACCTATCCCTCTGCCCCTCTCTGAGCAAAGATTGGCCTTACATATCTACATGTCTAGTTCTAGATGGTTCTGCTTCTGTCCTTTCCCCATTATCTTTTGGGGAGGAAAGAGTGGGCTTCTCTTTTACTTCTTCTACATCTTACTTAAAAGCTATCTTTTATTTATTTATTTAATTTTTTGCGGTAGGGAGGAAGACAGGGTCTCACTGTGTTGCCCAAACTGGCCTCAAACTCATGAACTCAAGCAGTCTTCCTCCAGAGTAGCTGGGACCACAGGCCTGCACCACCATATGCTGCTCATAGCTGTCCATAGCTAAGAGTGATGCCACAGCTTACCCATGATTGTTCTCCAGAGAAATGATCGTTTCTAACTTCTTCAACCTTTTGTTTCTAGGTCCTGAAGGTCAATTTTGCCAAAGGGTCTGAAATCAAGCTGGGCACAGTGGTGCCCGCCTGTAATCCGAGCTACTTTGAAAGCTGAGGCAGGAGGATCACAAGTTCAAAGCCAGCCTCAGCAACTTAGTGAGGCCTTGAGCAACTTAGCAAGACACTGTCTCAAAATAAAAAGTAAAATGGCTGGAGAAGTGACTCAGTGATAAAGTGTCCTTGAGTTCAAGCTCCAGAAAAAAAAAAAAATACCAGGAAGAAAAGTTCTGAAATCATTTTCCACAACTTCCTTCTCAAATTTCGTGGTGGTAGGTGAGTGCTTTTCTTTAACACGTGGAGTCTTGTCATCAAAAGTTTTGGTCTTGACCACTGGAACCTCAGTGAAAACCAGGACATAAAGAGCTTCTCATCCTTTTCACATCTTTAAAGTTAGGGTCTGTGACACTTGCCACAATGTGCTCACACACTCCTGAGCCTCTCTGAGGGGTGACAAGCCTGGAGGGCGGGCAAGAAAACTGAAGCTGAAAGGACTAAAGTTACTGAATAGATATGCCACATTTTTTTTTTTTTATCCATTCATCCACTGAAGGACAAAGTTACTGAATAGATCCAAATGAGTGAGGCTGATAAAAGAAGTTCATGGAAGACACTGTAGCAGTTGAGGTAATTCTTCCATTTTTAGATATTTTTCTTGTCATGTGTTTGGTGTCGTTTGGCTGGTCAAGTTCAACTTTCATTTTTGATAGGTAAGTGTATGTTGATTTAAAAATATTTTGTAATCATTTAATTTCTTAATTTTTTTTTGAAATGCAGAGGCCACATTCATATAAGAGAATCCTATTTTTAGAAGCCGAAGGTGCCTGTTTGATGAATGGAATTAAACATGTCAATTGGTGTGTGTCCCACATGGTGGCCCCCAATCAGCGCCAACTGCAGACATCCATCAGGAGTGAAATTTTCTTCAGTCTATTCCTTAGAGCACTAATTCCAGAGATAAAGAACCCATGTTACAAGAGAAGGGGAGTGGCAGGAGGTGTGTTCCATGGTCCACTAGGCTTGGGAAACGAGTTAAACCAAGTTAACCAGGCTTCTTACCTTTTGGACTTCTCATCCTTTTCACAGAAAAAACCATTATATTAATCCAGTTTGGGACCACCATAGGTATTATTGCCCAAACTTTTTTTCTTTCTTTTTTTTTTTTTCTTTTAAAATGTATTTTATTTTGGCTGCGCTGGAGATCACAGCCTCACACCTGTTAAACAAGTGCACCACCCCAAGCTAACACTCTAGCCTCTAAACTTACTTTTCAATGGGCATTTCAAAGGACTGATAATGTTGCATAGAACCCACTCTGGGAAGTGCTGATCTGGAGGGAACCATGCAGAAGGAAATAAAGGACTCATATTCTCGTAGTATTTTCTCGTGAACAACATCCATGCTCCCTGAATCAAAGGAGGAGCCTGCAAGACAGTTGGTTCCCATGGTCAGCAGAGAGCCCCAAGGCACCACTGCCTCACTGCATGCACCCAACAAACCCTGTCATAAACCAGCCAGCCCAGCATAGGCTTCCTTCTGCTCTGAACTGAAGAAGGTTGTGTTGAGGAAGGATGGGGGTTGTGCTGCTTGGCTTGGCCCTGGAAGGTGCTCAAGGCTCTGCTGTTCAGTCACAAGAAGTAAATCTCCTTCAGTCTCACCCCTCTCCATCAAAATTACAGCATTGGGGCTGGGGTTGTGGCTCAGTGGTAGAGCGCTCACCTAGCATGTGTAAGGCACTGGGCTCGATCCTCAGCACCACATAAAAATAAAATAAATAAAATAAAGGTATTGTATTCACCTACAACTAGAAAATATATAAAACAAAAACAAAAACAAAAACAAACCTATAGCTTTCCTCTAGCCCAAACAACATCCACAAAGGAAGAGGGGAAAAAATGAACAGGAATTTCAAGAATGTGCCTGATATTTCTTCTTTGCCCCAGAAACATATTTCTTTGGACTACAAATATGATTCTAGCCATGTAGGATTTTAATGACAACTGAAATAAGTTGTAACAGGATTCTACTTCTGTTTCATCTTTATGAAAGCCCTTTGGCTAGAGCTATACAGATGCTAGAATTAAGTAGAGCAGGTGGGTCTTTACAAGATTTCTTGGTAGATGGCCAACATAACCCCTGCCCCAAGACTTGTGGCAGTTGGGGGGCTCCACGAACATTAAAGGGCTTCAGGCAGGAGAGGCCTCATCTCCCAGTTCCACTGGAACCAAGCACAGCTCCCAGTCAGCCACGGATCACATGTTGTAGTAAGCACAGCTCCCAGTCAGCCATACGATCACAAGGGGACACAACCAATACTGTGTTGGTAAGCAAGGAAGTTCAGTCAGCTAGGTGTATTAAATGCATTCTCAACTTGTGATATTTTCAATGTATAATTTTTTTTTAATTTTTACTTTTAGTTGTAGATGGACACAATAGCTTTATTAATTTTTATGTAGTGCTGGGGATCGAACCCAGTGCCTCACGCATGCTAGGCAAGCATGCTACTACTGAGCCACAATCCCAGCCCCTATAATGGATTTATTTAGAATGTAACCCTAATACAAATTGAGGAGCATTGGTATTCGACAGCACAGTGAGGTTGTTTGCATTGGTTTTGCTTTCTAGAGGTAGATGCACCCCAGGGCTCTGTCTGCAGCACCTTTCATAACCTATCCTGAGCAGGAATCAGGAGTAATGATGATGTCCAATTGGAATGTCAGGACTTCTTGCAGGGAGCTAAGGGGCAAGGCCTTCTCCATTCCCCCACCCCCTGAACATCTAATATGTAACATTTGCTAGTGCTATGGGTTCCACCTCTACACTTCTAGGAGCCATCTTCTAGGACAGAGCTGCAGATCTCTGTGGGGTTGACTCAGGAAGAACAGTCACAGCTATTTTTCAAGAGAGAGAAACAAACAGGCCAGGTACAGTGGTATACACTTGTAATCTCAGAGACTTACGAGTCTGAAACAGGAAGATCGAAAGTTCAAGGCCAGCCTGGACAATTTAGCAAGACCTTGAGTCAAAATAAAAAATTAAAGGGATGAGGATGTAGCTCAGTAGTAGAGTGCCCCTGAGCTCAATCTCCAGTATCACTTTTTTTTTTTTTAAAGAAAGAAAAATAAGTAAATGGTGAGTGTCAAGAAGCTTCCATCCTACTGCAGGTGACTGAGCAAGGACCTCCCAGACCATGTCTCCAGGTCGAGGTCCAGGTCCCTAGGGGCTGCCCCCTTTCCTGTGGCACACTTCGTTCTCCTGTCTCCTGGGAAGGCTCCAGATGCTTTCTCCCTTCTTTTTTCTCTCCCTTCTTTGTTTTTTTTTCTTTTGAAAGTCAAACCATACTTCAAATCTTTCAGAAAGAATTTTCTCATCAACCAGTGGGGATTTGAGTTTCCTTCATCAGCAGGCTCTCCCTTCAGGCAAGACTTGCTGCCCAGCTGTGGGGTGTCAGCTCCCACAAGGTCTGCCTCAGTCACCAGGAGCCACGCTGGTCTCATGCCCTGCTCAGGACAGCCCATTCCTGGTGGCCAGGTGAGGGAAGGGGATCAAGGCCTGAACTTCTCAGTGACCAGTGACATTTACTTCAGGCTTAAAGAATGGCCATGGATGTAACAGGTCTGCATTGCTGCTGGACTTTTCCCTCTGCTCAAATCTGTTCCCTCATCTCCCTCTTTTCACAGGTATTGCTCTCCAGTAACCATGCACCCCAAAGTCCATTTCAGCTTCTGCTTCTGAAGAACACAGCCTCTGGTACTTAGTACAGGCCAAGGAAGCAGCTGATGAGGAGAGGTTTGGAACTTGATCACACATCACAGAGTTGACAGTGAATGGGGTGGAACATAGCAGCCTTGGACACAACTGTCACCCCCCTGGTGGTGGCTTGGGGAAATGCACTGGGAGGCCTGGTGCGTGGTGTTTGAGAAGTGTGCAGGCCATAGAAACTGCTTGGATAAAGGTGTGGGATGACTAACTGATACTCTCACTTGATGCCGAGGACCAGTGACAAACAACTGAAAGGCGGGTGTGGTGCCAGGGGACCTCTTGGTTGCACGTAAAGAAGTTCTAATCTCTTCCAGCAGAGAACAGAGATCCAATCCTGGGATTGAGTAGTCCAAGTGGTTGAACTTCAAAGAAAGAGAAATGCCCAACTAAACAGTTCTGCTAAGCCCAGATCAAGACCCTAGTGGGGAAAGTCCCGGGGCACTGACATAAGGGATGGAGGCATCTACCTGGATGCGCCAGAAGTCTATGTTGACTGAGCATGCAGAAATGGCCACCCCTCCTGGTGAGAGCTAGCAGTCTCCCTGTGCTGGGCAACGCACAGACTTCTCCCCTGGAGACAGCAGGTGCCTTTTGTTATCTGCCCCCACCATCCCTCCTGGCCACTGGGTCTAAAACTCAGGTTAAACCACAGCATGATCCTGCTGGGGAGGTGATGGGCCTGATATAGGAGGAGAGGGTCCAATGTCAGGATCTCTACAATTGAACCAGACAGTGCCCGCAGGGGCCAGGGGATGCACCTGGGCCTGCATTTGAGGCTGTTGATCACAGCATTGGATAGGGCAGGCTGATTTTGTCATGCTTTCCTGATGCCAGAAAGCATCATGCCTAACTCCCTTCTAGGAGGCTGCTGGAGGCATGGAGAAAGTGAAGCCCATGCTGAGCAATGCTGAAATGCCAAACTGCCATGTTGGAGGATGGAGGAAGGGACCAAGAGGCTCAGAGAGGTGGACCTGATGTTCAGCCAGAACATCTGACTATGGTATGTTCCAAGGATGGACTCAGAGGACACACATCCACCGGTGGGATAAGGAATGGGCTCTTGGTATCACTAAGCATTTCAGTGGTGGCTGTCCTCTGCAGACCAGGGCTGAGGGAAGGGGACCTTTGTAGAACTTGGCTCCCTGTTGGTGATGATGATGTTGAAAACCCAAAATAATAGAGAGAAGGGGGGCACTGATTCAATTTCCAGAAGCCAGGGGACTACAGTGGTCATAATGGCTGGCAAAACTGAAGTGGGAGCCAAGGTGCCAAAAGAAAATGGGTAAGGTACTGCTGTGTCTCTAGGGCCGGATACATCCATGTGTCACTTAACAATGGGGGAAATGTTCTGAGACACGGTTGTTAGGTGATGCTAGAGTGTGAGTAGGGCATAAGTGTGACCCCCAAAGGGGCATATGCTGAAAGCTTGGTTCTTGCTTTGGCAAATGGGAATGCTGGAACTTTAAGCAATGGAACCTAGTACGAAATATTAGGCCACTGGGGCATTGCACTTGGAAGGAATTAATGTAGCTCTTGTGGAACCCTGGGTAGCTCTCACAAGAAGGTTGTTATTAAAGAACAATACTGGCCCCTCTCTGCTCTCTGGCTTCCTGACTTGCCCTGTGATCTTTCCTTCTTACACATACTCACACCATGATGCTGTCTACCATGAGGCCCTCACCAGACACCAAGTCAATGGGCTACCCAATCTTGGATTTTTAGCCTCAAAATTGTAAGTTAAGTAAATCCATTTAAAACACATTACCCAGCCTCAGGTATTTTGTTACAGCAACAGAAAATGGATGAATAGTGGATATTTTGCCACTGGACAAATATAGAGTATAGTTAAAAACTAAGATGGCTACATCAATAGGCGATAGAATCTTCTAGGACCAGTATCATATATGCAGTCCACTGGTGACTGAAATGTCATTGTGCAGCACATGATTGTAGATGGATAGTTAATAATGGTACCACTTAGCTTGTAGCAGCAGAAGAAATCCAGAAGAGAGAAACAGAGGATCAAGGCCCAGTGAAAATATACAATCCCCTGCCTAGTGAACAGTTTTTAGAAACCACTGACTGAAAAACTGGTTTTGTCTCCAGAAAGAACCCTGTGATACCATAGCACATAATGCCTCTGTTCTTGACATGCACTATCCCTATATCTCCCCACAAAGAGTACCATGGCCATTCATTCAGATCAATGTGTATTGGGGAACAGGGAATCCTTAGATATTTGAGGACTGTTGGACATAAGGTCTGAGTCAACCTTGGTACTCAAAGACTAAAGTGTCATCATAGCTCCCCTGTTAGGTGGGGCACAGGGGTCTAGGTAATAAGTGAAGTGCTGGCCAAGATCCAGCTTACAGTGGGTCTACTGGTCCCAGACCCAACCAAACGTCACCTCTCCTCATCCCCATGCCACCTCCCTACCCTCTTAATTTCTTTTTTTTCTTTTTCTTTTTTGGCACTGGGGATTGAACTCAGGGGCACTTGACCACTGAGTCACATCCCCAGCCCTATTTTGTATTTTATTTAGAGACAGGGTCTCACTGAGTTTCTGAGCACCTCATCATTGTTGAGGGTGGCTTTGAACTCTCGATCCTCCTGTCTCAGCCTCCCAAGCCACTGGGATTATAGGTATGCACCACTGCGCCCAGCCCTATACCCTCTTAATTTTTTAAGAATGGGACCATGTCTTTGAATTTCCCTTGAGTGCATGGCAGGCCACAAGGGCTCACTATCTAATAAATACCAGTGGAATTGAAGCTTTTCTTGACCACTCCCAACTGAATGTGTTTTAGTCATCTTTGCAATGCTGTGACCAAAATACCTGACAAAAGCAACTTAGAGGATGGAAAGTTTATTTGGGGCTCATGGTTTCAGTCCACAGATGGCTGAGTCCATTGCTCTGAGCCCAAGGTGAGACAGCACATCATGGCTGAAGGGCAGGGAAGAGGAAAACAGCTCACCTCATAATGGCCAGGAAACAGAGAGGAGAGGGAGGAGGAGGTAGGGCCACAGGGAAGAACAACCCTTTCAGGGCGAGCGGCCAGTGATCCAGCTCCTCCAGCAACGCCCAGCTACCTACAGTTACCAAGTCAGTCCAGTCAAACTAGGATTAGGCTACAGCTCTCATAACCCGGGCATTTCCCTCTGAACACTCCTGCATGAACACAGGAGCTTTCAGGGGGACCCCCCATACCCAAGCCATAATGATGCTTTTCCTTTCCTGGATGTTTACAGCTTCTAACACTTATTCACACATCCGCAGCTGCCTATACTGCTCTTATTATCTTTTAACTTCCTATTTTAAAGTAATCATATATTTACAAGAAATTGCAAAAGTTGCCTGGAGATGTCCTGTCCATCCTTTGTACCCTTTAATGAATTTTCCCAGTGGTGACATCTTATATAATGATAGCACAATAGCCAACCAGGAAATTGACATTCACATGTTTCTGTGAGCCAGAGTTGGGTTTTTACTAGTTTTTATATGCACTCTGTGTGCATGTGTGTGTGTGTGTGTGTTTCTGTGAAATTTCATCACCTGTATAGATTTGTCTATCACTGTAATCCAAATACAAAACTATTCCATTGCCACCAAGAGAGTGCCTCTCTCCATCCCTAACCCCAGATACCCACTGATCTTTATCTCTATAATTTTGTCATTTTGAGAATGTCATTGTGCAGCACATGTCATGCAGCATGTCATCTTTTAAACTTAGGCGATGCCTTTGAGATCTACCCAGATTGTGGCATGTGTGCATTTTTATGGATGAGTAAGTAGTATTCCACTGTGGGAGGTACCACTCACCCACTGAAAGACACTTGGGTCATTGTCGTATTCTGGCTATTACAAATGAAGTTAGTTTGAACATTCCTGTGCAGATTTGTGGATGAACATGTTTCTATTTTTCTAGCATAAAATGCCCAGGCGTGTAATTTTCTAAGAAACCGCTTAGCTGCCTTCCAGAACACCTTGCCATTTCATATCCCCACCAGCACCAGGTAAGAGCTCCAGTTTCTCCACATCCCCTCCAGCATGTGGTCTACTCAGTATTTGTTTTCTAGCTGTTCTGAAAGATGTGCTGTGGCATGCCATCTGGTTTTAGCATGCATTTCCTGGTTGGCTAATGAAGGTGAACATATTTTCTTGGGTTTATTTCCAATTTTTATATCCTCCTTGAATGAAATGTTGGTTGAAGTTTTGTGCCTTTTTTTTTTTTTTTTTTGGAGGGGCACTAGGGATTGAACTCAGGGTTCTCTACCACTGAGCTACATTCCCAGCCCTTTGTATATTTTATTTTGAGACAGAGTCGCACTAAGTTGCTCAGGGCCTCACTAAATTACTGAAGCTTGAAAGGAAAGTGACCACAACATTCAGAGCGACCAAGAGATCTTTATTGCAGCAGTGCAACAGAGGAGAAAAGAGAGAAAGAGAAGGAGGGAGGGAGGGAGGGAGAGAGAGAGAGAGAGAGAGAATATGCGCAAGAGAGACAGAGCAAGAGAGAGAGCAAGAGAGAGAGGGGCCTGGCAGGAGGGAGTTTTTATAACCCAAATCTAATGGGGTCTCTGGGTCTGCAAGCTGCCTTGTTGGCACACAAGGGGGTGAAGTGTTCGGCCTTGAGTGTCGGGTTGAGTGTTCAGCCTTGAGCAGGGGGGCCAAATGTTTAGCCTTGAGCAGGGGCTTGGGCGTTTGGGCTTGAAGCAAACAGGTGATAAAGAACCAGGAAGAGGGTTTGAGTGTCCAGGTCATCCTGCAGCTAACTTTGTTTGGCATGCCCTGCAGACAACTTATTCAGCCTGTCCTGCACCTAACAAAGCTGACCTCCAACTTGAGACCCTCCTGCCTCAGCCTCCTCAGTCACTGGGATTACAAACTGTGCACCAATGCACCCATCTCCTTTATTTTTCTTTCTAAAAGAAAGATTAATTTTGGTTCATAATTGCTTGGCCGCATTGCTTTGGACCTGTCGTGAGGTAGAACATCAGGGCAGGGAACACATGTGGAGCAAAGTGGCACATCTCTTGGAGGCCGAAAAGCAAAGATCTGCCCATTTTCTGATTGGGTTGTTTATCTTCCTACTGTTGAGTTTGAAGAGGTCTTCTTATATTCTGGATACAAGCCCTTTGTCAGAAATGTGATTTGCAAGTATTTTCTCTCTGTAGCTTAATAGCGTCTTCACAGGATAAAAGTTTTTAATTTTGGTGAAGTCTGATTGCCATGTCCACAGCCCAGTCATCCAGCATCCGGTGTGGTGGAATAGGTTGTTGAGACACACACACAAAAAAGAAAGAAAGAAAGAAAGAAAGAAAAGCCCACACAGAGAGCCAGTGCATAAAGCATAAGATTTTATGCAAAATGCAAAATGCAGAAGTGCTTACAGGGAAGGTCCAGGGGCAATAGGCTGAACAGAGAGCACCTCCATCCTTCACTGCCTTCTCCTCTCCATCATGGCGTTTTGTCCAGTGGCAGCTGGCTGGACATGTGACATGTATCCTTTCCACAGTGCCTTGTTACCTCTGAAAGAGGGTTTTCTATGTTTGGCTGCAGGAGCAGTGACAGTGGCATCAACTGGCTTTACTAGTATGGCCAGCACCCCGCGGAGGAACTGTCCTGGCACACGTGCGAGAAAGTAGCTTTCTACGATGACACTAGCTGGCCCTAGTCCCCAGTGTGCACGGGGGGGGGGAAGCCAGAGTCCTTCAGGATAGTCTGTATCTGGACATTCCGCTCCAGGCTGGCTCTCATTGCTCCCTTAACTTGGTTAGGTTTTTGGAAATAGCAAGAGACGTGGTATTTACTGCCCTCCTTCTCTTTAAGGATGATACACCAATTTTTTTAATTTTCTTTTATGAATTGTGATGTTGGTATCAGATCTAAGAACTCATCAGTATTATTAAGATTTTCTTCTAAAAGTTTTATATTTTACTTTTAGATCAATGATCCATTTTGAGTCAATTTTGGTACGAGAAGTTGTGGAATTTAACTAAAGTTTCAGATTTTTTTTACCTATCAATGACTTCAATAATTACTCCAAGACCATATGCTTGGGTTGGGGTTATGGCTCGATGGTAGAGTGCTTTCCTAGCATGCAGGAGTCACTGGGTTTGATCCCCAACACCACATTAAAAAAAAAAAACTAAATAAAGGTATAGTGTTCATCTACAACTAAAATAAATAAATAAATAAATAAATAAATAAATAAAAAGACCATATGCTCAATGCTCATTTATTGGTGACTTTTTTCCACATGCCCATCTTCTCACTACCTAAATAGTAACACTAGACCACATCTTATGCTTCTTGGCGTCTCCCACTGAATTTAGCTTTTATTCATTCAACAAATATATTTTTTTAATTTTTTAAAATTTTGTTTTATTGTTGTCCTTGTTGAGTTGCAGAAGTTATTTATATATTCTGAATATCACTCCCTTAGGCATATGGTTTGCAAATTGTTTATCCCATTCTACAGATTTTTTTTCATTCAAAAAATATTAATTGGACATTTGTTATGTGCTAGGAATTATGCTAGGCACTTAGGATATGCATATTCTTATGAAGTTTATAACAGTAGAGCAGCTGACAATAAGCAAGCAACAAATATCTAGTTGCCATTGTGATGAAGTGCTCTGAAAGAAATGAAAACCTTCAAAGATAAAGAATAATGGATGATTCCAAAACCAAATAAAGACACTTCAAAGAAAGAAAACTTCAGACCAATATCCCTAATGAATTTAGATGCAAAAATCCTCAATAAAATTCTGGCAAATCGGATACAAAACATATCAAAAAGATCGTGCACCATGACCAAGTGGGATTCATCCCTGGGATGCAAGGCTGGTTCAATATATGGAAATCAATAAATGTAATTCACCACGTCAATAGACTTAAAGATAAGAACAATATGATCATCTCGATAGATGCTGAAAAAGCATTCGACAAAATACAGCATCCCTTTATGTTCAAAACTCTAGAAAAATTAGGGATAACAGGAAATTACCTCAAAATGGTAAAAGCTATCTATGGTAAGCCTCAGGCCAGCATCATTCTAAATGGAGAAAAATTGAAGGCATTCCCTTTAAAATCTGGAACAAGACAGGGATGCCCTCTCTCACCACTTCTATTCAACATAGTTCTTGAAACACTGGCCAGAGCAATTAGACAGACGAAAGAAATTAAAGGCATCAAAATAGGAAAAGAAGAACTTAAATTAGCACTATTTGCCGATGACATGATCCTATACCTAGCAGACCCAAAAAATTCAACCAAGAAACTTCTAGAACTAGTAAATGAATTCAGCAAAGTGGCAGGATATAAAATCAATACCAATAAATCAAAGGCATTCTTGTATATCAGTGACAAATTCTCTGAAATGTAAATGAGGACAACTACCCCACTCACAATATCCTCAAAAAATAAAATAAAATACCTGGGAATCAACTTAACAAAAGAGGTGAAAGAACTATACAACAAAAACTACAGAACCCTAAAGAGAGAACTAGAAGAAGACCTTAGAAGATGGAAGGATTTACCTTGCTCATGGATTGGTAGAATTAATATTATTAAGATGGCCATATTACCAAAAGCACTTTAAAAATTCAATGCAATTCCCATCAAAATCCCAATGACATTCCTTGCAGAAATAGAAAAAGCAATCATGAAATTCATCTGGAAAAACAAGAGACCCAGAATAGCTAAAGTAATTCTAAGCAGGAAGAGTGAAATTGGTGGTATCTCGATTCCAGATTTTAAACTATACTATAGAGCAATAGTAACAAAAACAGTATGGTACTGGCACCAAAACAGGCCGGTAGACCAATGGTACAAAATAGAGGACACAGAGACAAATCCACAAAATTACAATTACCTTATATTAGACAAAGGGGCTAAAAGCATGCAATGGAGAAAGGATAGCATCTTCAACAAATGGTGCTGGGAGAACTGGAAATCCATATGCAACAAAATAAAACTGAATCCTTTTCTCTCACCATGCACAAAAGTCAACTCAAAATAGATCAAGGAGCTAGGAATCAGACCAGAGACTCTGCGTCAAATAGAAGATAAAGTTGGCCCTAATATTCATCACATGGGGGCAGGCCCCAAATTTCTTAATAAGATATCTATAGCACAAGAGTTAAAACCAAGAATCAACAAATGGGACAAATTCAAACTAAAAAGTTTTTTCTCAACAAGAGAAATAATATGCGAGGTGAATAGGGAGCCTACATCCTGGGAACAAATTTTTACCCCTCAAACATCAGATAGAGCTCTAATCTCTAGAGTATACAAAGAACTCAAAAAGTTAAACAACAAAAAAGCAAATAACCCAATCAACAAATGGGCCAAGGACTTGAACAGAAACTTCTCAGAAGAGGATATACAATCAATCAACAAATACATGAAAAAATGCTCACCATCTCTAGCAGTCAGAGAAATGCAAATTAAAACTACTCTAAGATACCATCTCACTCCAATAAGAATGGCAGCCATTATGAAGTCAAACAACAATAAGTGCTGGCGAGGATTCGGGGGGGAAAAAGGTACACTCATACATTGCTGGTGGGACTGCAAATTGGTGCAGCCAATTTGGAAAGCAGTATGGAGCTGGGAATGGACCCACTATTTGACCCAACTATTCCCCTTCTCGGACTATACCCAAAAGACCTAAAAAGAGCATACTACAAGGACACAGCCACATCAATGTTTATAGCAGCACAATTCACAATAGCTAGAATGTGGAACCAACCTAGATGCTCTTCAATAGATGAATGGATAAAAAAAAATGTGGCATTTATACACAATGGAATATTACTCAGCACTAAAAAATAACAAGATCATGGCATTTGCAGGCAAATGGATGGCATTAGAGCAGATTATGCTAAGTGAAGTTAGCCAATCCCTAAAAAACAAATGCCAAATGTCTTCTCTGATATAAGGGGGGTGACTCAAAATGGGATAGGGAGGAAGAACATGAGAAGAAGACTACCACTAAGTAGGGAAGAGAGATGGGGTGGGGGGGAAAGGAAGAAGGGGAGTTGCACGGAAGATGGAAGGAGAACCTCATTGTTATACAGAATACATATATGATGTTGTGATGAGAAAAAGAAAAAAAAGTGTGTCACATTAGATTGGATAGAGAGAAAGGATGGGAGAGGAGGGGAGGAGTAGGGAGGATAGGAAGGGCAGCAGAATAGAATAGACAATATGATTGATGTATGTACATTCCATGTATGTATTATATGTCAAAATACATTCTGCTGTCATGTATGACTAAAAATAAATAAATAAATAAAAGTCTAAAAAAAAAATACAAAACCACTACAGACAACACCTACAAAAAAAAAAAAAGAAGAAGAAGAAGAATGGAAAAGGAAATTGATGGACACGAGGTGCAGATGGACTTGGAGCCTCAGGTTTAAACATGGTCATGTTTCTCCAGTATTATCTCAATGAGCAAAGAGATCGGGTCGACACAACTGAAGAAATTTGACCCCATGGGACAACAGACCTGCTCAGCCCCTCCTGCTCGGTTCTCCCTGGATGGCAAATACTCCCGACACTGAATCACCACCAAGAAACCTTTCAAGGTGCTCATGACCCAGCAACCACGCCCTGTTCTCTGAGGGTCCCTTAAATTTCATGTCTCGTCTGTTGCTTGCTCCCTTTCGGAGAATTCATAACCAAACATGTCAATCTGTGAGCCATGAAACCTTCTTACCACCCGTGCCCTTTGGAATCCGGTCTCCTCCTTGCCCTTGATCATGCTTGTATGAGGCCATCATGGTGGCATCCTCTTTAAAGGGAACACGTTTTTCATATTTTGAATTATTGCCACGTTATTAAAGATAAAATGATTTGAAAAAAAAAAAATAACAGAGCTGGGTACAGTGGCACATGCCTATAATCCTAGTGGCTCCGGAGGCTGAGGCAGGAGGATCTCAAGTTCAAAGTCAGCCTCAGCAAAAGAGAAATGCTAAGCAACTCAGTGAGACCCTGTCTCCAAATAAAATACAAAATAGGGCTGGGGATGTGGCTCAGTGGTTAAGCGCCCCTGGGTTCAATTCAAAAAAGAATAATGGCAGTCGGGCATGGTGGAGCGTTCAATTCCCAGTTCAATATTGAAGAAGGAAAAAAAAAAAAAGAAGAAAGAAAAGGAACAATAGACAGCCTCATGCAGTGGCACTCGCCTGTACCCAGCTACTCAGGGGACTGAGGTAGGAGAAGCAAATTCAAGATCATCCTGGGCAACACAGTGTCAACAATAATATATATGTCAATAATAATAATAATAATAATATTAATAGGTGGAAGTCTCATTAAATGGAAGTCACTGTTTTTATTTTCCTCTATCAAATTTACCCACCAAAATGGTTAGGGGGCTGCTTTCAGAAGAAGGTAACAGCTAAGCTGAGACCTTACGATTTGTAATATTGGGAAAGTGATAAAAACAAGAAGGGTGGAGAAAAGCCTTAACTCTTCACTGGTTTGACTATCTATCCATCTCTATATCCTCCAAATCGCACAACTGGGAAAGGCATGTGGAAATATTATCCACCATCATTAAACTGAATGCAGTACAATTCTTATTTCCTGACACAAAAGCATCCACCACATAGTGTTCAATGAAAAATGAATTTCAGAAAATGATGTCACCTTTCTCCCATACCATTCTTTAGCCACCAGAGTTCCCCAAGCCCCTGATTTCTCCCCTGAATTCAGAAGTTAGCAATGAGCAGTGAGAAGACTCCAGATACTTGAAAAGGTTGCCAGTTGTCTCCACAAGTTTCAGAGCTTTGTCATGGACCACCCCTCTCCCCCCATTCCCTACTTTCAAGTCTACCTGGGGAGAAAGCACGTGTTCCTGGCCCACAGAGCTGGCTGGGGAGACTTGGAAGTCAGTGGCCCCTAATGGGAAGGAAACAGATGCCCATTGCTGCTCCGCACAGGACAGTCGCCCTGGCCGAGCACAGCAGGAGCCTGCCTGGGAGAAGGACGCGGCATCCCCAGCCTCGGCTCCCTTCCTGATTGGCTGTTTACAGCCCAGTGTGGTTTTGTGGTTCCTCATGGATTTTGGATGTTCATAAAACAAGCTGCCAGCTGCCTGCCTGCCACGTGGGGGAGGCTCTGTGGGGTGAGTGCCTTGCTGGGAGCCGGGTGGGCTGACACAGCTGGCCCGTGTGCTCCTGCTCATGGATGTGGAGCATTTCCCAGGGCTGGGGAAGGAGACCCAAGCTACCAACTCAGAGTCTGCTCTCCAAGGAGGAGCAGACAAGGCAGGACTTCACAGACACATTTATTCAGGATTTTCCTAGGGATCCCAAGGTTTCCGTCCTCCACAGGTCCCCATTTGACCACAACTTTCTCCAGTCTGTGCCCTTCAAGCACCCAGATCTCCAATAGCTTGATAGTGCTTAGCACAGTACCTGGCACAGAGGAGTGGCCCCCACCTTCCCAGAGCACTGCAGCCTATGCGTGTTTGGGGAATCCTAAAAGTGTGAGGAGTGAGGATCAAACAGCTTTTTTTCCTATGGGCATTGTTGGCCAGTAAGAATTTAGGGACAGGGACACAGTAGTAGTAGTTGGTGTTGCAGTACTGAGGATTGAACCCAGGGGTGCTCTGCCACAAACCTACATCCCCAATCCTTTTTTATTTTTTTGATTTTGTTTAGAGACAGGATCTTGCTAAGTTGAGGAGGCTGGCCTAGAACTTGCAATCCTCTTGCCTCAGCCTCCCGAGTTGCTGGAATTACAGGCGTGTGCCACTATGCCCAGCCGAAGCAGGTGTTTTAATGTACAGGGGAGAACAGATCTTTGCTGGAGGGCCTCTGTTGTGGATGGGGCAAGCAATGAAGCCTAAGTCCTGGCGCTCTGGGAATGCGGTTGCTGAGGCTGGTCTGGGGGTGCCTTTCTAGCCCGGGAAATCTCAGATGATTTTGCCTTGTGTTTTCCCTGGTTACGCAGGCTGCATCTCAGTCAGCCCACTTTCTCATCACCTCTCCCTGGGCCTGGCCTAACATGAGCAGGTGGCCTTACCTCCTGGCATTTGTCCGACCTGCCCAGACTCACCCCTCTGGGAGTGTGTTCCCCGATTTCTGTCCACAGGTAGGAGGAATGGCACCCCAGCTGGGCTGGGACTTAGTTTCTTCTTGCACCTGATGCTTCCTTCAAATTTGACATTTTCACCCAAACACTTGGCTTTCTTATTTGGACCTGATTGCTGTGCTTCTCCTCCTTGAAAACCAGACACCAGGATCCCAGTGCATAGCCAGGCACTGGGTGTGGCCTGAGTCTCACCAGTCGTGTTTATGACACACCACCTGTCATTTTTCCTTTCAGTCCCTCATGGTAGGGACTCAGATCACCAGGGTTCAACCCTGCTGCACCTCCCAGAGGCCTAAGAAATAACCCGGAAGTGGCCTGAGTACTGACCGCTGACAACATTGTTGACCTGCTTTGTGATATTAGACAAGTCACATAACCTTGCTGAGGCTTAGTCTCATGTCCTATAAAGTGGAAACAATTACACTACCTCCTCAAAGGACTGTTTTGGATGTTAGATCATATGTATAAATGATTAGCCTGGGGCCTGACACATAGTCAGTCTCATTAAATGGAAGTCACTGTTTTTATTTTCCTCTATCAAATTTACCCTTCTTATTTTCTTTCCCCAAAAACTTTCCAATAACTAGTAGAAACTTAACTAGCTGGCTAATATATTAATAAGAAGAGCAAAGCCTTACATAGCACTTGTTTTATGCCAGTGTTCTAAGCACTTGATATATCTTATATTTGTTTAACCCCCCCCCCTAACAATTTTCTAAAATAGGTGCTAGTATTGTACAAATATCAAATGAGAAAAATGAGGCACAGAGAGGTCAAGGATTCAGCCTCCAGGAGACTGGCTCACAATCCACAGCCTTAACCCTCACACGTTTGCTTTGCTTCCCTCAGAAAATGCAAGGCAGTGGAAGAAGCGGATCCTGGAGTAATGGTCTAGGGCTTCTTCAAGACCACAGGCAAAAAGCCACCATCTCAGCACCTGGCATCTCACTGATGTCGGTGGCATCTCACTGTTGGCAAACATTTCACAATTTGTAGGGGAGTTTTCATACACCCACAATTTATCTGTCCCTTCCAGCCTTCGGGTCGTAGGGGAGGCCAAGAGAGCAACCTGCCAAGGTCACCCAGACAGCACAATATCTTCAGGCTCTGGATGCAAATTCTTTCTCTTCTGCTCTCCTGCCTTTTGTTGATGGCCAGGCTAAGTTCTTATACCTGAGCACCATAGCGTCATAATAAAACCTCAGAACAAGAAGGTCTTTAAAGCCACACAGTTGACATTTGCATGCTTGAACCCCTTCTATGATGGGGTGCTCACTATTTAGAAGAGACAGCTGGGGTGGATTCTGATGGTGTGTGAGGAGGTAGCTTGGGGGCAGGACTGGCCTTGGAGATGTGGAGCGGCAAGTCTGAGCCTCTCTCAGGAACACATGCAGCCAGGCCCAGGAGCTCTGCCTCCCAGCCCAGCCCCTAAGCCCTCTCAGTCCTTCCTCTCTAAAACCGCAGTCCCTCCCTCGGAAAGGAGCCCTCTCTGTACAGACTAGTTAAGGTTTATTAGCCCTTAAAATTCCTTCAAGATGAGTTGGTATTTATTTCCCTGCAGAGCTTATGTAACTGTTAGAGGATACTGGGGCTGCCAAAGCTGTCTGTGGTTTGGATGAGGCTTGCAGTGGTTTCTTCTGGGAGCTAAATATTATAATGAATGATCTCATACTATCATTTTCTTTGGAACCAAGTCATGCTTGTCCCAGTGGTACCCGGAGGAGCTACCTTCTAGACCCCTGCTGTTTTGGCTCAGGACAGTACCGGATGGTACCGGGAGGGTAGAGTGAAGGAACAAGGCCATCAAAATTAGTCTTTTGATTCACCATGGCCGCCAGCTTCTCCAGGGAGGCTCCAATCTGGGTCTTCAACCAGCACTGAGCTCTGGGTGGCCACCACGATTGGGCTGCTGGGAGGTTATTGGAAAGGCTGGCCTTCCACCACTGTCCATTTCTATCTGAGTTTTTGGAAGGATCCAGATTCAGGATCTGGAACCAGAATAAAACACGTCTGGAAGGTCTGGCTGCTGGGCAATCTCAGGCCAATCCTGGGGAATGGTTAGAGCTGGGGGAGCCTTGTAGTGGGATGATAAATAAGAGGCACCATTCCTGGAGCATGTGTGCCCACAAGCCACAAGCTGCATTCATGGGGAGACTGGGTAAGGAGTGGGTTAGTGGCACCACGTCCTTGCCATGTGACCCTGGGCAAAAATGTAACCTGTCTTCATCTCTAAAAACAGCGGGCATGGCCCTCCCTTCGGGGCTGTTAGGAAGATTAAATATGATAATGCACACAAAGTTCTTGCACACTCTCTGGCACCAGTAAAGAGCTCAAAAGGTGTTAGCAATCATTACCATCGTCTAATTTAATCCTCCTAATAACCCTGTGGGATGAGGACTCTTACTTTCCATTGTGCAGGTGAAGAAATGAGGCTTTTCGAGGTCACGTGCTCAAGGTCATCTCGTTAATGAGCCAAAGGACTGGGCTACGGGAACTTCATTCCTGTTATCCCCTTGGTCTAGAGCTGAGGGAGGTGGGTTTAAGGCATAGATTCCTTCCTGAGAGAAGTTGAAAATGCCACATGCAGGGCTCTGGAAGGGAAGGAGCTGGATTCCCTGGTCTCAGAGCCGACGACTCTGGGGGACAGATGGTTCTTGGAGAAGATTTTGGGGAGCCCACTAGATTGGGAACTCCAAGAGGGATCAGGAATCATGTGGTCTTGACAGCTCTGAGCACAGTGCTGGCATTCATAGTTCTTGACTGAACTCAATTATACTTGCAATGATCCTTCGGGAACCATCCATCATGTTAACAAGAAAATGCGCCTTCTTCTGTTATCAGTAACCTCTTTGATCTCAGTGGCTTGATGTAGGTGGCAGCCACTGGAGGCTAATAAGTCCCCTTGGAAACAACATGCTATAGAGAGGTGAGGGGAAGACAGGGTTTGGGGCTCTGGACCGAGGTGACTGGTGCTCATAACTCTGGGGCTACAGAGACACAAGGAAAAGGAGAGATTGGCTGGAATTTTCCAGCCCTGGTCAAGTGACTTTAGTGGGCAGATATTTATAAAGCAACCTACTAGGTAGGTGTCTATAGTGTGCTCGGGTGCTGCAGGCACAGCAATGAACAAAGAGTGCTGCCTGCTCTTGGGGGTGCATACCTGGTGGGGGAGGGTGTTGAACAAGTCACCAGAGGAGTAGTGGTTGTTTGTGAATGAACAAAGCCCTGGGTACCCAGCTGGAGGGGACAGAGAAGCAGGATTCCTGTTTTAGAGTCATCAGCAAGAGGCCTCACAGAGGAGGAGACACTTAAGATCCTTGGGAAATGAATGATCTCAAATGGGACTCTGTTTTCAATCCTGATGGTCACAGGGGAGCATCTGAGTCCCCGCGGCCCAAGTCTGGCGCCAAGGCATAAGTAAAGCCATGTTAAAGCATTTCTGAAGACAGCGCTGGGCTGGAATCCTAAGAGTAAAGGTCCCATCCCACCCAGGAGGCTGGGAATAATTAACAGCGGAGGGTCTTAATGAGGAGCCTAATTAAAGAAAGAAGTGGAGTGTCTGTAGCCAATCAGGTTAGAGGCGCCTACATCCTGGTTCCCTGAAGGCAAAGATGAGACGTGTTTTCAGGAGTTGTTCATGTGTATTCACTTGGTTTAGGATCTTCTTAAATTTTTTAAGTGTCCCCAGGAAAAAGGCAGACCTAGGGTTTTGCTTTATCCCTTTGCAAAACAATGTCCAATCAGCCTCACCCTCCCTAACGGGTCCCCACCAATTCTACCTCCAAAGTATCTCTCCAGTTAATGGTCCCTCCCTGCAGCTCCTCCACTTCTCACCCTACCCGTCACCCCAGAGCCCTGTCCTCACCAGGCTACCTCCTCAAGCTGCCAAGACTGCTTGTTGTTGTTGTACTGGGGAGAACTACCACTGATCACATCCCAGCCCCCCCCCCCC
>NW_026000026.1:73477205-73556437 GCF_001458135.2 Marmota marmota marmota
TGAGCCACATCCCTAGGCCTTTTTTTTTTTGAGACAGCATCTTGCTAAGTTGCTGAGGCTGGCCTTGAACTTGCTATCCTCCTGCCTTAGCCTCCTGAGTTGCTGGGATCACAGGCATATACCATTATGCTGTGCAGTTAAGCTGCTTTTAAAGATGTTACCCTGCTAATGCATTTTTACTGTAACTTGGAACCAATCCATAAAAAAATCCCTTTGCACAGCCTTGGCAACCCTGTGGTCTGGTCCCTGGCCCCTCTCCATCTTCACCATGTGCCCCGAACTCTCTTCACCCACTGCTCTTCATCTAGCCCCAGGATTTTTATTTCATGGAAACTAGTATGAGCTCACTGTCTGGTGTCCTGGCCGATAGTTCAACATCAACAATGTTTACAATCTTAACTCCTGTGCTTGGTGGCTGGAGGCACGTTGCCCGGGGCGCTTCAGCTTCCTTATCTATTTAATGGGCACAGGAAATCCTACTTGTGACAGTAGATGTTTAAAGAATGTTAAAATCTCTTTCCTACTTGGGCTGAAACAAGAGTGTACTTTATACTTTTACGCTTTTCAGGGCATGTCCCATTCATTATCTTACTTAAAGCCATTGAAACCCTGCACGTTAGGAGGGTGGGTATTGTGATCTCCTTATCAACCAGGAAGCAGCCTCAGAGAGGTGAAAGCCTTATTCAAGGTCACCCAGGGAATAGACAGCAAAATGAGGACGGTGATGACTGCCGCACTTGACCTTCCCAAGGGTGATGCTGCGTGGAGGGGCTCTGTAGAGACAGAAGCCCAAAGCCAGCCAGTGTCCAAGGACAGCTTTTAGGATCCGCCCAGACCCTGGCTGCCAGTAACAGGGAAATCTTCAGGAACTGGACACCCCTGCAGCCCAGAGCTAGGGCCCTCACACCCATTTTGTTCACCCCCTCCGTGGTCTCTTGCTGCTGAGCAACTTTTCCTGTGACTGACCTTGGCTTGCCCAGTCTTTCCTTTTCTGTGCCTCCCCCACTAGACAATGTGTGGGGCCACCCTGGGCCATGGGTGGGATCTGGCTGTGGCTGGGGTGGGGTCATGGGGCAGCTTAAGCTCCTCCAAACAGCTTTTCCATGGCATCCAGAGCCCAGCGCCAGGTAATGTAGTTTCTTGAGAGAAGTCCAGTTCCTTTCCTAATCATCCAGGTGGGGAGCCAGAGGGAGGGGGGTCCTAGTCTTTCCCTTCTGGAATTAGCACTCTTGGAATCAGGAAGGCCCTGTCTGACTGAGAATCAGCCACCAGAGGGAATTGAGGTGGGAAGAGGAGACTGTGCTCTGGGGTAGTGACTTCCTTGCTCTCCCGGCTGGTGAGGGCGGTGGGGGAGGGGACTGAGGAGGTGGTAGGGAGGGAGGGGAATGAGGAGAAAAGGCAGCGCTGCCTGAATCCCAGCCGACCTTTGCCAGTTGTTTGTTTGACTTTGTGAAGTGGCTTACCTGCTCGGAGACTCAGTTTTCTCCTCTCTATCAAAGCAGGGGGATACTTCCTTTATTAGACAATCATCTCAGTCGCCCTCTGTCTGCCTGACCCTGTCTCGCTTGACCCTGTGTGGAGAACAGGACAAATTGGAGACAGGATCTCTGCTTTTCTGGAACTTACATTCCAGGAGTAAGACAGATAAGAAATACCCCAACAGTAAACAAGGTGATTTTGGATAATGCTAAGGGTTAGGTTCAAAGCCAAAAGGCAGAACGATGAGACTGAGAGAGAAGACCTCCCTGAGGGGGTGAGGCTTGAGCTGCAGTGTGGAAGGTGACGAGATGGTCTACACAGAAATAGGACAAGAGTGTTCCAGGCCTGGGGAACCACAAGTGCCAAGGCCTCGGGCGGGAATGAGCAGGATGTGTGTGAGGAACAAAATCCAAAATGTAGTAGTGAGCAGGTGAGAAAGTGGCTTGAGTAGAAGTGGGAGGAGAAGGCAGGAAGCAGATCACACAGGGCTTTGGAGGCCATAATAAAGAGTCTGGAAGACTTCGGAGGGTCCAAAGTTAAGCAGGGGAGTGATGTGATTGGATTCGTACTTGAAAGGATCACTCCTTGAATTTGCTGAGCCTCAATTTCCCCGTCTGTTTAAAGGGCATCATAATGCATATGTCACAGGCTTGTTGAAGGGATTGAAAGACTCAAAAGCAAAAGCAACAAGAAGATTGATGAACAAGCCCAACTTGTGCAACAAATGTCAGGATCTATCAGGGATAGGGCAAGATCTGCTTGAGGGTGGCCACTAAAGAGTTAATCAAACCTGTCTGGCTAAAAGCAATCCTGTGCTGCTAATATAATGGTACGGGATGCAATTCAGGCTGTTTATTTTTTAGAGATGCAATACTCCTATTAAGCAATCACCCTGTTTATGTCACTGCTAATTGAAGTAAATTGCTTTCTGCAATCAAATCGGGAAGTTCCCCCTTCCGATCATGAAGGGACTTGGACTCCAGTTCCTGATTTCCAGTATTTAGTCTGACTTGAGACTTGCCCTTTAATTAATTGCATACATTCCCCTGATTTCCTTAAACGTGCAGTTGGTTTGCTGTTGAGTAGGCAACGTGATGAGTGGATTCTGAAATTGCCCTGCAGGATGGGAAGTACTCCCTCTCTCCCCATCCCCCAGCCAGAGCTGCCTTTCCAGCTGTTGGAGCTTCTGGGGCTGTTGGGCAGTGGGCTTTGGAGTAGATGTGAGAGGTGGAAGTGAGGGACAGGTGTGACTGCTGCCGGTCCAGAATCCCTTTGTTGCCCCTGCCCAATGGGGAGCTCTGGTGGATCGGAGCTCAAGCCCATGAATCGGGCTATAGGTATTCCTGGGCCATGAATACAAGCTTCTGCTCATCTGACATTTTTTCTACCTTCACTTTTGTGAGAGGCACAGATGTGGAGAGAGACAGGCAAAGAACAACATAACATCCCAGGCAGAGAATGAGTACCCCCAAGAGCCCTTCACCACCACCACCACCACCACCACGTCCCCCCAGCATTCTTGGGTGCACAGGCCCAGCCACAGTACAAATCCCAGAACAGAGGATCTGGGGGGGTGGGAGGCTCACCAGGAGACCACTAATAGGCCTAGAGATGTGCAGGAGGTGGCCAAGAGGTATCGTAAGGAGGAGGGAGCGGTTATAAGGTCTGAGCTCCAGCCCCAGGGAGGGCTACTCAAGTGCCTGTTCTACACTTGGCAGTCAAGGGCAGGAGGTAGGGAGGAGGTGCTTGATGCTGGACAAGGTGTTGGCCTGGGTGCCCTTGGAAGGCCTTCTCTCAACTTTTTGCTAGGCAACCCAGAAGATAAGCAGAAAGTGTCCTTGGCCACTCATTCTTGCTGTTGAAAATAAAGAACATGAGCTTTCAGTCCAAGGTGAGCTGTGTTGAATGACTTACCCTGAGGTGTAGAAAGTAGGTCTTTACCAATCCTGGGCCCCCACAGAAGGCAGCCTGCAAGGTCCTGCCCGGTTGCTGCCTTCTCTATGAGATCCTGCCAACGTACTCGGCAGGGATCCCCCCTGGCTTCCCATGGCATCCTGTGCCTCTGGGAGAGCACGGGCCCCCTCTGCCCTGTAGTGGACTTGTATTTGAGTTTCCTCATCTACACACAAAACATGTTCCGTGAGTAAGGAACTTGGAAAAAAAAGATTCAAGTGACTACAGTCTCTGCCTTCAGAGCCAACAGTGTAGTAGTGGAGTTGGTCAAGCAATCAGAAGTGAACTGCAGGGCTGGGGATGTGGCTCAAGCAGTAGCGCACTCGCCTGGCATGCGTGCGGCCCGGGTTCGATCCTTAGCACCACATACAAACAAAGATGTTGTCCGCCGAAAACTAAAAAAAAAATAAAAAAAAAAATTAAAATTCTCTCTCTCTCTCTTTAAAAAGAAGTGAATTGCACTCACTAGAAGGAGCAACGTCCCCTGAGCACTTTCCAGGACCCCCACCCCCACCGTGTGCTAAGTGCTGTCTGCCCATTGACTCCATTAGACCCCACTATTGCCGTGGGAGGAGGGACTCAGAATATTGAGTTCATAGATGGAAAAACTAAAGCTGAGCTACTTTGGGAAGCAGTGGCAGTTTCTTGGAGAGTTAGACATAAATTTACCATCCAACCCAGCGGCTCCCCCTGAGGTGTACACCCAAGAGAACTGAAAACATATGTTTGCACAAAAACTGACACATGAATGTTTGTAGCCATATTACTTTATAATAGCCTTAAATTGGAAACTATAATAGCCTTAAATTGGAAACAACTCAAATGTCTATCAACTGATGAATAGGTCAATAAAATGTGGTTTATCCATACAATGGAATATTATTCAACAATAAAAGGGAATGAAGTACTGATATATGAAGTACTGATATAGGATATATAATATGATATTATTCAACAATAAAAAGGAATGAAGTACAACAAGGAGAAACCTCAAAAACATATGCTAAGTGAAAGAAGCCAGACAGAAGAGGCCACACAGAGTATGATTCCATTTATATGAAACATCCAGAATGTAGGGAGACAGAAAATGGCTTAGTGGTTGCCAGGAGCTGAGCGTGGGAATGAGGACTAACGGCAGATACACACCAAGGATCTTACCGGGGTAACGGAAGTGACCTAAACTGGGTTGTGGGGACGGCTGCACAACAGTAAATTTGCTAACAATTATTAAATTGCACACTCGAAAAAGGGCAAGTTTTATGATATATAAATTATACCTCAATAAAGTTGTTTTTTAAACATCTGAGGCTGAGTAATATTGAGTTACTTGTCTGAAGTGACCAAGCAGCCTGGGTCCAGAGACCACATTCCTGACCACTTGCTGTATTACTCAATGAGGCCAGGCTTCTTGGAATTTCTTTTTCTTTTCTGTTTTCCCCCAGTACTGGGGATTGAACCTGTGGGTCCTCTACTACTGAGCTACATCCCCAGCCCTTTTTATTATTATTTTGAGACAGGGTTTTGCTAGGTTGCTGAGGCTGGCCTCTAACTTGCAATCCTCATGGCCCAGCCTCCCAAGTAGTAGGAATTATAGCTGTATGCCACTGCACCTGACTTCTTCATGTTTCTGGAAGAGGTAGCTCTTGTGTTGTGTCTTGAGGTCTCCACACAGCGACCCTTCTGGGCATCCAACTTTAACCCTCACTTTCTTTTAAGGGTTGGATCACATTGCATAAACAGGAGAGCCAAAGCCCATAGAGAGAAGAGGAGGAGGATGCCAACATCTTCCCCATGTGAGGAAAATCTGTGATCTGGTGACAGATGTGGGCTCTGGAGAGTTGCTTAGCTGGAGCTGGGGACAGTCTTCACACTTAGGCTCTGGTTCTGCCCACATCAAATTTGGTCCCTACAGAGATATCCTCTGCCTCTCTTCAAGGGAGGCAAGACAGATAATTTTCTTCTTTAGGCCTCTTGGGAATTCTTAGCTCTCTGGAAGCTCCTTTCAGTAGTGCATTTGAATTAGGACCAGGAAGGCAGAAGGAAACAAAAGTGTTAGAAAGCGTTTTTAAAACCCTTCTGGATGGGCATGATGATACATGCCTATAATCCCAGAGACTAGGGAGACTGAGGCAGGAGGATTGCAAGTTCCAGGGTAGCCTCAGCAATTTAGAGAGGCCCTAAGCAGCTTAGGAAAATATAGTCTCAAAATAAAAAATAAAAAGTGCTAAGGATGTGTCTCATTGTTAATCACTCCTGAGTTCAGCCCCTGGTAGAAAAGAAGGAAGGAAGGAAGGAAGGAAGGAAAGAAAGAAATAAAGTTAAAACAAAACAAAAACCCTTCTGGTTGGGTGACAGTTACAGTGATGTACAAAAGTAGGGTACTGGGAGCAGTCCTCCCAGCACAAGCCAAATTGGCCAGAAAGGTAATGTGTTCTGGGAACTGGGGTCCCTCTGGGTAGTACCCTTCTCCTTTCCCCAGGACCCCTGTCATATACCCACTCCCCTGTGTCTACATATTGCCTTTCTCAGCTTTGCCGAAGCGACACATCTTCCATTCTAACAGCCGGAAGAAACTGGCCTGCATCTCTTGATTCCCATTCCAAATTCCTGGGAGGCAGCGTCTAAGTGCCAGTGTAGGTAGACCAAAGGAGGACATGCTGAAAACTGGGCCTGTGGGAGCTGGTTGCTGGCCAGACCCTCCCAAACAAAACTACTAGATTGTATTCACTGGGTTTAGTGTGAAGAGGTGCTGGAGAGCTGTGTGTTCAGGACCCTTCTGATCTGTTTCTCTCTATTCCCACTTCCTCATGGTTTATCTGTTTCCATTTAAGTTACCTGGAGTAGATTTTTATTTCTTGCAGTGGAACAATCCTTGATCAAACAAATAGAACATAAGTTGATGGGCAGGGGGACCACATAAGAAAGGCAAACACGCTTGGTTGTGTGCGTGCGGGAGTAGGGAGTTTGCTGGGGGTGGGAGGTGAGCAGGGGATGCTCTTAACTCCAAATGGGGCATAACCCTGTGCTTCATGGTAGGGTATTTTCCTTTTCCTTAAAGTGGCTGGGAAAGGAGATAGGTGCTTTCTACCCATTGACTCATTCAGATCCCCACAACTGTGGGAGGTAGGAACTTGGATTATTGAGTTTGTAGATGGGAGAACTAAAGCTGAGCCACTTTGGGAAGCAGTATGTCAGTTTCTTGGAGCATTAGATATAAACTTTCCATTCAGCCCAGCAGCTTCCCATGAGATGTACCTCAAGAGAACAGAAACATGCCTTTGCTCAATTGGGTGAAGACTGGTGGCTCCCTGGAAGGCAGTGGCATTTCTCTCTGTCCCCACTTGTCCTGGTCTTTTCCATGGATTTTCTTTCTCTCGTCCAGATTACTTTCAGTAAGGAATTCCCAGTCTGAATTGCCTTAAGACAGATTTTCCTAAGGGCTAGCCAGCTTGTCTCTGTCCTTTCTCTTCCTGTCACTTTCAACTGGAAAACTGACCCCACTGACTGGCAGCTCTGAGGCCCCTCAGCCTCGAAGGCCCCCTGAGGAGATGCCATTGGAAGGACCAGCATCACCCACCAAGCATCTTGGCCAGCGCTGTTACATCTGAATCTGATACGACCTCTAGCTCTAACTCACAGAGATGAGGAGCAGAGGCACCATAGGGAAACAGAGGAACAGAGGGTTCTACGAGGCTGTGGGCCTCTTCCCCAAAGAGCTGGGGAACAGTTGTAGATTAAAAGGATAAAAATCCATAACAACCACATGCATTGCACACACTTAACTGGTTGCGGTACAAATAAATGCATGCATGCATCCATCCATACACACATACATAATATTTGGGGGATTGTAGAGAAATTTGTCCCTCCGCTGGTTTGATTGACTTAGAAAATTAGCGTGTTATGCTCTTAGGTGTGATAGTATAGTATTAGTCAGGAGAATGTCATTATTTTGGAAGATGCATGAGGAAAATATTTGCAATTTATTTTACATTTTTTCCAAATAAAAGAATCAATGTATTTAATTGAATAATAGTAATGTATTTATTTTAACAAAAAAGCAAACAGTACTATTCAAAAAGGATTTGAATAGACATTTCTCCAGGGAATATATTCAAATGGCCAATAAACCATGAAAAGATGCTCAAGAAAACTAATTCTTTTGAAGGTTGAATCCAGGGCCCTGTGCTACTGAGCTCTACCCCCAGCCCTTTTTATTTTTTTATTTTGAGACAGAGTCTTGCTAAGTTACCCAGGCTGTCCTGGACTTTGCTGTTCTCCTGCCTCAGCCTGTAGAGTAACTGAGATGATGGGTGTGTACTAGTATACCCAGCTAACATCACTAATTATTAAAGAAATGCAATCATAACTATATGGAGGTACCCCTCCATTAGGATGGCTTCTATAAAACAAAACAAAACAAAACAAAGTAACAAATATTGGTGAGGCTGCAGAGAAATTAGGACTTCCTACACTGGTGGTGGCAATATAAAATGGTACAGCTGTCGGGAAAAAGAATATGGTGTTAAGAAGAATGAGATGATGGCATTTGCCAGCAAATGGATGAAAATAGAGAATATCATGATATGTGAAATAAGCCAGACTCAGAAAATCAAGGGTTGGATGTTTCCTTTCTTATGTGGAAGCTGGAGCAAAATAGAGGAAGAAGGTGAGGGTGGGAGTGAAATGAATATCATAAATATATAGGGAAGATCCGTGGAGCAGGAGAAGATGGAGTAGGAGAGAGGAGGGATGGGAAAGGGAGGGGATATGGAAGAATGTAATAAAATCACTATATGCATATATGAATATACCAAAGAAATTTCACCTTTGTGGATATGTAGACAGTACCAATCAAAAATAAATGAAGGCTGTGGATATCGCTCAGTTGGTAGAGTGCTTGCCTCTCATACACAAGGCCCTGGGTTCAGTCCCCAACACCATAAAAATAAATAAATAAGAGAAAGGGCTGAGCATGGTGGTGTACGCCTGTAATCCCAGCGGCTTGGGAGGCTGAGCCAGGAGAATCTAGCAACTCAGTGAGACCCTGGCGCTAATAAAATACAAAATAGGGCTGGGGATGTGGCTCAGTGTTCAATCCCAGGTATCAAAAATAAATAAGAGAAAGGAAGATCAGCAGAGCAGAGGAAGGAGAATAAAGGGATCCAGGAGGAAAATAGGGAAAGTGGGTGGGATGGAGATTATAATCAAATTCCATGCATGTGTGACTTTCTCAAAATAAACCCAATTACTATGTAGAGCTATAATGCTCTAATGAAAAAAAGAAAACAATATGATGATTCCCCCCCAAAATTAATAATATAATTACCATATGATCCAGCAAATTCTACTTCTGGATATCTATATACAAGAGAAGAAAGATTTGTAGTCCATGTTCATAGCAAGCAGCATTATTCTCCACTGCTGAAACATGGAAGCAACCCAAGTGTCCATTGATAAAAGAATGGACAAGCAAAATGTGGTTTCTACATACAATTCGGTATACTATCTAGCCTCAGAGAGGAGGGGAGTTCTGATATGCTGCAACACAGTTGAACCTTGAGAACATGACACTAAGTGAAAAAAGATAGTCACGAAAAGACAAATACTGGATGATTCTACTTACAAGTAATTACAGGAGTCAAAATCCTGTAATTACTTGTAAAATACTGACTCAGTCAGTAAAATGGGTTGCCAGGGAGTGGGGGAAAGAAAGGGAGGGAGGAACAAAGGTCACTGTTGGGTTGTTGATGGGTCTCAAGTTTCAGGAGTTAGAGGGATGATGATGATGGTTGCACATTAGAATAAACTTAATACCACAGAACTGTAGCCTTAAAATTGGTTAAGATGATGATGATGATGATGATGATGATGATGATGATTTTGGTACACAGGGGCACTTAACCACTGAGCCACATCCCCAGCCCTTTTTAATATTTTATCTAGAGACAGAGTCTCACTGAATTGCTTAGGGCCTTGCTAAGTTGCTGAGGCTGGTTTTGAACTTGCAAACTTCCAGCCTCAGCCTCTCGAGTGGCTGGGTTTAGAGGCGTGTGCCACCGCCCCTGGCATGTATATATTTTGCACACTAAAAAGTTTGGACCTGGGAGCCAGAACGTTAGCACAAACCTGTAACCCCAGTGACGCTGGAGGCAGGAGAATTACAAGTTCAAGGCCAACCTTGGCAACTTAGAGAGATCCTGTCTCAAAATAAAAAATAAAAAATGGCTGAGGGTGTAGAGCAACCCTGGATTTTAAAAGGGGGAAAAATGCAGGAGAATCATCTACCTATTTATATATACATATAGATAAATCAAATGTAACAAAATGTTTTATGTATTGAATGTATGTATTTCTTGAATCTATGTAGTTGGTATAGGCATGTTCATTATTTTATTCTTTCAACTTTTTTCTGTTTAAAATTTTTCATAATGAAAAGTTGGGAAATAAAGGAATGAGATTGTATTTGAATCCTTATTTCTCTATTATTAAGTGTGGGCCTTGAGCCAAGTATCTAACCTTTTGAGACTCAGTTTTCTTATCTATAAGTGGGGATAACAGTGCTCACCTCATACTGACGCTTTGGAGAGTTAGTAAGGTCACTGTGTCATGTGACAGCGCTTGATGCTAAGTGTTCAGTAAGTGGATATTATCCACAAAGAGCAATAAGACAGGAAAGCACCACGAGGCTCCTTTCTCTATTAGCTTCACCTTTGGTCAGAAGTCAGCTTCTCAGTGAACCAGCAAATCACCATTGAGGATGGGGCTGGATGACTTCATTTGCCCTTCCAGATCCAATCCTCTGTCTCTACCTCACCCTGAGACCAGAGAGGCTGACTGTGCGGGCTGCATCCTGGGACTTCCTTTTCCTCTGGCTTTTGGACAGGGCCAGGGGGAAGTACCAGCAGGAACCTGGGGGAGGTACAGTGTTAGCTCCCTCCCTGTTGGGTGGGCTCGAGGGGGGAGCCATTCTGTGTTCCTACCCCTTCAAGCCTGGGAATGTCAAATCCATCCCACTATTGCCACCCTGGGACCCTGTACCATCCCCGTTGCTTCCCTTAAAGCTTCTGAATAGGACTGATGTTGAACTGCTTTTTGGGGCAACCTATTTCCTACCAGAACTCTGACTGACACAGGGCCTACTATGCACTGCCATTTTGCTAAGCCCTGAGAGGTATCCCTTCTGGAGTTTATTGTATCTTCTTCACTTTACCCGATCCCCTGGGGGACCTCTAAGCTGACATGAAGTTCGCTACTCCAAGGGACTAGCTAGCATACATGGAAGAGCAAGCCAGCAGCCCTTCCCCAGCTCTACCCTCAGCACACACATGCAGAGATCTGACTTGGCTAGCCCAGGATTCATTTGTAGATCTCCAGATGCAGAGACAGAAATGTTGGCTGCACCCCTCATTCTCCATACTCTGCGTGTCTAGGAGCCTAAAAGCTCAATGGGACCTCTTTAAATGTCTGAGGCACATTGACAACAAACAAACAAATATGGTAACACTTAGGAGGGTGCTTTGTGCAGAGTGAGACTTCATTAAGTCAGGTTTATGGTGAGAAGAGCCCAGAAAACACATTTGTCTAAGACAATAGGATTAGATCATGTTTTCTTCAGATGTTTCTTTCTGTCTTTCAATGTCTGAATAAATGACTCTCAACTGAGACTAGGGTCATTGGGGAAGCTGTGGTTTGTGAACTCAGGATCTCATTTTATATCGACTCTGGGAATGGTTTTCTCCCTCCAGAGGCAAAATGAAGAGCTGGACATCAGTTCTGGGCATTTATTTGCAACTGTGATCAACAGTCCCTACCTGGTTCTGCCCATCCTTGGCAACAACTGATTGAAACATCCTGGTGCTCTCCCTGAGGGGAAGGTGCCCATGATGGGACTTGTCCTTTTGTCCCAACAACAAAGAAACAATGGATGGGGCTTAGTCATCTTCTGGTTTGGTAGTTCACAATGGGTCCTCTCAGAGGGCGCTCTTTTCTCCTACACAGCCCAATGGCATAATTAAAAGCCTTCCTGGGTTGTGCTTCTCAGGGACCCCAGAAACTGGAACCATATGTAGCGTTTGTTTGCATTTGGGTCCCATCCCTGGCTGCATGCGTTGGCTGCAAGGTTACGATTACAGTTCCTAAGTATAAGCCTCATCCAGAGGCTCGTCTGCATTTGTGGTGAGCATATGGACAAGTGGAAAATAAACAGCCCAAGCAGTTTCTGACTTGGGAGCTGGCTCACAATAGGATGTTGCAGAAAAGGGAGCAGCTGGGCCAATAGGAACTTCTGTGGGTACACAGTCAACAGAGCAAGAAGTCCCTCCTGCAGACAGTGTCCCCAAGAGGAGTGATCTCATGATAGCAAATTTTTCTGAGCACTTATGTGCTACATCCTGGCCCTGGGCCCAGCCCTTGAGATATATCTTCTCACTGAGCTCTTCCAACAACCAGTTACCCTGAGCAATAGAGTTTATTTCAATAAGATCCCACTTTGCAGATGAGAAAACTGAGACATAGAAGGCTAAGAAACAAATTCTCATATAAGATTCCACAGTCTGCAAATGGAACCTAGGTCTACTTAGTTTCAAAAACTTTACTCCTGCCATACTCCTTGACACATGGTCAAGAGGCATTTTATTGGCACCATAGACCTGGCACATGGGTGAGAGCAGAGAAATAAGGAAAGATCTGCCCTCCAGGAAAAACTTCATAAAGACAGGGATCTTAGGGCTGGGATGTGGCTCAAGTGGTAGTGCGCTCGCCTGGCATGCGTGCGGCCCGGGTTCGATCCTCAGCACCACATACAAACAAAGGTGTTATGTCCGCCAAAAACTAAAAAAATAAAAATATAAAAATTTAAAAAAAAGACAGGATCTTGGTTTAATTCATGTTGTATCTCCAGTACTTAGAATGGTGCCTGGTTCATAGCTGTTAAAGAATGAAAGAACAAATTATTGGTGGCCACTTGTCACCTGCCCTCAGTCATGTATGATAGAAGAAGTAGGTTTTGATCAGCAAATTACGCTGTGGGTTGTGGCTCTGGGATTGTGGTGTGGGGTCTGCATGTCTGGGGATGTGTTCAGATTTTGCCTCTGTGCATCTCAAGAGTAGCCTGTGGATCATGGCTACAGATATGCAAGCAGGAATGCCACAGAGCCCCACCAAGCAATGGGGACTGGCAGCAGGTGACAGGCATCAGGGCTGAGCCCCTGGACCTTGAGCTTCCTACCCACTGAAGACTTCACATGGAGGAGCAGTGGGGGACAGGGAAGCCAAAGAAGGGGTGTGGGAATCCAGGGGAGGGAGAAAACAAGAACCCAGTAGGGGGCTAGGAAGGCCTCTTGTTGCTGCCCCAGCTGGTCAGACACTGGAGGCGCCTCCTTCCCCCTGTCCTCCCATGGTAGCGCAGTCTGAGAGAACAATGGCAGTGGAATCCCTCCTTCCCTCCCGCCTGGCGGGGCTGGGCCTGGCTTCCTCCGCCCCACGAGAGGAATGCTTTCTTGTTCTGGCCATGTGGTACCCGCAGGGAAGAATGGCACTTGGGGCTCCCCAGGGACAGAAGGCTTTGTGGCTGGAGCTGATGACAATGAGTTGGAGCACAGAGGGGGTGCGTGTGTTGGATCTTTTCAAAATTTCTCTTGGGTTTCTAATGAGTATTTCTGCTCTTTTCTCCTGGCTCATTATGGGGTCCCTGTCATGAGGCACCAAGTCACGCTAAGTCACTTGGGCCTTTTCTGACTTCTGGAGTGGACCACTCAGGTGGTCCGGGTAAACCCTCTGAGGCAGGTTAGCTGCACCCAGGGCCTTTGCTGGGCAGGGCTGAAAATCCGAGGGGCTCAATTCTTGTTCCTGACCTTCCAGAAGGTGCTACATTTTGTGTGGAGACGGCAGCTGTGGGCACTCTGGTTTTTATTTCAGGTTTGGAAGACACTGAAGCTGGTTTTCCTTCTCTCCCATGTCTCAAAGCTGGTCATTCGAATCCCCCCTTCTCTAGGGAGAGGGCCCCCATTTCTCAGATGACCTAGTTGTGTGA
Organism: Marmota marmota marmota; assembly: GCF_001458135.2. Taxonomy (NCBI): domain Eukaryota; kingdom Metazoa; phylum Chordata; class Mammalia; order Rodentia; family Sciuridae; genus Marmota; species Marmota marmota. The sequence continues at coordinate 73,490,671 of NW_026000026.1, forward strand.
TCAGAGGCTCTCAAGATCCAGACTCTGCCATCTGATGCCGTCTCTCATTCCAGGAAACTCTTAAGATCTCCTCCAGATTTTTAGAAGCTCTTCCCACAGTGGGCGAGGAGACAAAGAAGGGGTACACTATGGGGCCCAGGAGCAGCCTGGGTCTGGAAGATCAAGGCTGAGAAGGATGCTGGGGCCCTTGCCATGTCTGAGGAGATGTGAGCTAATTACTTCAACCAATATATTGTTGGAATTGGGGACTTTGGAATGAAGGTGTGGGGCAGGAGCACAGGAGAGTGACTGCCTTGGATGAGAGTCAGTAGGAAAATGTGAATGAGCTTGGCTTGGAAGGCCTGGTTGGGTGGTGTCTGGGTTGCTGGCCACAGTACGGGAGGCTCGCTGGGAGCTAAGCACCATGCCTAGCTTATCCTCAGCGCTGTCTCTCTTAATCCTTGCAAGTGTCTGAGGGACTCACTACCTTACTGCTAGAGACGAGAAAACTGAGTCACAGAGAAGGAAAGAGGGTTACCCACTTTCACAAGCAGGTAGAAGCTGCTACTGTTATGCTCGAATTCGGGACCCCCTAAAGACCACCAGAGACCAAGATCGATGTAAGCAGCAAAGAGGTGTTTATTGTGAGCTAGCTCGGTCCTCTGCGCGCACGCACAGAAACAGGTGACACTAAGAGGCCCCGAGCCCAGGGTTTGCAGCAGTTTTATACATTCTTTGGAGAAGGCAGGGACCCCCACATACATCATAGCATCTCCTAGCAAATCATCACACACCGCGGGAAAATCAAATAACAACTCTAAAACATGATTAGCACATTCACTGGCGGGAACAAGTTGGGTAGGGGTGATTGGTCACTACAAGAGGGGGATTCATTTGAACTGATTGGTTTAAATCGTGAGGATGTCGCAAGGGGAGTACGTGCCAAACTGCAGGGCTTCTAGTTTAGATACTGGTCACCACACCTAGGTGGGGGCCATCTGGAATTTCAGATATGTGGTTATCTTGGCCTATCTTAGGTGATCACCATCTGCGGCTTTTCCGAAAACTGTTTCCACAGAGTTTCAGAGCAAAATGAGGTCCCAAGCAGAATGAGATTGCTTAGTTCTTTCAGTACCAGGAACATTTGCTCTTGATGACTGGAGATGACAGTCTTCCTAGAGTCTTCCTAGAGGGGGGGTATGAAATAATGGGCTGCTTCTTAGTGGAAAGGCCAGTGTCTCTGCTACCACTCCAGTTAGGCCTATCCTCCTGACCTGGCCGGATTGATTCCCCAGCTACAGATCCTTCAGTCTCCCACCTGGAAGGTCTGCTCCTGCCTCCTGGTCTTCTGGGGCCTGATAGGGACAGAGGGCTGGAGGGGTCTCAGCTACAGCAGGATGTAAACACTCACTAGATCCCACCATTGTCAACGGTGTTGCTGCACCCATCGCCCCCCATCCTCACCCCCAACAAGACCCTATGCTGTTCCCTCTTCAGAGAAAAAACAAAACAAAAGTTGTTTTGTCCACTTGGGGACTGTGTGGAGACAGGGAGGGACAGAGTATGGCTGCCTCTTCAGCAGCCTTCCTGCCCATGCACAGCTGTCACCTTCGGTTCCAGAGATCCTTGGTGCTGTGATGCCAGTGCCCTCCATTCGGGATCCTCAGCATGAACCCCGGGCAGCTCAGCGTCCCTGGCTCTGCCTTAGGGGTCAGTATGTTCGGCCTGTTAACTCGGTGACCACTGCCCGCCTGCACTGTGGCTTTCCTCGACCTATGACTGGGTTTTTGTTGCCTTGCGTTGTTTTGTTGATTATTTTTTTGGCCATTGTCTCTTCTCCTGTTCACCTTTCCTTCTGAGTTTATGTCTTTTTTTTTTAATCCATTTATTTTATTTTATGAACTTTGGAATGCTAAATGCATGTTTTCAATTTTCTATATTAAACAGAATTGCTCTTTTTAAAAAACATAAAAATACAGTGCTGGGGATCAAACCCAGGGCCTCTTGCATACTTGGCAAGCTCTCTACTACGGAGCCCCAGCCCCAGATCACTGTTTTCTCATTTATTGAATATCTAAAGCTTTCAGGCTTTGAGCAACAACAACAACAAAATAATGTTGTAAGTCATAGCCCTTAAACTCATTTCTGGACTTACAAATTAATTTTGTAAGTTTTCTCTCTTCTTTCTACTCCCATTGCCTTTTATACAAATCTGTTACCTCTCTATGGAACCCAGAGCCTCAAACGGCAATCCTCCTTTGTAGCATGGTGCATGCATGTTGGGTGACCTAACTAGCCTGCACCTTAAGGACTCTTTTATCTGAGACTCTTAGCACCATTTCAAGGTTGATTTCCACAGCTCATACTTTCTTTGTTAATTAATTTTCATTACAAACTGTATCAACAGTGTCAAAAAGTAGAAAATGAGCCAGGTGCAGGGGTGCATGCCTATAACCCTAGTGTCTCAGGAGGCTGAGGCAAGAGGATTCCAAGTATGAGGCCAGCCTCCGCAACATAGTGAGATCCTGTCTCAAAATAAAAAATAAAAAGGGGAGATGAGGGTACAGCTCAGTGGTAAAGCACCCCTGGATTCAACCCCCAGTACAAAAAAAAAAGTATAGAAAATGAAATATATAGAGTGTAAAGAGGAATAAGAGAGATCTTCCATTGAAGCAGCACTTAAATAGCCCAGCCTGACAAGCCTGGAGTGCCTCTTCCCCTCCCTCCCAGAAGTGTTACATATTGTCACTTGCTTTTCTTTTCTGTTTCACCACCTGTGCAGGATAAATAATTCATTATGTCCTTTAACCTAGCTTTTGTGTGTGTGTGTGGTACTGGTGATTGAACCCAGGGCTTTGTGCATGCAAGGTAAGCACCCTACCAACTGAGCTATATCTCCAACCCTTTTAACCTAGCTTTAACATTCATATTTTCAATTTGTGTATTTCTTTCACCTAACCTTATTTTTGAGGTTTATGCAACTTGATCTGTGTAGCTGCAGTTCATTGGTTCTGCAGTGATTTACCAGGGTAAGACAGCACAATTTGTCCATGTGTTCTACTATTGGTAGAAACTAGGATCACTTCTCTTTTTTTGTTTGTTTGTTTTCTTTTCTTCTTTCTTTCTTTCTTTTTTTTTTTTTTTTACTGTTCTGAACAACTGGACTGGGACGAGATTGAGGCAAGAGAGTGTCCCTTGGCTCATGGCTTATGACTGGCGCATGACTCCAATGCTGCCTCCATCTTCATGTGACCTTCCCCTCTTTCCCTGTGTCTCTCTTATAAAGATACTTGTCATTGAATCGAGGTCTTAGTAATTGGGCCAGATTATCCAGAATGATCCCATCTCCAGATCTTTAACCAAATTACATCTTCAAAGTCTCTTTTTCTAAAAAAAAAAAAAAAAAAGGTCACATTCACAGGTTTCAGGGCACGGATGCATCTTTTTGTGGGCTACCATTTAACTTTCTGAGGATGCTGAGGATGCAATATTAGAGGCCACAACCTGTGACAATCCTGTGAGTGAATACCACTTTCAGTTTGGTACCCAGGAGGCTCTCATCCACCCCCTGGCCCCTGCCCTGCTAAACAATCCTGCTGTGAACATCTATGCATGTTTCCTGGTATCCTTGGGCAGGACCCATGACATAGGTGGAATTGCCGGTGGTAGGGTGTGTGCTTGTTAATCTTTATTGGCTAGGGCCAATTTGGCTCCAAAGTGGTTTTATCCACCTGTTCTTCCACCGGCAGTAGATGGCAGTTCTATTGCTGCTCATTCCATCCTGTTGTTCTAGGAGCCGATATTGTCTGATTTTCTGATTGTAGTTGGTAGATCTGGGGGTATGAAAAAGTATCTCATCAAGATTTTTTTTTTCTTTTTTCCCATTTTTTTTATATGCAAATATACTTTATTGAATGTGTGTGAACGTTTTTTATTTAATTAAATTTAATTGTTTATACAAATAGAGCACAACTTTTCATTTCTCTGGTTGTGCATAATGTAGAGTCCCACCATTTGTGCAGTCATACCCAGACATAGGGGTAATAAGGTCCATCTCGTTCCACCATCTTCTCCACACCCAGCCCCACTCTACTCAATCCAAAGTTCCTCCATTCTTCCCTGCCACCCCGTCGCCCCCATTATGGATCAGCATACACATATCAGAGAAAACATTTGGCCTTTGGGTTTTGGGGATTGGTTTTCTTCTCATCAAGATTTTAATTTGTATTTTTCTTATCAGTAGTGGGAGATTAAACATATTTGCCCACACTGACAGGCCAGTTGTGTCTATTTGTGTCTCCTTTGGTGTGAAATGCTTTCTCAAGGATTTTGCTCTTGCTCATCATTTATTTTGCTTTTTCTTTTGATGTACAGGAGCACTTTATATATCCTTTATACTCATCCTTTGTTAGTTAAATATGCTTCGAATATCTTCTCTTAGTAAGTTGTTTTTTTTTCTTCTTTTATCTTATTTTTAGTTTGTTCATTTGCAGTGCTGAGGCTTGAGCCCAGGGCCTTGCCAGACCAGGCAAGTGCTGTGCTCTACCACTGAGCTACACCCCCAGCCCTCCGTATTTTTTTTAACTTTATTTTATTTATTTATACTTTATGTGGTGCTCAGGATCAAACCCAGTGCCTCACACATGCCGGGCAAGTGTTCTACCACTGAGCTACAACCCAGCCCTCCATATTTATTTTTAAAATAGCTTTTCAAGTCTGTTGAAAATACCTGTTAGGGTTTGAATAAGGCATTGTATTAAGGTATGGATCACTTTAGTTAAAATGGACAGTTATTATACTGAGTCTTCTCTAAGAATATTCTATTTCTTTCCATTACTTACATCTTTTAAAATACCAATTGATCATTTTCCCACAAAACATTGACATATCTTTTATGGCTAGATTTCCAGGAACTTTTTGTGGTTATTAGAAATGGCTATGTTTATAAGAAAATTACATTTTCTAACTGATTATTGCTGATATATAGAAATTCTATAGCAATGCAAATGATTTTTTGTATTAAGGAGCCTTACAGACCTCTCCTATTAATTCAAATGCTTATCTGAATATTATTTTACAATTTATTTATAGCTGAACATTAATCTGCAAATAAGGACAATTTTATTCTACCTATCCTTTCCTTTTTTGCGGGGGGCAGGAGGTACAGGGGATTGAACTCAGAGGCACTCAACGACTGAGCCACATCCCCAGTCCTGTTTTGTGTTTTATTTAGAGACAGAATCAGTCTCACTGAGTTGCTTAGTGCCTCACTGTTGCTGAAGCTGGCTTCGAACTCACAATCCTCTTGCCTCAGCCCCCCAAACCTTTGGGATTACAGGCATGCGCCACCATGCCTGGCTACCTATCCTTTCTTGAAGGGCTGGAATATTTAATGTGACATTATTAGTCCTGCTGTCCACAAGAAAACATTAAGTATTACTTGCCAAGTTCAAAATTACTATTTACCCCTTTTATATGCAATGATTTTAGTGTTTATCGGAGGTCATAATCCAAACATGTAGCATAAGATACAAAAATAAGTTGCAGCAACAGATCTGAAAGCCCATTGAGGAGGTGTGCAGGATCCTGGGGACAATTAGGAAACCCACTTGTTGAGTTTGGTCCTGAGATGGTGGAGGCAGATTCCTCATGATATATGACAGATCTCTGACCATGAGGAGCCTGAGGGGGACACTTGCTGAAGAATGGCAGCCTGGCAACTTCCCCTGCCTTTTCTAGGATGGTAGATTATGGTCACAAGCTTTGGAATCAATGATCACTCTGAGTGGCCCTGAGCATGTGATGGAGTGGTGGTACCTATCTTGTGGGGCCTGGGGAAGGACTGAATGGGTTATATGTGTAAGGTTTGTAAGATAGCCTTTAGGGAATTGCTAAATATACCATTAGTATTGGCATCAAAAATTGTTCCCAAGCCACAGACCCTTCAAGCTGGGCAGGCCTGTAAGTCATGTGACTCCATAGTCCTTCGAGATACGGAATAGAATACTGTTAGCATGACAGGCATGGGCTTTGTTCAGCAAAGGAACTTCCTTAAACAAACAAACAAATGAGAAAAAGTCCCCTAAACCCCCATGAGAAAAACAGCCCAAATAGGTGCTGGTCCCAGTGAAGTAGGTGTGAAGGACCAGGTACCAGTTCCCCAGCTCCCAGAGCACCTAGTCTCTGAGGCACCACTCATGCATGCTCCCACATCACACTCCACTGACTCAGTCTTCTCCCTCTGTATGAGTTTGAGGAGGCTGCTGTAACATACATAGATTGTTTGGTTTAAACAGTAAAAATGTATTTCTTCATAGTTTTGGAGGCTAGATTTCAAGATCAAGGTGCTTGGAAGGGTTGGTCTCTGATAAGGCCTCTCTTCCTTGCTTATAGATAACTGCTTTCTATCTTCACATGGGCTTCTCTCTCTCTCTCTCATACACACACACACACACACACACAGCTCTTTAGTGTCTCTTCCTCTTCTTCTGAGGACGCCCATTTAAAACCCCATCCTGTGACATCATTTAACCTTCATTACCTCCTTGTAGGCTGTATAGCCACTTTGGGATTTAGACTCAGCATATGAATTTTGGGGGAACATAATTGTTATCAAGTCTGAAAACTATGGTCTGAAACCTCTGAAGCCACATGCCAAAATAAATCTTGCCTCCATTAAGTTGATTTTGCCAGGTATTTTGTTACAGTGATAAAATAGCCAAGTGAGGTTCAGGACACCATTCTCGCAGCCTCTGTTCAGAGTCCAGCATTCCATAAGTTCCCTGAGAATGTGCAGGAAGCTCCCAGAGCATCAGTGGGAAGCACCGCTGGCATGGACATTGGCATGGACATAGGGAACTTTTCCAAGGGACCTCATGGGCTAGAGCATGTGAGCTGAACCGAGCTGTGTAGCAACCGTGGTTTTTGTTCATGCCGGGGTGGAGACTACTCCTGGGCAGTAGGAGCATCAAGGTCTGCTGCTGAAGGCTGGGGAGTCTCCAGGTGTAGACCTTTGGTTGATTGCAGTAGCTCATGTTTAGCAAGTTCTTGAGATGTGCCAGCCACTGTGCTAAGGGCTTTAAAAACCTCCATCCCAGAACCCTCAGGGTCACTCTCACAGGAACTTTAATCATCAGAGAGCTCAGGTAACCTCCCAAAGTGACACAGCTAGGCAGTGGTGGAGCCCAGCCACCGGTGTGGGTCAGTTCAAGCCCTAACGCTGCACACCACCTTCCGAGTCCTGCCGGTCCCTGCCTTGAAGCGCCTTTCCTCTCCAGGGCTGGAGAACAGCCTCTGGGTGATGCTGCTGGGCTGGGCTGGGCTGGGCTATTTCCCACACTTGGTCAGACTTGGACGCTTCTCAACTCCTGGAGGAAACATAGGGAAGGGAAACGTATGCTGCTCTCCAAGGCCCGTCCAGGAGCCAAACAGATCAAACGGGGTGCGGGTTGGGGGTTGGAATGTCCCAGGCTGTCTTTTCCCAAATTGAGGAGCGGAAGCCATGACAGCTAAGGGGATTTGTGGAAATTCCTCCGTGCATTGTTACCAGGCAAAGGAAGTGGTTTAGAGTTGAGCTCTCAATTTCTGCCCTGGGGAGCCACGGCCAGTTTCCGCTTCTCAAACCTTTTTGTGTGTGTGGGAAATTGAAGGGGCTGTTTCAGGTCCTGAGAGAAGGGAGGGGGGCTCCAGATAACCCCTTTCCCTCCTTCCCAGAGGCAAAGGGGCAGAAGGGTCCAGCGAGCCAGACAAAACAGCCCTAGAATCTGTTCCTCTTCTTTTTCCTTCCCCTTTAGGGAGGGTGGCTCAGAGCCGAGGCAAATGAACAGAAACATTTTTTCCAGGCCTGCTGGTATTTGTTTCTGGCACAATCAGCACAAGCAGATTAGAGAAATAAGTTGCATTTTTAAGTCTGTGTTGCTCTCTGGATTGGACCTCCTCGTGCTTGGTCTGTGGTTCTACCCAGGCCTCTAGTCTATTCTGGAGAGGTGGCTGGGCCTGGTGTCCCTGGCATGGCTGTCCACACTCTGCCAGCTGGTGAGTCATCTTCTAGTCCCTTGGGAAGGTCGTGATTAACTCAGTAGGAAAGATGCACAGGCCTTGACACACACATATGGAGACGCACACTTTTGAACTTACATGTGTTATGTACGTACATGTGTCCACTGGTGACTGGCTCTCTTTCCATTGCCCTCCTGGGGTTCCTCTGGCTCCGCTCATGCAGGAGGGCTCCATGGGAGTCCTTGACAGGATGCTGGAGGAAGGGGAGACTGGCTTTTCGGATGCCAGGATAGGTCCCCCTGGAAAATCTTGCTGCGAGCCAGATACCGAAGGCTGTACCAGGCTGCTCCACCCAGGCCCTGCCAGGAAACCCTTTCCCAGAAAATCACCTTTGAGGTGTGACAGAAATCTGGCAGGGGAGGGAGAGCCATGTAGGCCCTCGAGATCTTTCTCAGCCCACACTCTCTTTGGTTAGAAAACCAGGGCAGGGGCTGGGATTGTGGCTCAGTGGTAGAGTGCTCGTCTAGCATGCACGAGGTACTGGGTTCGATCCTCAGCACCACATAAATGTAAAATAAAGATATTGTGTCCACCTGAAAGTAAAAAATAAATGCTAAAAAAAAAAAAAAAGAAAGCCAGGGCAGATCAGCTTGTGAGAAAATTCACACAAGATGAGCTAACTGGGCAGGAGGGGCTTGCCCCCGGCCCTCCCTCCTCCCTTTTCTGCTTTCCCTCTTCTTGCCTTTCTCCCTCCTTCCCCTGCCTTCTGTCTTTCTCTTTATTCCATCCAGTAAAGAAGTGTTCCAAGCCCCCTTGCCTCTGTTAGCCTCTCAATTTTATCTGGCTCCAATCTAAGCACCAAGGTTGGCAGATTCTACAAGCTGTGGCCCAAGGACTTCAGAATGTCTTTTGCCCCACCAACCTCTCCTCTCCGTGAGGCCCAGGATGGCCTGAGTAGAACCCATCTGTCTCCACCCCAAAGTCCTTCCTTCTTCTCCAAGTGCGGAGCCCAAGCAGCGGCTACAACTGCGAATGCCTAAGAGAAATGGGACTTGGGGTCAGGTGTCGAGCAGTGTAATCTATTTGGAAGAATTATGTCAGAGTTAACAAAGAAGGATTTTTTTTCCTTTTTTTTTTTTTTGGTGGGGGGTGGTGGTTTGTTTTGTTTCAAAGTGGTTTACATCTTTAAGATTTCTGGGAAAAGAAATAGATTCCCAGCGTGTAAAATATGAATTTTTCAAAGTCAACATTTCTAATGCCCAAATACACTTCAGGACTATGAAAACTTCATGTACAATGATATGTTGTTATGAAGTAAATCGTACTGAACAGTTGGTTGTAAGAGGGCATTTTATGTTTTATTTTTATTTCCATGCGCGGTTTATTTTTGCTCTGACATTTTATTATAATTTCTTCCTACAGTAGGTAAAGTGCTTGGGAAGTTAATTTAAACCAGCCTGACTCTCTGTGTGTTTTTTAATATTTGTTTAAGCTTTTATTGAGCTTGTCAGGCAGTCAGTGTGCAAAAATGCAGCCGAAAACCCCTTTTTCCCTCTGTGGTGCCTGCCCATTAATACTAGGTGGTGACAACAAGATTCGCGCACACTTCAAATGGGGGATTATTCTGGGTTTTCAAGGAAATTTGAGCCACCTGTTTCAGAAACCTCTTAGTGACTTAGTGGGATGATGAAGGGTGTCTCCCGCTCAGCTGTCACTCAGAGTTCCAGCTCCTTGGGCTCCTTCCCCGACCTGGCTGGGCCCTGCAGGGGCAATTTGCAGCACTAGTTGGAGGCCTGAGCTCTGAGCTGTCCCCCCAGCTTGTGGCTTGGCCTCCACCTGAGCCAGAGGAGCAGCTGCCATCTCTCTGCCTGTGGGGAACTTTCCAGATCCACAGCAGGCTGGCTTCCCCTGGGTTTGGGCTGCCCAGTCTGGAGCTGTTTATCATGGACAGCAGAACGACATGGGATCACCTTTGAGGAAGTGAGTTGTGAGAGCCAATTGTGTGGCCTACGTGTCCGGGAGCCACGCTGCCCACAAACTTTGGCCAAGGGGAGAAATAGAAAGTCAACATTTTCCAGTAGACTGGGAAGGCGGCTGGGTATTTCTGGAGCCCAGGACTCTGGCAACATGTTTTTTTTTTGTAGTGGTGAAAGGAAGGAAAGGTGGCCATGCTCGGGGCACAGTCTGGTCTCTAGCAGGCTCAGGAAAGGCCTGCTAACCCAGGCAGGAGGTTTCCTTGGCCCACAGCCCACGTCCCCCACACTGACCAGGAATCTTATCAACCCTAACCCAGGAGGAGAACAGACTGGCCTATTATGATTGGAGGGAGTCTTGGTGATGATCTAGACCAGGGAGTCTCAAAGTGTGGTCCTAGATCTGCAGCACCCACATCTCCTGGCAACCTGCTAGAAATGCAAATTCTTAGGTCTCAACCCAGACCAGGGAAACTGGTGAACCCACCTGTATGTGCTTTAGCATGTTCTCCACGATGTTTGGCTGTAGTAGCCAGTCTGAGACCACTGTTCTAATTTGGTCCAATCGTTTGATCAATGGGGAAACTGAGGCCTGGGGTGGAACAGGAGGAAGAAAACTAGCATGCTCATCATCAGTTGTTTATGGTAGAATCAGGGCAAGTTCTGCCAGGCTGGTTTTCCTCCTTCCCCTTCCTTTGGCTACTTTGGAGAAGACAAGGCCAAAATTTCATATCCCACCAAATGCCGCAGTGGAGCTGGCTCTTCTTTCCCTGTGCGGACCTTATGCCTCCAGTGGGCTCTGGTTCCCTTCTCACAGGGGACATACTGAAAATTCAGACATTAGCTTTTCGGTCATGATGTAAATAAGAAGGCTTAGAAGAAAAGTTGTTGTTGTTGTTTGGCTTTAAGAAAAGACCAGGGCCCTCCTCCTCGTGGTGAAGGCAGCTAGGTTCTGGCTCCTGCCCTCTGCTCCCTTTTAAATGTGGGTTCCATGCCCACTGTCCCTGCTGAATGTCTTGATATTGGTCCAGGAGTGGGGGCCTGTTCCAGGGGGTGGGGACAACCACAGTCTGGCCCAGGGATCTCCAAGACCTATGGGCTTGAAAAGATGATCTGGGCCAATCAGATTCCTCCCATAAGTTTGGAATTGGGAAACTCAGAGGCTGGAGTTCAAGGGAAACGAAAGCTGAAAGGCTGTTTGGGATTGTGTGATATAGAAGGGGCCTGGGCATCCTGAGGAGCTTTTTGCAAAGCTAGGGGAAGACGAGTAAGTGGAAGAAATTGGATAGTGAAAAAAGAACAGGGAAGAAACAGAGAAAAGCAGAAAGCCCACAAGAAAGATGTGCAGTTACAGTTTTAGTTCCCCTGAGGCCTGATTTCTCTGAGGCTCAGGTGCTTGGCATCTAGCATGTTCCCTGTTATGTCCTGACCGCAGGCAGACTTTGCTGGAGCTAATCTGCGTAGGTGTCTGTTTCTTGTAACCCAAGGTGCTAGACCAGGGCTTGGCAAGCTTTTCTATAAAGGGCAGATAATAGATTTTTGGGGTTTGCCAGCCACATGGTCTCTGATGAAACTACTCAGTGCTGACCTCTTAGGTCAAAAGCAGCTATAAGCAACATAGAAATCAATGGCTATAGCTTTATTCCAATAGAACGCTATTCTCAAAAACAGGTGACCTTCTTGTCAGCCAAGATTTGCCAACTCCTTTGCTAGATGAAAACTTTATTGTGTCATAGATGTGGGATGGAAGATCCTAATTCTTAAGGGATCCTAATGACGACATTCCCACGATACTACCTCTTCCTCGGGAGCCTGGTCTAGGTGTCATTTTGGCTTAAGAGTGGGTGGAATTTAGGCCACATATTCCTTCTGTACGTTCATTAGTCATAATGCCCTGCTAATTCCCCGGCTGGCCAGTTATTCTATAAGTCCTAGCAGAGACCCCAAACCCAAAGTTTATAGGTGCCAGGATTATCCAATCAGCAGATGAAAATAGACACAAGGTAACTGCAAAGCAAGGACATCTTCTAAGCTCAGCTTTGACGCACTAGGCAACATTTTACCAAAAGGACACAAGAAGGAAACTTGTGATTTCAGCACACGTAAGAATGTTGTAATATTCTGAAAATCAAATTTAGAACATTTATCGAAACTTACATAATGATGAACATGAGACAGTTAAGTGACAAGAAGTAGTGGAGACTATGGCAAACTGGTAAGACCCCACCTTGTTTCAAGTCAGTGACAGTCTGTGCTTGGTGCTAGTTCATTGTTCCCTTTGAGAATGCAATCCATCTGATATTGGCTTTTCCAATTCTTGGATATCTGAATTTTTAAAAAACATAAAATCTCCTGATGTTTTAATATTAGCGATTAATTTAAAATTGGAAAAAAAAAATTGTTCTCTTTAAGTAATGCCCACAAGTAATAGTCAACCAATGGGACTCTCAGGGCCAATTTGCTTTCCTACCTGTGACAACATCAGACTGAGCTTCTGCATTAGTCAGCTGTGCATCTCTGTAATAAAATACCCGAGATAATTAAAGGCAGTAAAGGTTTGTTTTGTTTCACAGTTTCAGTCCATGGTTGCTTGGCCTGGTTACTTCTGGGCCTGTGGTGGGGCAGTCTGGCACTGCTAAAGTACATTCAGAGGAAAGCTCTTACCTCGTGGAGGTCAGAAAGCAGAGAGAGAGAGAGACAGAGAAGAAGGGGCTGGGGACAAAATATACCTTCAAGGGCTCCTCCCCAGTGATCTACTTCCTCCCACTGGGCCCCATCTCCCAAAGTCTCTACCACCTCCCAATAGTAAGTTATGAACCCTAAATGGATCAATCCATTCATAAGGTGTGCACCCTCATGACCCAGGTACCTGCCAGGGGCCCCACCTCTGAACACCCTCGCACTGGGGTCCAAGTCTTCAACACACAAGTTTTCAAGGCCATTAAAGAGCCAAACCATAACTGTTCCCTTTGGCATATTGGGTCCACTCCTTGGAGAAGGACCGCCAGCCCTGTGTTGATCTCTGAGCTCTTGAGAAGGAAACTGAGTCCAAAGAGTCGGGTTGTTGCTCAGTGCTCACTAAATCAGTACCAGAGCCGAGCTGCAACCATGCAACTCCAGGTTTCCACTTGAAGCCTGGCCCGTGCCAAGTTCAGCTGGCCTCTCCAGCACCGCTCCCACATCTGGGCTATGCTCACAGCATATCCGCTTGTGGTTGCTGCAGTTGGCAGAGGGTCTCTGAGAAACCAGAAGAGTGGGTATGTTTAATAAACTAGAATAGGCACTGGGATCCCAGCCTGCGACGTGACAGCGCTCAGTCTGCCCTTGCAACGTGTATTGAGGAGTGAACCTTTCCCTGGTCCTCAAGCAGGGTCACCCCAGGGTGAATCATAGGTTGTTTTTTTAAATTAAGGAATATGTTTTCCTCTTTAGGACATAAAAGGAAGAAATTTGCTATTTGCAAAACAAGGGTTATGAGTGACACTGCAGGAGGAAAGGAGACTAAAAACCAGGAACGTGGCTTCTAGAAGGGATCGTGTGTGTGTGTGTGTGTGTGTGTGTGTTTTCTAGAGAATCTTAGAAGTGCATTAGCTCAGGGAAGTTTGGAGGGTAGGGGTTGGATCCTCTGAGGATTCCTTCCAGAGAATGTCAGCTTTGGGTAAAGATCAGGGCCAAGTCCAGATGGTTTGAGTGTAGCTGTTCCTCTGAGAGGATGTCTCTGGCTATATTACTGAGCCAAATGAAAATGGTTTTTGGATTATCCAGTGTTTTGTTTTTATTCAGGCCTCATCTTCCTTCCATTAGTTCAAGCCAACTCATCACTTCTAACATTGGTTCTGTAATTACGAGTTGTCATTCTAGGTCTCTGTGGCCAGCAGAGGAAGAGGTGGTGTTTGGATTCAGATAGTTTGGGGTCTCATCCTAACTCTATGATGATTAGCCACAACACTCTGGTGCATTACTTAATCTCTTTGTGTCTTAGTTTCCCCACCTGTAGGATGGGAACAGCCATGGTACTTACCTCACCAGATTCTTGTGAGATGAAAATGAGAAATGATTTCATTTATTCCTCAATATGTATTGAGCGCCTGTTTCTACAGTACAGAACTTAAGACAGGCAATGCTCCTGTTCTGTAGATGATAACATTCTTGAGAGTGTTCAGCAAATATTAGGTGACATTACTCTTCTTGTTTCGTTAGTGCTATTTGCTACTGATATTCTTTACCACCCAATTCATGAGGAAGGAGAGAGGATAATCCTTATCTGTGGCTTGTTGGTTTTCCTGAATAAGCAAGTTCTGGAAGATCCACCATTCACTGTTAATATCTGTTTTTATAGCCTACTCGGTGTCAGAGACAAGATTCTGAAGTACTGGACATAAAAACATATCCACAAATTATCTGATGCTCGTCCCTTCAAGAAGCTGAGTTTAATTCTCCTCCCTTTGAGTGTAGGCTAGACTTGGTAACTCACTCTAACAATAACAATGTAGCCAAAGTGATGGGATATGTGACATCCATGGCAGGTCACAGCAGACTTGGCAGCCTCCTCCTTGCTCTCGCTCTAGGGAAGCCAGATGCCATGTTGTAAGGGCACTCAACAACTCGCATGGCAAGAACTTAGGCTGCTTTCCAACAGCCAGCAAGGAACTGAGCTCTCTCCATCATGACCATGTGTTGGCCGTTTGGGAAGAGCAACTGCCATCCATGGTGACGACTATGGCTCTAGCCAGCATCTTCACTGCAACTTCCCAAGAGACCTAGTCAGAACCACATAGTGTGAGTTCTGACACACAGAAACTGTGAGAGAACAAGTGTTTGTCATTGAAGAGACTGTTTGGAAGTTACTTTGTTACACAGCAATATACACCTAAACAGTGCCTTTGCCTAAGTCTGCCCTGAGAGAAAGCATCTTCCTAAAGATGGAGGTGAAATATTGTGGAGTATATTTAAATATCAAAATTTCAAAGGATTCTACCTTAATATGAGAAGAAAATAATAAGGTGAAGGAGGGAAACTTGAAGATCTCCAGTATAGCTATAGATCTCACAAATTCATTGGTGTAGAAATAACCTTTTTAGACTGAAATCAGAATGCTGTACCCTTAAGTAAAGTAAACCAATCCCCAAAAACCAAAGGCCAAATGTTTTCTTTGGTAAGTGGATGCTGATCCAAAATAGAGATGTGGAGGAGCATGGGAGGAATGGAGGAACTTTGGATAGGGCAAAGGGGGTATGGGAGTGGGAAAGATGGTGGAATGAGGTGGACATCATTACCCTAGGTGCATGTATGATGATACGAGAGGTTTGACTCTACTTTGTGTACAACCAGAGAAATGAAAAATTGTGCTCCATTTGTGTACTATGAATCGAAATGCATTCTGCTGTTATGTATAACTAATTAGAACAAACAAATAAATAAATTTTTTTAAAAAAGAATGCTATACCCTTCCTGAAGCTCAATAGATTGATCCATTATATATTCCTGAGCTGTCCTGTACAAGCTGAAGTTGCAGAGGAAAAGTTTATAAAAATCCATTTCCATGGCAGAAGATGGTACCCAGAGCTACCCAACTTTGGGCTGATTCATTGGCTGGGTAATAATGTCACAGCTGATGGAGGTCTTCCTAAAGGGAACAATCTGTCTCAGTAGCTGGCAGGGAAATTCTTTTCCAGGGATGAGGAAGAGAGAACCTGGCTTTGCTGAGATCTCCCATCTCTACCTTTGCTTTGGTCCTGAATCGGGCTACTCAAATATATATCTCTTCTCTGAACATGAGATTCTTCAATCCTTCTTTTCTTCCCTCATTCTTCATCTGTGCTGGTTAATTTTATGTGTTAATTTTATGATTTGAGCCACAGAGTGCCCAGGTAACTGGCCAAACATCATCCAGGGTGTGCCTGTGAGGGTGTTTCTGAAAGGCGTGAGCATCTGAATCTATAGAGGAGTAAGGCAGACGGCTCTCCCCAGGGCAGTGGGCTTCAACCTCTCAGTCATAGGCCTGATGGAACAAAAAGGCTAAGGGAAGTCCTCCTGTCTGATGGCTGAGCAGGCCCATTGTTCTACTCTGGTCTTCAGACTTGGGCTGAAGCACCTGCTCTTCCTGGGTCTCGAGCCTGCTGGTCTTTAAACTGAAACTGACGCCATTGGCTGTCCTGGTGGTCAGACCTTCAGACTCAGGTCAGACCTGGTGGTCAGATCTAGAGACTTCACAGCTTCCTTAATCAAGTGAGCCAATTCCTTATCACACACACACACACACACACACACACACACACACATCCCTACATGTGTTCCATTTCTCTGGAGAACCCTAACAAATACACTATCCATCCAACCCACCCACTTTTTCCCACCTCTGCTGCCATCTCCTTATTCTAATAGGCCCCAGTCCCTCATTTGTGTGTCTACATTGATCTCCTCAACTCTGTAGTGGGTTGAATTGTGCCCTCTGCAAAAGATACACCAAACTCCTCAGTACACCACCCCCAGCAACTACATGTCACTTGGAAAACGTGCTTTCATAGATAAAATTAAGGTAGGGATCTCAAATTAGATCAGCCACATTCACTTCATGGTCCCTAACACCAAACCACAAGTGCTTTACTGAGAAGAGGTGACTCCTGGCCACACAGGAGGGAAGATGCAGAGAGATGGCCATGTGCAGACTGAGGCAGAGACTGGAGAGCTGCAGCCACAAGCCAAGGAAGACCTGCATTCCCCAGGAGCTAGAAAGACAGGCTCCTCCTCTAGAGTCCCCAGAGGGAGTGTGGCCCTGCTGACACCAGGTCAGACTTCGGCCCTCCAGAACTGGGGGACAATGGATTTCTGTTGTGTGAAGCTCCCATGATTGTGGTCATGGCAGTAGCCCACTGTCCTCCTTCCTGTGACCCTCTGTGGTGGTATTCTCCTCCCACTGGTCACAGTGTTCTTAGAGAAAGGCAAATATGGTTCAGACTTCTGCTACTAATAAAACAAAGACTTTCCTACCATGTTTAGAGTGAACTGCAAAACTTTCACTGACATCTACAGGGCCCAGCCTGGGCACGGCCCAGTTCCTCACTGGCACACTCCTGTCACCAGCCCCTGCATCACTGGAACACCCCAAGTCTCTCCCACCTCAGGATCTTCACAATTGATGTTCCTGGTGCCTAGGATATGCTTGTTCCAGATCTTTCAGAGCTAGCTGGACCTTTGTCAAACTTTAGGTTTCAGTTTAAATGTTACCCTGACCGACCCTGCCCTATCCAAAATGCTCTTTGGCCACACCCCTGTACTAACAATGTTGTCACCATGTTTATTTACTGCCGCAGTCTGGCTGGGCACACAATCACGAGCCACCACACAGCTTGTAGATTCAAACAGCAACTCTTTATTCCCGAACTCACACCAGCCGTATACAAACACGTTCTGGGGAAATCCACGTTCTCTGCCAAATTCACGTTCTCTGCCCAAATCCACCTCCACTGGGCATCTGTCTCCCAAAATATACTGTCTAAATCCCGTGAGAACTCAAGGGGAACTCAGGCAGCAGGATACGCCCTATTCCCAGCAGGAATAATCTTAAACCTTAAACCTGGAACCTAAACTGGGAACGCCCTAAACCCGATTATGTTAAACCGGGAACACCCTAATCCGCCCTGGTCCTTGAGCAAGGTCAACTACATTCAATGTCACTGCAAAATGTCAGCAACATGGGGTACGCTGGCAAGGAAATTGTCATACCTACTTGGCTAATGGCTCCCAGCAATTTATATCCTTCATTTTCCTTGTCAGTGTTTGAAATTAACACATTGCTTTGTTTAATCTGTTCTGCACCCCACCGTGACAGTAGGGACTGTTTGGTTCCCGTGTATCCTTGACATTGAAAACAAGGCTCAGCGCAGCTTTGAACAAGTGATTGTAAATCCATGTGTGTGTGAATTGCTTCTTCCCATTCGCTCAATGATTTTGTATTATGCAATTAATTTATACCAAGTAGATATCACAAGCCAAGCTCAGTGACAAATGTCAGTTTTCCTTTCCTTTTTATTTTTGTAGTGCTTGGGATTCAACCCAGGGCCTCCAGAATGTTAGGCAAGTACTCTACCCAGCCCCTTTAAAAAAAAAATACTTATTTTTTAGTAGTAGTTGAACACAATATCTTTATTTTATTTATTTATTTTTATGTGGTTCTGAGGATCAAACCCAGGGCCTTGCACATGCCTGGTGAGTCTCTCTACCGCTGAGCCACAACCCCAGACCAACCCCAGATCAACCCCAGCCCTTTTTAAAATTCTATTTTGAGACAGAGTCTCATTAAGTTGTCAAGGCTGGCCTCAAACTTGCCATCCTCCTGCCTTAGCCTCTCAAGTAGCTGGGATTACAGGCAAGTGCCACTGCACTCAGCTACCTTTTGAATTTTATTACACTGAAATCATTACTCAGTTTTCAAAATATAAAAAATTTGAATAAAGGAAATTGGGCACAATGCTACATGCCTGTAATCCCAGCTACTCAGGAGGGAGATTACAAAATCGAGGCAGAACCTTAAATTAGGATTCAGATTTGTAGTGCTGGGGATTGAGCCCATGGGTTTTACCCATGCTAGACGAGTGCCCTGCCACTGAGTGGCATCCCCAGCCCTTTTATTATTATTTTTTTAATGTTGAAATGGTGTCTTGCTAATTTGCCCCAGTTGGCCTTAAATTTGCAATCCTAATTAGAATTCAAGTTCTGTCTAATGGGAGCCTCAAAACACATCCACCACCAGACATGCCAGTAATCCCGGCAACTTGGGAGGATGAGGCAGGAGTGGAAGTTCAAGGCCACCCTGGGCAATTTAGCAAGACCCTGTCTCAAAATAAAAGATAAAAAGAAGTAGCTCAGTGGTAGAGCATCCCTGGGTTCAATCCTTAGTACTACACCGAAAAAATAAATAATACTAATATCCCTAGATTAAGGTACTTAATACAGTGTATGGCCTATAGTACTTGCTCCTTAAATCCTAACTCTCATAATTAACATTACCATTATACCTTCCTTATTCACTCAGTCTGTGTCTATTTTCCCCTCTTAACACATGTAGGCAGTGATGGGCTGGTAAATGTTCAACAGTTAGCTTTCCAAGATTTTTTAAAAGCCTTAATTTGTAGTTTTTCCTGATTTCTATGTTAATTCTCCAACCATGACCAATTGTGAGCTGTCAGCTTGATGGTGACTGGGTTGGCTCTTTTTTTTTTTTTCTTTCCCTTCCTTCTTCCTCCTCCCTCCCGTCTTCCTCCACCCCATGGGCCTTTACCAATGCTAGTCAAGTGCTCTGCCACTGAGCTGCATCCCCAGCCCTTTTTATTTTTTTAATGTATGTTGAAATGGGGTCTTGCTAATTTGCCCTGGCTGGCCTTAAACTTGCAATCCTCCTGCTTCAGCCTCCAGAGTAGCTGAGATTACAGGGCTGCACCACCATACCCAATGAATCTTGGGCTCTTGAGGGCTGGTATGAGCAACTTTGTCACACAGAGGATTAGTTAGAGACATGAGATTCAAGTTCTAATGAGAGCCTCAAAATACATCTACCACTGGAGCATGCCTGTGATTCCAGTAACTTGGGAGGGTGAGGCAGGAATAGGGAGTTCAAGGTCAGCCTGGGCAATTCAGCAAGACCGTGTCTCAAAATAATAAAGAAAAGGGACTGAGAATGTAGCTCAGTGATCGAGTGCCCCCAGGTTTAATCCCCAGTACTGCAAAACTAAAAAATTAAAAAATTAGAAGCCACATCCACCTTAACACTGCATCTGAACCCTGGAAGCTCTCCCTGACTTTGACTCCAGCAGTCAGGCACTCTGCAGATATTTATTGAGTTTCTGGTATTTGCTCTCTGGAAGCACTTACTCAAAAATGAGAGTGTGCAGCCTGCCCTGTTAAATCGGCTCAGTGTTTCTCTTCCTGTCCAGGGAGCCTCCCCGGCCCTCCTCCCTCTCCTCCCACCAGCACCTTTACGGGGAGACCCTGCTTCCATCTTTAGGGACTTTGCTTCAAACTCTCGCCCCCACGAAGCTGCCCCTCTCAGCTCCTGTCCTCCCAGTGCCCCAGGAAACTGGGTCAGGTGGCACCCTCATGTTTCTCTGAGTAGATATTTGTTTACCAGACCACTGCTTTCCCTCCTTATCCTCAGCCACTTTACCTTTGGCCTGTCCCCATGCTGAGGGGACAATGTCACCTCCTAGACATTTAGGTCTACTACAGAACTGAGCAAAGACCTTAGGGAAACCACCTGGTGTGTTGGGGGAGCATGGTGAGCACGTGGTGTCAGATGACCCTGAGCTTAGAATTCAACTGTCTTTGACCAACTCTGAACTTGGGGCAGGCTAGGTAAGGACAGTCATGCAGTTCATGTTGATGGCAGTTCAAAGCACTGTGACAGAGCTGAAGAACTCATATTGGCAAGTGTCTTACCTTTTCTATATTTAGAGATGTTTAGACACAAAAATACTTACCACTGTGTTAGAGTTGCTTACCATACTCAGTATAGTAACACCTGTACAGGTGCAGCCTAGGAACACCAGGCTTACCCTGAGGTGTGTGTTGGGCCTCACCACCTAGGTTCTCACAGTGATGAAATCACCCAGCCATGCATTTCCATGGCATCTCCCCATCATTAAATGATGCATGGTTGTGTGTGTGAGTGTGTGTTTGCTACCAAGTATTAAACCCAAGGGCACGTAACCACTGAGCCACATTCCCAGCCCTTCATTATTTTTTATTTTGAGAAAGGGTCTCACTGGGTTGCTTAGGGTTTTGCTAAATTGCTGAGGCTGGCTTCGAACCTGTAACCCTCCTGCCTTAGCCACTGAGATTATAGGCACGTGTCACTGGGCTCAGCTGCATTTTTTTTTAAATTTCAATATTTATTTTTTAGTTTTCAGCGGACACAACATCTTTGTTTGTATGTGGTGCTGAGGATCGAACCCGGGCCGCACGCATGCCAGGCGAGCACGCTACCACTTGAGCCACATCCCCAGCCCTCAGCTGCATTTTAAAACTTCATTTGCTTTCTTCCTTCCTTCCTTCCTTTTGCCCTTTCTCTTTCATCCTTCCTTTTCTTGCTGTAAGACTTGGTGGCTGTATCTTTTTTTTTAGTTTTTGTATTGTTTTTAATCAAAATACCACATGCACACAAAGTCAAATACTTCTGTGAAACTTATTGTAAAATTACAGGTCTCTCTCTGCAGCCCCCTTACCCAATTTTTCTCTTCCCCAGAGGCAACTACTTTGAAGTTTTTTAGTTCTTTCTTTAGGTAATTATCTCTGCATATCTAAATAACACGACTGAATTGCTGCTTCGTTAATTTTTTTTTTTTCGGTTTTTTTAAAGCATGATCTTTGACTTCTCTTTATGGAACATGACCAAGTACACCATTATAAAAATTATATGTATTTTTCTAATAGATTTTTTTCTTTCTTTTTTTTTTTTCTTTTTCCAATACTGGGGCTTGAGCTCAGGGCCCTGTACATGCTGAGCAAGTGCTCTCCCACTGAGCTACACCTCTGGCCCTAGACAATATTTTCATATGGAATAAAATCAAAAGGTAAAAAAGAGCTATCATAGAATTCTAGATTGGAACCTAGGGCTTGCTCCTCTAGCATCTCCATCCCTTCTCATCTACATATTCCTTACCCCCTTCCTGCCTCCCAATACAGTTATAATTCATATTTATTCAAAGGTCAATATGTAGCATTTATATTATGACCATGGAATGGGATTCACAGCTGAGCCAGGTAGTATTCTAGAAATACTTATCTTTCCTGTGTATCCTCCACCCCTGGTAACATCTGTCCTATTTTTTTGGAAGGGGTGGGGTTAAGTATTTTCTATCATTATCATAAATTCAACCCAAATAATCACTAATTGTAAGTCTTTTTTTTCTAATTTATTTATTTTTTTCTTTTGGTGGTACTGGAGATTGAGCCCTGGGGCACTTTACCACTGAGCTATATCCCCAGCACTTTTTACTTTTTGAGACGGGATGTCACCAAATTGCCATATTATCCTAAAATTTGTGATCTTCCTACTTTAGCCTCCCAAACAGCTGGGATGACAGGCGCTGTCAACTGTGCCTAGTTGTGAGTCTCATCTTAAAATACTGACATCAGAGTCCTTTGGCGTCACCCTGGTCATCCCTGTGGATCCTGACCATCCAGGAGGCTGGTCTGCCCCAGCCCCAGCTGCTCCAGGCTCCCAGGAAGCCTCTGAGGGTTCCCTCACCTCCCTCTGCCTTGGGCCCACCATTGCCAGAATCTCCCACCTGTGGTGGGTGACACCAGTCAGGTGCTTCCATAGACCTCTGTGAAAACGAATGATTCTAGCCTTAACTTTGAGGGAGAACTTGATGAGGAATTCTAGGTCAGAAATCATTTTTCCTCAGACTTTTGAAGACACAGCTCTGTTTTCTCCTAACGTTCAGAGTTGCGGCTGAAAGATCTGATGTCATTATGATTCTTTGTCTGAAACTTGTTTTTTTTTTTTTTTTTCTCCTCGGAGACTTGTCCCCAGTTTTCTGAAATTTCTCCATGACATGCTTTGATGTGAGCCTATTTTCATTCATTATTCAGAGCGCTTTGTGAATAATTTTAATTAAAACTGTCTTTCCATTCTGATACACGTTATTGAATTATTTCTTAGGGTGGCTTTGTACTATGTCATCTTAGCTATGTTAGAATAACACCTCCTAGAATTCCCTTCTCTGAATGGTGTCAGCCACAAACCACGTCATGTGTCAGCTCTAGAAGGTGGAAATGAAGCCATAGCCATGGGACGACACTGGACCCACGGTTGTATGAGGTCCACCTCAACTGTTCCTTTAGCCTCTCCAAGTTCTTGGGCCAGTGTGTGGAGGGTCTGTGGCGGGGACAGGGTGCCGGATTGGCCTGTACCTCACCATGGCATTCAGGTTGAAAGAAATGGATTTCAGCTTGATCCCTTGGGGTCCACCCTGTCCCATCTTGTCCATGAACAGCTTTCCTCCCCACTATCTGTCTCCAGAGGCCCTGGGCTCACTCTAGCTATAAAGCCAACCAGTGGGCAGCTGCACCAGCTCCACAAGCCGGTAAGACCCAGCCAATGACAAACTCCGTGTCCTGGTCCCTTAACGTGGCTCTGATCAAGCTCCAACGGATTCATCCCTTAATGACTTCCTCTCCTTCGTCTTCTCTATTCTCTATTCTTATTCTTCTGGAGACTCTATTAGTTGAAGATTGACCACCTGAAAAAGTTCTCCACTTTTCTGACCACGTCTTTCTTCTTTTTTAGCTCTCTCTTGTCTTGCTCTACTTTCTATGGAGAGTTCTTCAGTTTGATCTTCCAACAATTCTAACGTATCTTCCTTATTCTCTTTGTAATTCTCTTTTCCAGGTTTGGATGCAGTTTGTCCCCTAAGGATTCCTGTGTTGACAGCTTGGTTCCCTGTGTGGTGTGGTAAGATGTGGTAGGACCTTGAAGAGGTGAGGCCTTATGGGAGGTTCTTAGGTCACTGGAAACACTGCCCTCGGAGCTATAAGGTATTCTCATGGGATCCCTGTGTTTGTTTTCACAAAAGAGGTGTTATAAAAGGATAAAGGAACAATCCAGCCTCCCTAGCCTCTTTGAATTTTTTTTTTTTTTTTTTGGCAGTACTGGGCATTGAACCCCGGAGTACTGAGCTATATCTCCAGTCCTTTTTATATTTTATTTTGTCATAGGGTCTTGCTAAGTGGCTCACACTGGCCTTGAACTTGCTATCCTCCTGCAGGAACCTCCCAAGTAGCTGGAATTATAGATGTGCACCACTGTGCCTAGTTCCCTAACCTCTTTGACATTCTGTCTGGTGATGTGCTCTCTTCCTTTCAATGCCATCTGGTGTGAGGTTAATACCAGAGCTGATGTAGGCACTATGCCTTTCAATCTCCAGAACTATGAGTTAAATAAACCTCTTTTCTTGATAATGTTATCAAGACACAGGTATTCTGTTGTAGTGATGGAAAATAGACCAATACACCAGTTCTTTTTCGTTTTCTAAATATTCCTCTTTTTTTAATAGCATACTGTTCTTTCATTAATGCAAAAATCTCTTAACACTCTAGACATAATAATAATAAATGAGAATTCTTCTTTGTAAATTGTTTCTATTTCCTCCAACATGCTTTTCTTTTTTCTACTTGGTACTGGGGTTGAACTTAGAAGTGCTTCCAGTGATCTATATCCCCAACCCTTTTTATTTTTGAGACCAGGTCTTGCTAAGTTGCTTAGGGTCTTACTGGGTTGCTGAGGCTGGCCCTGAACTGGTGACCCTCCTGCCTTAGCCTCCTGAGTCACTAGGATTACAAGTGTGTACCATGATACTGGGCTACCACTGTGCTTTTTTAATGTTTGTTTTGGTCTCTACTTCATATTACTTTCTTCAAATGTCTAGAGAGACTTGTTTGTTTATATTTAAGAATGAGGTACTTCCTGCATTTTCTGAGCATGTGGGACTTATTGGCTGTGATCTCTGCTGTGTGTTGATCTGGCTAGCTCCTTCGCTGGGAAATGCCTGGCTTTAGTATTTTGGATCCTTCCTCTTGGGTTATTCAGGTTCCCAGAGAAGTGATTTCTAATCTCCTGCTAAGACAGTACAAGACTGGCTGTCAGCTTTTTGGAACCAAGGGAGGAAAGAGGGCCCTGGAGGGAGAGACTGTGTCTCACAAGAACACTTGTTTAATCCCCCCCTGTTTTTCCATGCAGCTTTACTCTTAGTAGCAGGGCTCTCTCCAATCCAGTCTTCCCATCCCACCTTCTCCTGAAAAGAAACTTCAGTCCTGTTGAGGCAGGAAAGTAGGAGTCACACAGAAGAATGGCATTGGGGAAAAGATCTGGGATCTAGTGGCTTTTTTTTTTTTTTTTTTTTGTACTGGGGATTGAACTCAGGGACGCTCAACACTGAGCCACATCCCCAGCATTCCCCCCACCCCCAGACACCTTAAAGACAGAATATCAATGAGTTGCTTAGGTCCTTGCTAAGTTGCTGAGGCTGGCTTTGAACTCTCAATCCTCCTGCCTCAGCCTCCCAAGCTGCTGGGATTACAGGCGTGCACCACCATCCCCAGTTTAATGAAGTTTTTGATAAAATACAAGCACATTTATGCATATTCAATCCTCCACCTTTACCTGAAAATCAAAATCTTTTTTCAATTAATCAATTAAAGAAGGGCGGGGGGGGGGGTGGCGCACACCTGCAATCCCAGCAGTTTGGGAGGTTGAGACAGGAGAATTTTGAGTTCAAAGCCAGCCTCAACAATGGCGAGGCGCTAAGCAACTCAGTGAGACCCTGTCTCTAAATTAAATATGAAATAGGGCTGGGGATGTGGTTAAGGGGTTGAATTCCCCTGAGTTCAATCCCCAGTACCAAAAGAAAAAAAGAGAAGGGTAATAATATTTACCAATGGAATTGGGAGTTGATTAATTGAGGTAATACATGTGAAGTATAGTGCCCAGCACATTAGTACTCAATAAATTATAATTATGATGGTTATTTGTTATTGTTTTAGTCTTTATTTAGGCTAAGTTACACCCAGTCTGGATGGCTAATAATTTCATAAATATTTTGTTTTATTGAGGACAGTATGTTCCAGAGGATTATGCACATTGAGGATTATGTTGCCAATTTTGAATTTTTTGCCTGACCTCTCCCATCAGACCACTAGAAGTGTGTCCAGGAGACACGGTCTCCACTTAAGGATAGCCCACTCACAATTTGGATGATGGTTTTGCTATGAGGAGAAAATCCTATAAAATAGTCCAAACCAGATGTACATCACTTGGAAATTTTCACTACTGGTCCCTTCCATTAATATGCTGTGTGATATCTGCTCACCAAGTGATACTTTACAGAGCACTGCTTATAGTCATTTTCATATCAACCCTAGCAGGCAGCACTATTCTATTTTATTATTCAGAAAACTGAGACTCCCCAGAGTGAGGCCCTGTGTTTACTGATGTGTAGCCAACAAGCAAATTAGGATCAGAACACAGGGTTGTTTCTTTTTTTTTTCCTCTCCTTTCCAATGTACTAAATGAGAAGAATGTAAAAGTTCTGAACTTCCATTGTGTAATCTAGGAAATAAATGGCTTTTGTGGGCAGGGAATTCAGGAAGGTCATGGATGGGTGGAACGCACCTGTGATTTCTTATGCAACCACAGCCACATATCTGGAATGCTGTAGTCATTGGAAAGCTTGACCGAGGTCCGAGGTTCCAACACAGCCAACTCACACTTGGTAGTTGAGTGCCAGCTGATGGCTTAGAGCGAACTAAGCCTCCTGTATCAGTTACCTAATGCTGGGTAACAAATTACACCTTAATTCAAAGACTTTAAAAACAACAATTTTTAAATTAAAAAAAAAACACAGGACGAGAGCATGAAGTAGCTTAGTTACAAGAAAAAACCTCTCTAGGAAACAGTTTGGATAACTCTAAGGATATCAACAGTGACAAGGATATAGAACAACAGGAACTCTCTCATTTCTTGCTCAAAGGAATGCAAGATGGTGCAGCCACTCTGGAAGACAGTTGAGCAGTTTCTGACAAAGCCGAATATATTATATGACTCAGCAACTGTGCTCCTTAGTATTACCCAGGAGTTGAAAAGTTACTTCTACACAAAAAGGAATATTGGTTGCTACTGTTAACTTTCTATTGCTGGGACAAAATCAACTTAAAAAGAGGTTTGGTTTCAGAGTTTCCATCCATGGCAGGTTGGCACCGTTGTTTGAGGGCTTGTGGCAAGGCAGAAGGTCATGGTAGGGAATGCAGTGAAGTTGCTCACCTCGGGGCGACCAGGAAGTGAAAAAGAGAGAAAAGGAAGGGGTTGTGATCCCAGTATCTCCTTTAAGGACACACCCCCAATGACCTGACTTCCTTCCCTGAAGTCCGACCTCTTGAAGGCTCCATCGCCTTCAAGAGTGCCAAGGCTGGCCACCAATCTTTACTACAGAGGCCCTTAGGGGACATTTAAGATCCAAACCATAACATCAGCTTTATTCCTGATTGTCAGAGATTGGACGCAGCCAAGAGGTCTCTCCACAGGTGAATGGATGGCCTATGGGGCATCCGGACAGTGGGATAGTACTCAGTGATACAAAGAATTGGCAATCAAGCCATGAAGAACCCCGGGGAAACTCAGGTGCTAAGCGAGAGAAGTCAATCTGAAAAGCTCCATCCTTCACAATGCCACTGTATCCCATTCTGGAAAAGGCAAAACTCCAGGACAGGATGGGATCAGTCAGTGACTGCCAGGGTTCCATGGGAAAGACAGAGGAGTGAAGACCCGGATCACAGGGGATTTCAGGGCAGTGAAATATTCTTTATGATACTACAATGGTGGATCCATGTCAGTATGTCTTTGTCAAAATGCACAGAAGACACATCATAAAGAGTGAACTCCAAGCCAAGCACAGTGGCGCATGCCTATCCCAGTGACTTGGGATACTGAGGCAGAAGCATTGGATGTGGGACTTTGTGAAAGGAACTCATGTCATTGGGGGTTGTGCCCTTAGAGGAGATCTTACTGAGGCTGGCAAGTTTAAGGCCAGCCTCAGCTTCCTAGCAAGACCCTCTCCCTATCAGGAAATATAAATATAAAAGGGCTGGGGGTATAAATCAATGGTAGAGCACCCCTGGTTTAATTTCCAGTACCACACTAAAAAAAAAAAATTGTAAACTATGGTCTTTGGTTAAGGATAATATATCAGTATTGGCTTATCAACTATAACAAATATACTACACAAATGCAAGATGTTAATAATAGGGGGAACTGAGCTGGGAGCAGTGATACATGCCTGTAATTCCAGAGGCTCAGGAGGCTGAGACAGGAGGATTGTGAGTTCAAAGCCAGCCTCAGAAACTTAGCCAGGCACTAAGCAACTCAGTGAGACCCTGTCTCTAAATAAAATACAAAAAAGATCTGGGGATGTGGCTCAGTTGGTTAAGTGCCCCTGGGTTCAATTCCTGGTACCAAAAACAAAAACAAATAAAAAATAAATTAAATAGGGGGAAATGAAAAAGAGAGGTTATACGAGCACCCTCTGCTTAACCTTTTTTGTAAATTTTAACTGCTCTAAAAATTTAAGTGTATTACTTAAAAACAACAAAACAAACTGAAGACTGAAGTAGGTTGATTACAAGATAAAACCTTACTAAAAGACAGCCCCAGTGTCCCCGAGGGGACAACCTTGAGGTAAAGATACTGAAGGATAATAATGCATCAGGGATAATATCTGCACCTTCCTGAAGTAACAGTCCAGTCTGGATGACTGGAGATTGCCAGAGATCCTCAGTTTTAATACAATGGAGCCAGAGGAAGGTAGAGAAGTCATTTGAGTTCATAAGTTCTCTCTCCCTTCCTTTTCCCCTCCCATTTTTTATTGTGATTATTATAATATTTTTCTATGGAGCCCGTGCCACGAAGCCCCAGGAGCCCAAAGGAGACCAGACGCCTGTTTTAAAAAGACAGTGAGTCACGCTCAATGAATAGGGATTTTGGACAGAGGAGCATTGTTCAACAAAGCCAATATTGATCCCAGGTCCCACACCCACCTTGGTGACTCACTCCATCAACTTTGGATTGGAGGTGCAGCTGAGGGCACCCGGCCCACAGAGATTCCTGGGAAAGCGACGATGCCTCAAATAACATAACTGGCCACTGACAGTTGGCACTGTCCCATGAAAACCTCAGGGAGGAACTGTATCTGGCAACGACAGCAGGATCAGTTCTGGACAGGGGCAGATCAAAAGACCTCTCCCTGGTCATGTCGCTCAGAAGGCCTTGAGTCTTACATAGGATGCCCCGTCTTAAAGTTTTGTTGACTTACTGAAACCTTTGCTGTTCATCAGACAGCTCTTTGTGCCAATGTTACAGGTTTTATGCTAGACACTGGGATGAGATGATTAATAAGATACAGTCATTGTCACCAATGCCTTCCTGCTATGCTTGGAGATAAATGGAGTCCTAGAGATGACATGAAACTGAAGGACTCTGTCCCAGTGTGGTGGACATTTTCTGGTTGTCTGTAGCCTCTACTTCAATAACCGTCCTCTGGTAGACCTTTGGGCAAGTTATGCTTCCCCCATACTGGGTCCTGATTTTCTGGAATCAGTCAATCATTCCATCCTGTGACTGTGGTCACTGGTTTGGAGAGAGGCACATGGTCCCAGGTGCAAATGCAAAGCAAGGAGGAAATCTCAATCTGTGTAAGTCTGAGGATGTGGGTAAGAACCACGAGGAAAACCTTTTCTTTTTCTTAGGCCGGGAAGTGTAAATGTGTATGCTTGGAAATGAAGTGGCTGTTTGGCTACCATGGGAAGAAGAAACTCACACTAAAAAGCACAGCAGAGAGACGGAAAGAAACTCAATCCTTCACGGTGTCACTCGGAGTGTTGGATCAAACTTCACCTGAAGGCAAATACCTCATGACTTTTTCAGTTACATCAGCCCATAAAAATCTCTTAATTATTTGAACTGGGGTGTTTTGTTTTTGTTCATTATTTGTCACTCAATATATCCTAACTTTTGGTGAAGAATTATAGGAAACTGGTTTTAAAAATGAGTGATATTCCGTATATCTGCAAGGAAGTAAAAAAAACAAACAAATTGTGCATAAACAGCTAAGGGGTTAGAGAAAAACCAGTGTGTGAGAGTAACACAGCTCCCTGAGGTTACCCGGCATCCGAACTCCTTATCTCTGCTTACCTGCACTATAAGAATCCTAATGGAGCCAGGCGCGTTGGTGCACACCTGTAATTCCAGCGGCTCCGGAGACTGAGACAGGAGGATTGTGAGTTCAAAGCCAGCCTCAGCAATGGCAAGGTGTTAAGCAATCAGTGATATCTGCCTCTAAATAAAATACAAAATAGAGCTGCAGATGTAGCTCAATGGCCAAGTGTCTGTGGGTTTAATCCCTAGTATCCTTGCCCCCCCCCCCAAAAAAAAGGAGCTGGGAACAGAAGTCCCTGGGTTGAATCCCAGCTTTGCCATTTGCTGCCTGAGTGACCTTGGGCAAATGACATAACCTCTGAGCCTCCGGGTCTCACCTATAAGAGGGGGATAACAGTAGGACCTACCCCTATGACATCCTGAGTGCTGTCAGAATAATTTAGATGATGTAATTAAGATGATGTGAGTTCTCCTCTAGATTTGAGCCCAGAGCGGGTCTTCAGGGATGGTAACTATCTTAATTACCTTTAGCTGCAGAGGTGAGCTTGCTTCCAGGGACTCCTCTGCACCCCTTCTTGACTCTACTCATCCTCCCTCTTTAGTCTTCATTCACAGTAGAAAGGGAGAAAATACCTCTGATGTGCATTGGGAAGTTTAATTCGGCCCCAGGCAGAAATGCGCTGGCAAATATTTAAGGACCCCGCAGTCCAGACAACAAAGGCAGAGTGCTCTGTAGCATTTGCCGATTTCCCCAGTGCAAATACCCCACCGTGGCAGACTCAAACAGCAACACGAAGTCGCTGAACATGGAATTAGAGGAGACGTGTGCAATCAGCTCTTGGGAAGGGTAGCTTTAAAGTACTAAGGACTGGGAGTAAATAGGTGGCTCCTGAGCTCTGGGCCACACGATGAAAGCAAGCTACTTAAAGACTGCTAATGGGACAGCAGATGGACCTGTACTACGCTTTGACTTAAAACTCCAGAGTTTTCTCTAAATGATTACCCTTTCAAACCCCCTTTCAGCCCCCACTCCTTATTTGCAAACACCAGAAAGTAACAGCCTATCAGTTCCCTGGCTCTGTCTATACCACCTTTAAAATACTCCCTGCAGCCAGACACGGTAGCACACATCTGTAATCCCAGAGGCTTGGGAGGCTGAGGCAGGAGGATCCCGAGTTCAAAGCCAGTCTTAGCAACTTAGTGAGGCCCTAAGCAGCTCAGTGAGACCCTGTCTCAAAACAAAATTTAAAAAAAGGGCTGGGGACTTGAATAGTGATTAAGTATCCCTGGGTTCAATCCCTGGTACCAAAAAATACAAAAACAAAAATAAAACAAAACAAAACCCTGCATCCATCCATTCTTCCTTCTCTCTTCCTGTCCATTGCGGCCACTGAAGCTCATGGGTCAATCAGCTGAAATCCTGTGCCTAGTTTCTGCCCCTTTCTTCTTGTATTCTGTGCTAGTGTTGCCGAAAGCTTGGTCCTTGTCCCCGATGCCAATCCAATAACAAGGACATGGTTTTGAGGAAAAGGAAAAAGAAGGTCTATTGCTTTGCTAGCAAAGGAGAAACACAGGGGACTCCTGTCCCAAAGGCTGTGATTCTGCCCATCAGTAGGAACAGGGGGGGTATAAAGAGGTGATTCAGAGAAAATGAGATTAGAGAGGAAAGATCAAAAAGGAAAAGATCAGGGAGGAGAAGGTTAGGAAAAAGAAGCTCAGAGAGGAGACGATGAGGGAAAAGGTTAGGAAAAAAGAAGATCAAGGAGGAGATCAGGGAGAAGGTTAGGAAAAAGAAAGAAAGAAAAAAAAAAAAACATGTAAATTTCAAAGCCACAAGGGATATGGCGGAAGCCTCAGGGTTCTGAACCCTGTTACACTAGAATGGACCAGGTGCACTGCCCCTAGGCCAGCTTTCACTGCAGCATCCCGAACTCAAATGTCACTGTCTCAGGGTTCTATATAGTTATAATGGCAGCCACTGTAAATGCTGTCTCCTGAGGGCCCGCTTCCACCTGGCCCCCCTCAGTCTGGACGGCCTCAGTGTGAGTGGTGGACCCTCTCTCCTGGCAGGAGCTCTTGGGCAACTTAGAAAATACTCTCTGAGCCTCACCTTCCTTACTGCTAAAGTGGTGATCATAAAAGAACTTTCTTGGGGTTGTTTCAAGGATTGAACAAAACAATTCTTTAAAAGTTTGATACACTGCATGCCCTCATTGTAAATGCTGAATCGAATGCTGGCTCATGATAGTGATGGTGACCATCCTCACCCTGTCACCATTATGGCAGCTAGTAAGAAGGGAGCCCCCCACCCAACTTTACTCTACTCTGCTTTGCTGTTCTTTCAGCTTTAGTTCTATTTTTTTCCAAAGCACTTTTTGTCTACACTTGTTAACCCCCTTTCTCTGAGCTTCAGGAGCAACTACAACCCACATCGGAACATTTATTCCAATGCTGTCCCTTACTCTGCCCTGTCGATGTCAATCATGTCTTCCTGGCTTATCTTGACTCAGCTTGCATAGGGTGGCCTGTCTCCTTCGTTTTCTCCTTGAGTCTTGGATCTGCAGCCTCAGACCAGCAGCCAAAGTCATGGATGCTTTTCATGGCTGCCCAGAATTTTATCTGTACCTTCTAGTTTGACTTTATGTTTCATTAGCCAGAATTTATTGAGCACCTGCTATGAGCTAGGTATTGAGGTTATAACAGTGAATAAGAAAACAGCCTCTGTCTTCCAGGAGCTTCCAAAGTAGCAAAAGGAGCTAGCCTCAAATACAGGATCAACAGAACCAGTCTCCAATGATGGATGGCACCAAGGGCCATGAAGAGGAAGAGGGAGTGACAGCTTAGAAGAGGGGCCTGGTTTGGATGGAGGTGGTTGGAGGGTGGTGGGGGTGTCAAGGCAGAGGTTACTGGAGGAGAGAGACTTCCCAGGAGGCTGGTATACCAGGTGCCAAGCAGAGTGTGAGGACCCAACACAGGACTGAGCAGCTGGAGGTCCAGGCCGAAGGGAGTAAGCCACCCTAGGGCCACAGCCCACTGGGCTTCCTAGGGCATCTGGGTGTTTGGGTCTTTAGCATTAAAGCATTTAGTTCCTTCAGGTTTTGTTGTTTTGTTTTGTTTTGGTATCAGGGATTGAACTCAAGGGCGCTCGACCTCTGAGCCACATCCCCAGCCTTATTTTGTATTTTATTTAGAGACAGGGTCTCACTGAGTTGCTTAGCGCCTCGCTGTTGCTGAGGCTGGCTTTGAACTCACGATCCTCCTGCCTCAGCTTCCCGAGCCTCTGGGATTACAGGTGTGTGCCACTGTGCTGGCCCCTCAGAAATCTTTTGAAGTAACTGCTAGCATCAATGCCATTCTACAGTGGAGGACACCAAGTGATTGACCAGTTGGTCACTGGTCCTTTCAGCAGCAGAGCAGTGGGCACTCTCGGGCTTTTGGCTGCCACTTGCTGAGTGATTGATAGCAGCACTGACCCCATGTCCTTCCCACAGGCTGTTTGCAAAGCGCCCTCTAATTGGGACTCTTCTGCAAGAAGGCCAGCCCAGGGCCCTCTAGGAGCACTGAACCAGTTTGGTGGGAGAAGGGATGTCGGAGGCTGTGATGTCATGGCTGGGCGTGGACACCACCTGGCTTCCAAGAGCATTTGGATCCCATGGCTGCATCCATTCCCAGGCCCTGCAGGGCTGAAGTGAAACTCCTCGGGTTGGGTTTGGTTTTGCCCAGCAGACAGGGCCAAGGTACTAGGAAGGGGAGGCAGGTGGCTCACAGTGAGCACAGGGACTCTCAGGATTTGACTGGGCCTTCTTACCCCTGAAGCCAAGGTACAAAGGGCCTGAGGAAGCCCACACCCTGGCTCTCCTGGAGACAGGATGTGCTCAGGAATCTGTGAACTCCGAAGAAGAAGAAGCGTTTGTCTTTTCAACCCCTGGAATCCCATCTAGTTTAAGACCTCCTTCCTTTCTCACCACACCCCCAGGGTGATCCGCTGCAGAGCCCCTTCCTCCACCTCCAAAAGGCCACTCCCAGAACATTAAAACTCACTTAAGATGCTAAGAGGTGATAATGACGCCACCCAGGGCTGGAACTCAAGTGGCAGTTGTGGGTGGGAATTTAAGGCACCAAACGGAGAGACCAGAGACGGCCTTTTGGCCTCTCTCGACTCACCCCCGTCACCCTGGGGAGGTGACTTGGGTTATTTCCAGGGTCTTCCACAGTAGGGAGGTTTCTTTTCTTCCAATGTTAAAACCCCACTTTTGCAAAGAGGAAAGAGCTTGAAGTTCAGCGAGGCAGAGGGGCCATTGGACAGTGAGAGGAGGAAGAAAACAAGATCATCAACCCTCTCGCTGGCTCCCTGCCCAGGCCAGGCCTTTGTTCACCCCAATCCTGGCTCCGCTGCCGTGACAGGACAGAGGCCCGTGGGTCAGGAGCCTCGCCTCCTTTATGGCCTTGTGATGGACCTTCCTTCTGGCCACTTGACCAAATGCCCCTGCCTGTGGGGAGGGCTGCCCAGCCCTCCAGTTGGTTTACCCCAGGACCCCCTCACCCTCTGCAAAGACACTTAGCACCTTGAGGGATAGAAGCCAATTTGTCTGAAGGGACAGGAAGCGCCCTGACTCTCACGCCCTGAGAAGCTCTATGCCTTTCTGTTTGTGTTTTGGTATCGGTCAGCCCCCAGCTTCCCCTTAGTTGCACGAGGTTATATGATTTAGGTTCCAATTCTGGTCATAAGTTGGCCAGTGGTTTCCATAAAGCAGAGATGGTGTCAACAGGTTCCAGGAGCCACTGATCTGGGACACACACACACACACACACACACACCAAATGCCCCTCTTCTTTGGGTCTGCTCAGCTTCTGTCAAACTGCCCCTTGGATCCTTTCCAATTCTTTCTGTTCTCTGTCACACTCCAGCTCTGTGCCTATTTGGCTAATCTGACCTGTCCCCTGCCTCTCAAACCCTTCCTATAAGGATTAGCACATTAATTTTTCTAATAACAATTGCTACCTTTATTAAGGACCTAGTCCTTACAGTCAACGTTTAGTGAACCTGTTCTGTGAGTCAAACGTCCTAGACACTACGTTACAGTCTCAGGTATTCCTCCAATTCGTGCTCAAGGGAAACAGGGTGAGTAATTTGTCCAGAACCACACAGCTACTAAGTGTTGGAGCCGCTTCTTGAACACAGCCAACCTGGAGGCCCAGCTGCACTCCTATTATTAAAATTGGATTTTAGGGCTGGGGTGGTGGCTCAGCGGTAAAGCGCTCACCTTGCACGTGCGAGGTGCTGGGTTCGATCCTCAGCACCACATAAAAATAAATAAAATAAAGGCATTGTGTCCAACTACAACCAAAAAAATTTTTTTAATGAATTTTAAAAAGTTGTTCTAAATGTTTATTATAAAGAAAGCACTAGGCCAGGGATGGAGGGCATTTAAACGCAAAGATGAAACTTGCTCCCTCCTGCGGTTCTGGCCTCAGGGATTTGACAACAGCAAGGGTTGTCTGGGAAGACACATAGGACAAGTCCAGAGGTGACCTACTGCAGGAGAGGGCCATGGACATGCCACAGGGAACACACAGAGAGAGAGCTTTTCCATACAGCGGGGAGAAACCACATCTGTCTGGGAGAATCAGTCAGGAGAAAGTCCAGGGGCTATATGGCAGGATGAGTAGCGTTGGTGGCAGGGTACTGGGTAGGGGGAGGGGGAGGGGGAGGACCAGACAGGAGCAGAGGGTGGTCTGACACCCAGGACCTGCAAAATAAAGGGCATGAAAAAGGAGCCAAGGTAAAAATACCTGACCAGGACACATGGATCAGAGAGCATAGGACAAGGCATTTAAGACTACCTGGGTTCGCATCCTGGTCTAGAACTTACCTGCACTGTAATCAAGACAGGGAACACAACCTGTCCCCCAGGAACAGTTTCCTCATCTGAAAAGTGGGCATAATTCAGGGGGTGGGACCAACAGAAGGCATATAGGGCACTTACCATGAGTACAAACTTTAAAGGGAAACCCCCCAAAAGCTCAGTCATTGAGATAAATACTTATTAAATATGTCTAGAAAGTCCACATCAATGTAAGAATCCCATGATGAACAAAATAACAAAACTTTAAATAAGGAGATCCCAGACACCCTACATTGGAGCCTAAGGCAAAAGGAAAAATCAGTAAACTAATTCTGTTTTCAGGTAAGATAAAGGAAACTCACCTGACCTGGTCCTGCCCTGAGAGTCACACTGGGTATTGGTAGCTCCAAGGGTTAGGTGAGCTAAAGCATGCCCTCTAAGTGTGGGGCCCGAGGCCTGAGCCTTGGGGAGAGACGGAAGGGGCTTGAACTTGCCCTACACTCGCAGCCTAGAGACTTGGGCAAGAGCCTACCTCTTGTCTGTAAATAGGGTTGCATCCTGCTTGGTGGCAAGGGGTGAAAGATACAAAGTGCTTCCCACAGCACCTGGCAACAGAGTTGGAATCATACTTGTATCAGATCACCTGTAAGCACATGCTGTTCCTCCTCAGAGGCTGCCTGCTGCTCTTGCAGGAGTATTATGCTCCTTGGCTTTTTTAAACAAAACAAAACAAAACAAAAAAACTAACTTTCTTCCTGGGGATTGAATCCAAAGGTACTTTTACCACTGAGCCACATCCCCAGTCTTATTTGGGGGGGTTGGGGGGCGTAGGGGAGCGGTGCTGGGGATTGAACTCAGGGCCTTGTGCATGCAAGGCAAGCACTCTACCAACTGAGCTATATCCCCAGCCCCCAAGTCCATCTTAAGACAGTCTCACAAAGTTGCTGAGGCTGGTCTTGAACTTGGGATCCTCCTGCCTCAGCCTTCTGAGTTGCTGGGAATATAGGCATGTACCTATAATATAATATAATTCATGTGCACTTGGCCCTATTCTTTCATTTGATTAGACACTGAGGGATTTAGATTTATTTCATGGTACTAACTGCCAAGGCCACAGGTCTCACTGTATTTCTCTGTAGTGTTTAAAGCCAAGGCAGCTCTGTGACCCTGCTTCTGGGCAGACTTTGAGGGGTTTCAGTCCCTGGACTCATAGCCCTTTCTACCTGCCCCTTCTCTAACCAGGCCAAGACTGAGTTCTGGGGTAGGGTATTTGGAGGTATTGCCACTTGAGTGGAGTGACAAGGGCATTGGCACGGCCTTCACAAGGCCTGGAGGGTTCCATTCATTCCTGGTTCTCTTACATTCTTCCAGGTTCTCTATGCTGCTATGACCGTCTGACCAGCCCTCCACTCCTCCTTGGTAAACTGCCTCCCTCACGTGATGGCAGCCCAGCTTTGACTACCTGTGGCACCTACTTTGTATGATGCAGTTGAAGGTGATCTTCACTGGTACTTTGAACCATTGTCATTAAAAAAGAACCCTTTAAAAAAAAATCGATCCCTCCGGGCTGGGGTTGTGGCTCAGGGTAGAGCACTCAGTAGCATGTGCGAGGCCCTGAGTTCCATCCTCAGCACCCCATAAAAATAAATAAATAAAATAAAGGTCTCATGTCCAATTACAACTAAAAAATAGCTATTAAAAAAAATTGATCCCTTCATAGAGGGCTTGGGGTTGTCTCAGTGGTGAGCACATGAAGCACAGAGCTCTGGGTTGGATCCCCATACTGCCCCGCCATCCACCTCCAGCATAAAATCTATCTTCACCACTGCCTAGGCCAGGAGGGGTCTGGTTACCTGTGAGGCCATTTCCCATAGTGTAACCTCAAGGCCTTTCCAAAATGTGGTGTGGAGCACCAGCAGGACTGCTAGTGCTACACTCCAAGGGTACGGCAGTCTGGGCTGGCATCTGGGCTCCTCCTCTTCCTAGTTGTGTAACCCCGACAGAGTCACTGAATGTCTCCAGCCTCAATTTCCTCATCTGCAAAAATGTGCCCCTCTTAGTGGCGTACTGTGAGGATTCGATGGGAAATCAGTCGGCACCCGTGCTGATTATTTATATTAACTCAATTGGTTAGAACATTCATTACTACATTCATTCATTACTACAACAAAAACACTCGGTGCTCTGTGTCAGGAATGTTCCAAGTTCTAAGAAGATACAAAGTTAAGATACAATCCCTGCAGCCATCGGGAAAGAAAGAGGAACAAAGACTGAACAGCAAGACAGAACTGTGAAGGGCCAGACATGGAGTAGATGCGGGTAAGTGTTTCTTGAATGACTTAATGAAAGAAAAATCATGCAGACATTGACCCTTACAAGATATTTCCGTGAGGCAATCAGGCAGGTGTTCATAGACGTCAGCACGCTTATGAAGAGGACTTTTCACCAAGCAGAGATGCAGCAATATACATGACACATACTGCCTCGCCTTCAAGGAGTATGCTTTGACAGGAAGACAACTAATAGGAAATACATCAGAATAACTAATTAATCACAAGTACAGTAAGTGCTAGGCAGAGGTGTCGGGCTCTGGGGACTAGAACTTCTGGAAGGCAGGAACTGAGCACTGGGGGTTTTCTTTCCTGCTGTGCTTATAGCTAGAGCTACAGGGCAAAGGTTATTCTTATGTTTTAAATAAAATTGAAACTATCTTTTCTTGAATAAGTAGCACTAACTTAGGTTACAAAATTAAAAAGTACACAGGGTACAGTGAAAAGTCCCTCCCCAGAGGCAGCAATGTGGCATTTCTTGGCTTACCCCTCCAGAGTCCAACCAGTGGCGCAAACTCACACGTAATGACACAAATGGCCTGCACACAGGCCAGGGCTGCTTTCTTGTTCCATATTAGTACAGGTTCGGTGCCTGCATGTCATGCACTGTATAGTTCTATCACAATCTGTTTAACCAGTGTCCTATTGGTGGACATATAGTCTTTTTTTTTTTTTAAGTAATAGACATTATATTTTAGAACAGTTTTAGGTTCACATTGAGGTGAGCAGTAAGTACAGAGTTCCCACCTCCCCCCTTCCTGTTTCCCTTATCACTAATATCCTTGTATTCATATGATTCAATACAATTGATAAGCTAATATTGATATATTATTATTAACTAAAATACAAGTTTAATATTAGCGTTCATTTTTTTTTTTTTTTTTGGTATCAGGGATTGAACTCAGTGCACTTATCCACCGAGCCACCTCCCCAGCCCCTTTTTATATTTTATCTAGCCACAGGGTCTCACTGAGTTGCTTAGGGCTTTGCTAAGTTGCTGAGGCTGGCTTTGAACTTGTGATCTTCCTGCCTCAGCCTCCCGAGCCACTGGGATTACAGGCATACGCCACCACACCAGGTTTAATGGTCATCCTTTGTGTTGGGCATTCTATGAATTTTGACAAAAATGTAACCACATATATATGATCATTATAGTCTCATAGAGAATAGTGTCCCTGCTCTAAAAAATCCCCCGAGCTCCAGTTCTTGTTAATTTTTTGTAGTAGTGGGATGAACTCAGGGCCTGACACGTGCTAGGCAAGTGCTCTTCCAGTGAGCCACATCCCCAGACCTTCTTTTGTTTATTTATTATATATATATATTTAGTTAGTTAGTTGTAGAGGGACACACAATGCCTTTATTAATTTATTTTTTATGTGGTGCTGAGGATTGAATCAGTGCTAGGCAAGCACTCTGCCAGTGTCCTACGGCCCCAGCCCCCTTCTTTTATTTTTTGAGACAGGGTCTTTGCCAGTTGCCCAAGCTAGCCTTGAACTTGTTTCCCTGAGTAGCTGGGATTACAGGCATGTGCCACCAGCAAGCCCTACTTCTTCCTCCTTCCATCTCTTCCCCACAAGCTCCTGATGGAATATAATTTTTGTCAATCAAAGTTATGTTAGTTCAGCCTTTCAGAGTCTTTCATAACCTGACTGCCAGCTTCCCCCCTGGTCTCCTGCCACCTGTGCTCTGGTCACACCACATGGCTCATGGTCTCTGAAACCACAGGTTGTGCCCCAGCCAGGCCTGGCCAACCTTCCTGCTGCCCTCCTCCGGAGACCCACTGACTTATGGCTTCAGGCCCAGCTCAAATGCTACATTCTGTGAAGTCATCCACATTCCAGTCTTTTCTCCCAGCAGACCCTCAACAGTTGAGATGCCCTCCTGTGTTGTGCTTGTGTTTATTTATTCATTAATGCAATAAAAATTTAGGGAGCATCCATATTCCGTATGTCAAGCTGGTACCGAGCTGAGAGTCTAGCAAGGAATGTGCGGCCATGTGGCCCAGCCCTCAGATGGCTGAAAGTTCCTTAAAGAAAATGAAACTGGGGCCTGGGAGGTAGGTCAGTGGTAGAGAGTGAGCCCAGCCTTCTTGAGACCCTGGGTTCAGTGTCCAGCAACAGAAATGAATCAATAAACAAATAAGTGGATAAAATGATTCAAGGTGCTAGAATAGTCAGGGAAAGGTCCTCGGATGAGGTGACATTGAAGAAGGAACCAGGGCCAGGTGTGGTGGCATATATCTGTAATCCCAGTGATATGGAGGTTCAAGGCCAGCCCCAGCAACTTAGTGAGACCCTTAGCAGATCAGCAAGACCCTGTGTCAAAAAATAAAAAGGGCTGAGGATGTAGTTCAGTGGTAAATCCCCCGTGGGTTCAATCCCCAGGAGAAAGAAGGAGAAAGAGAAAGGAAAGGAGGAAGGCCAGGGAGGAGAGTATTCAAGGCAGAAGAAACAAGTGCTAGCATTTCATGTTCCTTGAAGAACACTTCTCATGGCTCACACCCCTGCCTTTCCTCATAGTGGAGGGACAGGATCAGCCCTCAAGCAGGAGCTAACCCATGCACATTCAATGACCAGCTCCAGTACATAGGGGCATCCAGGAACTCACAGCAGGACTGTCCACCCAGCAGCCAGGCCTGGCCCTGTAGCCCCAACCTCACTCTTCCTAGCTGGTTGCTGGGTCTTTGTTTGAGGTCTTGATACTAAACCCTAATTACCCAAGTGAAGGCTATTGCCTCTTTAAAGAGTTCAAAAGCCTGAGACTTTTTATAAATAGCTGTATCCTTTCACCAGCCCGTAAGGCAGAGATTTATGGCCTATTTCCCCAGAGGCAGACAGACCTACAGACAGGTTGCTTCCCTCGGAGGCCGGGTTCCTACAATTGTGGGATGCTCCCGCTTCCTCTTTGCATTTTATGACCTCCTGGCTGCCTAATCCTGAAATGGGTTACACGGGAAGGAGGCAAATTGTGGGATTGTGTGGCTGCAGCTGCCTCGGAAACCAGAGGCCACCCCAGGCTCAGGAAGGGGCTGGTGGTTGGTGGGGAAGGCCAGGTAGCCTGGCCCCTTGGCCATGGCTGCGGCTTCTACTTTCCAGAGCTTTCCTTTCTCCAGTGAAACACCCAGGGTGGAGGCTGTGTAGACCCCACAACTGGGGTCTACACCATAGCTGCAGATCCGAGGCAAAGAACTGAGTTCATAATTAAGGAGCAAGGCTGAAAAATTAATGAGGTACTACTCACCCACACAGACAATGCTCATTCATTTTTAGGGTACGTGCGTACTCCTCGTTCAAATCCAGTCCTTGCAGAACCCCAGGAACTCCAGGGAGGTGGGTTTTATGACATCCTTATGACAAATGAGAAAACTGACGCCCAGAGACTAGCCCAGGTTGCACAGCTGAGAGGTGACAGATCCCGATTCAGATCCTGGCTTCAAGTGCAGGTTGGGAGTCGGGTGCGGTGGCTCACATCTGTAATCCCAGCGGCTCAGAGGCTGAGGCAGGAGGATCACAAGTTCAAAGCCAGCCTCAGCAACTTAGTAAGGCCCTAAGCAACTCTGTGAGACCCTGTCTCTAAATAAAATACAAATTTGGGCTGGGGATGTGGCTCAATGATTAAGTGCCCCTGAGTTCAATCCTGCCACCACCCTGCTCGTGCAAAAAAAAAAAAAAAAAAAGTTGGGGCCAATGACACTATCAATCAGCAACCAGGGAAAACAGAGGGGACTCTGGGGAGACTGGATTCATTTTCGGTGAACTGTAAGGACTTGAGGAGTGAAAGGGCATTCTAGCAGCCGGCAAGGTGTAAGAAGAGGCCAAGACTGTCCTGGGCCCGAGAGGACACTGGCCTGGATGAGAGCTTGGGAAGGCACGCACGGCCTTCTGGCGCTCCTCTGCAGGCCTTTTCCCTTGAGCAGCTCTTCCTCCTCTCCCACAGCCTTCTCTCTGGTTCATTGCCTCTTCCCCATACGGGTGAGGCAGTGTCCCGGAACTGGGCTGCAAGTTCAGATTCCTCTTGCCAGCTGTGTGACCCTGGGCAGTTAGCTCAATCTCTCTGATACTCTTTATCCTCATCTCTCACATGAGCCTAATGACAACAGGACTGGGGTGGGCATGTGGCTCAGCAATCATAGTTGATCTTACATTCTATGACTGTCACCCCAATGAGAGTCAGTGCTCCCCTTTCTGAAGCACAGCTCCTAGCCTTGCTCTAAAAACCAAGATGAAACTGGACATGATGTCACATATCTGTAATCCCAGCTACTTGGAAAGTTGAGGCAGGAGGATGTCTAGTTCAAGGCCAGCCTGAGCAATTTAGCAAGACTGTGTCTCCAAAAAAGGGCTGTGGTGTAGCTCAGTGGTACAGCACTTGCCCAGTATGCATGAGACTCTGGGTTCACTCCTAGCACTACTAAAAAAAAAAAAAAAAAAAAAAGACGAAACATACTATTTTGCCATTCAAGACCCCCTTAGTTCTGATCCCAAGCTTCCCAGCCCTGTCCCAGTCTTTAAT
Organism: Marmota marmota marmota; assembly: GCF_001458135.2. NCBI lineage: Eukaryota > Metazoa > Chordata > Mammalia > Rodentia > Sciuridae > Marmota > Marmota marmota. The sequence goes on from NW_026000026.1 coordinate 73,533,011, forward strand.
TACCTTATTAAGTTCAGGGGCCAGCTCCCTGTGACACAGTCTGAAGAACACCATCTCAGGAATCAAGAAAAGCAGGTGTTGGAAGCCTGGTTCTTCAGTGATCCTGAACAGGGAGGGTGCTGGCCTGGCCATCTCAGCTCCTGTGCCTGGACAGCATGGTCCCTCTCTGTTGCTGCTCCTGCCATGACAGGCTGCACTTTGGGGGCAAATTGTGGGTACTCTTCTGCCTGTTTCCTTTTCTTCATTTCAACAAGCATCATATTCACTTCATGCCACCTCCAAATAAAGAGCTCGTGAAACTGTGTCATCAAGGGGCTCTCCTGTGTAACTGGCGTTGGGACGTCAGGTTTGGCTTTCCCGCCATGCACGGGTCTTGTTTCCCAAACCAGAGGGCAAAGCTTCTGGAGGGCAGGTCCTGCTCCTGTCTTGTTCCTCCACCTCCTGCATCTGACATATAGTTGGTGCTCAATAAATATTAATTAATTGGATGCACTCAGCTTTGAAGAGGAGCCTGGAGCACCATCCAGGCCACGTGTTCAAAACTGAGCTCTGGCTGATCATGGTGGCACAAGCCTGCAATCCCAGCAGCTCAGGAGGCTGAGGCAGGAGGATTGTGAGTTCAAAGCCAGTCTCAGCAACATCCAGGAGCTAAGCAACTCAGTGAGACCCTGTCTCTAAATAAAATTCAAAATAGGGCTGGGGATGTGCCTCAGTGGTTAAGTGCCCCCGAGTTCAATCCCCGGTAACCAAAACAACAACAACAACAATGAGATATGACTCTCAAAGGGCTTTGAAAGTAAATTCCTGCTCCTAAGAATGTGATGGAGAATTATAATAGGGAAGTCACAGCCGTAAGATCTGGTAATAGTGATTCAAGAGAAGGTCTGTATGACATAGGGATTCCATTATTTGTGTAACTACCAGCCGCTCTCCCTCCAGAGAATGGAACTACTTTGAACTCTGCCCTTGCCATTTACTCTCTCTTTTTCTTTTTGGTACAGGGAATTGAACCCAGGAGCACTTCAATACTGAGCTACATTCCCAGCCCTTTTATTTTTATTTTGAGACAGGGTCTTACTATGCTAGCAGGGCATAGTGGTGCATGTCTGTAATCCCAGTGGCTCAGGAGGCTGAGATAGGAGGATCACGAGTTCAAAGGCAGCCTCAGCAAAAGCAACATTGCATCCAGCTTCATCTTGGCTTTTTGAACAAAAGCAAATGACAAGCTAGGAACTGTACTAAGCAACTCAGTGAGACCCTGTCTCTAAATAAAATACAAAATAGGGCTGGGGATGTGGCTCAGTGGTCAAGTTCCCCTGAGTTCAATCCTCAGTATCCCCTGCCCCCACCAGCCTCAAGAAGAAAGAAAAAAAAGTTGCTGAGGCTGGCCTGAGTGTGTGATTCTCCTTCCTGCCTCCGCCTCTGGAGGTGCTAGGATCATAGGCACCTGCCCACATCCCAGCACCATTTACTTTTTTTTTTGGCACCAGGGATTGAACTCAGGGGCACTAAGTCACATCCCACTAAGCCACATCCCCAGCCCTATTTTGTATTTTATTTAGAGACAGGGTCTCACTGAGTTGCTTAGCACCTTGCTGTTTCTGAGGATGGCTTTGAACTTGCGATCCTCCTGCCTCAGCCTTCTGAACTGACGGGATTACAAGTGTGTGCCACCACACCTGGCACCATTTACTCTTAATCCCAGCACCAATCATGTAAAATAAGAATGATAATTCCCTTTTTAAAGATGAGGAAACTGAAATGAAGAAAGGACAAGTGACTGGCCTGAGGTTACCCACTGAGCAGGTGACTCCGAAGGGACTTGAAATCCTTGTTCTCTGGTCTGCCCCCTGCTTCCTACATTGGCCAGGTTGGCCCACGGAGGCTTTCCGGACAGTTCACCGATTGTGTTTTTCTCTGCACCCATTTCCCAGGCTAGAGGGACCGCCTTGCAAAGACCAGACAGACAGGAGGGTTTGTTTCCAGCCCTGGACAAGCCCAAACCACCCTGTGCACTGGATGCTGGCAACACTGGGCCACATGTTGCTGACAGTCCCTGAAGGGGGTTGAAACTCAGGGCAAGTGGAAACTTCCCCCAGTGTGGTGTTCAGAGATGGAATTTTCTCTCTCTCTCTCTCTCTCTCTCTCTCTCTCTCTCTCTCTCTCTCTCTCCTGATTTTGAAACAGAATCATTGCAGCAGTCTAGGCCACGCTCCTCCTCGGGGCTGGATGATTTATTCATCAGGTGATTTGGAATGGACATTCCTCTGCAGGAGTTCGTTGTAAGGGGAAGTGGAGATGCAAGGAAACCCAGGGGGCTCTTTTCCCCACCCCCTCACCCAGAAGTGAACAATGGGTGAGATCTGCACCCCCACCCCAAGGGGTGCTTGATTGCCAGAGAGATAACATCAGGCACCAGGAAACAATTAGCTGCCATTGTATTATTTAGGCTGGAGCCAGAGGGAGGTAAGGGATTTGGGTGGGAGATTTGCAAGTTTATTAGCTCTCTCCTGCCCTTTTACACACAAGTGTGCGCTAATCCCCTTGAGCCTTGGGTTGGCTAAGGTCAAGTTGATTTGTTTCTTTCCTTCCTTCCTTCCGTTTAGTTTGAATACTAGCTTCCCCACTCACTCTTTGGGTGGCAATTTGTTTAAACTTTGAAAGACTCAGTTTCCTTGTCCATAAAATGGTAAAAAATAACAGCACCTCCTGGGTTTGCCATGAGGCTTAGATGAGCAAATCCACTCAAGTGTTTGGCACCTGGCCTGGCACATAAAAAGAACACACAGAAATGGAAGCCCTCACTGCTACTCCTGCTGACTTAGCAAATAGTGATTGTCAGACTACAGGGTGCCATGTGCTTGTAGGTGCTAGATATGGTCCCACCTTCCAGTAATGTTCACTTGGTAAGGGGATGTTTTGTCCTTTTGTGCTGCTGTGACAGTACGTCTGAGAGAGTAATTGATAAATAATAGAAAAGTATCTCACAGCTCTAGACGCTGAAAATCCAGGACCAAGTCACCAGCAGCTCTGTGTCTGGTGAGGACCCTGTCTCTTCTCCCAAGATGGTACACTGAACACTGAGTCCTCTGGAGGAGACAGATTCTGTGATCTCACGTGGTAGAAGGACGGGTAAAAAGGACCCAATGCTGCCAGATGCCTCTTTGTAGTCTTTCATCCCATTCCCAAGGGGGAGCCCTCCTGCCCTCACTACCTCCTAAAGGCTCTAATTGTCAACACAAATTTTGGAGGGGACACAAGCATTCAAACCATAGTAAAGGAGACGTAAAGGGACTTGAACTCAAGGTCATTAGTTACAACACCATGTGGTCAACACTTACACACACATCCTAACTCCAGTACTTAACTTCATGCCAACACCTTTGAAGATCATTGCTTCTCTTTTTTTCATTTACTCCCCACACTAGGCTCAGGAGGCTGGTATTATTATATTCTTTCTCCTTTTAGATGCAGAGCCTGAAGTGTGGTGAGGTGAAGAGACTTCTCCCAGAGCACTCAGATCTTAATGGTAGGATGAGTCAGGCAGAGAGAGGGACATCTGACCAGCCTCCAGCAGCAGAGGCTGTAAGGTGGAAAAGATGTCGGAGTGGACCTGAAAGTACAGTAGACCAAGTAGGAGGAAGCAGGGAGTAGGAGTTTCCAGGCAAAGAGCGAGGGGAACGTTCCTTCTGCTATGGAAGGTTCAGAGATTGTCCTGGTTTCTTTTAAATGGGAGTCATGCCAGGTGCAGTGGTGCATGCCTGTAATCTCAGCGGTTTAGGAGACTGAGGCAGAGGCAGGAGGATTGTGAGTTCAAAGCCAGCCTCAGCAATTTTGTGAGGCCCCAAGCAACTAAGCAAGACCCTGTCTAAAAATAAAATTCAAAAATGGGCTGGGGATGTGGCCCAGTGGTTGAGCACCCCTGGGTTCAATCCCTGGTACCAAAAAGAAAAAAAAAGCAAGAAAAAGAAAAAAGGAGGGACTGGGTTTGTGGCTCAGTGGTAGAGCGCTCGCCTAGCATGTGCAAGGTCCTGGGTTCGACCCTCAGCAGCACCACTAAAAATAAATTTTAAAAAAAATAAATTTAAAAAAAGGCACATTACAACAATAAAAAAGAAAAAGAAAAAAAAGGAGTCATATTTAGAAGAAGTAATGATTATATGATTATGAGGACTGAACAAAAGTCTATATAATATGCAAAGTGCCAGGAGCAGGTGTGGTGTCACATATCTATAATCTCAGCTCTCATGAGACCAAGGCAGGAGGATTGCAAGTTCATGTATAGACTGGGCAACTTAGTGAGGTCTTATCTCAAAATAAAAAATGTAAAGGGCTGTAGATGTAGCTTAGTGATAGGAAAAAAAAAAAAAAAAGGCTTATGCAGTTGTATGAGTACTTGATAAATTCATTCATTCCTTCAACACATTTTTAGTAAGCACCTACCATGAGCTAGGCACTGTTCTGGGCCCTGGGAACGTGGTGGTGGTCAAGATGAACTCCTCATCCTCATGGAACTTAGATCCTAGTGACCAAGACAGACAATAAACAAGTCAACAAAAACTAAGTGCAGATGTAACCTAACAGCAGGCAGTAATGAAATACCAACAGGAGGCTAGGGGGTTGGGAACAGTGGGAACATTTTGGACAGAGAGGTTAGATAAGGCCTTTCTGAGGAGGTGACAATTAAAGGGCCCTAATGAAGGGAGGGAGCCATGCAAATATCCAGGCAAAGAACACAAAGGTCCTGTGATAGAGATGCTTGGAGTGATGAGAGGAGCTCAGGGAGGGACTGGGACCGGAAGGAAGTGAATAAGAAGAAGGGGAGGCAGAGGAGTCTGTCAGGACAGACCATACCGAGCCTCGTGGCCTGCAATGAAGACTTCAGAGAGTGGCTTTTTTGTTTTTGTTTTCCAGAATTAGGAAATGAACTCAGGGGTGCTCTACATCCCAGTCCTTTTATTTATTTATTTATTTATTTATTTATTTGTTTTAATTTTCAGACAGGGTCTTGCTACATCTCAGGGCCTGCTGGCTGCTGTGCTTGCTTAAAAACTGTCTTAAAGAGAAAGACAGGTGTGTGGGGGCTGTCNGGGGGGGGGAAGGGGTGTTTGAGCAGGGGAGTGAATGCTTACCTGGCTGGTTCCTGCCTTCCAGTAGCACCAATGTAATAGGAAGAGATGACTGTTAAGCAGCCACTTGCCACCCAGCGCGGTGAGAGCGAAAGGACAGACGACTATAAAACAAGGAATGACTACCTGCCAGGCTCACGTTACAGCCATGACTTACTTCTTTTAACCTTCTGAGTTACAAAGGGAAGGTGCTATTAATTTCTCTCTGATTCAGATGAAGTGTACAGGGGAGAGGCTACCTGCCCCAGGCCACCCAACTGGTAAACTTCCCGGTGAATTCCCCTGGCGGGTGCAGGGAGTGGCCTGTAGGGGTGCTAGAGGAAGCAGGGAGACCTGGTGAGAGGGGGTAGCTGGCTAGGGGAGGTGAGAACTGACTGGATTCTGGATCTGTTTTGGTGGAGGTGGTGAGAACAGACCAGATTCTGGATATCGTTGAATGTACATCTTTAATCTTCAAAATGATTTGAATATCTGCTGGATCAGATATAAGGTAGGAAATAAAGAGAATCCAAGGAATGAGCCCAAGATTTTTGGCCTGAGCTTCTGAGAAAATGAGATCTTCAGGGAGACAAGAAAAGCAGGTTGGGAGAGAAAGTGGAGACTTTGGCTTGTTTAAAACAAGTAAAAATACGTGTTTATGAAAGGGAGAGCCCGCGGGGGGGATGCTGTGTGCCACTCTCTCCTCCTAACGGAGGGCAGCTGCTGTTATAATGGCTGAACCCTCCCCTGGGTTCCAGAGCTGTGTGACTTTCTCACTTCGTTTTTACACCTTTAACTTTGTTTTGCAGCTTTGACCTGAGGAGGGCAGTTTCAACTCCACTTGTGCTCTTGGGTCAAGGGGAGGCTTCCTGCCTTGAACTCTTCCCCAGGCTCCTCTGGACCCCACCCCTACCCCCACCCCCAGGGCACACGTCTGTGTCTGTAGATTATGGTCCCAGAGGCCCCTGAGTAAGGCGGAGGGGGGTCGGAGCCTGCAGGGCTGGGGGTGTGAAGTTTGCCTACCCTCAGAGGAAGCCAGGCTGAGTAAGCTGCTGAGGTGTTGTCACTGGGAAGGGAAACAGCACTCGGAAAGATCTCTGTCTTGACCATTTGTCTGCTGCCCCCTCCCCACTGAGGGCTTCCCAAGGCTGCGACCCCTTCTCGCTCCTTTCAGGGCCATGGAGGGAGAGGCGTGGCTTTAGTTCAGAAAAGCGTGGGGTTTGCAGATCATCCCAGTCATGTTTGGGCAGTTTTTGCAGATTTTTAAAATTATATTATTATTTTGGGGAGGAGGTACTGAGGATTTAGGGAGCTGCACCACTGAGCTACACCCTCAGTTCTCTCTCTCCTGTTTTTGAGCTATGTTGCTGAGACTGGCTTGAATTTGCGATTCTGCTGCCTCAGCGCCCGACCCCCCCCGCGCCCCGCCCCCCCCGCGCCCCGCCCCCCGTCGCTGGGATTACAGGTGTGCACCGCCACGCCCACCCTTTGTGGTGTGTGCATGCGTGTACGTGCCTGTAGGTAAGGCCCAGGTCCTGAGAGACCTGGGAGGGAAGACCACCACTTTATCCTGAGGTTCACACCTTAAATTTCTCACTGGGTTTCAGCTCAGCTGTCACTTCCTCAGAGGGCCTCTGACTGACCACCACCTGCGTCATTACCTATCCTGTCACCTGATTTAATTTCTCTGTAGCCCTTTCACTCTCTAAAATTATCCTGAACATTTATTTCTCACACAGTTCTTTCTCAGCTGCTTCCTTCCCTCGAGAACATGAGCGAGTCTGTGAGGGTCCTCTGGCTGCACTGTGCTGGCCCCTTTGGGCCCTTGGTCAGTGTTGTTGACTGGCCGTTAGTAACAGAGCCTGAGTAGGCCAGTCACCAGGCATGGCCTTTGCTCCTTGTTGGGATCTCTGCTTGCTGTAAAAGGTCATGATTTTTCATTTTGGGGGCTATGGAATTTCCATCACTCTTGATCAGCAGGCAGGACAGCTGCTCTGGATTAAACATACAGCCTAACCCCCAGGACAAGATGCAGGTGGTGGAGCTTTGCCAACTCTGTGCCAGGAGAGGAAGCCATGTTATCCCTCTGTTTCCCCTCGGGAGCTTCTCAAATCATCCCGGACAGTTCCTCCCTGTGTCTCTGTAGCTCTGAGACCTGCCTCTGCCCATTGCACTGGCCCCACATCGCTCTGTAGTTCTCTGTCCTATTTCTCTCCTTTTCCTTCTCTTTCTCTTCTGTTTTCCTTCACTGAGTTCTTACTTCATGATAACTGCTATGCACATAGACTCTTGCTGACTCCTAACAAGAAGTCATATGAGACAAGTCAACCTTATTGTTATCATGCGGTACCAGGGATTGAACCCAGGGGCAATGAGTTATAACCCTAGTCCTTTTTATTTTTCCTTTGGAGACAGGGTCTCACTAAATTGCAGAGATTTGCCTCAAACCTGTGGTCCTCCTGTCCCAGCCTCCCAAGCCACTGGGATTAGAGTTGTGGGTCTTGAGATGGTCATTACTGTCCAGTCCGGCAGGACACATCAACGTGGGCAGCGAACCTAGATGGGGAGGAATGAAGGGACAGGAGACACGAAAGGTGACAGCAAGACAGGTGTCTGATCAAGCTGCAAACTTTTATTGTTCACACAGGGGTATTTATATGCTGGGGATGGGGAAGCTCTCTAATCAGCAATTGCTGGATGTGGGTGGTGAAACTGCCAGCTGATGATCCTGATAAAGATGTCTGATGATCCAGGATGTTCCAGGGAGATAGGTGGCTGCAGGATGCCTCCCAGGGGGCTGTCAGGCTATTTTTTGAAGGAGAATTTCCTTCTAGTCCCTGACACATTACTGCCATTATTTTTCAGATAGAGGCACAGAGGCTCTGGGAGACTTTCTGATGTGTGTTCACACAGAGCACGCAGCTCCGCAAGATCTGAACCCAGATCCTCTGATGTTTAAACTCTAGGTTGAGCCATGGTTCTCACATATATAAAGAGTATCTCATGAGGGTCTGAGGTTGTGGCTCAGTGGTAGAGCGCTTGCCTAACATGAGTGAGGCCTTGGGTTCGATTCTCAGTACTGCATATAACTTAATGAGTAAAATAAAGATCTATCAAAAACTAAAAAAAAAAAGGAAAGGAAAGAAAGAGTATCTCATGAGCCAGACACAGCGGTGCACATTTGTCATTCCAATGACTTGGGATGCTAAGGCAGGAGGATTGCAAGTTTGAAACCAGCCTCAGTAACTTAACAAAGCCCTAAGCAACTTATTGAGACCCTGTTTCCAAATAAAAAATAAAAAGGGCTGGGGATGTAGCTCAAGTGGTAAAGTGCCCCTGGGCTCAATCCCCGTATAAACAAATCACAAAAGAGTCTCTCACGAGGCCTTGGTGATCTCAGGTCCACCACTCCAACATACTTCTTAGCACAAAGGAGGCGGAGCAAGGTAGAAATGAGCTTGGACAGGCCGAGAGCGTGTCCGGGCAGGTGAGCTTGTGAGATCACACTATGAAGTCACCCTCCAGGTACATTCTGCCTCTCTGAGTCCTACCTGATGAAAAAAGTGGGGGATCACTTGATCTCAGTCCAGGCACCGCTCACAGGCCATCTGGTTTATTTGTAATCCCAATTGGTGAAGTCTGACCTAGAAGATCTTCTACGAACTATTTCTATCAGGTCACCAGTGACAGAGGCCAGCTCCAGGAGACCCTTCTGGTAGAAGAGGTGGGAAGGAGGACAGGAATCAAGCTCTCCTTATCCAACACAACAGAAATACGAGCTCATCACGCTGTTAATATGGGGTGGAGGTATGGGAACCGGTCAGCCTGAACCACCATCTTCCAGACTGTCCTTTCAAGAGAAGTTTGGGGAGGCGTTGGAAGTAGCTGCTCCCCAGCTGGCCTGGCATGTAAGTTAGGGTTAGAGAGCGGGGAAATATGTTCCTAGGGCACGTCTCTACTGGCCTCGCCACTGAGTGGGCCGGTGACCATTATTTACAGGGCTGGCTTATTCATGGCCACTGAAGCTCGGAGAGGCAGGATGGAGACAGCATTGAACAAATGAGTTATTTATATCTACATCCCAGACCTCAGAAGGAAAATTCCCATACTTAGACATTCCTAGATGGCCTGCGACACAGGATATTTAAAGTAACAATGGGCCAAATTCTTGCTCACATTTTTGGCAGGGCTCCAGTCTGAAGGTCCACAAGAGAAAGACTTGGGCTGTGTAGCTTGCGGGGTGGGAGGGGCTGTTTCTAATTTGGGATCTATTTAAGATCTGACTTCCCCCTCCTTCCTGGAATTACAAGGAAAATATGATTTTGATTTTAGAGGCAACATTCCATGTGATCTACTTGGGAAGATTTTAGGAGTTGTAGCTCTGTGCCCCGCCCCTCATCTTTCAGAAAGGGGTGGGGGTTGTTCGGTAAACAAATAGGACATATGTTGAAAAACCTGAAACTTCCTTCTACATTTCTTCTACCATTCATTCCTCTTCTACCTGAAGATAGAAACAGCTGCTACCAATGGTCAGGCCAGTGAATCCGTAGATGATCACAAAGGAGGACATGGCTCTCTACAAAACAATCAATGACCCATTTAAGATGTGACTTTGAGACACAGGTTCCAAGGAAATTACAGAAAGGGTTTAAAATGTGACCTATTGTACTTACAGAGTTGAAATTATTGTCAAAGTGACTTTTTCCAATAACTGTATTGAGGTCTGATTGACATAAAAAGCTATGTGTATTCAATCTATACAAGTCGATGAGAAGATAACGTCTTCAGGCCCTTCCCAACCTGATATTTCTAAACACTAGCCTCACGTAGAAGTAGAGAATGTAGTAGCTATTTCAGGTAGGCCGCCTTTGATTGCAAGTCACAAAACTTATCTGGCTCAAACTGGCTTAAGTTAGAGGAGCTGGGTGCTGTGGGGCACACCTATAATCCCAGTAGTTTGGGAGGCTGAGGTAGGAGGTTTGATTGCAAGTTTAAGGACAGCCTCAGCAACTTAGTGAGACTGTCTAAAAATAAAAAATAAAAAAGGCTGGAGATTTAGCTCAATGGTAAAGTGCCCCTGGGTTGGTTCAATCCCCAATACTAAAACATAAAAATAAAAAAATAAATATATGGAAGATTTATTCTCTCATATAACAAGAAGTCTCCTGGTAGCACCTCAAGGTTGCCTAAGTAGGCCACTCAATGGTGTCAAAAAGCACCCAGGAGCCAAACTGCGCTAGTAGAGGCCACGTGGCATCTGGTGCATTGCAGCCATGTCACACTGGTACTAGTATTGTGATTCCAACTATTATGGTCTAGGGATGTACAATATGGAGATAGCTGCTGAAGCAGAGCAAGGTGTACCAGCAGCAGCCACAGAAGAAGCAGCAGCAGCAGCTGAAAGCAGCCACTTTCATGAAGGAGTTGTAGGCCTCATGGAAGACATGATTCAAGAGGGTTACCTCAGCCACGAGGGCGCTGTGAACCAGGGAGGTGTCATATACCATGAGGCAACAGCCCAGGCAGCCTGTGGTTCTGCACCTCCAGCACAGCCATCCACCAATCCAATCCAAGTTCTCAAACGTGGCAGTTGCAGAACTGGAAAGTGTTTTCCAATTAACTCAGTACTCTAATGTGACCACCAGAAAGGGGCTTGCAAGATGCATCAACGTGACTGAAACCAGAGTGCAGGCTTGGCTTAACAAAAGGAGAGCTCAACATAGGAATCATCAGAGGAAGTTAATGCTTGGAGATGCACCATCTGGTTTGCAGGACCACATGTTCCTGGCAATCATGAACAAACCCTAGAATGCCATCCTTCAAGAGCCAGATGATACATGTTGCAACTGATACATGGGCCACTGTTGATGCTCAAGCCACACTTACCTCCTCAGCAGTTGTATTAGCAAAAACAACAAAAACAAAACAAAACAAAACAAAAAAACAAAACAAAAAAAAACACCAGGTTCTTTCCCTTTTCCTCTCCTCCATCCAGGTCAGACTAGCTCCTTCATAGTGCTGGGAAGGCTGCAATTCCAGTGTCATGAGAAGATGCTAAGTCATGTTCATTTTTCCTTTTGTTTCTCTTACTTCTCTCTTGCTCTTTTTAATGCTGGAGATCTAACCTAGGGACTCAGTATGATAGGCAAGTGCTGCCACCGAGCTATACCCCCAGTCCTAGGTTCTCATTTTAAGAATGAAAAAACTTTTCTCACCAGGTTCCCAGCATATTTCCTTCATGTCCCATTAGCCAGCACTGGATCACATGTCCACACATGAGCCAATCACTAGCAAGGGTGATAGGGCCTAATCATTTGATGAGCAGCTTCCTGGTTTATCTCTAGAGGTGCCGAACAAAATTATTCTTTCCTGAGTTACATAGCAAGGGGTGAACTCTGGAACACAAAGGGCAGCCAACAAAAACTAAGGAGGAATATCATCTAAATTGCCACTGTAGCTATGAGAGCAAATATTTGGAGAGCATAAATATCCATCAATGGGGAATAGATTCATTCATTAAAAACAAAGAGAAAAAAGAAAACTATTGACAACCAATTTGCTAGACAAAGTCTAGAATCTGCAGATTGAGCAGTGACTAAAACTGCTGCCCCATTAAAGAGGAAAGACAGTAAATGAATGCATATGTACATAATTGCAAATTGAAATAAGTGTAGTGAAGGAAAAGATCACAGCTAGGGTAGAGAATGTCAGGGCAGCCCAGAGAGGCCTCTGTGAGAGGGGTGACACTCCAGCTAGAAGGACAGAGCCATGCACAGGGACCAGAACATGCCCTGGGAATCAAGGGCTGATCCCAGGGCTCATAAGCAGGCTGGGGCCTCTTCGCTTGTTGAGAGCCAAGGAGGTGCAGGAGGGAGGACCAGGTGAGGGTGGGAGAGGTGAGTGGCCAAGATTAGGCAGGATCTTGTGGATTTGGGTAAGGAGCTTGACTTTTGCCTTGAGATGAATGAGAAAAAGCCAAGTTCAAAGCAAACAAACAGAAATTTATTTTAAAAACTTTTTTATTTTTAAATAATTTTAGGCTTACAGAAATGTTGGAAAGATAATAGATAATTCCACTATACTCTTCAACAAGCTTCCCCTAATGTTAACATCTTTATAAACATGGTACATTGATCAAAACGAGCAATTAACACTGGCACAATACTACACAGACTTTATTCACATTTAACGAGTTTTTCCAACAATTGCCTTTCTCTGCTCTGTGATCCAGTCCAGGATACCCTGTAACATTTAGTTCCCGTCTTTCATTGTTTTTCAGGACTGTGACACCCCACCCTGCCCCCAGGTGCTAGGGGTGTAACCCAGGGCCTCAAACATGCTAGGCAAATGCTCTACCACTGAGCTACATCTCCAGTCCCTTTTGTTTGGAGAAAGGGTCTCACTAAGTTGCCCAGGTTTGTCTCAGACTCATGGGCTCCATCCGTTCTACTGCCTCAGCTCCTGAGTGGCTGGGTTTACAGGCATTGTAGCACCATGGAAGCATGGACCTTGACAGATTTTTGTTGTTTTGTGGGGTGTTTTTTTGTGGTGCTGGAGATCAAATTCAGGGCCTCACACATGCTAGGCAGGTGCTCTACCACTGAGATACACCCTCAACCCAAATTTGGATCTTGATGCTTTTGAAGAGTATTAGACAGGTATTTTGTAGAAATGTCCTTTGATCTGGGTTCATCTGCTATTCTCTTATTAGACTAAGGTTATGAACCTGGGGTAAGACTATCAGAGGGGACGTGTCCTTTTTGCATGTGACATAAGATCATATGACTTATTTCTGGTGATGCTCAACCCCAATCACTTGGTCTGCCAGGCTCCTCCACGGTCAAGTGACTATTTTTCCCTTTCCATATTTTGTTCTTTAGAAGGAAGTCACTAAGTCCAGCCCACACTTAAGGTGGGGTGGGAGAAACTGTAGGGCTTTAAGAAGGGCAGGACAACAAAGGACTGGACGCCTAAACTACAGTCACTGTGGAATGCCCCAAGTTGTGCAGACCTGGACCTGACAGCCCAGCCACCTGTGTACTTGAAAGCCAGTACCCTTTTCTGTTTCCTCCTCTTGATTGTCTTTAAGGTGAATCCCATTCCATCTAGGATCTTGACCTAACTCAGATATACCACTGGCAGATCTTCCAGCGAAAAAGGAATTTCCTTCACCCCTAAGTGACAGCCTTCCCTGTGTGTTCCCCCCACACCTCCCCTGACACTCAGGGGCCCAGGAGGCTCCTGCTTTTGACCAGTGGTCTCCTTGGGCAAGCAGAGGGCATGGCTAGTATGGTTCAGATGAAGCTGTAGTGGGGGTAAGAGGGAAGAGCAGAGCACATCACAAGCCAAGTGGGAAGAAGAGGTGGCAAAGACACAATGCAATAAAATGCAATAGCAATTAGAATGTCTGTTGGGTACACTGTGATCCCATGTATATATAGTTGTTGTTTTTTGGTACTGGGGATTGAACCCAGGGGTGCTTTACTTTTGAGCTACATCCATAACTGGCCTTCCTTCCTTCCTTAATTGCTGAGGCTGGCCTTGAACTTGTGTTCCTTCTGCACTCAGCCTCCTGAGTTGCTGGGATTACAGGCATGTGTTACTTCACCCAACCCACATGTGGTTTGAAAGATGAAAGGATGATGCCTAGCATGTAATCAATATTATTTCTTAAAAGAATAAGTGGGAATATGATGGAGTTTTATTTTTCCCTTTTTTTCTTTTTGCAATAGTTATTTTTTAAAAATATAATTTGATTTATAAAATTAAAAAAAAAAAGCCACATACCACTTTGATTCTTTTTCTGCAAATTGATCAATAGTAATTCTTTTGTGTGTGTGTGTGTGTGTGTGTGTGTGTGGTGCCAGGGACTGAACCCAGGGCATGGAGGCCAGCACTATATCAACCGAGCTATATCCCTAGCCCAAATAATAATTCTTATACTGGTCTGGTGGAGGTGGTAAGTGTTCAATACTGACCCTTAATAAATGCTTGAGGCCGTACACATTCTAGAAGGGCCAGAAAAACCAAATAGCATAAATCCATAAGGCCTTCTTTTTATCCTCCTTGAGAATGTTCTGTCACGGGCAAGTAGAGGGATAGGAATTTGTCAGATTCAGTTTGCAAAATACAGCCCATGGGGAGTGATTCTAGAGAGAAGGTGGTGAGGACTTCCAGCCCCACCCTCTCCTCCCCCTCCCCCCACAGCTGGCCAGAAGACACCCTGCTAAAGCCTCTTCTGCTGGGCAGGGGAAATAATGGATTAAAAAAAAAACAAAAACACTTATTTGGGGGTCCTGGGGTTGTGACTCAGCAGAAAAGTACGTACTGGGCATGTGCGAAGCCCTGAGTTCAATTCCTAGTGCCCCTCCTCCCTCCAAAGGAAACTTTTAAAAATATTGTGCCCTGGCACATGGTAAATACTCAAATGTCAGTCATCAGAGATGAGAGCTAGCACTACTATTCACATCATTATGATTATGTAATGGAAAGGCTATATCACTTGGCTAGTTTCAGGACAGAAAAAGTCTAAGGCTATTTGACTCTCTCTGAATCTCTATCTTTATAAATTAATATATTTAGCAAACATTTCTTGAATGCCAGTCCTATGCCAGATGCTATTCTGGAAGCTTACCAACAGGTAAAAGGTAGGAGGTATATTGAAATACTGGTCCCTCAGATTTGTCTCTTTTCTAAAGAAACAGACAGTGGGTGACTTGGGGAGAGCGGTCCCTGGACCTCAGTGGACAATTCAAATATCATGTATATATGAAAGCCAGAAAGTGCTGGAGTCACGATCAAAGAGGCCAAGTTTCCAGCCCTGATGGAACCCAGCATGTAGAAACAGAAGGCTGTGAACAAGCCAACAAAGTATCAACCACTGCATATGGTAGGAAAAGCAGGAAGGAACCAGAGGAAGAAGAAAGAGTGTGAGAGGGGGTGGCAGTGGGGGTGACGAGAGACACATCATTGCTTTAGTTCCACTTTGTTACTATAACAAAACACCTGTGAGCAGGTAGATCCTAAAGCATGAGTTCATTCAGCTCCCGTTTCTGGAGGCTATGCAGTCCAAGAGCAGACGCCTTCTTGCTGCATCATAACATGGAGGAGGATGTCACGTGGTGAGACAGTAAGCAAGCCAGAGAGAGCTTGCTTCTGCAACAAAGCCACTTCTTAAGAGCCCATTAATCCATTATCTTTCTTTCTTTCTTTTTTTTTTTTTTCAGTACTGAAGATCAGCCTGGCACGGTAGCACATGCCTGTAATATTAGTGGCTCAGGAGGCTGAGACAAGGAGGATCACAAGTTTGAGGCTAGCCTCAGCAATTTAGCAAGGCCCTAAGCAACTTAGTGAGATCCTGTCTCAAATGAAAAATTAAAAGGTCTGGGGATGTGGCTTAGTGGTAAAGTGCCTCTGGGTTAATCCCTAGTAACAAACAAACAAACAAACAAACAGTACTGGGGATCAAGCCCAGGGTCTTGTGCATGCTAGGCAAGTGTTCTATCACTGAACTACATCCCCAACTATTTAAACAAAATTTTAAAAAAATTTTATAACAGGGTCTTGCTAAGTTATCCAGGCTGTCCTCAAACTTGTGATCCTTCTACCTCAGTCTCCTAAGCTCTCAAGTATCTGGACCACAGGCTAATAGAACACCCAGTTCTAATCCATGAATGGGTTAATCCATTCTTGAGGGCAGAGCCCTCATGACCTTATCACCCAATCACTTCTTGGATCGAACCCAGGAGCATTTAACCACTGAGCCACATCCCCTAGCCTTTTTCATATCATATTTTGAACAGGGTTTCACTAAATTGCTAAGGGCCTCACTAAGTTGCTGAGGCTGGCTTTCAACTTGTGATCCTCCTGCCTCAGCCTTCCGGGGCAGCTGGAATAACAGGCACATACCACCACACTCAGCCCAATCTCCTTTTAAAGATGAACTCCCAACACCACCACAGGGCAATCAAATTTCAATCTCAGTTTGAGGGAATAAACTATATACCAATCATATCATAATAATCATTAAAGTTGATAAGTTTTGGATAATTATTTTTTTTGTAGGAAACACTATAAATTGGTTCATAAATGACTGAAAACCAGTTTCCTAAAGAAAAAAAAATTGTCTCTTTTCTAAAGAACCAGAAAACATGGCTCATATTCTTGGCCTTGCCACTAAGGATCTCTGTATGTGACCTTGGGGGAGTCACTTGTTTACTTCCAGGGTCTCCTATGCTCATCCAGGTGGTGGAGCTAGTGGATTGGACCAGTAATGCTTAACATTTTGGGGAGGTCACATACTCTTCTGAGAATGCAGAAAACATAGCTGGGCATGGGGTGCATGCCTGTAATCCCAGCACTCGGGAGGCTGAGGCAGGAGGATCACAAGTTCAAAGCCAGCCTCAGCAAAAGTGAGGCAACTCAATGAGACCCTATCTCTAAACAAAATACAAAATAGGGCTGGAGATGTGTCTCAGTGGTCGAGTGCCCCTGGGTTCAATCCCTGGTACTCGCCCCTCCCCCCAAAAAGGATGCAGAAAACATGCCTCAAACAGAAAGAAAAACACACCCCAAAATTTATCTTCCACCTCACAAATCCTAGATTGGTCTCTTAGATCTCAAGTCCTTTCTAGGATTGACTCTGGGATCTGCCATCTGAGTGACATGACACAGGTCTGGCATCCTTAGGAAGCCCCCAGTCAGAGGTTGAGACAACGTGATGTCTTGAGTTGAGCTGTCCAGGGAGGCCAATCAGACTTGACATCAGCCAGCATCAAAAGCAGAGGCCAGGCAGGTATAGAAGAGAAGCAGGTACAAGTGACATCAGGTGCAAATCCAATGATGGATGGTAACTGGCATTCAGCCCAGGGGACTCAGGCAATGAAAGGGGGCTGAGGAAAGGACAGAGTGATGCCTGGTTTGAGATGGGCAGCTCCAACCCATCATGGCCATAAAGAATGGGGCCAGGAGTGCCAGTTCCCTTCCAAGAGAAGTTTTAGATTTGGGTAGGGAAACCTTAATTTGGGTGACAAGCCCAGTTTTTAAGAACACCGTAGGCCAACAGCGTGTAACTTTTTTGTGGTTGTTGAAATGTGGTCTCGATATGTTGCTCAGGTTGGCCTTGAACTCACGACCTTCCTTGCCTGAATGGCTGGGATCACAGGCCTGCACCTCTGCTCGTGGCTTGTTGCTTACCTGGTGGTCCACACTGCCAGGCTGAAGATGGAGAAACCAAGGCTAAGGGGAGAGCAGAAATGAGTTCTTCTGTTCTCTGCTCTCCCATCTTTAAGAGACTAAGAAGTTACCAGTGCAGGGCTGGATCTAACCTCCAACGGCACTGGGGGCTGGGAGTGAGCTCAGTGGTAGAGTCCTCACCTGGTATGCCCGAAGCTCTGGGCCCCATTCCCAGTACTTTCTCCTAACATCACAGCTGGTGAAGGCACAGGTGAGGGGGACCCAAGCAGAAGACCATAAGGCTCAGTGTTCTTTACCCAATTTTCCTAAGAGTGGCCTTGTGGAAGTAGCTGTCTCTTCTTCGAGAGCCACAATGCCCCAGCTAGGCCCACTCTGGGAACTGACCTGCCTAGATGGACACAGTGCTTTAGTAACCCTGGGCTGGCTGGATCAGTGCCCGAGAAATGGTCAAGGGGAGCTTGGAGGGTTGAGTGGGGCACTGCTTTTAACTTGGGGAGTCCCCAACGCCTACCCCACTTACTTCCACTCCTCCCTGACACTTTGGCTTTCTGGTCCCTGTTCCATCCGTCTACTCCAAAGCTGGCATGAAGAGGAAGATGTCTGTGCCCTAGAAGGGCGGCGTAGCCTATGCCCACTGTCCTGTGTATTCACGTCTCCTCACTTACCCATGAAGTCAACAGACTTTGACTTTTCAAATTATCTGAAGCAATCTACATTTCCTTCTCTCACCTTGAAGGTTTTTGCTCTGTCCCCAGATACTGCCCCTAGCCATCTCAGCCCCAGTTATTTCTCTATCTTAGAGGAAATCAGGAATGCTGTTCTGAGCAATTTCAGAAGGGATGGTAGCAATGTTGTATGGTCACAGAGGATCCTTCCCAAGCCGCTTGATGATGAGCCCTTAGTATTTTATATGGGGTGTTGATGGTTCACTGGTGAGATATGGGTTCAAGTCCCATCTCAGTTACAGTGGAAGTATTCTTGGTTTAAACAAACTACCTATTCTACTGACTTCCACAGAAGCCCCAGGGGAAGAAAGCCTCTTTCTGGGGATGCAGGAAGGCATCCCAGGGGAGGTGGTCCAGTTTGGCCTAATACTTATAAAAGCTTCTTAGTGTTCCGCGTACTGGCCTTGGAGGTGGATCCTCTAAGTTGGAATCCCAGGTCTACCTCTTATCAACCTTGTAGTTCCTTGGGCAAGCAACTTAATCTCTAAGCCTTGATTTTCTCATCTGTAATGAGGCTGATTGTATCAACCTAGTTTAATTGTTTTCAGGATTGTAAACAAGAATCTGCATCTGTGCTCAGAAGTGATATCCTCTGTAATTATATCCTGAGGCCGCTTGGTCTGTTGCCCTGAGGCTTCAGAGTGCCCTGTCTGCAGGTTTTCCAACTGCTGATTACAATCAGAACCCCACCCATCGCTCTGTGACCTCTCTCTGAGCTACTCCCTCCACTATGCCCTGTGGAGGGGAGGAAGCCAGTCAGGACATCACTGGATTCTCTTCAGATACAGTGAAGGGGCCCAAGGGAGAGGGTGGGAGAGGAAGGGAAAGGGATGAGGGATGGCTCCAAACTTTTGCAACAGTTAAATGTTAATATGGGTGTCGGCATAGGAAGTATCTTCTAATGACAGAAGGAACCCAGGGAGTTTTTCAATCATCTCCTGCTTAACATATACAGATGTATTCATAATCACCCCTTGCCTCGGGCCTCGAGGCCCAGGTGGGTTCCAGACGGCCTGAGCCGCTGCCAGACAAGAGTCCTTAAAGAGCATCATGTAGACAATTGGAATGCCATTTATCGTGCAAAACACAATAAAACCCTGAGCTCTCTTCCTGTCTCAGAGACCTATAAATTATGAAAATTATACCTGCCCCAGGCCATGGACATATTGTTTTATTAAAGTTCCGATGAATAAACTTAAGGCTCTTAAAAATGTCCTCTTGGCTTTTCCTCCGGCTCACACCTCCAGCATGGAGCCTGCTGCCTGGGTTTGTTGGATTCATTCACAGTTCTTCAGAAAAAACTGAGCTCACTTGAGCTATGGAGAGAGTTGGGGCCTCTTGAACAGATGACCAGGCTAGGGGTGTGTGTGTGTATGTGTGTTATAGACCATTTGTTCTGATGTGATGTCCTTAGGGGATATATGGTCATGGACAAAGAGAGGGTTAAAATCTGCACCCCTCCCATGTTTTTTTCTAATATTGGGGCCTGAACCTGGGGGCTCATGCATGCCAGGCAGGTGCTCTACCACTATGCTTCGCCCCAAGCCCCATCCTTCCTGTTTATTTTTACACTGGATCTCTGGGGAGCCTTCTATCTACTCCATCATGTTCTTTGTCCCCAAATTGAGTCACTAAATCGTCTTTACTCTCTACCTCTCATCACATAATGGGTGTGACTTCTTTGGACCTGTTTCTACATCTCTAAGAGGGAAATAACCATAATATCTGTCACACATATTCAGTATAAAGCAAAAAAGAAAATTCCACTATTGTCACCCCAAAGCCATCTCTTAATTAGGAATCTAGAGGAATAGGACCAGATGGATAAAGATAAGAGAAGCCCATGGAACTTTTTCTATGGAAAAGTTCAGCTTCCATTTCCCCAAGAGCATTTGGGTGGGTGGGACTTTAAGCACTCAACACCTGGTACAGGTTTTTGTTGCTTTAATTCCCTAAACTCTAGAAACAAAGTAGAAAAACCAGTGAGGGTGTGTGTGTGTGCGGGACTACCCTATGTCCCAGTAGAAAGAAACCCAAGACAGAGACAAAGTGTGGTAGACACCAGTAAGGACTGAGCTGATTAAAAACAAATTATTCCCCAAGTGCCAGTTACTTACCTTGATGGGGAAGAAAGAACTGAAGCACTAATTAACCTTTGTCCATCCTGGAGAGGGGACAGGCCACATGGTCAGGCAACAGAGAGGGAAGCCAAGCCTACTTTTATTCCAAAGTTTTATTATAAACAAGAACACCCTGAAGAAACTTCGTGCCTTCTTGGGCAGTGACCAGGAGATCCTTGGCAGGCATTTGGATGTCTCCAAAGGAACAAGGCTTGTATTTCACAAAGGAGCCTGGGAGGCCATAACTGGTGATCTCTAGAAAAACCAAGAACTGAAATAGGGATCCTGATCTCTCCCTCCACCCGCCCCTTAACCATCATTGGTCATCTCTCCCACTGATTGGTAATAGGAACTATTAATAATTTTTCTTCCAGAAAACAAGGCATAAAGTCCAATTCTCATTGTGATTGACTTATGAGGTAATGAAAAAATCCCCCCAGTTGTGTAAACGGAGAAGTGGCTGGGTCTTACCAAGTTTGAGAGTAAGAGGGGATGGGGGACATGGAAATCAAATGGAAAGTACATGAGAAGGACAAAGACAAGTACTTCAGTGGATGGAAGGCTTTAGTGATCAAAGGAACTGGCTTTGGACAATATCCATCATTCCACTGTAAACCAGGAAGTCACCAAGGGCTTTTCTGTTTGGCTTCCTGAAGCCTATAGATTTTGGAGAATCAAGGCCTAAGTATTGGGAGAATCAAGGCCTAAGTGAAGAGATGCAGAATTTTCACAAAACAGACAGATCAGATTACTCTTCCCCACCTTGTCTATGAGTTACCAAGATCCCCAGTGTAGGAGACCACCAGCCCAGGAAAGAGGATTTCACAGCATCTGGTGGTCGTCAGTCTCCCAATAAAGTGAAGCTTTCCTTCAAGGTTCTTAGATCATCTGAGAGGCAGGACAGGGGTCTGTCCCAGCCCAGAAGGACCCCGCTCCCTGCAGTTGATGCAGTGGCCTAGTGTTTTCTGACAAGCCAAAGGCCTTGCTAGGAGGATGGGCCGGAAACTGAACACACAGACACACGAGAAAACAACCTGTGTATATTTAACAATATATATTTATAGATATTTTCTAGATCAGTACATTCAGTTTTTAACTTGTTTTTTTCTTCACAAACAGAAGAACTCTTACAATAGTAGACTTTCTAAAATAAATACTATTAAAATAGAGCTTCAAAATAAATATTCTATACAAAGGAAACCTTCTGTGGTAACTTTTTGTGGTGGGGTGAGAAGGGGCTACAGTGAAGGGGAAAATGAAGTAGGAATGTGGTGGGGGGGGAGCCAGGGAACAGCTTTACTGCTTGCAACACGAAACCAAACTGTGGGGCAGCAAGTTAGAGAGCAAAAGAACACTGCACACACGCAGCTACCCACAGCCAAACAATAGCAATGCAATATTTGACATCCACTGTCACAGTAAGCAGAGAAGGCATGAAAATGCTTACCAAAGGCATGAACCAGAGGGCTGGTGAAGCTTGCAGGATGCCATAGTGAACTGTACAGCGCAGAGTTGTGTCCCTGCACCCCATCACACACTTCCTGGGGCAGCATAGGAGAATGTGACACTTCAAGGTGACAGTCACCTGGGTTCTGGCCAGACACAATTTTCACGTGTACAACCTCAGGCAAGTCTGTCTAAATGGGTCCCACTTGATGCACAGCAGGAATCAATGTAGACTCCAAACACAGAACAAACCCCACACCACCTGCGTACCTTCTGTCTGTCAGCTGTGAAGGGTCAACAGAAGGGACCAGTCTTCACTTCCAGCCGGTTTCTCAGAGGAGCCTTGGTTGCACCCTATCACTTGATCTGGGAGGGTTCTGCTAGCCTAGACCCAGTTCCCAGGGTGCCTGTTGGGGTGCTGGCCTTCATAAACCCACCCTCAAGGCGGGGCAGGCAAGCAGCCACAGAAAAACTAGGCAAAGTGTCCTGGATCAACCCCAGTCCCAGGTCTAAGAGAAGTGGGAACCAGCTGGCACTTTTCAAGATGAGACGTAATCCAGCCAAGCAAGCTGCTGGTGACAGCAAGCAACCAGCCAGAAGCAGCTACAGAAATGTGTTCTCAGTGCTTGATCCCTCTGCGGCTCTGGACTGGCTTGGGAAGGGCTGGGGGACCCACAGGCAAGCCACATTTTTCCTTTTTCTTTTTTTTTTTTTTGGCCAACGAGCCAGGGAAGACCGAAGCTGAGGGGACTGGTGCACGGCAGAGCTGGGAGAACCCAGGGCGCTTCTTTCACTGCTTCCCTTTCGCCACTGCGCACGCGGGGCACAGAGGTGGACTCCTGGGGACAGTTCTGCTGACACAGATCTAGCAGGTTAAACACAAGCCACAACAGGGGAGGGGAAAAAAGAAAGAAGGCAAACCAAAACCCACAAGATCCGTGTTTACAACTATGTACACAAAAAGTCAGGGTTCAGGAGGCCATTTGCCAGGAAATGGGGTCTTTGTCAGTAGGGGGTCAGTGTGTGTGTGTGTGTGTGAATGTGTGCATGCGTGTGTGTGTGTGTGTGTGTGTGTGTGTACACAGCTTATGAAAACCAATTCTCCACAGAATGGGTGTGTAGACCAAGATCACCAAAGTGCAACTTGCCACTGGGTTAAGTTTCCCATGGAGACAATTTTGAAGGAGGGGCCCTGAGAGCCAATCCCATGGCCTTGCAGGAAAGAGTGCACGTGTGCTATCATTTGGGGGGGGGCCACCTCTGCACACCTCATCTGAGGAAAAACCTCTCCAGCCCCTTCAGCACACTTCCAATACATTCAATGAGTAAGTGGTTGCTGAACGTTTGTTTTCACCATTCCCTCCAATTTGTGCAAGAACATCCATACATCCATCACAATTGTGGCAAGGGGAGCTATGTGAATTAGCCTTGGAAAATGAAGATGCAATACCTTATACTTGCCTTTTACAAGCCAGCAGATGTTACATAAATAAAGCCAAAAATAATAAGACCCTCCCTTCCTCCAATCAATAAATACCTATGGTTACAATTAACTTATTCTAAATCATAAGATGTTAACTACTAATATCCGAAGGGCGGGGGAGGAGGAGTCCTTGAGAAGCATGAAGTACATGCCACTCTGGGCTCCCTGCATCCTTTTTTGGAGGCAGTTCTGTTTCTATAGAACAAGCTGGAAATGCTACAGATGCTGTCTAATGCGCTTCCAATTTTACCTGGGGCATCTCTTCTGACCCAGGCCATTTCCTCTCAACAGATGGGGGGTGGGACACAACATACCACACAAAGCAAAAACCCCACACAACAATAGCTGGG
>NW_026000026.1:73556996-73566573 GCF_001458135.2 Marmota marmota marmota
GGGGGTGGGGGTCAGGGTGGGGGAGGACCAGACACACTACAGCTTTTGCATGCAACAAGTACCTACCCACTGGACGTGCTGCACTTTCCGAGTCCTTTAGCACCTTGAAAGAAAGAGTTGCTACGTCTTTGGGGGCTGTCGGGAGGGCAGTGTGCTGTGCACAAAAGCAGGGCTCGATCCCAGGGGCCCCTGGAGAACTTTCCCACCCTCTCTCGAGTTCTTCTGACTCCCCTGCTGGGGCTTCCTAACGCTAAAATATACTCTTTTCACCATCTCTATTTACATAAAGATACAGACGCATCACTATACACAAAGGCTATGACAGTAAGCAGCAGAATCAGGAGAGAGGAAATCCAGCCCCAGCTCGGCTCAGCTGTCATTCTGCCAATGAGAGGTGCTGCCTCTTCTTCGCTGATAAGATCCTCTTCTTGGTGGGCAGGGGAATTGTGTTCCTTGAGGTCGATTGCCCCCCAGATTTTGATATCAGCCCTTCTTGGGGGTGGCCCAAAAGGAAGCAAGTTGCTTTATTATTTTTTTTTTAAAACACCGTTAGCATCTGGTTTAATTATTCTATAAAAACATCGCGACTGGATCCAGAGACCACAGCCTCAGACTCATTGGCAAAATTATATTTGGTCTCGCATGTGCTCCCCTGGCCTCCTCTACCCATCAAGTTTCTGGAAAGGATCTGAGTAGAGAGAACTCAGGACACAGAGCAGGTGGGCAAGTCTGTGACTCGGTAAGAACCGGTGGACGGTGTGATGAGCGGACACCCCAAGTTAGTGATGCGGCCAAGAGAGAGGAATGCACTGCTCATTGGCTCCGAAATCCATCCTGTGGTTCTGGGGAGGCAGGAGAAGGAATGAGGCTTCAACTCACTTGCTGTCCTCTGTTCTCAGCAACTCCCAAGTATATACAATAGGAATGGCTAGGGTGTTCTAGACCTTCTCCTGGACGCAGGAGCCAACTGGTGTGGAGGGAGGAGGGGAAGAAGAAGGTTGAGAAGTTGAGACTCCAAGGGTCTTCTTCAAGGTTACCCTGGTCCTCAGTTAACAATTCCTCCCAGGCAGCCAGCAGGCTTCTGTGAGAGCCAAAGACAATGGCAAAGTGGGAGGGAGACAGGGAGGGAGGAGCAAGGACCCCGAAAGCCATCAAGCAGCTGCAACTTGGGAAATGCGTCCACATCCATGTTCCGTCTTCTGAAAAAGAAAAATCCCCCCAAAATCACACCCTGCCCGTGCCACTGTCTGCTTGACACAAAGTTCCAAGACCCTAAAAAAACCCAGAGTACATCTTCATCCTTTTGGGGAACAGAGGGTGGGTGATGGTGGCTGTCTCTGCCTGCTTCTTCCCAAGACACGGATGTGAAGAGGACACACATGAGCAAGGTCAGCCTCAGAAGACTGGCAGGAGGAATCACGTTTCTAGGGACAGCACTGGGGCTTCAACCCAAAGTGTCAGAAAGGCTTGTCGGGTCTGCTGGCCTTGACGTCCCCGCTGGCTGCCTTGCAGATGACGCTGTTCGTATGCTTGCAGCGGCAACCAGGGCGGCGCAGGCGGTCATAGCCACGCTGGGCCAGCTTCACGCAGCCGGTGGCGGGCAGGTAGCAGAGCAGGCAGGGCAGCACCATGGAGAGGGCACCCATGAAGGACCAGCGGGCGCAGCAGTTGGAACGGGAGCAGGAGCAGGGATGGTCAGCGCAGGAGCCCTCATCGTCCTCGTTGGTGCAATGGTAGAAGATGCCCTGTACCAGGCACATACATGTGCCATAGTTGACCAGGGTTTGGGCCGAGCACAAGCACTCCTGGTTGCACACCCAGCAGGAGGGCAACGTCCGGGGGGACGCACACTCCTTGCACTTACACTTCCCACAGGCCTCGCACAGCAAGAAGTGCTTGTCCAGCTCTGGTGGGACTGCTGGGCCCTTTAGGTCCAGTGGCTTACAATGGACCACCTTGGGCTGGAGGCGCACTGCCCTGGGCGAGGCCTGCTCAGCCACAGGTGGCGGGGCCATGTGGTCTAGGAGCCGCTGATCAGAAGAGGTGCTGCTACTGCTGCTGACAGAGCTGGGGCGCCCACTGAAGGAGATCCAGTGATGAGTGACATCCTGGTCACAGCGGGCAGGTGTTGGGGCCAATTCTGGGGCCCCAGCCCGGGGCCGCTTGGGGCCAGTTGGGGGGGCCAGGCCAGGGTTGTCAATGTAGTCGTTCTCCACGTGGCTGGTCTTCATCTGGTCAATGGGAAGGATGGTGAGTGGGTGCTGGAGCCGACTGTGGGGCATCCGGCTATCAAGAAGGGGCTGCACCATGACTGAGCTGGGAGTCAAAGGGACGCTCTGTGGGATCGGGGGCTCCATGGGGCTGGAGGTTCTGGACCACGCCGAGAAACAGGCTTCTAAGGGCCCTGGGGGAAAGTAGGGAAAAGGAAGAGAGAATGGATTCCAGGCATCAATCAGTAGGCAGCCTGTTAAAGGTCTCCCCCCCACACACACACCCCCCAACAGTCCTTGGAAGCCCAAGTAAAATGGGAATTCAATTCTCAGGTTTCCTTAGTGGACTTTCCAGTAATATCCAAGGCTTAGATAATTAATAAAATTATTAGTAATGACAATACTAATAATAATAATGGTAGAAATAACACTTATTGGGCTGGGAATACTTGCCTAGCAGAAAGAAAAAATTTAAAAAGTAGTATTGTATTTAAGTTACTCTCTTTTAAGTATCATGTATATCATTAAGTCATTAACTCTTTACAACAATGGTAAAATGTTATCAACTATTATTCCCCTTTTCTACTTACAAAAAACTAATGTTCCAAGTAACTTGTCCAAAGTCACATAGAAGTATCAATAGAAGGACCAAGGTTCAAACATGGACAGTCCGAGTCTATTCTCACAATTGCTGTGAAACACGCTCATTTAAAATATACAGCTCAACAGTTATAAATAAACACAGAATCTGAAATTAGATCCGAGTTTGAATTCTTACCTTTGCCTACCAGCGTCTCTGTGGATGAGTTCTTTCATGTCTATGCCTTAGGCCTTAGTTTTGTCATCTGTAAATGGGTTTTTTTAAACACCTTTATTTTATTTGTTTTTATGTGGTGCTGAGGATGGAACCCAGTGCCTCACGCATACTCTGCCGCTGAGCTACAGCTCCATGAAAATGGGTTCTTGCAAGGATTAAATAAGAAAATGCAAATCTAGGACCTAGCCCACTGCATGGTGCATGGCAAGTACTTGACAATTTATCATACCCGAGAACAGTTTAGATTCCATGAGCACTGACAAGCACTTCGTGCCAAGCATTGCGCTGGGTGCTGAACACAACCGCCCCTGTGTGCTCCCACGGAGTTTATCAGCTGGATAAACAAAAGCCATTATTTCAGATATTCACAAGAGAAGGAAGGGCTATATCTGTTGCCTGCACATCCAGGATATTAACTTATTACTACTACTTCCAAGGGTAGCAACCTCCAGTGGCTAATAACTCCTGGGTAGGTGAGCTTCTGACACCTTGGATGGGAAATCCTCTCAAGGGGCGCTCACATCGCCCATTTCCAAGTGCTGAGCTGAACATTCAGCCTAAATGCTATTTACTAGAATAGCTAAGCCAACACTGGATCAGTTTCTAATTTCACTGAGAGAGTGCAATTTTAAGTTGGCATCTGGCCAGAGATTCAACTGCAGCGCCTGACACGGAACCCCAGGAAGTCACTTAAATCAAAGAGCGGAAACGGCTTGGTTCAAATTTAGAAAGTGCACATTGTTTTCTATTAGAAGTGCCATTTCCTTGCCTGCTGACCTTTACATTTGGAATTCGGATGGAGATCAATTTAAAGAAATAGCAGCAGAAGGCCGAGACCTCTGCTCAAGGGGATGCAATTTGGAATTCAAGGGACAGATTAGACTCTGGGAAGATTCCACGCTTAAGAACTCCAGGGGATGGGGCGAGGAGGGAGGGGTGTAGAAGGAGAAGATGACAGGCTACACAACAAAAAACCCCACTGGATTAGTGTTATGGGTGGTGTTTCCGTAAAAGCTTTTGCAAGATGCTAATGACGTTGTAACTAGGAAAGCTGACCCTATCCCTCAGCTAATAGGTTAACTTTCCCTCAAAGGAGCTGCTGAAGAAGAGGATGGGGATAGTTTCCATGTGTAGTTCACCCCATATCTCTCTGGACTTGGGACACTGTGGGTCCATCTAGATATTCCAATCACAGGAGAGTGATAAGGAGGCATTCAAATGAACTCAGTATGTTACTTCTTCTGCCAGTTAAAATTGTTGAGGAAGAGCTTCCTTAGATGCCTCAAACCCATCAAATAGAGCTAGCTCTAGATGAAGCAGATAAAAAGGGTTCTGCAAGGCTCATCTGTGCATCTATACTGCTAAATGGGAAAAAAAAAGGCAAATCTTTTCTACAAGGTTTAATGCTCAGTCAACTGATATTTCCCACTGACACAGGGGACCAACTATTGACTCTGTTCCCACAGCCCTGCCCATTTAAAAGATGCTGGAATTTCTTTATACACCTTTTCCTATCTTAGATAAAGTCTACCTGGTGACATCACCTGCCCCAAAGTTCTCTTCAGAGGACAGCATCTTCAGTTAGGAGTCCTCCCAGTAGCAGTTTGCGTAAGGTATCTGGTGAGTCTGCCACTAGAGTAGTTATTTGCCAAGGCAGCCTGCTGTGGGGATCCTGTGGTCAGGGGTGGACAAAGAGAACACAAGGAAGTACTTATGGGTTGAAGTTTTTCCAGGGAATGCTATCTCTGGTACTTATTCTAAGTAGAGTCTCAAGGCCTTGCTTCTAGAATAAATGAAATCGAGGGTCAACAGACCAGGCAGGATTAGGGGCCAAAATTCCTAGCCTTGGGACTTTAACAAGAGGAAAAGGCTGAACTTGGTATAATGAAAAATGTTATGGATAAGACTCTCTGGCACCCTCCAAGAAATGCCTCAGCTTGGAATCTCACCCTTAGACAAAGACAACACGATCCCCTTATTCCAAAAGCCTGAGTTAGTAATACTACAGGTCCTGCCAACAAAATATCAGTGGCAGTTTGAAGATGATATTGTCCTGTGTAGCTGGGGTTGTCTCAGCTCTGGGGTTCTGGCCATGCTTACCAGAACAGTAAAGGTACCTAACCCCACCCCCCCCATCTCAGATTATCCACTCTTGTTTTCCCAGTTCATTACTGGAACTCTTTGAAAATAGCTGCAGGCAGATGAAACAAAAGCCATGGGCAATGCTCAGGGATTTTAACGGGCTCTGGAATCAGTGGGCAGATTCCCCAATTCATGAAAAGTCCCACTAGGAAGCCAGGGTGGGAGCAGCCACTGCAAGCAGTGGGGAAGTTGGCATTAGCAGGTTCCCATCACCCCCACCCAGAGGCAGCTGTCAACATCTGGGCCTGCAGTGGAGGCCAGACATGGGGTTGGGAGCTTTGGCCTATGATGACTCAGCTCTCTCAGGACAAGAAGCATCTGATGGTTCCAGCAGGCATATTCTAAAATGTATCTTCCTACCATAACCTTCACGTAGGATCTCTCTTCTGGCTACTAGCTCAGCAAAAACCAATGGCTGGCTCAGAGTTTCACTGCTTAAACTTGCTCAGGCCTGAGGCCTCACCTGCCTGGTACAGGGACCCTCGCTGTAGGAGGGCCCTCCAAGAGCCCCTGATGAATTTATTTGGCTGGTAAAAAAAAAGAAAAACAATTCCCGTTCTTTCTGTTTGATAAATCACCAGCACAGCTCCATGATGTCTCAAAAACAGAAAAACTGAGAGCTGGTTTAGAAGATCAATCTGCAAATCCTGGGACATGCTCTGAATGCTGCTGTGCATCTTAAGTGCAGTTTAATTAACTTATTTATTTAACAGTACTGGGGATTGAACTCAGGAGCTACTTCTGAGTGAAGTCTTTAGCCCTTTTTATTTTGAGATAGGGTCTTGCTAAGTTGCCCAGGCTGACCTCAGCCTCCCAGGTCACTGGGAGTACAGGCATGCACCAGTACCCTGGGTTTTAAGTGCAGTTTAATACATACCTCTGCTTCCCCTCCAAGGAAGGAAGAGGTTCATACTATAAATAGGAGACAAGGCTTTGCCTCATGTAGGCTAGACTGATAGCCAATTTGGAAGACTCTAGAAAGAGAAATGAAGCCAACACTGCACTTAGCCAAAGAAGCATCTCTTTGGAGTTTTAGGTGGCATGAGGCAAGAGAACTTTCACCTTCACTCAACATTCTAATAATAATTATGGAAGCAGCTAATATTTAGGAAGCATTTCTAGGCTCTGGCTAAGCCCTCTTGCCATCACCTTGAAGTATAGTACCTATTCTACAGAGTTAGAAATGAAAACACAAAGGGTGGCTGAATTATAGGGAGTGATTAGGGCAGGATGAGACCCTAGACAGCAGAGGCTGTGAACTCAGGCATGCAGCCCTCCTCAACCCTGGAGTATTCATGGAAATACCAGTCACATTTGTAGCCATAGACCACCCCCCTCCTCTTCAGCCTTCCCAGTCTGCCACCAGCCCCCAGGGAACCTCACCAGGCCATTTGGGGTCTCGGTAACTCAGTGAGCAGGGAAATGAAGCCAGTCGGGGCTTGTATCAGATTGCTCCCTAGTTAGAGTTTTCACTGTGGTGGAGAGTGGGAAGCTAAGGGTTTGTAAGTTCCTGTTATTCAAGGAAGGTGCAGAGCTCAAGTTATCTCAACTTCTCAGTTTTCTCTGCTATCCTTTCTGTCACCTCATCCCTCTTTATTTTCATTTTTAGTTTCCTTAAAATCCAATGGGTCTCACTTACAGGATTTCACTACAAAGCAATCCTTAAAAGGAAACCCTGAAAGGGAATCCCCTCTGTTCTGCATCTACCAAGTTGAATTTACAGGTCCCTAAGCATCTTTATGGATGGTGCTTCCTGGACAGGTCTGTGGGGAAGGCAAGAAGTGAGGTACAAGGAAGCCAGAAAAGTTCTAGAAGACTAAATCTACAGGATATGGAAACCCCCAGAACGCACAGCCCTGTGTTTGCTGTTTGGCACATCCGGGAGCCCAGAGCTGGCCAGTCTGCCATTTGTACCTGCAGGGAAGGGCTGCAGACCTACAAGCCAGGTGCAAAGAAGCAAGAGGTCTGTTAATCACCCAGTACACAACTGGGTTCACACAAGTGGGCCAGATGCCTATTCCCACCCACATCTTCCCCTGAACTTACCCTAGAGAGGGGAGTTGGGAAATATTGGGAAAACCTGACAGTTGTATTTTGAAAGCCATAGGTCAGCTAATGACAAACTGGCAAAAGGCTCTGACTGAATGGGCAGTTTTTGCACTGCCCCATTGAGTCTCTGGGGGTTCTTTCAGTGAAGGTTGTTTAACCCTTTAACAACTCAGAAAAAAGGTCTTTAAACTGTCAGAGAGTCCGCCCACCACTTTCAACCACCATTGCTTGGTTATTTTTGACAATATCCCGGGTTAGTTAATGAAGCTATAACCAAATGTTGACTTATTGCTTTAAAAAGACTTCTAAAGTGAAGGGACGCAAGGGAAGCCAGGGACTTGTCCTTCCCTGCACCCTAAGGAGGAAGACAAACTCTGCTGAGAATGGCCCCAGTGGGAGAATAAAGGTCTTAAGGCAGCTGGGTTTGTCTGGGAATCCTCCATTCTTCTCGCATTGCCTTGCCCCCCGCACCCCTCCCCACCCCCAGCACTGGCACTAAGGAGCTCACCTCAATCTATCAGAGATCACAAAAGAAAACAGTTGCTTTTCATCACTTCACCCTATCACCAGTTGTCAATTCCCAGTACTTCTTTTCCTTCTTTCACAACCAATCAGCTGCAGTTCCAAAGCCCCCCACCCCCCCCCCCGCACATAATGGGTGGGAGACTGGCTGTACTTTGGTTCTGGGTTATTTTAACCAGCTTCAAGTTTCGGCTTCACTGTAGTACCCCATTAATTGTTGTCTACTCAGATCCTGTAAAAAGGAATCATGTTCAAATCACATCAGGGTCACCAAAAAAAAAAAAAAAAAAAAGGAATCAGAGGGCTAGGGGTGTAGTTTAGTGGTAGAGGCTTGCTTAGTGTATGGAAGCCCTGGGTTCAATCCCCAGCATCTCTCTCTCTCTCTCTCACACACACACACACACACACACACACCCCCACACACACATTAGTAGCCATGTCAGAAAAGGGAGCTAGGAAGCTAGAAGGAATCTGCTAACCACCGCCATCATTTGGGAAGTACTGACCGAAGTCAAGGTGCAATGTGGGACCAGAACCTTAGACCCCCAAGGGAGAGCTTCTTCCCACACAAATCAAGATGGTCTTATTTGTCTCCCTACCCTCCACCAAGAAATGAACAGACAATAATAGATTTTAGCTTACTCCTGGGACCAGGCAGGAAATGACTTCCCCCTTCCCTGAGCCAGAAACAGACAAGACTACGGACAAGGGAAACCACTCTTCTAAAAGTGGCCACCTGCCCTGAAGGGCCCCTTCCCTCCTCCACTAGACCCAGCACATCTGTGCTCCCTCCCCAGTGCCCTTGCTTCCTCCACTGACTGGGGCCTGTCCTTGGAAAGAACAATCGAGATCACAGCTGAATGGTGGAGCCTCTTAAGCCCAGCCACATGTCCTGGATACATTCCCCAGACTTGTCAGCTGCCCGGATCTGCAGGGTGGCCCCAGACCAAGAATACCCCGCCTCTTACATCATGCAACACCCCGCACCTCCTATATGATGCATTTAGTTAGTTAGAGGCACCCTTAAAACTAGGCCCTCCTCTGAGGATCCCAGTAACAGGGAGCAAGGCCCTAGTGCTGACCACTCACTAGCTGCTCTGCAGGCCCTCGGGGAAGACTGTTCCCCATCAAGGCCCATGCTTAGCAGGTTTGCCTAATCATTCATCCCTGCTCTGCCCTGGCCCCCAGCTGCTCTCTTTGAGATCCGGCCTCACTAAGCTGCCCAGGAGGGCCTTGAACTTGGGGATTCCTCTGCCTCATCTTTCCCAGTAACCAGGATTCCACCAGGTCCAACTGCTCTGATTTTTTTGAGGGAGCAAAAGTATATTCCAGGGGCTGAGGTTGTGGCTCAGTGGTAGAGTGCTCATCTTTATTGTGTGAGGTACTGGGGTCAGTCCTGAGCAACATATAAAAATAAATGAAATCATATATATGTGTATGTATGTATTTTTTTTCCCCCAATGAGTTACTGCTTTCCCCTGTCAGGGAGATCCAGGTTGACCATGAGATGGAACACCTTCTCCACTCTGGCTATTCCCTTGCCTTAAAATGTCTGGAGTTTTGTTTATACATCTCAAACCCCACACTTTCAACTGTCAAACCCACAGACTAGGGCAAAAATCCTCACCAGGATTGAGATTTTTGTCACAAGGGACTTGCACCTCAGTAGACGCCAAGAAGACAGGTACTCTAGATTCAGAACAAAATTATAATTCTCTGAAAGAAAGAGGAAGGACTCTTTCTAGGTCTTCTTCCTGCCAACATCTAGGTCTTACCTGACTAGATGGCCTAATTTAATAAAAAAAAAAAAAAAAAAAAAAAAAAAAAAAAAAAAAAA
>NW_026000026.1:73566928-73570895 GCF_001458135.2 Marmota marmota marmota
AAAAAAAAAAAAAAAAAAAAAAAAGTATTAAGCCCCATAGCAACACATTTCAAGGGCCACTTTATGAATGGGTTTCTCCCTCTCCCTTAATTTTTAAATCACTGACATTCACATTTTGTTTTAATTTGTTATTCAGGAAAGTTAGCCAACCCTTTAGGAACATGCAATGTCAGGTTTACAAGATTGCGGGAAAGGGTAGGAGGTAGTCAAAGGGTTGATTTCTAAAAGGCCACATCTCTCCATAATCTTGGAAGGATGCAGACAAAAACGTCACCTCTGAGCCCCAAATGTTCACTAGTGCCCAGCCCCTAATCTGCTTCAGCTTGAAATCATCTATTCTATGTGTTCTGTCTCCTTCCACCATCCCCAACCAAAACTCTATGGAGAGTGCCTTTCAAGAAGGCAATATGGAAAGAGTCATGGGATCAAGCAGGAGGGATAGGGAAGGAGGGCATCCACAATCCACAAAGGAGTGACTTCTGAGTTCAGAATCTAAAATGGAAGATAACCAACAGATGTCCTTAATGTCTCCCTCATCCCAGCTGGCATATATCCGTCCATGGAGATTTAAAAAAAAAATCTACCAAAAGGCTCCCTCTCCCCCTCCCCAGAGGAGCAACATAGCTCCAATTGGTCAGTGTGTACTGCTCACCAGATGAGGATTCACCTGGAGCCAGCCAGCACATGAGGACCCTCCCAAGGGATGGAAATAGAGGAAATGCAATTTCACAGTGACATATCTACAACTTCTTTCTCACCCCTCAGAGAAAGAGAGACCAACTGCAGCCCTCCTTTTCTTAGGCCACCCCACACCAGCACTAAATGGAAAAAAAGCTGAAAATTTCAGATGTTTATGCTCCATTAATGTGAAGATCCGGAGAACTCTAAACATTGTGAAATCCACCAGTGCAATATTGGGTAGGGCCTCAGGCCAGCCGGCGCATATTAAGAGATTGATAAACCTCTATTTCCCAATGCTCTGGGCCTTTTACCTTCCAGCTTTGTATCCCCAAGAGGCTTGTCAAGAAGGTTAGAGTCTTGGTCTGCTAACCAGACATGTGCTTGCTCCCTTCCTCCACAGGTTCTCTGGCCTCTGATATGTCCGGCCTCTCCCCAAACTGAAGAGAATCATGGTCTGATTTAGAGGCAGGAAAGAGGGAGCTGCCACTAGTTCTGGACGCCCACTGAATCTCCCTCCACCTTTCCTTACAGCACAGCCTTGGTGGGGGATTCTCCCCAAGGATCACTGCGCCATAAGGAGGCCTCCTGCTCTCACCCAGGCCTGGCAATATGGATGCCCATCCAGCAGTTGGTGAGAGGAAGCAAGCAGCTCTACCCTCTGCTCACCATCCAGCCCCTCCAGCCCATTTCTCTAATCGCTACATCCCTCAGCCCTTCAAGCCATGCAACCATTTTCCGCCTCTCTTGCTTCTTCTGCCCACAACCCCCAGCCCCCAATCAAAGAGAATTGAGAAACCGTCTTCTTGCACAAGAGCAGCTACTGTCTAAATGCTTTTTGATCGTCTGCATGGAGGGGGAACTGAGCACAGCCCTGGCCCCAGTGATGGAGCCAAACTCCAGCTGCCCTGGCTGGCCAAACCCGCCTCACCCTCCTCCTTGCCCCCCGTGGCCTTGGCGATTCAGAATTTCTCAGAACGTACCGTCTCTATTCTCTCTCCTGGGTGATGTCAAGCCTGGTACCACCAAGAAGGAAGGAGGGAAAGTGGGAGCCTTATCTCTCCTACGCACGCAACCTCTTCCTCCAGCTCTCACACAACCGGCGTTATGTAAACGCACCTTCAGCCCCCACCAGACCTAGCGAGGTCCGGGGGCCCTGGGGCCTGGCACAGCTCTGTGTTCTGGGATAGGGAGACACGGGGTAGCCGAGGAGTTTCGGGTTCTGCCGAGGCAGGGGAAGGAAAAGGCAACTGCAAGGTAGTTGCACAGCATAAAATGCGGCAGCCGAGCAAAGGTCAGACGGCTAGGAACCGCCTAGCTAAGGAGAGGGAGTAGAAATGCCCGGCTGGCCCCGAGCTGACCATCTAGCCGGAGGCAGAAGGGGGGAAACCCAGTCGGTCCCGAATCCGAAGGGGCAAGAAAAATCTACGTCGAGCATAGGCCGCTGCGGCGGGCTGGGGAGATTCACGGCAGAGCTGGCACCGTGGGCACGAAGCCCGGGGGTGGGAGAGCTGTCCAAGGCGAGGGCGCCCCCCAGACCCAAGTGGTGGCTCCTGACCAAGCCCAAAGCCTCCGGTTCCAGCGCCCGAGGCGAGTGGTGGCAGCAGGAGGAAAGAGGCCAGGCCAGAGACAAACTCCTGGGACGCGCACGGGGCTTCCCGAGTCGCAGAGGGCGGGGAAGTCAGGCTTGGCAATGCCCAGGGGTCGGAACGGCGGTGCCAGGCTTTGAACACCCCCAGCGCCGTGCCGGCCGGGCGGAGGGCGTCAAGGAGCTGCGGCGCACCGCAGCGACTCCAGGAGACGCAAGCAGAGGGAAGGAACACAGAAGCGCGACTGGAAATAGCGCACCATTTGCCCCAGCCCGAGGGGAGTCGCGTCGTGGCTTAGAAGGGGCAGTTTCGGATCCCCAAACCGGCCATAGACTTACTTTGAGGAGCTGCAGAGTCACAAGCATCGCTCCACGTTTGTGTAAATCCCCGAACCCAAGCGGGTCAGCCGCTGCTGTACTCGCAGACGCCAGCCAGAGGAACCCGCAAGGCTCCCGGAGTCCCGCAGCTCCAGCTCGGGGCTGTCAGCTCTGCTCGCTGCCTCAGCGGCGATGTTGCAACCACTGCCTGGGAAAATGGCTTTTTTATGAATGGGAGGGAAGGGAGCTCCAGTGCGCACGCGCGCAGTCCGCGATTCTATGAATGGGTGGGCACAAGAGACCCCGCGCGCGCATGCGCTGCGCTCCTTTTTTTATGAATGGGGGGCCGGAAAAGAACTTAACCCGTGATTGCTGGGGCTGGCTCTGGCTCCTTAAGGGGCCGTCGTTCTTTTACAAAGAGGGGTGGAGGTTCGGGCGGAGGTTGTTGTTGGTTTTTTTTTTTTTTTGAATGAATGGAGGGCGGCGGCGACTGCTGCAGCTGGTTCAGTTGCGCGGGCTTTACCCCCTCCCAGCCTGCAAGAGGAGGTAAAAGCAACCTTCACACCACTGCGGGCCTGGGCAGGAACCCTCAGTGTCGCTGGGGGTGGGGGGCGCTGCGGCCTCCGGATACGAGGCTCAGAGCAGGGTAGGGGTGGACACACCTAGATCTGGGTATCTCTTCCCGTCGCAGGCAGTGTGGGGGGCGGGGGCGGGAGAACCCCTGCTGGGACCAGCGGCGCCCAGGGACGTCGGGGGCTGGGGGAAGGAATTTTGAATCTGCTTTTACCAGAAATTAAGAAAACGTCCATCGCCCATATTCAAGAAGGGAGGGGTGGGGGTTGTTGAGTGAATCTGGTTCCTTTCTTAAGGCTGAGTCTTTTTTGAGTGCAGACCACCCCTCCCCCATTTCTTGGGTGTGGACAGTGACTGGGCCGAGGCCTCTTCCGGCTCCAGTACCCCCCGGGGCGATTCTGTCCACTCAGCCAGAGGCCTCCCCACTCCCGAATGTAATCTCCTTAGTGCCAGGAGCCTCTGTCCGCCCTCTGCAGTCCTGGCTAGTTGCCTCCCACTCTATCCCCGCAGGTATCAGAGCCTTCACCGGACGCTGGCTTAAGGAGCATCCGTCCACCGAAGGCCGACGGCCGGTGGCTGCCATAATCGACTTTCCCAAACCCCCTTCCATCCCTGCCTCCCCCTCCAGCTCCCCTAAAGGGAAGCGGGAGAAGCAGAAAACTGGCCAGGTGCATGGGTGGAGCCCGCCGCACCGAGGATGCGGCCGGGGTGGCCGCGGGATTAAATAACAGGGCTCTTGAGCCACAGAGGAAATGGAAATGGCCGGGGATCCTTTCTTTGCTGTTAATGAGTGGGGGCGGGGGGGGGGGG
>NW_026000026.1:73571220-73592989 GCF_001458135.2 Marmota marmota marmota
CCCCAAGCCTGTGAAAAGAAAAGCCCCTGCCATTAGGCCTGACTCCTGGTAAGGAAGGAGCGAACCTTCTCTGTAGGCCCAGCTCCGCCCAGGAACAGAGGAGATTGTAGTCTCCGGGGAGCCAGGGGTAGGGGGTGGCTTTGATGCCAGGATAAGAGCTGGGCTTGAGTCTGAAATCCCTGTAAGGTGTGTCTTGCTAGTGTTAGGCCTTCCCACGAAGATGGTGAGGCTATTTCTTCCTACGCCACCATAGGACGGCACTTAGCTGTTGTCAGAGAAACCAATGAAAGGCCTCTCTCGCCTGGGGCTGGACTGGAGCTGCAGAGCTGGGAGCCCAGACTAGAACCCAAGGTCACTGTGTCCTAGTCTAAAATATTCTCACCACTTGGACTCATCTCTCCCGTGTGATTACTTACCCAACTTCTAGAGGCTAGAGCAGACTCCCCCAGGGGACCTCAGCCTTCCTTCAGGACCAAGACCTTTCTAAAGCCAAGAGAAAAATTTCATCAGGACAATGGAGGATTTTACAGCTGTTCAGAACTTCCCTTTATGGGAATTGAAGTTCATTGTCACTCTCTCCATTTGCCAGACATAGAAATTGAGGCCAAGGGTCCTGCAGATGGTAAACGGAAGCACTAATAAATTGTAGTGCTGATTTTCTACCTGGTTCTTTGAAACCTGGTTCTTTCTACTCTGCATCAACTGTCTACTGCATCACACACCTTGCATGTCGTTTAAGCAGTTAAACAATTATGGTTTTTCCAGCTGGTGTTCATCCATGATCCTTGCATTAAATGTACAAGGATGAGAGTAAATAAATTGTTTTTAAGCTATGGAGAATGTTGAGAATGTGGGGTTGCTGTCCTGTTTCCTTTATTAGAGGAATTAGCTAAGAGACAGGATTCCACTTCATGGCCTTTTTCTTGGCTTTCTTGGGAAAAAAAAAAAGTGAGAAGACCCCAGCTCAAAGTGGGGAAGGAGGAGGAGCTCTAAGTCCTCATCTGGAAAGGGCTCTGGTGATCAGTACAGTGTGATGGGAATGCTGAAGTGCACGGGAGACCATTTTCTTGTTCTGCTTAGAACCTAAGTGGAGGATTAGTTTAGGGCAGCAGTTATGAGAAATTCATTCATTCAGTTCTGTGCCGGGGCCTGCACTGACTGGGGACAAATAGTGAAGGCCAGATTGCTCAGTACTTTTAGGAGGTTGACTGTAGGATTCAAGGCTATACTAAGTGTTAGAAGGCACAAATAAGCATGCTCTGAGAGCATGACAGGGATTGATTGGGGCACAGGGAGTGTTTTTCTTTTTTTGGTACTGGGAATTGACCCAGGGGCACTTAACCACTGAGTCACCTCCCCAGTCCTTTTTTATATTTTATTTAGAGACAGGGTTTCACTGAATTGCTTAGGGCCTTGCTAAGTTCATGAGACTGGCTTTGAACTCATGATCCTCCTGCTTCTGCCTCCCGAGCTCCTGGGATTACAGGGATCTGCCATAGCACCCAGCTAGGGAATGTCTTTCTGAGACAGAGTTTATAGATGTGAGTTGAGATTGAAGACTGATCAGTGAGCCTGAGAAAGAGTTGAAAACATCTCAGGCTGGGCAGCCTAGGAGAGACTGATACAGTGGAGCTGCTGACAGGTCTGGGTTACAATCTGACCTGCAAGGTTGAGGCAAGCTTTGTGAGGAGTTTTAAGCAGGATGTAACACACATTATTTGTGTTTTAAACTTCCCCAGCATCCCTGAGGCCAATGGTGAAGGATTGTGGGGAGATGTAGTACATTTGCTCCTTAGCAGGTAGAAGATACCACATCCACTCTTCTGGAGTAAGGAATCTGGCTGGCCTGTGCTGAGGGATTTTGTCGTCTTTTATTTATTTTTTTTTTTCCTGTTCCATAGCCACTTAATATTTTCCCTAGCTCTAACTTATCTGCTAGGGGCAAATCCTAGTAATTTTGCATTCCTGCCATGCTAATGACAGTTTTTCACCTCAACCCCAATGCAAATGTCTGTGAGTAGAGTGGATTCAGTTCTGGATTTTGTACTTTCATTAAGCTGTTACTTTTGCCAGGATTGGGGAGATGAGTTAGTGGGAGTGAGAGGAAGGAATTTCAGTTCAATGACAGACATCTATGGAGCACTTACTGAATGCCAGTCTTGTGCTCAGCATGTTTTCATAGGTAATGCTGCGTTTAAAAACTGTGTCTTAGGAACCCTGGGTGTAGCTCAGCCTTTGAGAGTATACCTTGCCTGCGCAAGACCCTGAGTTTGGTACCCAGCATCAAAAAAAAAAAAAAAAATTGTGTCCTGGGCTTAGCATCCTTCTTTCATACATGAAGTTCAAGTTTCCATTTTATTTATGTGTTAATTCCATAAAAAATTATTATGCACTTCTTGTGTGTCAGGCACAGTGCCAGGTGTTGAGGTTACAGTGAGAATAGCCAGACTATTTTTGTCCTTATGGAGCTTATAGTCAGTGGTGGTGCCCCAGAGCAGGAGGAGGAAGAGGGGGTTAAGGGGAGGGTGTGCTTCCCTCTTATAATCTCCATCAGCATCCTTATTCATTTCTATGTTCAATTGCCATTCCTCAGCCTTATGTCAAGTATTAAACAATGGAAGCCAAGCCTTCCTCCCCATGTTACCTGTTCCCACCCATAAAGAAATTCTGAAACTGCTACTGTTTGTGGTTAAGTAGGGGAGATAGACCTTAAACAAATAGTTGTTCAAAGAATGGTTTAATTGTAGTTAACTTAAGTGGTACATACAAAGTACAGAATGCTGAGGTTGGGACTCAGCCTGGACTCTGGGGAAGTTTCCCTGGAGCTTAGTAGTACAGACTTAACTAGGCTGAATTTAGTGGGGGAAGGTTCAGAAGCAGGAAGAATCCTTGGGAAGCAATGTAGAGACCATGGATAGGCGTCCTTTGAGAAAGAAGGGGCATATCAGAACTAGAGGTTACAGCTCTGTTCCAACACTCCCTCCAAAGCTTTCTAACTCAGTGAATTCAAATGTTTCAGGTTTGGGGCTGGACAGCTTGAAAGACAGATGTGCAGACAATGACTGCAGATTGCTGGAGCTAAATCCTAGCCCTACAAGCGCCAGAATATTGGAAAAGTTATTCGAACTTTAGGTGCCACAGTTTTACCCTCTGTGATATGAAAGCTAATAGTAGCAGTACTAACTGTAAACGGTTGTGAAGCTTGATGACACACATAACACAGTAACTGACAGTAATGTTAAGTGACAACACTTGCTAGGTGATGATAATTCAATATATCCAGTCCTTTGTGTGTGTGTGTGTGGTGCTGGGGATCGAACCCAGGGCTTCAGACTTTTTAACTTAGCTCTTGTAGGCAAGAACTCTACCACTGAGCTACATCCCAAGCCCTTTTTATTTTTCATATCAAGGAAGGGTGTCCAGTTGCCCAGGTTGGTCCTCCTGCCTTAGCTTCTCAAGTTGCTGGGGTTAGGGCTAATAGCTGGTTTGATATGAGGAATGAGTTCGAAATTTAAGAGGAGTTCATTTATCTGAGTGTATCAAAAAATCAAAAAGAAATGCGATCTAAAATGCAGAGAAAGGTTGTGGGCTATGGTTCAGCTATGGAGCGCTTGCCTGGCATCTGGTGTGTGTCGGGGGGGCAGGGCAGGGCGTTAAACACTTGATGACTGCGTGATTCTTAATCTCTTCAAGTGTGAACTATAAAATGGGAATGAATCTTGAGAAGATTGTTGAGCTCTAGATGGCATGATGCTTTTTAACTTAGCTCAGAGCTGGCTGCACAACTATTTCCCTGGACCTCTAGTTGTTATGTGTAAATGTTATGTATAAATTTTGCAGGTTCTGACTTCATTATGGTAATACAGGTCACTCATTTCCTCTTTCTGGCTTTTCCTCTAAGACCCTTTGTTTTCATTCTGGACAATGCAATGTTATGCAAAAGAAGCCTTAGAGAATGCCTCATATGATTCAACTGATTTCCTCATAGGTGTGAATATGAAGTCATCCTACCAGCCTTGATAAAAGAATCAGGATTTTTATAAACATGTTTTTATGGCAAGTTCAAATATGCATTAGTTCAAACTCATGTAAAATATAAGCACACTATCCGTTTCAGATGTGGGAGCTCAATCCAGAGCTAAGTACAAATGTGAACAGTAAACAAGAAGGCGGGGTGCTGTGGGGCACACCTGTAATCCCAGGGACTCAGAGGCTAAGACTGGAGGATTGCAAATTCAAGTCCAGCCTCAGCAATTTAGAGAGGCCCTAAGCAAGTTAGGGAGACCCTGTCTCAAAATAAAAAATTAAAAGGGCTGGGGATATAGCTCAGTGGTAAAACACCCCTGGTTCAATCCCCAGTACCAAAAAAAAAAAGTTAAGGACTGGAAGGTATAGCTTCGTGGTAGAGTGCTGGTCTAGCATGCAGCACAAGGCCTTGGTTTGATCTCAGGCACCAAAAGAAGAAGAGAATTCAAAAACAAAAAATCAAAACCCAGCTGTGAGCGGTGGCTTTCACAGAAATTCTCTAGTAACCTTGAACACTTCTGGTGATGCAATGGGTGATGAACTCTGGCTTTGGAACCTCCATAGACAGACTTTGCCCAGGGTACTACCACTTAATTTTTGAGAGATCTGAAATGAGTTACTGATCATTTAGAGCCCCAGTCTAATCGCTATGATGGGCAGGATGATTCTAATTCCATTGGGTTGTTCAGTGATCACCCTATAACTGTCTTCCCTTTATGTAACAGAATGGGACCCTCAGAAGGAACAGAGATAAGGACTGCCTGTCTGGACGCTGGAGGGGTCTGTGACTTTCTTTCTGGAAGCCTGAGAGACTTTCACTCTCCAAAGAAGGGAGGGATGCTGGGCCCTTCTTTCTGACTTGACAGTTGTGCTTTGGGCCACTTGTCTACACACTTCTATTCCTGCTGCTTCGTGTGGTCCTTCATTCAACCAATATTTAAGCACATTCTAGGTACCAGGCAGGATGCCATACCTGCAGATACAACGTTGGGTAAGGTAGAGAAATCCCCTGCTCTTACACAGCTCAGTCTAACGAAATGAGCAGACAGTAAAAAGAAAACATTTGAATAATACCAATTTCAGATATTGGCCAAATCCCCAAAGGAAATAATGAAGTGATATGACCAAGATTAGGGGAAGAAGATGGCCCCTTTCGTGAGATCAGGGAGGGCCTCTCCAAGCGGTTTGGAGGCTTAGGAGGAGAAGCCTGGTAAATGCATAAGGAGTGCAGAGATCCAGGGCAGGCTTACTGGAGTGTTCCAGAAACAAGCCTCAGGCCCTCTGGACTTTCCAGTGGACTTCTACCTCGACGGGGTCCATTGTTGGGGTCATCCGTAGCCTAATTGACACCTGCCAAGGAGTCTGAGAAGGCAGAGCCTGTTTTTCTCAAAACTGCTTTTTTTGGATGAGGGGAAAGGGTACTAGGAATTGACCCAGGGGTGCTTTACCACTGAGCTACATCCCTGGCCCTACATTTTTTTAAATTTTATTTTATTTACTTATTTTTTTATATGGTGCTGAGGATTGAACCCAGTGTCTCACATGTGCTAGGCAAGCGTTCTACCACTGAGCCACAACCCCAGCCCTGGCCCTTTTAATTTCTAATTTTGAGATAGGGTCTGGCTAAGTTATGAGGCTGGCCTTGAACTTGGGATCCTCTTATCTCTGCCTCCTGAGCAGCTGGGATCACAGGCTTGTACCACCATACTGAGTGCAACCACATACAAAAATGTCAAATTCATGTGATTCAAAATAAGTTACATTCAGAGAAGTGCACAAATCAAAAACATACTGCTCGGAGAATTTTACAAAGTGAACAGAATGGTGTAACCAGTATCCTGATCAGGAAACAGAATGTTTCCAATGTTTGGACTTAGGACACAGCACCCCAAAATATGACACCGGAGACCAAACTGAACACCCCCAAATATACTTCTTTGGCACATTTTAAGCCGGTTATTCAGAGAAACTGTTGACACAGGGGTAGCTGGGGAAAGCTGTCCTTTTGTATGGGAACTTTGCATCTAGGAAGGAAATCTACATTAGTAAAAGAATCTGTGTGGAGAAGAGGGCTGCTCCAGGCAGCTTTTATTGCCCAAAACTTTATCTGCATAACAGCCAGCCTTTGTTCACCAGGTCCCTGCCCCATTCCTTTGAATAGCTTAGGATGCTATGTAAACTTCAATCACTGGACTATCTTCCAGTCTCATTTTGTGGGACCTTTGTGTCTATGCATGTAATTAAGTTTCTCTATGTCATGTTTAAAATTTAAAAAAAATTTTTTTTTTTAGTTATACATGGACACAATATCTTTATTTTGTTTATTTATTTTTATGTGGTGCTGAGGATCAAACCTAGTGCCTCACATGAGCGAGGCAAACACTCTGCCATTGAACCACAACCCCAGCCCACGTTTTAAATTCAAAGAACCTAAAAAGGTAGAGAGAAGCAGGTTTTGCTCCCCTACACTAGCATTCTAGAAGTTCTCATTCATGTCCTTCCCATCTCTAACTACCCCTCACCTCCACTGACAAGAGCAATCTCAATCTTGAATTAACACTGCAGATTAATTTAGCCTATTTTTGATCTTTCTTTAAATGGAATTATAGACTGTATACTTTGTATGTGAGAGATTTGTCCATTTTATTCATGTAGTCATAGCGTCTTTTTCATTGCTAGCTAATATGCCATTATATGATATACTGTAATGTATCTATTCATTTTACTGTTGCTAGGCATTTAGCTTGTTTTCTTTATTAAGAATACTGCTTCTGCAGGGATTGGTGGTGTACACCCATAATACCAGTGGCTCAGGAGGCAGAGGAGGATCATGAATTCAAAGCCAGCCTCAGCAATAGCAAAACCTTGTCCCTAAATAAAATACAAAATAAGGCTGGGGATGTGGATCAGTGGTTGAGTGCCCCTGAGTTCAATCCCTGGTATCAAAAAAAAAAAAAAAAAGAATACTCCTTCTAGCCAGGTGTGGTGGTGTGGTGCACACCTGTAATCCCAGCTATTCAAGAGGCTGAGGCAGGAGGATTGCAAATTTGAGGTCAGCCTGGGCAACTTAACAAGACCCTGTCTCAAAATAAAAAGGCTGGGTCCCGGCACAGTGGCACATGCTTGTAATTCCAACAACTCAGGAAGCTGAGGCAGAAGGATTGCAGGTTCAAGGCCAGCTCAGTCATTTAGTGAGGCCATAAGCACCTTAGTGAGAACTTATCTCAAAATAAAAATAAAACCGGTTAAGAATGTAGCTCAGGGGCTGGGGATGTGGCTCAAGCGGTAGCGCGCTCGTCTGGCATGCATGCGGCCCGGGTTCGATCCTCAGCACCACATACAAACAAAGATGTTGTGCCCGCCGATAACTAAAAATAAATAAATAAATAAATTAAAAAAAAAAAAAAAGAATGTAGCTCAGCAGTAAAACACCCCTGTACTAGCTCAGTTACCAAAACACACAAACAAAAAAATCCAAAAAACCAGTAACAACAACAACAAAATCTGCTTCTTGTAGCTCAGTGGTAGAGTACTCGATTAGTATGGGAGAGGCCCTGGCTTTGATCCCCAGCACAGGAAAAAAAAAGAAAAAGACTACAGTTTCTATGAATGTTCCAGTATGTGGCTTTTGTGGAGCCCATCTGTAGATCTGTACATGTATATTGAGGATTAGTGTTAGTAGGAACTTCCGAGGAGCTATCCAAAATGACTGTGCTGGTTCACACTCTGCGGGCGTCATTCAGTGTCTCCTCACTGCCTGGCT
The DNA here is from genome assembly GCF_001458135.2 of Marmota marmota marmota. NCBI lineage: Eukaryota > Metazoa > Chordata > Mammalia > Rodentia > Sciuridae > Marmota > Marmota marmota. The sequence continues at coordinate 73,579,010 of NW_026000026.1, forward strand.
CTTGGGCCAGGTCCTGTTGCAAAGAATGCACACACATGTAGTGGGCGGGAGGGTGGCTGACATCAGTCTGCAGAATGGATCTGTTTGTGTAGTGATTAAGAACACAAGCTCTGGAGCCAGCCAGGCTTGGGTTCCAGTCTCACTCAGCTCCTCTCCCAATCTACTATCTCTATGACCTTGGGCAAGTCACTCAAGGTTACCAAGTCTCCAGTCCTTCATCTACAAAATAGTATGCGTACAGTAGCTCTTCCCTGGGTGCAGTGGTACATGCCTATATACCAGAGGTTCAGGACGCTGAGGCAGGAGGATTGTGAGTTCAAAGCCAGCCTCAGCAACATAATAAGACCCTGTCTCAAAATAAAATATCAAATAGGGCTGGGGATGTGGCTCAGTGGTTAAGCATGCCTGGATTCAATCCCCCAGTACTCCCCCACCAAAAAAAAGTATAGTAGCTCTTTTCCAATAGGGTCTTCCATCGATGATTCCTTTATTTGAGAAATGTTTATGGAGTGCCTACCAAGCTCCATTCTGGACACCGAGAACTCAGGAGTGAGCAGGACAGGTGAGGCTTTGCTCTCAGGGAGTGTATGTTCTAGGTAGGGGACACAGTTGATGACTATGCGAACAAATCAGATGATTTCAGATAGTTTGACATGCTATCCAGGCGATAAGACAAGGTGCTGAGGTTGAGCAATGGGGTGAGGGTGGTGAGGGAGTCAGGAGGTGGTGACTAAATTGACTCTAGTCTCAAATGACAAGAAGGAGCAGCCAAGAGTGGATCTGAGTGAGGAGCACTCCATGTAGGAGGGTTGGCTGGGGGGGAGGACCACGAGGCAGGAGCCAACAGAAAGGGGGTTGATTGTGCCAGAGCTGACTGACCAAGGGGGAGGGAGGACAACAGAAACAAGCAGCAGTCGCCTCACAGAGGGTCTTAAAGACCATGCTTAATAGTTTGCATTTTCTTTTAAGATCAGTGGAAAGTCTTGGGAGGGGACCATGCTGCTACTGCTATTTCTGTCATTGCTGATGCTCTAAAAGAACATAAAATTTCCCATCCTTATTGAGAATGAAGAAGCCAAGGCATAGAACCATTACCATCCACCTGTAAAGTCAATCAAATCAGAGAACAGGATGCAGATTTTATCAATAAGGGGAAATGCTTTGGGTCCATTTCCCAACCAGGGATTTTAAGACAGGGGTTTTTCTCTGTGATTAGCAATTACTTGGAACCAACCAAATTCAGTTTCCTCAGCCCCACTTTGCTAAAATGCTCAGAGGTCAGTCACTTGGGTACCATTGACTATGGCCCTCGCCATCCTTTGAGGGGCTCGTAATTTGTTTATTTCCTTCCTCCCACTCCTTGTCTTCTACCTCTAGGGCCTGCCAGGTTGCCAAGATGTGGGGCCCATCTGCCCTCCCTGACTTGGAGGCACACCATTCACACTCTTGCCTTACAAACAGCCCAGAGAGTGTTTGTTCCTGTGCAGGAGAGGCCCATGAAGGAAGCTACCTTTAATTCTTCCTGAGAGATGGTGAGTGAATCATCTGTGAATGAATGAATGCTAGTTGCATAAGGAAACTGGGCAAAGCTTCTTCTTACGTCATACAGCACTTTTTTCAGTACAAATTGCCTTTTACTTGTTGGGATGGTTCATTCCTTCATTCATCAGTATTTGCTGAGCTTCTGCTAGATGCAGGGTGCCAGGCACTGTACAGCAAAGAGCAAAAATGGGGGTCGTTCTTGCCCTCATGGAGCTTCCAGTCTAGTAGGACTGACATTAATCAATTAGTGGCACAAATATAAATACAAAGCACCAGGGATAGGTGTTCTGCAGCCGAGATGGTAATGTCCTGAAGGTATATAACAAAAGCAGGGAGTTTGGGAAGTTCTTCTGGTAAATTACACTTCAGCTCAGAACTAAAGGACAAGTAGTGTTAAGTGGGCTTGGAGAGTGGAGTGAGAAGTATTCCAGGCAGAGAACAGTTGGAGGGAGCATGAGGAATCCTGTAAACCCAGTGGCTCAGGAGGCGGAGGCAGGAGAATTGTGAGTTCAAAGCCAGCCTCAGCAATGGCGAAGGTGCTAAGCAACTCAGTGAGACCCTGTCTCTAAGTGAAATATAAAATAAGGCTGGGGATGTGGCTTAGTGGTTGAGTGCCTCTGAATTTAATCCCTAGTATCCAAAAAAAAAAAAAAAAAAGAAAGAGAGAAGGGCAGCATGGCTTAAGGACTGAGAATGATGTGAACCCTGGTCCCTGACAGAGCTAGAGGATATAAGGTAGGGGCGGTGCAGGAATAGACCATAAAAGATTTTTTAAAAATATCTTTATTTTATTTATTTTTATGTGGTGTTGAGACCGAACCCAGGTCCTCACATGTGCTAGGTGAGTGCTCTGTCACTGAGCCACAACGCCAGCCCCCCCAACCCCAGCCCTTTCTATTTCGTATTTTGAGACCGTGTCTCATAAGTTGCTGGGCTGGCCTCAAGTTTGGAATCCTCCTGCCTCAGCCTCCCGAGTACCTGATATTATAGGCATGCATCTCCAGGCCCAGCTAATTCACATTTTAAAAGCTCATCTGGCACTGTGTGAAGAATGAAGATTGGAGGGGGCAGGATGGGCTTGCCCCCTTGGGTTCCTGGAGTGAGAGCTGAGTCCAGTTTTTCCTAGTTTCAGGCTGTTTCACTATTCCTGTACTTTCTTCACACACTGCCCATGTATTTGCAAATAGTTCCTTTATCAAACTGTCCTCAAATCACCAAATTTATTCTGCTTTTACTTTGTGGAGAAATCACAGTGACTGGATAAAGTAGAAGGAAAGTTTTATTTGTTCGTTTGTTTTGGGACTGGGGATTGAATCCAGGGTGTCTCACCACTGAGCCACACCCCCAGTCTTTTCTTTTTTATTTCTGAGACAGGATCTCACTGAGTTGCTTAGTGCCTTGCTTTTGCTGAGGCTGGCTTTGAACTCACAATTCTCCTGCCTCAGTCTCCTGAGCCACTGAAATTACAGGCATGTGCCACCTTCCCTGGCAGTCATTAAACCTAACTCTTCTCTTGTGCTTATGACTCTCTTATATGACTGGACTTTGTTTTCTGGTGAGTCTGACAAACTTTGTCTTTTCAGGGCAGAGCAGAGTTCAGTTTGCCTGTATTATTATATGTTGTGAAAATTACCGAATTAGATGTCTTTCTATCCTTATTTTCTGCTATTTTCCCTGTTTGTATGTGTGTCTGTGTGTGTGCACGTGTTCAAGTGCTGGGAATTGAACCCAGGGCCTCACACCAGGCAGCCAGTCTTCTCGGTTGTCTTCTTCCTCCCTCTCCCTCCCTCCCTTCTGCCCCCCATTTCCTCCCCCTTCCCATTCTCCTTCTCATGTCCTCTTCAGCTTCAGTCTGTTATATTTATTTCTGAGTTTTTCTTGATCCTTTTTGGGATTTCTGGACCCAGAGTTTGGTGTCTTACAACAATTTGGAAAAATTTTCAGCAGGGTCAGAACTCATGTGAAACTAGTGCTGAGTACAAAGTCTAGAGAGGTGCTCATTGTTAAGGTTGTGCAGATGAAGCCTTGGCCTTGAGAGTGAGCATTTCAATTAAATTTTATTCCCTATATTTTAAGCCTTGCTCAGGTGCCTTAGCTTATTTTCTACAAATACCTCCTCCTCCAACTTAGTTTTCTTCCACACATGCCATTACACATATATTAAGCCATCTCATTCTGTCTTCCAGTCCACATATCTTATTCTTTGTATTTTTATCTCTGTGTCTCTGAATAATGTCCTAGATTTTTGAAGATCCAGCTTTCAGTAAATAAAGTCTGCCTGTAACAGTGTTTTTAGCCCACTATTTAACACCTCAATTTTTTATATTTCAAAATTAGCTATAGACTTTTGTTCCTAGATTACATATTGGAGCCTCACATTCATATCTCAAAATATATTTAAAATACCCCTTTATCTTCTGTACTTAATCATTTCTATGACTCTATTTTTGTGGGTCTGATGATGTCTGTAGTTTCTGCTGGCTCTCACTCATGGTGCCTTGTTTCCTTGTGTATTTTGTGATTTTTAACTTTAGGCTTAAGTTTCTTGAAACTTTGTGGACATTTTTTGAGGCACAGATTGAAATTGCAGTCCTTTGGAGAGCACTTGTATTTGATTTTACCAGTCACGAGGATTTATTCCTAACAGGTGCTCACTAAGTGAAATTTTCCACTTGAGAGTTTTCTAACCACATAGGGTATAGGTTGTACGAATCAGACTGCACATTCATGGAAAGACTGGTTTGCAGTTGGGAATTTTCAGGAAAGATTTTTTTTTTTCTTCCCTCAGCCAGTATCCAGGTTGGTCAAACCAACTTCTCTGCTGTCCCTTCTGTGCCATCGCTTCACTTCTCGTTCTCCCTTGCACAGAGAGGAGAATGCTGGGTGCACCCTTGGAGAGAGAGTCTTCTATTAGACTCCTTACCTTGTATGACAAGCTTTATCTCTATTTTCAGCTCTTTTCTCATTTATTTATTTATTTATTTTTGCAGTGCTTGGATGGAATTCAGAGCCTCAAATGTGCTAGGCAAGCTACCACTGAGCTGTGCCCCCAGCTACCAGGTTTTGACAGATACCCTCAGTCCCAGTTGGTCTTGCACACTCACTTATATTCCACAGTTACTCTTTTTATTTCTATATTGGCTCTGCATAATAAGCCTTTTCTTTCTTTCTTTCTTTTTTTTTTTTTTTTTTTTTGGTACTGGGGATTGATCCAAAGGGGCTTTACCACTGAGCCACATCCCCATCCCTTTTTATTTTTTATTTTTAGAGAGGGTCTTGCTAAGTTGCTTCAGGCCTTGCTAAGTTTCTGAGGCTGCCCTTGAACTTTGGATCCTCCTGCCTCTGCCTCCTGAGTTGCTTGAATTATAGGCGGCGTGGGCCATCATGCCCAGCTTAGAATAAAGAGTTTTAAGGCTTGACCACACTGGGTTCAAATCCACATTTAATTCTTACAAGAACTCAAAGATGTATATACCATCACTGTCACCATTTTATTGGCCAAGAAACATGGTTCAGGTCACAGAATGAAACCTGGAACCAAATCCAAGTGAGAGATCCCTGAGTCTGGGCTCTTCACCTCAGTGCTGGTCCACCTTTCTAACAGAACAGACAAGGGACACCCCAGGTCCCATACTTATCTACATATAAATGCACCAAAGTGTTTATTCAGGGGGAGAAACAGGATACAAGTGCAGAGTACCTCCCTGATTGGCTGTGAGGGAGGAAGGGAAGGGCAGAGGGAAGATGGCCACATTTTTTAATAGTGCCTAGGTAGATGGTGTTTGTGGGCATGAGGATGTCAGGAAGAGGCTGTTGGTACTTTGTTTTGTTACAGTTTCCTCCTTTGTAAAGCAAGGTGGTTGGACTAACTTACATCAGTGATTGTATAGTTGTAGACTTTTTCAGGTTTAAGGACTAGCAAGACAGTTCAGGGAATTGTCTGGCTGGCAGTTAGAATCCAGAGTTGAAGCACTAGTGGGAGTCCTGTTCTCAGTGTGTGACACTTTTGACCTGAGTGGAGTTGGGGAGGGAAGGCACTCTAGTGGAGGCTCTGGAGATGGATGAATTGAGGAGTCTGGGGTCTTGGGAGTAATGACCTTGTTCTGTAACAAAAAACTACAGAATGGGGGCGGGTTTCAACCACAGAAATTTATTCTCTGACCATTCTGGAGGCTAGAAGTCTAAGGTCAAGGTGTTGAGTGGGCTGGTTTCTTCTAGGACTTCTCTCCTTGGCTTATAGATGGCCATCCTCGCCCCGGTCTTCACGTGGTCCTCCTTCAGCTGGCGTCCTGATTTCCTTGAGTTATAAGGACACTAGTCATACTCAATGAGGGCCCATCCTGATGACCTCATTGTAACATAATTACCTCTTTAAAGCCCTGTCTCCAAATATGGTCATAGTCTGAAGTACAAAGGGCTAGGACTTCAACATGTGAATTTGGGGAGTGTAGGTAAGCCCAGAAGAGCAGATAAGAAGCAGGACTGAGAAAGGAGGAGGAGGTGATAAGAACATAGTCACCCAGAGAAGCCTGAGGAGGAGACAGGGCTGGGACTGTGAGATCAGATGTCCCCTGTAGAGAGCGAGTTAGGGCAAGCAGGGAGGAAGAGGCTCTGGCTGACAGGGGCACCCCAGCACTACCTAGGGAGCCGTCTCGGCAGAGGCAGAAGCCAGTTTTTGAGGAATTAAGTTTATGCTAATGCAGTTAGGGGGCGAAGGGGCAAGGTCAGCAGCAAGCTTCTGGTTTTTCTTTCTGATGCAGTAGGTTCTCTCCCTCTCTATTGACTGAAAGAATAAATGAGTTTCTTTTCCCCCTTCCTCTGATATTCCCGTGGTCTTGGGTTGATTTCCCTTTAGAAACTGTGACGGAAGGCCTGCATTGGAGGATTCTGATCCTGAAGTTGTCCACCTCATCTGACTGGGTCTTGTGGATAAATGAGGGAAAATAAAATGGCTTTTTTTCCTAGGAAGGAAGAGAAAGAAGGAGGAGAATGAAGAACTAAATGAGCTGGGCGTGGTGGCATGTACTTGTAGTCCCAGCTACTTGGGAGGCTGAGGCAGGAGGATCTACATGAGTCCAGGAGTTATAGGTCAGCCTGGGCAACACAGTGACACTCTATCTTTTAAAAAAAGAAAAAAAAAAGTGAGAAATGTTACAAACCTCTGTCACTACACTGCCACAGTCATAAACAAAGCGAAAAGGGAAAGCTGTGGGTATAGCTCAGTGATAGAGTGCTTGCCTAGCATTCATATGACCCTAGGTTCAATCACCACCATGGGGGAAAAAAAAACGAGAAGGAAAATAGAGTGACAATAGGGTATGAGTGATGGGATCATTTTGTAATTTTTCTCTTCTGGCCATTTATTAAAAAATTCATTTTGAGTTGGGCATAGTGGTGCACACCAGGAATCCCAGCTTCTCAGGAGGCTGAGGCAGGAGGATTTCACATTTGAGGCCCGTTTGGGAAATATAGTGAGACCCTGTCTCAAAAAAAATAAAAAGGAAGAGGGCTGGGATTATAGCTCAGTGGTAGAGTGTTCGCCTCGCATGTGGAAGGCACTGGGTTCAATTCTCAGCACCACATAAAAATAAAATAAAATAAAGGCACTGTGTCCATCTACAACTAAAAATATATATTAAAAAAGAAAGAAAGAAATTCCTGCTGGGAGTGTGATTCGGTGGTGGAGCCCAAGCTTAGTCTGCACATGACCCTGGGTTCTATGCCCAGTACTCAAAATAAATAAATAATGAATGTCTAATTTAGCACCTATTCTGAGTTGAGTGCTGTGCTAGGCCAGAAAGAGAGATCAGTGGAGCAAATATCAAATATTTATTGACTGCTTATGCAACATCATGTCCTGTGTTAAGCACTCGGTGTACATCCTGCTCTCAAGAACACTCTAACACAGGCACTGTTGGTGTGGCTCTTTTACTGATAGGGGAAATGAACCAACGAAATCTTAGGATGATTTGGTAACTCACTGCAGGTCCCAGAGTAATCAGTCAGCCACTGGACACAGCCCGGGGGGGTGCCTTTTTCCTACTCATAGCTTTCTCAGGCCCCTGAGCTTCTCCAGGGTACGGTAACTGGGGTCACAGATGAGTCAGGCCAAGCTGGGGATAAGCAGTCCTAGTTCCTGCAGCCCATCCTGTCCTTGGCCTAAGAAAGGACACTGTGTAGGGACGGATGTGGGCTGGGACAATAGTGCCACGTCACTGCCTGCTTGTGTGCCTCCTCCCAGCCACCACCTGAAGCCTGTTGCAGCTACGGTCTTTGTCGTCACCAATACATCCCTCCCGGCCCCTCTGAAAACAGCTGGGACTGTGTCTCATGAACCAAAAACGTATTTCCTTCCTTCTCTGGGGACACAGCCAGGATTTCCCCACAGTTCCAGCAAAAAGGGAGAAACCTGCTTCCATGAGCTCCTATTGGGGAGGATCATGAAGAAAAGCCCAGTGACCACCTTCTTCTCCTCCTTCTCTCCTACGCACCTCTTTTTATTTTCTCCTCGCTATGCGGGCAGTTGAGTCCAGGGATGCTCTACCACTGAGCTACATCCCCAATCCTTTTTATATTTTATTTTGAGACAGGGTCTTACCAAGTTGCTGAGGCTGGCCTTGAATTTGTGATCCTCCTGCCTCAGCCTTCCAAGTCACTGGGATTACAGGCATGTACCACCACACCCAGTTTACCCTTTTTACTATTGATTAACTAACTAATTTTTGGCACTGGGGATTGAACCCAAGGGTGCTTTACCACTGAGTTACATCCCCAGTCCTTTTTTTTTTTTTTAATTTTAATTTTAATTCTTTTTTTTTTTTTAATATCGAGAGAGGTCCTCACTAATTTGCAGGGACTGTCCTCAAACTTGGAATCCTCCTGCCTCAGTCTCCCCAGTCACTGGAATTACAGTGTATACCACTGGGTCTGAATTCTTCCTTCTATTTAGAAGTAAGGAGGAAGGTGACGACACTCCTGGCCACTGAATCAGTGCTTCCAGGGTCTTAATACCATCCAGGTGGAAAACTTGAGGTAGAACCAAATTTGAAGCATTGTCCCCAGGTCAGTCTAACCAGGCAATCAGAAGCCTTGAAGACATAAGGTGTCCTCAGAGGTTCATTACAGGAGGTTCATTACAGCCTTCCACTAATAGCAACATCTACCTGTAGGAGACTGATGAAATCCATGACAGCTAATTTTTACAAAGAAAATCTATGTTGTTGCCATTAAATAAATGTGACGGACCTATCAGGTGCAGATATAGAAAGGGACTCAAGACTGATGAGTGACTGAAGCAAGACATAGCACAGCGCATGCACTTGTGTATAATTCTATAGCCACAGATGATTTTTGGAAATGCAAGAAACTAAGTCCAGAAGGTTACTTATGAAGAGTAAGAATGGGCATTTGGGCGGGGAGTAAGACTCTTGCTCTTCATTTTACACTCTTGCATGCTTAAAATATTTTAAAATGAGCATGAGTTGCTTTTATAATACAATAATAAGGATAAAATAGGAGAAAGAAGGGCTTGAGAAGGTTCACGAGTTAAAGGCACACCAACCACACAGTACTGTATCCAGGAGGAACATCGAAGCGGGCCTGAGATGGTCTTGCACGTTGGGACTAGTCCCTAGCCACTGCTTGTGGAGCTGTGCTTTAACCAACCAGGGGTGGACACAGGAAGGGACTGGCAGGAAATCACTATTTGCAAGGATGACTCAGTGACAGAAAGGTAAAACAAAGTCAAGGCCAAAGTTCAATTCCAAGGATGGGGATTGGAGCATCTAATAGTAGCTAACATATAGTGAGTTCTTAACTGTGTATTGAAGCAGTGTGCAAACTGTCTTACCCAGCACGATCTCATTTCAACTTCATAACAACCCTTCTATTTAGAAGTAAGGAGGAAGGTGACCACACTGCTGACCACTGAATCAGTGCTTCCAGGGTTATTGTTATTGAGGGTTATTGCTATTACCCCAATTTACAGACCAGAACACTGAGGCTCCAGGGGTTTAAATTACTTGCCCAAATATGCATTGTTGATAATTGTCAGTCTGGGAGTGGTAAGGCATGTCTCTAATCCCAGCTATTTGAGAGGCTGAAGTAGGAGGATCACAAGTTTGAGGCCAACAACTTAGAGAGACCCTATCTCAAAGTAAAAAACTAAAAAGGGCTGGTATGTGCTTGCCTAGCATGCCAGAGACCCTGGATTCAATTCCCACTGTCACAAATACAAATAAATAAATAATTGGTAGGCCAGTGATTTAACCCAGATACATGTGTTTTTCTGCAGATAGCTATTTTATCTTGTTGAAAACTACTATGTGCCAATCTCTTAAGGTTCCTGTAGGTACAAGAACAGGTCATCATTATACCTTTGCCATCAAAGGCAGCATTCAGGTTAACTGGGAGAACTTCACACTAACATACTTAGGCTGGATGATATCTTAGATAAGGTACTCATTAGAATTTAATGGGGCTGTAAAGATGATAAATACTGTTTGGATTTTTTAAATTAATTAATGTTGGTGCTGGGGATCGAACCCAGGGGTACTCTACTGATGAGTTACGTCCCCAGCCCCTTTTTATTTTTAAGACTAAATTGCTGAGGCTGGCCTTGAACTGGAATCTTTCTGCCTTAGCCTCCTGAGTAGCTGAGATTATAGGCCTGCACCACCATACCCAGCAACCGTTTGGATTTTAAAGTTGGGGAGATCACCAAGGCCTGGAGTTGTCAATGAAGGTATTTTGGAGGAGGAAAGATTTAAGTTAGGTCTCAAAGAATAGACTGGATCAAGACAGAGGTGAGAGAGAATGTTCCAGAAAAATATACAAGGTGTGCATTAAAACTGCTCTGTCCTTTTTGAGGCATTGAAGCATCTTACCTAATCATGGTGAGACTGTATGTACAGTGAGCTGCTGCGAGTATGGAATTAAAACAGCACCAGAAGGGTTGAAAACTGGCAGATGAGTTGTAATTGAAGGTGAAAGGAAATTAGAGACTTTTTTAAAAAAATATTTTATTGTTTAGTTATAGTTGGACACAATAACTTTATTTTATATTTTATTTATTTATTTTTATATGGTGCTGAGGATCGAACCCAGGGCCTCGCACGTGCTAGGTGAGCTCACTACCGCTGAGCCACAACCCCAGCCCTGGAAATTAGGAACATAAGTAGGTGTTTTGGGAGTGAACAGGTAATTAAAAAAAAAAAAAAAGGTACTTCAAAGAGTTTGCTTTGTTTTTATAGTGCTGGGGATTGAACGCAGGACTTGGTGTGAGTAGGGTAAGTGCTCTAGCACTGAGCCACATCCCCATCCCTCACAGTGACCAATTATATAGGAGTCAAGGTGACACCCCCCCACCCTCCGTGAAGGAGGGAGCCATGTGAAATCCTACATGTGGGGTGATGAAGTCTCACGCCAGACCAACAGGAGGGTTGATGTGAAGCAGCTTTAAGGGAGAGGAGGTGACAGGTCTTGGTGATTATAAAGAGATGTGCTATGAAGGAGAGGGTCTGGGTCAGATAATTCCAGGGCTTCAAATCCAGGTGTTCACAGGAGAATGCCTATGCCTGGGACAGGGAATTGGGAGAAGGTTCTGTTGGCTATTGGAGAGGGGTAAGGAAGGAAGAGACCAGCACCAGAATGAATTGGGTTTTCATTCACAATCCCCCTTCTTCCCAAGATGGTAAAGACAGTGTAGGAACTTTTTGCTTTGTTGGTTTTCTTGGTAGTATAATACATAGGTCTTGCTTTGTCTGGACTAGTTCGTTTTTGTTTTGTTTAAATATTTTTCAGTTTTATTTATTTATCTTTATGTGGTACTGAGGATCGAATCCAGTGCCTCACCTGTGCTAGGCTTGTGCTCTATCACTGAGCCACACCCCAGCTCTAGTTCCGTTTTTTACCCCCCCTCCTGGTGCTGGGGGTTCAAATCCAGACCTCACACATGCTAGACAAGGGCTTTACCACTGAGGTAAACCCAAAGCCTGCTCACATAGCCTGCTCACTGTTGGGCACAGTGGCTCAAGCCTGTAATCCCAGCTACCTGGGAGACTGAGGACAGGTGGATCACATGTTTCAAGACAGCATGGGCAACTTAGTTAGTGAGATCCTGTCTCAAAATAAATGATATTTTTTAAAGGGCTTGGGATTTAGCTCAGTGGAAGTATGTTCACCTGGTACAATCTCCAGACCATAAAAAAACAAAGCAAAACAAACAAAAACCCCACCTATTTATTGTCTGGGTGTTGGGAACACAACAGTGAGCAGAGCCTAACTAATCCCTATCCCCAGAGAAGACAGATAGTCAACAAGAAATTATAAGAGTTATTTCCATGATCCTAATATCAAGGTGGCATTCCTTTCTCCCAGAGCAATCCTTTTTTTCTCTATCCTCAAGTCTGGACATGTACCAACTGGTAAGGAATCGTCAAACACTTTATTATATAGTGTATCTTTTTTGGGGGGTGGGTACCCCGGGGATTGAACCCAGGGACACCCGACCGGTAAGCCACACACCCAGCCCTATTTTGTATTTTATTTAGAGACAGAGTCTCTCTGAGTTGCTTAGCACCTTGCTATTGCTGAGGTTGACTTTGAATTCATGATCCTCCTGCTTCAACTTCCAGAGCCTCCTGGATTACTCTCATGTGCCACAGCTCCCAGTTTATACTGTATCTATTTTTCCCCCCCAGTGCTTGGGATCAAACCCAGGGCTTTGTGCATGTGAGGTAAGCACTCTATATATCCCCAGCCCCATATACTATATCTTTTAATTAAAAACAAAATAAAACAAACAACAACAACAACAAAACTCAAAACCCCCGAAACACCATGACTTCATTTTTTTTCTTTTTTCTACAAGTATTTATTGAGTAGCGCTATTGCTATGGATTCCTAGCCCTCATGCTCAAAATCTAGTGGAGGACTCAGAAAAGTAAATAGGAGTGAATATATTGTATAATAAGTGAATCAGGAGGATAAGCAGTGTATGTTGTGGAGCTCCTAGGAGACATATCTACAAGACCTCAGAGGGTAGGTGTCTAGGCAGGAAAGTTTGTCTGATGAGGCTAATGTTTATCAGGTTGTTCTCATAGGTGTTAACTACAGAGAGGTGTCAAGGAGGATGGGGACATGTGTTCCATGGCAAAAGAAATTTTTAGTTCAAAGACTGGGCACTGGAGAAGCTTAGGCTTGAGGAGTAGAGGTGGTGGTTTCAGGGAGTCATTTACAATCTAGAATTTTATACCCAGGAAAAGCATCAATCAATGTGTGAGGAATGCCAGATTTGGTGGTACATGCCTATAGTCCCAGCTGCTTAGGAGGTTGGAGGCAGAAGGATCACTTGAGCCCAAGAGTTTAAGCCTGGCCAACATAGTGGGAAACCAAGCTCATCAAAAAGTCAAAAAGAAAAAAAGAAAAAAAAAAAAGTTCTACCTATTCAGGAGTTCAGGAGTTGGAGATAGGACCATGAGAAGTTCATTCAAGTTCAAGGTCAGCCCTGGCAGCTTAGCATAACCCAGTCTCAAAATAAAAAAGGTTGGTGGTATAGCTCAGTGGTAGAATGTCCCTGGGTTCAATCCCCAGTACCAGGGCAGGGGTGGGGGAAATGAGAAAGCAATAAAAATAAAGACATTTTTGGATATGGAATGTCCAAAAATTTGCCTCTTGTATATCTCTTTCCAGGAGTCTAGTGAAGGATCTGTATCAAGAAAACCCCACCCACTCAGATCTGTTTGGGGGTTGGGGACATAGCTAGTGGTAGAGTGCTTGCTTCACACATGCAAAGCCCCGAGTTCAGTTCCCATCATCGCCAAAAAAAATCCCTAGTTTCTTTATTGGGCTGGGGATGTGGCTCAAGCGGTGGCGCGCTCGCCTGGCATGCGTGCGGCCCGGGTTCCATCCTCAGCACCACATACAAACAAAGATGTTGTGTCCGCTGAAAACTGAAAAATAAATATTAAAAATTCTCTCTCTCTCTCTCTCTCTCTCTCTCAAAAGAAAAAAAAGAAAAGAAAAAGGAAACCAAGGTGTAAATCAAGAGAGTAGACAATGTAAGAATAATGGCTTGAGCTCAGTTAGGCGGGGCCTGGATCAAAGAGGGTTTATTAATAAGCTTACACTTCACTGTAATGTCAATTTTTTCTCTTTTTTTGAGTGGTGCTGGGGAACAAACTCATGACCTTGCACACGCTAGGCAAGTGCTCTACCCCAGCTATAATGTCAAAGTTACTTAAAGTAATAATAGAATAATATCCTAAAATAGAGACTTCTTTCCCCAAGTTTGAATCTCAGAGGCCCTTTTGAACACAATGTGGTTTACTTCAACCAGAAACAATAGTTTTAATCAATTTCTGTGTGTATGTGTGTGTGTGCGCACGCCGTGCATATATTTTATATATATATATATATATATATATATATATATATATA
>NW_026000026.1:73593014-73597559 GCF_001458135.2 Marmota marmota marmota
AGAGACAGATCTTAGATAAGGTACTCATTAGAATTTAATGGGGCTGTAAAGATGATAAATACTGTTTGGATTTTTTAAATTAATTAATGTTGGTGCTGGGGATCAAAGCCAGGGCTTTGTGCATTCGAGGCAACCAGCATTTTCTTTTTAAATTTAATTTTCTTTCTTTCTTTCTTTCTTCCTTTCTTTCTTTCTTTCTTTCTTAGTACTAGTGATTGAACTTGGACTTGGGGTGTTCTACCACCTATATCCTATATCCTTTATTTAGAGACTGAATCTTGATAAGTTGCTTAGGGCCTCGCTAAATTGCTGAGTCTGGCTTTGAACTTTCGATCCTCCTGTGTCAGCCTACAGAGTTGCTGGGATTACAGGCCTGCAAAATCACACCTGGTTGTTACTTTTGAAAAAATGTTTGGAAGCCCCCATACTAGAAAAAACAAAACAAAAAAAAAAAAGTCTTAACTACAGATGTTTCACAATTTATGATAGGGTTATGTCCCAACAGAGGCATCATAAATCAAAAATGCATTGAATATACCTAAGCTACAGAACATCATAACTTAGCAACACAGCACAACGTGGAGTACTGGGTTTCCTCTGGTGATTTTAAGGCTGACTGGGAGCTTCGGCTTACTGCTGCTGCCTGCACCACAAGAGAGGATCATACTATATATCACTAGCCCTTGAAAAGATCAAAATTCAACATTTGAAGTATGATTCCTATTAAATGCATATGCTTTTGCACCCTCTCCCAGTTGGAAAAAATCACAAGTCAAAGAATTGGAAGTCTGACCATCTGTACTACTTAAGTAGCCTTGCGCAATCTGGCAGAGTCCTGGGAGATCCTGGGTCCAGAGGTCATAGGAATTTTAAGGTTTATGTAGGTGGCTGTGAGCTATTGAAGTCCCTGGAGCAGTACACTGGAGAAAGGCTTGGAGAGGTGAAAGGGCCAGCTACTGCGTTTTAGGCACATTTTGTTGGTCAGTCTCTCTTTGGCAGCAAAGGTGATCCCTGGAAGACCATCTCTCCTAGGACAGCTCTGCTCACCACTTAAGTAAGCAAGCTGCCTCTCCAAGGGACTGCCAGCCAGTAAATTTTTCAGCTGCAATCATGGGGTGGGGGAAACACATTATGGCCAAGTCTCTTGCCAAACTTTGGCACAGCTGGAAAAAGCAGTGTGTGCCTGCGTGCGCGTGCGCACATTCGTTTGGTGGGCTTAGAAGAAATTTATGAGCATGTTATATTTTAGCAAATCATGGCTGAAGCCAGAACAGGGATCCAGGTGTTCCCTAGATCTGAAGCCAAAGAGAACCGTTTATTTATGGTTCCAATAGACAGACATTTTCTTTTCAAAATCTGCATTTCAAGCACAATGATAAAAGATCTGCACACAAACTACACTGCTGCGTGTTATGTTTACTGGTTTTGCGGGCCATAAAAAAGGGTGTCCTCCAGTTCCCCATCATTTAAGAGGTCTTTCCCCTGCCCTCTCCAGACCTGCCTTGTCCCCCCCTTTCCTCCCAAGCAGGGAGTTTTAAATAGTGCTGCTCTAAAGTTGTTGGCTGGTGACCTGGAAAATTCCTTTTGCTTTGTTAAGCTGTTAATGGCCCATCAGTTCAAACCTCCTATCCATCCCAGAAAGTTCCTTCCTCCTAACTAGATTGGAGAAGGAAGGAGAAGTTAAAAGGGAGGAAGAAATGCTATTTGAAGAAGTTGGGGAAGGGTGGCCTGGTCCAGATGGAAGGAAGGAGTTTCATCTATCTTGATGTGTCTTCAGAGCGGCTAGCTCAAGGGCACAGATAAGTAGGGGCTTATTGAATGATTTTAATGAAGGTGATACTTTTGAATGAAGTAATAGCTTAGCTATGTAGGATGTGAATGAACACAGGTCTTTTGGAAGACCTTTAATCCCGGAAGCCAAGATTCAGATTTACCTTGGCCGTATGTAAACTAGTAGGTGTATGAACTCAGATGAGCTGCTTAGCTCATTTTCCTTTTTCTCACTTGTTGGGAATTGTTAACTGCCTTGAATCTTGTATTTTTAGTAAT
This sequence comes from Marmota marmota marmota, assembly GCF_001458135.2. Taxonomy (NCBI): domain Eukaryota; kingdom Metazoa; phylum Chordata; class Mammalia; order Rodentia; family Sciuridae; genus Marmota; species Marmota marmota. Next base: position 73,595,064 of record NW_026000026.1, read on the forward strand.
AAAACTAGCAATTACTAAACACTATGTGTGCCAGAGTACAGGGCTGGGGACTTTTCATGTGTTTGCTTATTTAATTCTTACCATGAACTCTATAAGGTAAGTACTAGTATCATTTCCATTTTAGAGAAGAGGAAACTGAGCCTCAGAGAAGGAGATGGAGTCTGACCCCAGTTCTCTGTATTCTTAGTTAATTCTCTGAACCTTAACATGATGCTGCTTATAAACTACAAAGATCTAGACAACATAAATAAGAAGCAGCGTAGAATGGCCAATCAGTTCTCAGAGCACACCTGTCACCTTTCCCTGGTGACCCAGGTTATCTATTTGCTAAGTTTTCAGGTCCTTCTTGGAGGAGACTGTTCTGCACTTGGCATTATAAACAGACACATGTCCCTTGCCTTCTGGATTTCTGCACCAAAGTTCTGACCACAAAGCCCTGTTTCTCTTCAGGACGTGGATGGTTACATTCTCTTTCTCAGACTCCAGAACAGGACTTAGGGAAATGAGAGCCTTTGAACACTAGTGCCATTCCCAACATCCACCACTGTACAGCATGGCCATCGAGAAGCACCTGGGACATTTTTCCTTCTCCCATGAGCTTTGTTGTATCATTTGGAGCCAGCAACTCTCAAATCCACCTTCTGTAACCCAGAAATGTCATGGGACACTGGACAATTGGAGAAGAGATGGCTGACCAGGTAAGAGACTGCCACTGGACTAGCCGACCCAGGAGAAACAACCATGAGAGAGGAATGGGGCTGCTGACATCGGCTGGAAACCCTAAAAGATGACATGGCCAGGGGTCCACCCAGCATCAAATTCCCAGGGCCCAGCGTCCTGCCTCTGGGAACTGCACAAATGGGAAGGTGGTCAAAGGTGAAAAGGGCAGGGGAGGACCCATATGGGAGAGTGTGGAGGGGGTAATGTGCTCTATCCGGGCTGTTCCTGTGGTGCAAAGGAAGCTCTTTCTCCTCCTTGCCCTGCCAAATGGTTCTTCTGCCTGGCTAAGGCAAAATCTCACGCTTTATGGGAATCATCTTTGAAATGGCCAAGAGGATCAGAAGGGATAAACACAATAGTCTGTTTTCTTTAGACTGTACTCTTGAGACCCCCATCTTGGGCACCCAGGCAAATCCCCTGCCTCCGTTGAAGATGTACAAATTGTCTAGGTTATGGCATCTTTTCTTGGTAGCTATTTCCTATGTGTTTAATGACCCCATCAGGTTGAAATTTGTTCCTTGTCCCCAGCTAAGATGATACAGGCAAGACCACTTATTAACCATGTGCCCTTAATCAAATTCCACATCCTCTCTGTACCTCAGTTGCATTATCTGCAACATGGGAATAATAATAAAATGCCTCTCATTTAGCAGAGGTTTTCTTTGTAACTTAATTTAGATGAAAAATATATGTTGCCTATTTAGGGTAGCCTGTGGTAGATGCCACATACTCAGTGCCTGAGCTGCCTTCAAACCCAAACTTCAGATCTAGTTCTTTGGCTCTAAATCTTGCCGGAAAACTAAATCTCCTACCCCTGGAGCCTTGCCAAAATGCCGGTGCCTGGGCCCTATTACCAGGGATTCTAATTCCCTTGATCTATGGTGGGTCCAGGAGTCAGTGTTTTTGAACCACTTCCCGGAAGTTCAATTTACACCTAGAGAACCACTGGATTTTGTGGTGTTCACCTTTTCCAGATGGGAAGCTCTGAGGCCTGGAAAGGGGAAGAGACCTGCCCAGGTCTGACAGCCAGACCAGAGGAAACCAGGTTTTTTATCCTGGATGCCAACCCCCAGGGCTTCATGGGGGAAATCTGGCCCTTGAACACCATTCAGGTCTTTGGGATGGGAGGAGAACTGCTCCCTTTTGCAGGCTCTTTCCTGAAAATATTATTTGGACCCTTCGATCCAGTTTTCCAGGACTCAGACCTTTTACCCTGCAGGCCTCCCGTCAGAGGGCCACCTCCTCAGAGAGCTCTCCGGTTAGACTGCTGCTGATCTAGAATAAGATGCTCTTTGATGACTGCATTTATAGATGTAAAATACTCCTGTTCATTCATTCATTCCTTTACTTTCTAAGCCCCCTGGGGTCAAGGACCGTGTCTATCTTGATCCTGCTGCACCCGGGCTGAGCAGTGACCAACACTTAGTAAAAAATACTCATTAAATGACTGAATGAACGAAATCCCGGGAGGGTAGTTGAGTATTTATTTATTTTTTTTGGTCCTAACCATCTGATTCTCATTACTCCTACAGCTCGGGAAGTCTCTCTCTCTCTCTCTGCCTTGGCATTTTATAAACCTCGTGTGCGTACGTCGACATTTTAACCATAAATCCACAAGAGTTTTCGGGGCTGAAAAATTCGAGGCGAGGGGACTGGGGGAGGGAGATAACGACGACCCGGAGGTCCGAAGCCAAGGCGGCGCTGCCCGGGTGGGGGAGGGAGCGAGCAGTCGCCGGGCGCCCCTCGGCTCCGTGCCCGCCCCCTCGGCGGGAGATG
>NW_026000026.1:73597584-73684312 GCF_001458135.2 Marmota marmota marmota
GGGAAGAGTCGGCCGGTGCGCGCCACCCGCCGCAGCCTGCGCCTCCCTGCAGAGGCAGCGATCCTTAGCTCGGAGGTCCAGGGGGAAACTGAGGCCCGGAGAGGTCACTGCAGTAGGCCAAAGTGACCAGCTCTTGGAACTCGCTGGGGGCTCTTGGAACACTCCCCTACCCCTCCCTTAAGTAGGCTAAACTGAACTGTACTGATGCAGGAACATTCTAGAAATCCCAAGTCTTAAGCGGTGGCACTTTTCCTTGGGAAGCCAAAGTAACAGTCCCTCAGTCCAAGGAATGTCATGGGGGAATATCCCTCCCTCCTCCAACGTGCACCCTCCTCCTCAGGAGCTGCCTTTCTGCACCCTTACATATGCTGGGCTCCCAACCCAACCCCAACCCCACCCACTCACTTCCTAAGATTTCTGGAAGCCTCCGGTGGAGTTAATGCTTGCTCCAACCTGTGGCCCATGGCGGAGTGGTCTGGTTTGGTCTGTGGTCTGGGAAAGAGCTGCCTTTGCTGTACACAGTGTTCTTTTGGAGCTATTAATGGGTATGCCGGCGTTGACTTCACTGCGCTTCTAGAATATTAAAGGCAGCTGCTGATGTCCTAGGCACTGTGCTGAGCCGAATTCTCTCTTTTAATCCCTTAGCCCCCAAAGGTAGACTTCGCTATTCTGTCTATACAGAACTAAGGTTCAGAGAGGTTGAGGAACTGGATCAACTCACAGCCTAGGCACCAGATTCATTTAGTCACCACGTTCACCGGCCTCAATATTTTAGATTTGATTATTTGGTTAGTGGAATGGACACAGGATATTTTTGTTGGGTATATTATCTCCTCAGTCTGCAGTGAACTCTGGTCTAGACCTCACTTTCTGGAAATAGACTTGGGTGACTGGTGCACTCAAGCTGAAATCTGCCTTTTTGGGGCATGTGAGGTACTGAAGGGCCATGTGAGGTCCTGAATGGCCATGTGAGGTCCTGAATGGCCATGTGAGGTCTTGAGTGGCTTGGGGCCTGTTATTTCTTCCCACTCTACTTGAATGAAATAATGGGGAATCTTTGAAATGTGTGTGGTGCTAGATTTCTAAGGCGGAATAGCCCCATCCTCTGCAAGACCCTCTGTTTAATAACTCTAGGGGGCAGTAGTTGGAGGTGGAGAGTAGATGGCGGGGTTGACTCTGATTATAAGTGATGTGATACATCAGTGTTGTCCTGTGCTTGCTAGGTACATGTGGCGTGTCCAGCTATATCCTAAGAGATGAAAGTTGGTGCCCGGGGGAGATCGTGCACCTTGGAAGAGTAAAGTTGGGGGTGGGGTTTGTTCCTATGGACTTACACAAGAGCAAGTCATCCAGGAGCCCCAGAAATAGGACTGCAGTTGCTTGCCTTCAATCAGTGCAGGAAGCTAAGAGGTTTGTGATGTCTGTGGGTTTGAGAGAAACTGAGTGGCCTTTGCCTCCTTTGTGCTGCATCTGTCTGTAGATCTCCAACTCAGAGCGTTTGTTGATGGAACTGGCTTTAGCATCTCCACCTGTCCTGTTTTGCTTTTGTGGAATGCCAGTCACAGGGGCACCCAGGTCCCCAGCACTTGGGAGGGAGGGCTTGTCTGGTTGTTTCCATTCCTCAGACCGGAAGCACTGGGTACCAACCTCTATGATTGGTCTATGGTCACCCCGAGTGGGATGGCTCAAGGCAGAGCAAAGTCACCAGGAGTCAGGGTCCCCAGCCCCTGCCACTCAGTTCTGGGGAAGCAGGAACCAGAGGGCAGATCGTCTGATGTCTCTGGTCTCTATTTCCTGAACTGTGAAGAACTTTGCTCTTTGTTGGCCCTTCCAGCCATTATATGAAAAATAGCTTCTGTTTATTCATTGCCTTAGCATTTATTGTTAGCCTTTAGCATTCCTTGCATTGCCATGCACCACTGTTACCAGCATTAAAGATAACAGCAGTCAACAAAACCAAAGCTGTGCCTTCTTGGAGTTTACCTTTAAGGTGAACAAGACTCCCAAATTAAATAAGAATCTACTTTAGGCATATATAAATATATGTGTATGTGTATGTTTGTGTATATGACGTTCCCTGTGCGTATATGTGTAAAATATCAGGTAATGCTTAGGTTATGGACAAAAATGAAGAGTGTTAGGGGAGACACAGTTTTATGGGTGGGGGGGCTATTATTTATTTAGGGTGGTAAGGAAGGCACACTGATAAGATAGAATGGAAGGAGTGAGCCACACAGCTTGCAGGAAGAAGCTTGCTGTAGGTAGTTGGAATGGCACAGATAAAAGACCAGGGAGGCGAGTGTGCTGCATAGCACTTAGTATATATCGGGCAATGTGCTAAGTGCTTTATATTGTTATCTATTTAATCCTGTCACCGTTTTTTTAAGTATGAGGCTCAGAGAGGTTAAGTGATTGACCCAAAGCCACACAGCTAGTAGATAGAGGAGGTGATATTCAAATGCCAGTCTTAATCATGCTGTTTCTGTCTAGGGACTCTTAGAGCTGAAGCTGGTATTTAATTCATAACGTGGTTCTTTTGATTTCTTGAGGATTAAGTGTCCACAGTGGCCAAGGTGACTCTAGGCCCCTGAGTAGCCCGGTTTGGACAGGAGCTCAGGGACTGAAGTTCCTTTTTGTGAGTGGGGGAAAGTAATATGTTTGATGCTGAAAACCCCATGTTGTGTTTATGGCATAAGGGGGAAAACACCTTCAGATTAGCGTAAACAAGAGAAATGGGGAACCGGGGCAGCCTGCGTCCCTCCACCCCACTCCTTTCCTTTCAATTTCCCCATGATAGGTCCAGCACAGCATGCCATATTATACAGCGATAATTAAAACACTTGGATTAGTGAACTGAGATTTATAGGGCAAACAGGAGCCAGAGGAGAAAAGGACAGTCATCTCTTTTATTTGCAGGCAGATATCCAAATTGCCAATTGCTTGCATTTTCTTCCTGACACTATCACCTACTCTGCTTAATTAGATCCTTTTTTCTCCCCATATCCTTCCAACTGTTACCGCTGTTGACCGGTGACGGGTCCTTGCTTCCCCAATGTTGAAGAATAACACCAGAGAGCACGCCGAGAGGCAAGGTCAGAGTAGAAATTAGAAGTTTATTAAAGGACAGCAGAAAAGACTTCTCCCGGAGGAAGAAGGGGACCCAAGAGGTGGAATCCAGTTGGCGGGCAAATGTGTTTCCCTTTTTATAGGTTTGGTGATGGAATGTAGGTTGGAAGGCCCGAGGGGTGGGACACAGGTGGGCCAAAAAAGTAATCTGGTCAGGAAGGACTTCTGAGTCAGCACCTTTTTGCTGGGGGCTGTTCATTAACATTTCTTTGAGGTGGACTTTGGCCTAGGGCCTTTTGGGACTTCATTAACATTCCATGAGTTGTCCTGTGTTTTCCCCCCCCCCCCCCCAGTCATTCTCCGCTCGGCCTCCATTTTAGATTTCACTTGATATTAGACCCGATTTACCTAACTACACTGACTACCTAATTTTAAATCTGGCTTCACAACCGCTGCCCGCTAGCTCAGCCTGCTGCATAGCAGAGCTGGTGAAGCCACATACTCAACACTTTCCCACAGCCCAGGGAAATGTGAGTCAGAAACACAGCAGCAGACCCGAGGGAAGGAGGGTACCTTTGCCTGGGGCCATCCAGCTGGCCTGTCCACCAGCATACTGGAACAGGGACAGGAGCTAAGCACAGGAGCAAGAAGGGCATGCCAAGCCTCTTCCAGCCTCCCAAGACAGTTTTCCACTAAAGGCTAGTTTGTTGTGGGGAAAGGAGAGTGAGTTTTGAGTTTCCCAAACATCAGGCCACCCCCAAAGCACCTTCAAAAAGCAAGTATTGTATTTTTCTACTGTGTTCAAAGTTATCATTCTCAACGCTGGCATTAGGGATGGTAGGGACTGAAATGAATGAAATGCTGTTAAATTTCCAGGCTAGTAGAAGGAATAGTAAAAAATGGCTAATGAAAGTTTGGGGCCCAAATTAATTTGTTTTGGCCAAAATATTTATTGAGTACCTACTATGTGCCAAACTTTTTTCTAGGAACTGAAGGGATACTGCAGTGGTCAAATACCAAGACATCCCTGCTCACATGGGTTTACTTTTTACCCAGGTGAGGGAGGGTTGTGACAGCAAATTTGTTTGTAAAGAGTAGAAGAACTATGCAGAAAAATGAAGTGGGGAAGGGACTGGGGAGTGCCGGGACCACTGGGGAGTGAGGTGAAGAGGACATAGTGTGGAAACCCACATCTGGTCTTGAATCACATCTGGACACCTACTGATCTGAACCTTAGTTTTCTCATAAAGGATAAAATGAGGAAAAAATATGAAATATACACCGAATCAGGGCTCCACGAATGAGAACCATTATTAACATTCAGTGCTTCTGATGGGGGAAATGTAGAAGTGATTGCATTGGTAAAAGGGTGGCTATTCCTGTTGCCTTTCTTTTTCCCAGCATTCCTGGTTTGACTGTATTCGGAGAAGGCAGCAGGAGTGCCCTGGACTCTTGCAGCTGGAGTTCCCACTGGAGAGGATTCAGATACCGGCTTGGTATATGGGCTGTAGCTTGGAGTAGAGAATTGTCAGCATTTTGCATTTGATTTTCAAGATTATTTTCCACTTGCTTTGTGTTCACCCAGATAGTCCACTGTAAGCCTGGTGGGAGGCTGGGGCTGCCCACTTGACAAATGGGAAAACAGGCACCGGATGTGAGTGCCCAGCCAAGGTCACCTCCAGTCTCCAGAGGAGGACTCCTGCCGGCCTGGCGATGAGTCATGCTGGAGCTTGCTCCGGGGTGAAATCACAAAGGAAGGGAGGCTTGGATTGATTGCAGGCGGCAGGGGAAGTTTCCTGTTCTGGAGCCACCTCAGCAACGAGGCCTCCTCCACCTGCGGGGCCTTGCTGTCCCCAGGTCAACCTCCTGGGTGAAGATACAGGGACTGCTTTGGGGTGAAAGAGAGGAGATCAGAGGGCTTTTGGCATTTAGGGAGGAGAAGCAGCAAAAGGGAGAGACGGTGCGGTGGAGAACTTGGGGCGCTGGGGCCAGGCAGACTGGCTGCCGCTTAGCAGCTCGGGCAGATCCCATCACCCTCTCTGAGCCTCAGTTTAACAGTAAGTGCCAGGGTTGTTGGGAGAATAAAGTTCCACGGTGTGTGCAATATGTTGAGCACAGTTCCTGATGATAGGAAGCTGTGAACATTGGCTGTGGTTCTGAGAGAGGAAAGGCGAGTTAACCGGTTCAAGAATCAGTGGGGGAAGAGGGCTTCCTGGTCACTCTGCTGGACCACTCAGATGAGATTTCTAGTCAGCCACACAGGGGAGTTGATCTTGGCTTCTAGGAGTTTACTCTGGGACCAGCAGAGCAGGGACAGACCAGCGTCTGACATCTCCCTGTCCCGGGCTCATCTTCCTTGGCGGCATGCTTCAGTGGGCCCTGCGGGCCTGGGAGTGCCCCCCCAGTTCCCTAACTCCCCCTCATCTTAACCTTTGCCTCTCTGGCGGAGACTCATTATGCCTCCCATCTCTGTTGCCTCCATATAATGAAAATAATTGAGCCTGTCTCCACCGATCACTGTCCAGGAATGCATCAAGCCCCGCTGCAGTCCTCTCTGCGGGCCAGTGCACCCGGCACAGCAGCGAATGGCCTGTGGGACGCTTGCTCCTAAACCCTGGCAGGGGAGCCTGCGGGCTGCATGCACACTTAGAGTGAAAAACAAACTTGGGAGGGAGGGTTGCAGACACCCCAGTGGGCGTCTAAAGATTCTGGGACCCGGGCTCAAAAGCCCCTGAGCACCTCTTAAGTATGGATGCAAAACATTGCTGATGGTGTGTTTAAATTTTGAATCTGTCTTTCCTCTTCCAGCTGGGCTTTGCTACCAAGAGCAAATGTTATGCCTATAAGAATAGCACCTCCCAGCCTGAGTGACCAGATAGGGCTGCAGATAAGAGGAAACTTACTTAGTTAGAATCTTAAATTAAAAAAAAAAAATTTAAACTATCCATAATCTTCCCATCTCTAAAATAACCCGACCTTTTGCTTGGGATCCATCTGCATCCTTATCCTTTATGTGTTCTGTAGGCCTGAATTGTGCTAAATTTTTCACTAAATCTTTGTAGTAACTCTGGAAGGAAAGAATTATCTCTGATACTTTGATGGGAAGACTGAGGCTGTGAGAAATCATGTGGTCACGGTGAGCAAAGCTGGGATTCAGACCCAGGTCTGATTCCATTCAAAGCTGACCAACTTTGAGGTCATTGTGATTCTGTGTCTTTCTTTTTTTTCCTCTTAGCATTATGTTATATATATTTTCCTGTGTCCCTCTCTAGTTATTATTATGAATAACATTATCATTATTAATTATTATTATTATTATTGTTTCTGTTTGTTTGTTTTGTTTGTTTGTTTACTGAGGATTGAACCCAAGGACACTTAGAGCTATATCCTTTTTGAGACAAGGTCTCACTAAGTTGCTGAGGCCGACCTTGAACTCATCCTCTGGAATCACTGGAATTACAGGTGTGCAGCACCATGCCTGCCTTCTTAATTATTGTCTAAAATGGGAACATAGAATTCCCTAAACCATAATTTGTGTCATCATTTTCTTCTCTGGGACATTTTCGTTATGTTCAGATTTTCACTGTTATGGACAAATTTGAATTTAAAGCTTTTCTTCTCCCACTTTCTCTGCCTCATCCTGCATGTTGAGTGACTTTGCAGCCCAAGTTCCTGATTCCATTCCCAGCCCCAGGCCTGGGGACCAAGGGAGCACATGGTTAAGGTTCAGTTCAAGTCTGAAGGTTCAAGAATCAAGAGTATAGTTGTCAGAGGACAGGAGAAGGTGGATGCTCAAGAAGACAGAATGAACTTTCCCATCCTCGTTTTTTTGGTTCTGTTTAGGTCCTTAACAGATTAGATGCCAACTCACATTGATGAGGGCATCTTTACTCAGTCTATGCATTAAAATCTCATCCAGAAACACCCTTCCAGACTACTCAGAAATGATGTTTTACCAGCTATCTGGGCATCCCTTAGCCTAATTAAGTTGACACTAAAATTAATAATCACATACACCCTAGTTCCCTCTATAGGAGCAGCTGTTTATTACTAAAAGTCTGTTATCTTTTCAGATACCCTGATGCACACAAATATTTAAAATTCTTTCTACCCCTTCAAATTCAAATAAGAGAAAACTTGGGCTCATAGAAGCTACACAGTGAATTATAATAGTAGCATCTATTCCATGCATGAAGAACTGCCCTGGTGCTTGTGTAATTTTGTGTCCCTGCTGTAGTCCTGCAGAATGAGTTTTGTTGTATAAATAAATGCTTCAAACCCTAGTTTACCTCAGTGGGTTGATTGGAGATTAAATTAGATAATTCATGTAAAGACTTAGATCTTGGCACATGATCCAGGTTTTATGGGGGTCCAAAGTTTATACAATTTGAGGGCCATCTTTAAAATAAATACTACAGAATCATGAATCCAATACTAGAAGTCTAGTGAATATTTAGAGTGAGAAAAGAGCTCTTACAATTCATACATTTAGTTTCTTGTGGTGCTGGGATTGAACCCAGGGCATTAACTTGCCAGACAAGTGTTCTACTACTACTGAGCTTCACCCCCAATTCCATTTTTATTAACTGCCTAATACACCTCTATAATACTCTTTATTCTTTTATCTTCTGGCTTCATACTCTTTGATCACTTTATAATAATGACAATGATCCTCTAAAATAATTTTCTATACAGAAAATAAAAGATTATTTATTCTTTTCTCTACCGTGTGTTTAGATTGTAAAAATGAGGAAATTTACACATAGACCCAAGCACTATTTATAGATTACTACATGTTTGTGTCTCATGGAGGAATTTTTGTAAATTTTATTTTGTACAATCCTCACCAAAGACGAAAAAAGAGCCTGTGGTGCAACATAATTGTATGTATGTGCTCACAAGTATATTTCTTTTTTTTTTTTTTTTTCTTGGTGATACTCTACCACTGAGTTACATCCTTTTTATTTTATTTTATTTTTTTGACACAGGGTGTCACTAACTTGCCTGGGCTGGCTTTGAACTTGCGATCCTCCCGCATTCGTCTCCTGACTTGCTGGGATTACGGGTCTGTGCCACGTGCCCGGCTCCTGATAAGTATATTTCTGACAGAGGAGAACTTCCATTTTGATCAGGGGAGCTGAATCTTCCGTTTACAATTTTGTGAGTCTAATAAGTGGAAGCATTTCTCACAGGAAGCATCTGATCCTACACTTTGAATCTTTCTCTTCCTCCCTCATCATGTACATTGGGGCTGGCAGTATAGGACATGTCCCTGCAGCGACACAGCTGTGGAGGTGGTCAGGACCTAGGTGGTGGGCACATATTCCCGGGACCTGTGCCACCTTCTTGAAGGTGACTGTGAACCACATAGATGTGACCCACTAAACTCAGACTCAGTGTCACCATCACAGCTCCCGTGCATGTTCGTTCCCAGAATGCCCTTGGCCGGGCTGGGGATGTGGCTCGAGCGGTAGCGCGCTCGCCCGGCATGCGTGCGGCCCGGGTTCGATCCTCAGCACCACATACCAACAAAGATGTTGTGTCCGCCGAGAATTAAAAATAAATATTAAAAAATAAATAACCACCCCTTAAAAAAAAAAAAAAAAAAAGAATGCCCTTGGCCACTTCACCATCACACAACAGGAAGGAAACCACAAAAGAAGGGAAACCAGAGTGGAGAGAAACAGTGGTCCTTCCAGCGTTGTTTGAAAGACTTCACTTTGGCAGATCTAAAGAAGCAAAAGTCTGTGCAAACATATTTTTTTCCAGGCCCCTGGTAGGTAAGGACCCTGAAGCACCAGTTCCACAGGTTTGCAGTGGACCTGGACTGTTAACATTTGTGGTTAGGAGCATTGTCTTGAGAGAGCCACAAAGCACATTGAGGGGTGGCCTGTCCTTATTGGTATGTTAGCAGCCTCAGTTATCTCCGGTTCCTCGGTAGTAAGCATGACACTGGTAACCGTTACGTTCCTCACTAGGAATAAAAACTTCTCAGGGACAGACACTGATCTCTTGCTTATTGCCATATTGTTGGTGTCTAAGACATAGGCCTCAGTTAGCACATGCCAGGTGTTGTCTGGGTAGCCCCAAGCTCTTAGAGAAAGGGAAACTGAGGCAGAATGGACCAGGTGCCTTGACTTGAAGCATATTGGGAGCTGCCTGTAGTCAGGCCCAAGGGGGACCCTCCGGCTGCCTTTCCTTCCCAATGACCATCTCCCATGAGCCGATGAGAAGGGGAAGCTTAACCCACTTTGAGGTAACCTACAGAGTCCCTTCCTTTCTTAGGATGTGAGCCAGGGTTCCTGGGTGTCCCCGCTGGAGCTCACTCTGATTCGTGGAATTCACCATTCCAGGGACTCCGGCCTTCTTGCCCTCCCCAGCCTGGGTCCCTGGGAATGGCCAGGAGACAGTGGGAAGAACAAAGGTGAATGATTGTGAGACATAAAATAGTGATCCTGAAAAACAAGTTTGGAAGATGAATGGCTTTGTGCCTTGTGGAGCTTAGCAGGGGCAGCCCTCAGAATTACTGACATTCCTGCCTGAGAATTCCAGAGGCCCTCAGGAGCAGGAGCGGAGGCCTGCTCAGCTCCCGTCCATTCCAAGGGGGCAGTGAGTGAAGCGAGAAACCACTGTACCTCAGAACCACTGAGATGAAGCCAGAGGGGCAACCTTCATCAGTCATTGTCTTATCATTACGTATTAGTTGCTGTGGTGGAGGACCTAGTTAGTGGCTGCAGAAGTGCAGAGCAGGTGACAAAACCTCAGCCTGGTCTCCCAGACTGAGCTCACCTCCTTGTCTTCTCTGACTGATGCAGGTTTCCAGCTGAGCTCTGTACATGCTTCCACCTTGGTTGATTTTGCTTCAAAATTGCCCCCATGTGCAGGCCCCAGGCCTGGGATACTTCCCCCACCGAGCTCTGGGACAGGCTGCGGGTACTCATGTCTCCCCTGATGTTTAACATCACAACTGGGATGGTGCAGGCTCTGCTTCTAGCCTGATTTTCCCTCCAGCCCTGGGATAATATTTATATAAAAATGTTGGCTCTGATCTCCACTCAGGAAAACACCAGCTGCTATTGAAAAATCTTTTTGCGTGTGATAGAAAGCAGAGCGGCTGGGCCTCATGCAGGCCTCCTTGAGCTTCTCTGGAGAGTGTTAGGAAACGGCAAGTGTGTTTTATTTACATTTTTCAAAGTCATCCCAGAGCTGTGTCCAGGCAACTGAAGGCCTGTCAAAGAACTGAATGCTTAATTCTATTTAGAAAAAACAAAGGGATTAGGTGTCCCTGGGACTTTAACAAATGCATTGTTGAACCAGTTGAGATGGCCCACGCCTGTAATCCCAGCTACTCTGGAGCCTGAGGCAGGAGGATAGAAAGTTCGAGGCCAATCTCAGTAACTTAGCTAGGTCCTCAGCAACTTAGATCCTGTCTCAAAAAGAGCTGGGGACTTAGCTCAGTGGGAAAGCCCTGCCTGGGTTTAATCCCCAGTCAAAAAAACAAAAAAACCCCAAACACAAATACATTGTTGGTTTTGCTTTAGGTTTCATTTAGGGAAGGCAAGTGCAGAAAGCAGGATGCCAAGGATCCAGGCTGCCAGAGCTGTGAAGATTCCTGGAGACGCGCATGCACAAGCTGTTGGCAGGGACGTGAATCAGTGCAGCCTTTGGAGGGAACGTCAGCAACTTCTTATAGCAAATGAGCCTGACCTTTGATGCAGTTCTTCCATGTTTTGGAAACTATCCTACAATAATAGTTGCACACGTATACAAGGACCTGTGTTCAAAAGTGCTCATTGGTGCAAAAAGTAGGAAAACATCTTCGAGTCTATCAGTAGGGGACTGGCCAGAAAGTAATAGTTCATCCAAAACGGACTACTCTATGGCTATTAAAGAAAAAAGAGGGGCTGGGGTTGTGGCTCAGTGGTAGAGTGCTCGCCTAGCACACTTGAGGCACTGGGTTCGATCCTCAGCACCACATAAAAATGAAATAAAGATATGTGTTCACCTACAACTAAAAAATAAATTTAAAAAAAAAGAGGTATATAATAACAATGGCCAGCACACATACAGTACTCATTGTGTACACATCATTCCAAATGTATATTTATTGGTATATTTGCACATTTACAATATTAATTCAGTTTTCTCAATAATCTTTTTGTTACTATGAGAATACTTTTTAGATGGGGAAAGAGGTGTTAAGTAGCTTGGCTATGGTCACATTGCTACTGAGTCAAGGCCCTCTGGGTTCAAGTCAGTAATCATCATATTACACCTATGTACAGATATGGAAAAGATGTTTATGACATTCAAGGAACAGAGAAATAGGGGATGATTTTGTGAGCATATGAAGACATACCATTAATTTATGAAAGTAATAGTGCAGAATACATATTCAATTAGCAGGTCTCTCTATTTTTAAGTAGTCCCTTAGAAGAGATTTCTACCAGACATGTTGGTGCCTCAGCCTCCCAGCAACTTGGGAGGCTGAAGCAGGAGGATCACAAGTTCAAGGCCAGCCTCAGGAACTTAGTGAGGCCCTAAGCAACTTAGTGAAACCCTGTCTCAAAATAAAAAATAAAAAGAATTGTGGATGTAGCTCAGTGGCAGAGTGTCCCTGGGTTCAGTCCTCAGTGCCCACCCTCCCCTCAAAAAAGAAGAGGCTTCCTATAATCATGGGCTTAGAGTGACACTCATGATAACTCCATAGCAACAGATGTGGAGCCAAGCCTAGTAGCGAGGCATTACATGAGTTCCATGAGGGTAAACTGAGGAATTGCTCTTCTGATTGGCTGAAAGGCATTCTTAAAGAATGACTCCTGTTCTTATGACCTTCTGAAGTCTTACCCCCTCTTGGAAGGTTGGCCCCTTGTGGGACCAGTAATGGTGATTTTCTTGACACACACAGAGGTGTGTGTCATATTCATCCCCTGCCCCTGTGTCACACGTGTTCACTTAAGTGCATTATTACGCATTCTAAGTGCTTCCTTCAAGTACTTTACCGGGGCCTTTGTTGAAAGCCTTCTTCCTTCTTATTTAGTAAAAATGGACTCCATTTGTAGGTGCTTTGCAATTTGCAAATCTTATTCCCACGTGTTATTTCAGTTAACTGGGGATGGGGCCTTGACACTTTAATGACTTTGTACAATACCTCTTTCGGAGTTAAACCATGCAGGAGCTTAGGAGAGGTTTAGATGAAGAAAATGAGGATGATCAAAAATTTAACCCCTATTTTAATTTCTCTCTCCTATGGTGTTGGGAATCAAACCCAGAACCTCGAGCATGCTAGATAAGCTCTCTACCTCTGAGTTATACCCCGAGGTTTCCTCCGCCATCAGTCCCAACTTTTAAACCCCAGTTCTCTAGTGTTTAAACGAAATGTCACCCATCATAGAGAATATAGAAAAATAACAATAGCCAGGTGTGATAACCTACACCTGGGATCCCAGCAAATAGGGAGGCTGAGGCAGGAGGATCAGAATTCAAGGCCAGCCTTAGGAATTTATCAAGACCCTATATTAGAATAAAAAGTAAAAAGGGCTGGGGGTGTAGCTCAGTGGTAAAGTGCCCTGGGGTTCAATCCCCAGTACCAAATAACAACAACAACAACAACAATAATAATAACAACAATAATGATAATAATAACAACAGCTGGACTTACTATGTCAGCTCAAAAAGCACTCAGTGTTTCCAAGGAATTTTTCATGTTTATTATCAAAGCAAGTTTAGAGGGTAATATTTTTTTAATCTCTCATTATCTTCATATGGAAACTGAGGACCAGGAAATTACAAAAAGTTCTCTGTGTTACATGAATGGAAAGAGGGAGATGGATTTCTCACCCAGGTCTATCAGTCTGTCTGTCTGCAAAGTCCCAGTGCTGAGCCTCTCTGCAGAGGAAAAAAAGTCTCACTTAAATACACCTCCTAACATGCTGTTAGCAATTTAGGTTTATTTCCTTTGTCTTATGTTTGTATCTAAACAAAACGAAATTAAAGAAACACTTTGGTCATCAGAGGATATTAAAATGTTTATATCGTGTTTTGTTTGTTTCACTCACGTTATTGTAATGGCTTCTTGTGACTGTTTCTTATAACCATCTTCCTTGATGTTCCTCGTCATCATTTTAAATGACCGCACACTATTTCAAGGGATTGGTGTCCTGGGAGTGGGTGAGATTCCCTGACGTGGAACTGGCAGGTCCAAGTGTATGAATGTTTTTGTGTTTTTTAATACATATTGCTAAATTGCTTTCCAAAAGAGCTGTATTAATTTGTGCTTCAGTCCACAGTTTTGAGAGTGTCATTTTCATCAAATGCTTGCTGATGTTTGTTATAGTTAAACGATGAAACCAAACAGGACTGGTGGTATAGTGCAGAGGTACAGTGAGTATTTAGCATGTCTGAGTCCTGGGGCCATTTTCCAGAACGCCCCCCCCCCAGCTAAAATATACCAAACTCTTCATGGCAGGAAGCTTGGAGTGTGCAGTGGGGCTTGTGCGGGGGAGGGTAGTTTATTTTTCACGTTATCTAAAGTAAAAATATTTTACTATAGGCACAAATTATTTTTCTAATATTTGTTTATTTTTGGTACTGGGGATGGAACCCAGGGCCTTGTGCATGCTAGGCAAGTGCTCTGCCACTGAGCTACAGCCCCATTTTGGATTTTTATGTTCAATTCTCTCCCACCCACCACCCCATACTAGGGATTGAATCCAGGGGTATTCGACCACTGAGCCATATCCCCAGCTCTTTTGTGTTTATTTTGATATAGGGTCTTGGTAACTCCAGCTGAGGCCACTTAGCCCAGCAAACTTTTTATATTGAGACAAAGTCTTGTTAAATTGCAGAGGCTGGCCTTGAATTTGCCTCAGTCTCCTATGTAGTTGGGATTACAGGTGTATGCCATCATGCCTGGCTTGTGATACGTATTTTAAATATTTTATTTTGAAATAATTTGTCTTTTAGAAAAGCTGCAGAAACAATACAGAGGATTATCCGTATAACCTTTGTAACACGAGCACATACATATATATTTTGTGGTGCTGGGAATTGAACTCAAGGCCTTTGCAACTGCTAGGCAAGTGCTGTACCACTGAGCAACACCCCAGCCCCCAGTTAGGTTTCTTAATTGGTTTGCCAGGGCTCAACAGCAACTTGGGCAGTTTCTTATGAAAAAGGTAGACTCTTAGGCTTGAGCAAAATCTATTGAATTAGCTGGGCACAGTGGCACATGCCTATAATCCCAGCGGCTCAGGAAATTGAGACAGGAGGACGGCAGTTCAAAGGCAGCCTCAGCAACAGTAAGGCGCAAAGCAACTCAGTGAGACCCTGTCTCTAAATGAAATACAAAATAGGCCTGGGGATGTGGCTCAGTGTCCCTGAGTTCAATCACAGGCACCTGCCCCCCACCACCTTGCAAATCTATTACATTAGAATATTCAGGGATGAGCCTGAAAAATCTGCATTTCAACTGCTGAGGCAGGGGGATGGCAAGTTCAAACCCTGTTTCAAAAAAATAAAAAGGACTGGGGATGTAGCTTAGTGGTGAAACATCTGTGGGGTCAATTTCCAGAACCAAAAAACCAACCCCAAATCGTCCACCCTCATGGCTATTCTGAGGCTCCAGAGGCCCCTTAAAGGCTGAGAATCACTGTCAAGTAGACTCTGAGGTGCTGGGGATTACACCCAGGGCCTTGCACAGGTCAGGCAGGTGTCCTATCTCAGAGTTACACCGCCACACTTAGAGTCCTCTCTTAATGTTTTGATTTTCTCTGGT
This sequence comes from Marmota marmota marmota, assembly GCF_001458135.2. Lineage (NCBI taxonomy): Eukaryota > Metazoa > Chordata > Mammalia > Rodentia > Sciuridae > Marmota > Marmota marmota. The sequence goes on from NW_026000026.1 coordinate 73,612,427, forward strand.
GATATTGTATCTTTACTTTGAAAGCCCTCCAGTATGCAAGGGCTGGAAAGTGCATGAAATCCCAGCAGGTGAGCATCTTTGTTGCAGCCTTTCACACTAAGCTGTCTGCAATGACTTGTTTCCCTGCAGAGCCTGGGGTCTCCAAGAGACCCTGCCACAGAGGGAGGGGGGGACTGCACGTCCTCTCCTCCTTGGCTCTCCAGCCCTGGACATCCGGGGAGTGGAGATGAGGAGGGCGAAGAGAGGCCTCCCTGTGTCCTAGCTTCCGTAGAGGAGCAGCAGGAGGCCCTGAGATGGGGAGGAGCCTCCAGCCTCCTGCTGTTTCTTTGTTGGATTGGGGCGGTTTGTTGCCCTTGGACAAGCTGGGCCCAGATTTTCCAGGAGTGTGAGTGCATGACAGTGGGCATCGCTAGGCCCTCTGTTTGTCTTTTCTGTGGGGCCCCTGGGGTTCAGCCCTCACCTGTCCCCTCCCAGCACCCCCCAGGCGTTCTTTCTGAATAACAGATGTGGCAGTGTCACCTCATAACTTTGCTTATTGACTTAACAACTATGGAAAAAGAGTGGTGGGAAGTGAGCTGACAGCTGGATTGTGGAGAGCTTTGGGTTCAAGATGACTGAATGCTTTTTAAGTAATTTTTTCCCAAATGTATTGTTTTTTGTGTTTTTTTTTTTATAGTAAAAAGGTAATGTGCCTTGCACCTATGAATATATCACAACAAATTCCACTTTTATGTGTAACTGTAATGTACCAACTGAAAAAAACAATCGATAAATGGAAGGAAGACCTGTACGATAGAGGGAGAGAATGGGGCAGAGAGGAGGGCAGCGGAAGGGGACGTGGAGCAAATTATTTTGTGCATTTCTATGAATATGTCAGAATGAATGCCACTATTATGTATAACTATATTGCATTAATAAAAACACTTTTAAAAGAGTTAATGTGACACATAGAGTGTTATAAGCCTGTATTCCTTTCAACATGGAATAAAAATAAAGTTCAAACCAGGTGCAGTACCTGAAGTCCCAGCACTCAGGAGGCTGAGGCAAGAACCCAGGGCTTGAGACCAGTCTGGGCAATATAGCAGACCCTCATCTCAAGGGGGATAAAAAGAAGAAGCTCAAAAAGGCACAGTGGCAGTGGCACACACCTGTGAGTAATCCTAGCTATTTAGGAGTCCAAGACAAGAGGATGGCAAGTTGGAGGCCAGCCTGGGCAAATGAGCAAGATCCTGATCCTGTCTCAAGTTTTTTTTTTTTTTTTTTTTAAGGGGAGGGGGCTGAGGATGTAGCTCAGTGGTAGAGCACCCTTACTTGGGTTCAATCCCTAGTACCTAAGAGGGCATGATGCAGAATATGGCTAGTATAAACAATTTGGAACATTTGGAATATACACAACAGTACAAACCAGCCCGGGGACAGTTGCCAGGAGTCCCACCAGCCAAATAAAGCTGCTGTCTGCAGGTGGGTGTGGTATAGTGTGGGCACAAGCCCTGAATTAGGCAAATCTGTGTTCAGCTGTCCTCTTTCCTCTCATTAGCTGTGGGCAACCATTGGGCAGCTTAATCTTGAAGCTTGGGGGGGGGGGATGTATTTATTTATGGCAGTGCAAGGGATTGAACCCAGGGTCTCAGGCATGTGGGGCAAGCATACTATCCCTGAGCCACACCCCAGCCCCGGGGTAATTTGTATACACATAGCAAGGGGAATGTTCTTGTCAATCTCCCTCTTTTTAAAGGAAAGCCAGTGAGAGTGACATGAGGAAGCGCGTCAAGGAAGCCTGCCCCTGCCTGGCTAGGCTACCTTTCCAAAAGATGTTCGTGTCCTGAAACCACGGGGAGACAGGGAGGGAGGCTCCGGAGGTGTTGGATCCACCATCTCAGTTGTGGTACTTAGAATGCTAAAACCAGGACAGCCCTTGGCAAAGCAGGATGGTTAGTCACCCTTGCAGCATGTGACAGGGGGTGACAGGATCTGGTAAAGTCGCTTAAGGGAGAGAGAATAAGATTCCAGAGCATTTGAGGAGGGTCTACTTTCCCTGGTAATTGTTTGGCAAATCTACCTGGAAGCTCATTTTACCTGCAACTTTGGGAATGAAGTGGCTGCCAGGGATCTGACCATGGGAGGCACGGGCAAGGGCACGTTAATGTCTCCCAGAGCTTCTGGAGTCTGCTCTTCTGATCTGGTCAGGTTTATGCTCCCAAGAAGGCTTTTTCCAAAGTTCAGCAGGAAGAAGTCAGAGGAATCTCACGGGACCTCAGGGGATGAGGGCTGATTCTCATATCTGCCCAGGTACCTTCCCGTCCTCCGTATTATATCCAGAGACAGAGGCTGAGGGAGAGAAATGGACCACACTGTACTACAGGCCGGCGGGTGTCAGTAGCTGGCGCTTCCTCTTCCAGCTCTTTGAAAGCATTTCTAATCGGCTTAGCATTTCAACAAACACTTGAAGGTTTGGTCTCCTTGGAGAGGCCCAAAGGCCAAGGAAAGGCCTTCATCTGTATACTTCTCCTTTATGTGGAACCGACTTGGACTCTTTCTACAACCAGTCACCCCTTCCCCAGGTGGCCCCTTCCCCCAGGCTTCTAAACAGGCCTGAATTCACTGGCCATCAGCCCCCTGCAGCTTTCTGGGTCAGCTGAACGCCCAGGCAACTCTGCTGACCTGAGCTGGGACTCCATCTGCCTCCTGGGGGGCAGCCAGCACCACCTCCTCTGGTGGTAGAGGAAGCTAGGAACAGGGGGCAAAGCTGGACTTGGTCCGTGCCCCAGTGCTGGGGATGAACCCAGGACCTCGTGCATAGTGGGCAAGTGCTCTACCACTGAACTGCGCCTTCCAGTTCTTGGACTTGGTTTTGGATAACACAGAGCTGGCTCTCAGCCCCTCCAGGACTCCTCTACCCTGCTAGGATCCAGGCAAGGTGATACAGATGTGCACACAGATGGATGTACGTAGAAAACAAGACTGGGCCAGGGTGTCATGAAGGTGTGGAAGGGAAGATAGCCTTGTATGCTTTTTTCTATATTTTAGTGTATTATATAGTTAACAAATTAAAAAAGCACGTGTTAAAGTAGAGAATTGGCCCCTGAGATAAATAGGATCACTGCTAGCTGAAGGCCAGGGTCGGGCCTTGGAAGATTCAGAGAGCCTCCCAGAGGAGGTGACAGATAAGCCAAGTCCAAGAACTGAGTGGAGATCACTGGATTTGTTCATTCAACTGATATTTGTTGAAGATCTGCTATGTGCTAGACACAGTTCTAGAAGCTAGGGAACTAGGGGAGGGTAAACACATAAAGATCCCGCCCGCGTGGAACTTACAGTCCACGGAGGGAAATGGATGAATAAAAAGACCATGTGATCTGGTGATATTCAAGAAAAATTACTCTGATGCTTGTCAACATGGCAAGGAAGACTTAATTAAAGACTGTTGAAATAAGGAGCCCAATCTTTTGGAACAGAGAGGAGAGATCGACCTCATCTCTGACTACAGCAAAGACCTGGCTGGAATTTGTAATGAACGAGCAAGAGTGAGGGGCTTTAGTAGAAGAAAGGAAGTTTATTAAACACAGACCCCCAAGGGTAGGGGTGTTCCTGCTGGACCAATGTAACAGGATTCTGTGGAAGGCAGGACAAGGACTTACATATCAAAGGCAGAGGATGAAGAACTTGATCAGCTATCAAAGACAGGCCAAGGTGGGTGCTTGCTGGAGAAGAGGCTTCAGAGGAGCCCAATTAAAGTCTGGTCCAAGATTGAGTCTGTCAGTATTGTGAAGAAAATAGGGGAGCCGTGGGATAGTGAGGCCACAGAGAGATGGGGTGCTTTTTAGTAGACAGTAGTAGTAAGGTCTTTGGGGGCAGAAATCCAGGTGATGTGAGAGAGCCAGATTTTCAAATCCCCCTGGGGTAGGTGTTCTAGGTAGAGGGAACAGCCTGTGCAAAGGCCCTGAGGTGTCTGAGCAACAGCAGGGAGGAGGTAATTCCCAGGGGAAGAGCAGAGGGTGGGGTGCAAGTAGATCATGCAGGGCTTTGTAGGGTGTGGGAAGAAGGAGTGAGAGGGCTGGGAGTGAGGACACTTTGGAGATAACAGAGAGGGTAAGAGAGAGCTTTGCTCATCTGGAGGACCACAGGGAATCTGTATTGTAAGGGGATAAGAAGGAGTAGATACCAAGGAGCCTGTGTGGGGAGGGAGAAGATGGAAGGGTAGGGAAGAAGTGGAGCCAAAGAGGGTGGGGCAGGGCATGCAGGTCCTTTTCCATCTTTTCAGTCGGGGGGGTTTCTCAATCATTTTAATGAGAGTCTCAGTCCTTGCGTAAAAATCAAGCCATAAAGGGAGGAATGGCTCTCTGGTTAACTTGAAGGAGAACTACAGAGAACGGAAAAAGAGGGTTGGTTGAAATACAGCTGGAGCTGGACTTGCTTGGCTGGTTGCCCTTCCTATAAATATCGCCCTCCCAGTCCTGGAAGTGCAGCCGTCAGGGCTGTTGGGAGCTACTGGGGAACATCCTTCCTGTCCCCGTGTCCAGGGGTTGGCTGCCTGTGCACATCTGCACGCAAAGTGCCTACAAGCTGCTGGGAGGTGGGGGGAGTGGGCTCAATACCAGAGGCGGGGGATTCTGAGCCCACTCCTTTTACCCTGGGGGCGGCCTCACTTCTTCTGGGGGCCCAGGCAGCTCTCTGGCATGTCTTCAGCGAAGAAATCTGCAAAAGTCATCGGCCAGCCTCAAGAAAACTAATCCTTTGTGCCGAAGGGGCTGGTGGTGCGGAGGGGAGGGGAGCGCCTTGCCAGAGCTGGGATGGTCCTCACTGCTGGGGAGCCCTGCTGCCACTGGGGGGTTTTGGGGAGAGGGGGAAGTGGGTGGAGGGGCTAGTGTAATTTGGCAACATGTGAGTTAAAAAGCAGATGAAAACCCACGGAGTAACCAGGCATTCTTCTTTTTGCATGCAAGATCCTGCTGAATGTTGGAAGAGGAAGGAATATTTTTCTTGCTTTTTAGACATGACATCCTGCAAGGGGAAGATTTGGAACAGATGGGGGCCAGGGGAGCTTCACTGTATTTGCTTGTTTCACGTCTACTTCCTCCCTTCCCACAACCAGAGATGTCTTTTCTCCCCTCTAGTGAAGTCAAGAGAGGAAGAGGAAAAAAAAAAAAAAAAGACCCAGGGATTAGGAAAGCCAGGTATCAGAGGTCAGGGAGAAAAATCCATAAGGTTCCAGAAAGAATCAACTTTTTATTACAAAGGCTTCCTTTAGGTCCCAAGATAGATAACTAACTCAAAATTCCATCTTAGATTTAATGGCTGTTCCAGTTACGTGTGCCCTAATGAGGGGGAAAGAAAGGACCCCCAGATAGATGGAGAAAGAGACTGACTAGCAGGTAAGGAGAGTTTCTGAGATCCTGGGAACACAATGTGGGAAAGAGCAGAACCTGTGACATTTCATGGGACTAGCTCAAGAGTGCGCACCGCTTTGATTCCTACTTCTGTCAGATGGGGTACACATCAAAGAAGGCCATAAAAGCAGTGTTGTGAAGGGGACTGTGTTATACTTGATTGGCTGTGGCAATGTCCCTGGGGGACCGTGTCCCTGAGGCAGTTACAGGTCGCTGGACCCTGGTGTGGTTAGCCCCAAATCACAGCCGGTTGGTTTTGCTGATGAACGTCTGGAGCATGCGCCTCCTTCTCCTGAACCCCAGGCGGGGGCTCTGCCAGTGGAGCTGGCTGCCCAAAGTAGCCAGAGGGCCCGAGCTACTGCTTACTGCTGTTTTATCTGTTCCCCAAAGAGAACTTGGGTTGACCTGATGTGAAAAGGAAAGAGCAGGAAGGAAGGAGAACGTTTCTCTATGTTCCTTCTGAGTGTGTGTGTGTGTGTGTGTGTGTGTGTGTGTGTGTGTCTAGGTTAGGGTCCCTCTGTTACTTTTGGAAGGGGATTTACAGTCTGGGATCTGATGGAGGGGACAGATGCCAGCTTCCCTTGCCCTTTTTGGCCAGGCTGGCCAGCTCTGGCATGCTGTTTCTGAGGGGTGTCCTGGAGACTTGGGGTTCTGAGGCATCTGCTACATGCTAAATGGGAAAGAGAAGAGAAAGGCACCAGGTGGCTGGGTGCTCAGGACCCCCAGCTGAAATGCACAGAGGCACGTCAAGGGAGCAAAATCCAATGCATCTCCCTCCTCCCCATCGGATGTGTTCTTCTGCAAGAAAGGTAGAGTTTATCACTTGACAAAAAAGTAATGTGACCCATGTGCCTAGCCAGGCTGCCATCTCCCACCTTGGCTCTTTATGCTCAACTTGTAGAACTACAGGGTAACTTGGTTTTCTCTCCCTCTCTGTTGTTAAAAACTCCGCATCCATGCTGTCTGGGAAGGGTGCTGGAAAAGTAACAAACATTGCTAGAGTCCTGTCATGTTCTGGGCATGTCTAACCTCAATTCAAACTTCAGAGGACATATCTGTGAATAAAATATAGGTCCCACTCCCATAGCACCTAATCAAACTCTAGAGCATTTCACTCATAGTGGGATCACCAGGATCAGGGAAGGAGGTAAGCAACAGATAGGACTGGGGATGTGTCTTAGTGGTGGAGGACCTGCCAAGCATGTGCAAGACTCCAGGTTTATTTCCTAGTACAGGGGGTGGGGGGAGGTAACAGATATAACTACTTAAAATTAGTTAATTCAACAACTATTAATTGGTTCAACACCTGCTGTTTGCTAGTCCTCTGGAACAGGGGCAGATATGGCCCCACCTTCTGGATCTGTAGCTGGGTCAGATGGGTACACTTGGAAACAGGCTTTTGCTTTCCTTGTATTTTCATAATTGCTATTTAATATTGTTGTAAGTAAAGAAAAATTAAAATTTTGAATTATTAGCATGAATTTTACCATTTATCTTTTTACTGTACAGAGATACAGACAGACAGAGGACACAGAGCTGCCGTGGGTAACCTTTCACTGGGAACTTGGGAAGATCTCACCAGAGGAAGTGATATTGAAGTTTACCCTTAAGTAAGAAGAGCTAACATTGATTGTTTACTCTTCATTGGCCCTGTATGAGCATTGGATCCTGGCAGAGTTTTTGTTTGTTCCATCTTTTTCTCTGAAAAGTGCTCGGTTTGGATGTGAATTCTATGGCACCCTGACAAGGTCCCAAATTCTACTCCAAGAGTTCCATCATCAGGTAAACACTGGCTCATGGGAAATGTGCAAAACTGAGCTATTTACTTGCATCTTACCTGATCCTTCTGACAGTCCTGAACTGGGTGAATTTTAAAAAATACATATTTATTTTTAATTGTCAATGGACTTTTATTTTATTTATTTATATATGGTGCTGAGAATCAAATCCAGTGCCTCATACAAGCAAGGCAAGTGCTCTACCACTGAGCCACAAATCCCAGCCCTTGGGTGAATTTTATTAGTTAGGAATGCTTTTGGCTGCAAGTAAGAGAAATTTCACTTACTACAGCTTTAATCAGAATGGTATTATTATTATTATTATTATTATTATTATTATTATCAGTAGTAGTAGTAGTAGTAGTACTGGTGATTGAATCCATTGATGTTTAACCACTGAGCCACTTCCCAGGCTTTTTAAAATATTTTATTTTGAGACAGGGTCTCGCTAAGTTGATTAGGGCCTCACCAAGTTGCTGAGGCTGGTTTTTGAGCTTGAGATCCTCCTGCCTTAGCATCCCAAGCTGCTAGAACTATAGGAATGTACCACCATGCCCAGGTGGTTTTTATTGTTGACTAAACAAGAAATCTGGGTGGTGGTTCACCAATGGCATTAAGGACTCAAGATGTCTTCTGCTGTCCCATTGGGGCTGGCCTACATAATTTGTGGGACCCCCTTGCAAACTCAGTGGTAGAGTGCTTGCCTAGAATATATGAGGCCCTGGGTTCAATCCCTAGAACCATAAAAATAGAAAACAAAAACAGTAGAATAAAATTCCATTAAACATAAGAAAACACAGTTTTTAATTTCTTTTGCAGTCTCTCTTTTGCTTTCCTAGTATTTTCATAATTGCTATTTAATACTGTTGTAAGTAAAGAAAAATTAAAATGTTGAATTATTACCATGAATTTTACCATTTATCTTTATACTGTACAATGCTTGTTTTAAAGCAAATATAAGAGCATTTAACTTGTATAAAGATTACCAAAATTATCCAATTATATTAAAATTAAATAATATTAAAATAATCCTTTAAAAGGGGTTTTCTTCTACAGTGCTCAAGTTTTCGTTGGGCATAGTGCTGCATACCTGTAATCCCAGCTATTTGGGAGGCTAAGTAGGAGAATGGCAAGTTTAAGGCCAGCCTTAGCAACTTCCTGAGACCTTGTCTCAAAATAAAAATAGAAAGGCTTGGGATGTAGCTTGGTAGTAGAACCCCTGGGTTCATTCCCAACTTTTGTCCCCCCAAACCAAACAACAGACAAACAAAAAAGCTCAAATTTATCTATTAAAAGTAGAAGACTGGGCTGGGGATGGGTAGTAGAGCATTTGCTTATCTTGTATGAATCCTTGGGTTCAATCTCTCATACGGCTCCCCAAAAGAAAGGGTAGATACCAGGGAACAAAATTGACCAAATTATGTTATGTGCACGTACAAATAAGAACAAATCCCACTATTATATATAATTGTAATGCGCTAATAAAAAGAAAAAAAAAAGTAAAAGGCTGCTTGTGTGGTGTGGTATACGCTGGTAATCCCAACTACTTGGGAACTGAGGCAGCAGGATTGCAAATTTGAAGCCACTCTGGGCAACTTAACAAGATCCTGTTGCAAAATAAAAAATAAAAAGGGCTGGAGGTGTAGCTCAGTAGTAGTGTTTACCTAGCATGTGCCAGGCCCTGGGTTTAATCCTGAGTACTGGGGAGAGAATGGTAATACAATGTATGATTAATGTTAACATCTTTTTTTTTTTTTTAAAATTTTGTAGTTATAGATGAACTGCATGCCTTTATTTTGTTTATTTCATTTTTATGTGGTGCTGAGGATCGAACCCAGTGCCTCACGCGTGCTAGGCAAGTGCTCCGCCACTGAGCTACAGCCCCAGCCCCTAATGTTAACATTTAATCAAATTTATTTAAAAGTTGAAAAATATCATTCAAAAGTGTGAAGATTAAATTTATTTAAAACTAAGAAATATTTAATATCTAAAGTTCTAGTGCTCAATATCTAGTGCTTAATTTACCAAATAAATAATTGGTATTATGCATCATGAAAGCTGTCTTTCACACATATATATTCTTGTCATATGTGCGTGAATGTATATATCCATATGTATATGCAATCTGATATCATTTTTCAAAGTGTTCCTCAGCTGCCATGTGCCACTGTTGCTAATTTAGTAGCACTGATTTCTGAGGACCTTTGGAATCATAAATAGAAATAGAAGCCAGAAAATGAATATTTGGCATTCCTGGTTTTCTAAACTTCATTTTGCAAGAATTCATTGCATTTGTGCTGGGAAGAAGGCTTTGACAAGCTGATTGGTTTTTTTCTCTTACTTAAGGGTTTCTGCTGCTCAGATGTTCTCCAAACCACTGCATGCTGGTCTCTCCTGGTGGCAGCCACCTGAGCCACAAACCTCATTTGGAAGCAGCTACCTTTGTTTTGAGAACATAGGGCAAGAGGTGCAAAGTGTTTCTCCAAAGCCTGAATGTACATTAGGTGTTAGTTACCAAAGTAGATATTGAGGATTATGGGTCATACTGTGTGACCCTCAATGACAGAGGTGTTCTTTAACCTTTACTCTGTGTTTGTGATAGGCAGGACCTTCTAAAGCACAAAGCCCGGGGAATACTCCTTTCTTGCTTTGTTCTTAAGACAGTATTGTTTTTCCAGAAACCTTTAGTAGACTTTCTCTTTTATTTCATTGGACAGAATTAATCACCGGCAAAAAGAAAATTGGTTTCTGTAACTCACCTAAACCAATCGTGATTCATTCCCTGGAATAAACTCTTGGCTACTTAACAAAATAGGGGGTTGAACCCAGGGGTACTCTATCACCAAGCTACATCCCCAACCCTTTTTCTTTTTTATTTTGAGACAGGGTCTCACTAAATTGCCCAGACGGGCCTTGAATTTGCAGTCTTCCTGCCTCAGCCTCCTAGAGTTGCTGGGATTACAAGTGTATGCCATAAGGCCTAGCTGTTTCTATTTTTCTGAAGGGGAATTTGTAGCTTAGAAATGTCTTACACCTAACAAATGGGGGAACTGGTTTGAGCTCAGGGAGTCTGAATGTAGGATCTCCATTGTAACTGTGCTTCTTACTGCTTCCCAGGGCTGATGTTATGGTTTGGATATGGAATGTCCCTCAAAGTCTTGTGTGTTGAAAGCTTAGTCCCCAAAGCAGCAATGTTTAGAGGTGGGGCTTTTGGGAAGTGATTGGCTCATGAGGGGTCTGACCTCATCAATGGGTTAGTCCATTGATGGATTCATCATTTTTTATGGACACTTGGGAGGTGGTGGAAAGGGTAGGAGGTGGGACCTAGTTGAAGGGAGTGTCAGGGAGTGGATCCTTGGGGATGAGCCACTGAGATTACTCCCCATGCTTGGCTGCTTTTCCTCTCTCCCCCACCCCCTTTCTCCCCCCCCTCCTTTTTTATTCCAAGTCTATCCCATACAACATTTGGGATATACTTAGATGAAAAATTATTCATTATGTATCTGAGATTCAGTTTTAACTGGGTATCTTATATTTTTTCTCACAAATTCTAACAGCCGGGCAAATTATGTAGCTAGTGCTGCTGGGGAGACAGGGGGACTGGAAGGTGGTATTACAGGCCCAAGAGGGTTTCCTCTGTGAAGCATCCTGGAGTGGAGATGGTTGTGTGGACACCGGGCTGGTGTAGCTCTAGCTTGTGAGGTTGGACACAGCCTCTGAATGTCAGTGCAGGAAAGGCAGACGGCTTAAGACAACAGGGTGGGGGGTCCCCGCCTTCCCTCCTGCCCTCTGCTTTCCTTGCTGTTCCTCAAACACTCCTTGGTCCTTTAGGCTTTGGGACCTCTCCTCTGGCAATCCTGTCTTCCTGGAGTGTCCTTCTTCCTGGTGACCCCAGGCTCATGCCCCTGAGCCTTTCTCTGACCACCGTACTATTAAGTAGCTGCCCCCATTCTCTATCCTGCTCCGTTTTCCTCGTGTCACTTCTCATCTCCTGATATGTTTATTTATTTTGTCTCTTCTCATTAAAATGAACCGTGAGAACAAGGACTGTGTCTTGGTCACTGGTGTAACTCCTGTTCTCAGGCATACACGGGAAACAGATACCTGTTGAGCTAATATATAAAATAGCGATCCATTAAGAGTACCCTGTGAGTATCTTAGAGCAAGCTTTTGTAGGTAAACTTTAAAAACCTTGGTTATATGTATCAGTGCTGCTCAGGAATAAAAGGAACATCCATGTACCAACATAGAGGAGTCGCAAATGTACTCTCAGAAGTAAAGGAAGCCAGCGTCCACTGAAGGACGCACCCACACCCAAGTGGTTTCCAGGGGAGGGAGCTTGGGGAGGGGTTGATTACAAAGGGCACCAAGGAATTTCTTGATGTTATAAAAATGTTCTATATCTTGAGTGTGTTGGTGATTTGGTATGTATTTACTAAAATTCATAGAATTTTTTTTTTTTTTTAATTTTAATATTTATTTTTTAGGTTTCTTTTTGGCGGACACAACATTTGTTTGTATGTGGTGCTGAGGATCGAACCTGGGCCGCACGCATGCCAGGCGAGCGCGCTACCGCTTGAGCCACATCCCAAGCCCCTCATAGAACTTTTTACTAAAAAGGATGACTTGGGTACTGGGGATCAAACCCAGTGCAACTTTACCACTGAGCTACATACCCAGAACCTCCTCCTCTCCTTTTTTTTTTTTTTAAAAACAAAAACAAAACAACAACAACAAAAAAAACCTTTGAAACAAAGTCTTGCCAACTTGCCCAGGCTGGCCATGAATTTGCAATTCGCCTGCCTCAGCTTCCCAAGGTGCTGAGATTACAGGTATGTGCCACACACCTTGGCCAAAGGATGAATTTTACTTTATGCAAATAAAGTAAAATTATACAAGGACTGTGTCTTGTATAGAGAGGACAAGACTCTAGCACGTGAGCTCCTAAGATCCACCCATGTCTGAAGCTACCTTTGTGCCCTGAACTCCCTGTGATATGAGCTATTGAATTCTGTGTTTTCCCACAGAAGCCAGGTTGACTTGGGTTTCTTGTCATTTATATCTGAGCAAGTTCTATTCCATGCACTTTTATTTCATTTTTTGGCACTGGAGATTGAACCCAGGGGTGATCTACCACTGGGCCATATCCTCAGCCCTTTCTATTTCTATCTTCAAGACAGGATTTTCTAAGTTGCCCAGGCGGCCCTCATTCTTATAATCCTCCTGCCTCAATCTCCCTAATAGCTGGGATTACAGGAGTGTGCCACCACACCTGGTTCTGACCCATATAGTTGATGGAAAAATTAGAAATTCTTGACCTAAGAAACAACAGGACAGTAGAATGTTAGAGTGAGGAGTGGTGAAAGCAAGTTCTCTGAATTTCCCTGAGTCTGTTTATTGTTGGAGTGGGAGCAAGGGCAGAGGGTTGGGATGGGGATGAAGGCAGAAGATTGAGGGTGGGCTGACAGGCATGGCCTTGGCCAAATGGGGCTGAGGATGCCAGGGCCCCAGCCCCTTCCTAGCTATGGGCTACTGGCCATGACTGAAGAGGGCCTGGAGTCAACAGGCAGCTGGAGTCAACAGGGAGCCAGCTCATCTGCAAGCCAGCTCTGGGCTCCCGCTCTGATTCTGTGTGTGACTTCCTGAGCCTCACTTTCTCTTTCGTAAAACCAGAGTGCTAATGGCTGCCTGCCCATCTCACAGTTTGTATGAGGCTTACAGAATCTGACACATGCATCTCCGAAACCGTTATAAACACCATCAGCCCTCCATAACTGCAAGGTGACGGGTCTCTTTCATTAGCTTGAGGGCTGTACTAGACAAGGGCTGGAAAGACCCTCTGGAGATTCAGATGGACTTGGGCAATGATCTGAGGTATACTGCACACTACAGATGTTCCTCGGTCAAGAGGAAGCCTACAAGGGGTGCTGAGTGGACTGCTCTGCTCTGCTCTGCTCTTCCTTGGGGGTTGTGGGTGAGGATGTCAAAGTTTTCTCAAGGGCCATCTGGGCAGGGCAGTCTCTGGCCGGGGGCAGGTTTCCGGCTACAGTTATTAATCAAATGCCTTCTCCTTATTGAAAAGACAGAAAAACGTGTTTTTTCTTTGTTTCTTTAAAAAAAAAATACAGTTTTTCTTAATGTAAGAGAACCACATATCTGTTTAAGAATTTTGAAAATACAGAAAAATGCATCTAAAGAAATAAAAACCACAATGATCATACAACTTCCAGAGAGAGAACATTGGTAATATTTTTGTGTGTCACTTTCCAGTATGTATCTCATTGTGCCTATGCATATATATATTTATCTGTAACCATACATATATCTGTAAATAAATATGTATACAGATTATCTGTATGTGTGTACACACATACACATGCACGTATATGAGAGAAGGCTTATGAAAAAAATTGATTCTTCTGTACAAAAATCATCAGAATCTGTTTTTTGTTTTTCACTTACTATATAATATAAACAATTTTCTCTATCAATCTATCTTTTTTTTTTTGGTACTGGGGATTGAACCCAGGGGTGCTTAACCACGGAGCCGTATCCCCAGCCCTGTTTAATACTTTTATTTAGAGACAAGATCTCATTGAGTTGCTTGGGGCCTCGAAAAGTTCTGAGGCTGGTTTTGAACTCTCAATTCTCCTGCCTTAGCCTCCTGAGCCACTGGGATTATAGGTGTGTGCCACTGCACCTGGCTATATCTTTACCTTTACCTGTAAAAATTCTTTTGGTATTGGGATATGAACCCAGGAACATTCTACCTCTGAATTATAGTCCCATCCCTTTTTGTTGTTGTTTTTATACGAGGGATTGATCTCTAGGGCACTTGACCACTGAGCCATATCCCCAGATCTTTTTATTTTTTTATTCTGAGACAGGGTCTCTCTCGATTGCTTACAGCCTCACTAAGTTGCTGGGGCTGACTTCAAAACTGCCATCCTCCCACCTGAGCCTCCAGAATGACTGGAATTACAGATGTGTGTCACCACACCCAGCTAGCCCCAGCCTTTTTAAAATTCTTTATTTTGAGACAGAGTCTCACTTAGTTACCTAGGGTGGCCTCAAACTTGCAATTCTCCTTCATCACCCTCCAAGTAGCTAGGATTACAGGTGTGTGCCACCACACCCTACCCTATATCTTTACTTTTGGTGTAGCCTGATTTCTCACTGTTACATAACAGTTTCGACTGTTATGTTGTGTTCAATGTATCCCAGAAGACTGTTTCCAATATTTTAGGATTATTAAATAATAATTGTAATTAAAGATATACCTTTGTGCATATCCTTGAATAATCTTGTAGAACAGAGTTTTAAAATGTAGACTTACTGGCTCAAATGGATATTTGTGTAATACTTTTTGTTTCATCTGTCCAAACTGAACCTAAACAAGTAATACTAATCTACCTTCTTACTATGGTGCGTGCGGTGCATCTGAGTTCTCTGAATCCTGGCTCTTGCTATGCATTATTGGATTTTTAGGACCTTGCCAATTGACATGTGGGAAAAACTATCTCATTTTTATTTGAATATGTCCTTTTTCTAGCTAGGCACAGTGGCCATGCCTGCAATCCCAGGTTCTTGGGAGAATAGGAGGAATGTAAATTCAAGGCCAGCCTAGGATACTTTTGAGACCCTGTCTCAAAATAACATAAAAAGGACAAGAGATGAAGCTCAGTGTTAGAGCACTTGCCTTGCATGCTGGAGGACTTGGGCTTGAGTCCCAGTACTAAAGAAATTATTTTTCTTTTTCTTCCTTTTTTTTTTTTTTTGGTACTGAGGGTTGAATACAGGGGTGCTTAATCACTGAATCACATCCCCAGCCCTTTGCATTTTAAATTTTGAAACAAGGTCTCACTAAATTACTTAAGGCCTTGCTAAGTTGCTGAGGCTGGCTTTGAACTTGTGGTCCTCCTGATTCAGCCTCCCGAGTTGCTGGGATCATAGGTATGTGCCACTGCATCCAACCGAAAAGAAATTAAAAAAAAAAAAAAAAAAAAAAANNNAAAAAAAAAAAAAAAAAAAAAAATATATATATATATATATATATATATATCCTTTTTCTGACTACCAGTAAGATTGACCATTTCTTCCAGATTATTTTAATTATTTGTGTGTTTTTATGAATTGCTTTTCAATTTATGAATTGCCCAGGCTGGTCTTGAATTCCTGGGCTCAGTGATCCTCAGTCTCCTGAGTAGCTGGGACTACAGGCATGTGTCACTGCTGCCAGCCCAATACATTTTTAATAGTGGGATGAAATATTTTGATAGTGGAACTTTAACTGAGAACAGAGGCCTGGATTCTAGATGAAAAAAATTTAAGCTGCTTACCCTGCTACCCACACGTATTTCCAGAAACATGTAGGGTCTTGGTCTTTAAGAACTTGGTCTTAGGGTGTAGCTGATCCCTTACCTTTGTTTAACAGATGGATTATCTGTAGCCAGAGAGAGGTTGCCTACCCACCCCCACAGAGCTGGTCGAGGGCAGAGCTGGAGTGGGAACCTGGTCCCACCCGTGTATGCAGAGGCACTGCTTGTCATGGCCTGGAACTTCTGGCTCCTCTCTCTGGCTTCCTCTTGAACACTCCCTGGAGGCATCCGGTGCCTGGGTGCCATTCGGCTAGAAAACAAAATCTGTTTGAAAGCTGCATTGCAGGTTTTTCCAGAACTTCCAGTTTTTCAGAATCCACCTGCTTCTCTTGCCCCCAGCAATTACCATTTGAATTTCCCAATCAAATCCCTGCTTCCTCTGTACCAGGGCTCACTAGGTGGGTCCACAGGAACCTTCTTCTGGGGATGTGGTTCCTTGGGTAGAGACCTTCCTGTGACCTCAGGGCCAGGCCCCCAAATAGCACCTTCTCTACAAAGTAACATCAGGTCAGTTGGATGTGGATTCTAAAGTTTCTCAGAAGTTCTTTCATTTAAATGTGTTCATACATTTTTTCCCCCTCTACTCTTTCTTTCTTGAAAGAATGAAGTTAAAGTATTAGGTTACTAAATTTAGTTCTTGCTGACGCACTCTCCTGTGTCCCAGTGTTTCTCTTAACCTCACTTTTTTGCCAGTAGGACACCATCACATCCTACAGAATGTTTAGCTCTGAGGCCTTTCCAGATGGGAGATGTGTTCCTGTGTTCTCATAGCTCTGGGGCTGGGGATTTAGCTCAATTGGTAGAATGCTTGCCTTGCATGCAGAAGGCCCTGGGTTCAATCCCCAGCACCACAAAAAAAAAAAAAAAAAAAAAAAAATCATAGCTCTGTCCTCTGTGTGCGTGATGCTAAGAGCTGGCAGCCACTGGGGCAGGTAGGGGGCCTGGCAGGCAACCCAGAGAGGCAGAGAGCCACAGGGTAGTGATGGTAAAACCATTGTAAGCTTCTGGTGGAAAGGAGAGGGAGATGGCTATTTGATCTGGGGATGGTGTTTGACTGGGATCTGAATGGAGAATCTTCAGGCAAGGAGGCACCCCTACTGGAAGCAACCCCTGGGTATGGTTAAATAAGAAATTATTCTGATACTTGTTAAAATGTTAAGGAAGACTGTTCAAGACCATTGCAATAGGGTTATTGTAATAGAAAGATTGGGTTCAACTCTGATTACAGCAAAAAGAGCTGAGTACTGATAGCCAAGGAGCAGAGTGAAGTGGTCAGTGGATGGAAAATGATTGAGAGGAGACAGACATCAAAAGTAAGGGGAGCAGCCAGGTGTGGTGGAGCACCTTTAATCCTAGCGACTAGGGAGGCTGAGGCAGTTCAAAGCCAGCCTCAGCAAAAGCAAGGCACTAAGTAACTCAGTGAGACCCTGTCTCTAAATAAAATATAAAAAAGGGCTGGGGGTGTTGCTCAGTGGTTAGATGCCTCTGAGTTCAATCCCTAGTACCCCCCCCCCCACAAAAGTAGGGTTATTCTTGCTAAAAGCAACTAACAGGATTCTTGCTAAAAGCAGACCAAGGACTTACATATTGAAGGTGGGGTGCAGAACTTGACCAGCTATCAAGGGCAGGGCATTCTGTCTAAACTGATTCTTGGCAGGCTTCTTGCTAAGCAGGTGATGCAGGCCTGTCAAGACAGGAGAAACTTGGAAGGACCAGGACTGAGGCCTATCTGAGAAAAGGTCTCAGAAAAGCCCATCTAAAGTTTGGTCAAGGAGAGAGTATTTGTCAGTGCTTCCTTTTGTTCAAGGAAAGAAGATGAATTCTTCTGTCCTCTTAATATAGTTCATTTCTTGTCTGGCCACTTTTTATTCGTTAAGGAGCTGAGCCATCTGTTGAGACTTGGAAGAAGAGGATCCTTGCTGGAGGGGGGTCAATCAGCAGGCATTTCAATGAAGGGGATTGTATGGTTTGGTCTGAATGTTAAAGGCTTCATCCCCCGGATGGCACTTTTTAGAGATGGTGGAATTTCAGGAGGCCAGGCTATAGGTCATTGAGGGCAGGCCCTCAAAGGGAATTATAGGCCTGGTTTCTTTTTCTTTTGTTTTTTTTTAAGAGAGAGAGAATTATTTATTTATTTTTTTAGTTTCCGGAGGACACAACATCTTTGTATGTGGTGCTGAGGATCGAACCTGGGCCGCACACATGCCAGGAGAGCGCTTTACCGCTTGAGCCACATCCCCAGCCCCGTATAGGCCTGGTTTCTTAAACCCTGCCCTCCAGAGGCAGTACTGCCTACCCTGTGAGGCCCAGGCTGCCATGACCTCAGCACCTACCTCACAAGGAGGAGGCAAGGATTAAGTGCCGATGCACTCAAAACTCTCAGCCCAACACGTCACACGTATTGAGTGCCCACATTTTAACTGTGGCTCATTAACTTATTGATTTGAGTACTGTTTCTTGTTTCTTTTTGGGTACTACTGGGTGTTGAACCCAGGGACTCGTGCATGCTAGGCAAGTGCTGTACCACTGATCTGCATCCCTAGCTCTTTTTATGATTTTAGAGACAGGGTCTTGATAAGTTGCCCAGGCTGGCCTCAAGCTGGAGATCCTCCTACCTCAGCCTCCTGAGTAGCTGGGATTATTGGACTGTGCCACCGCACTTGGGTTCAGGTACTGCTTTAGATTCATAGATTGCAAATATGAACACAATAAGGTCCCCGTCCTCACCCTCACGGAGGTCCCTTTCTAGCGGGAAAGAGACAAAAAACAACAACAACAACAACAACATGTGAGCAGACAGATTTGACTATAGCATTGGAGAGAAGAACAATAAAGTGGTGAAGGTAACAGAGTCCCTAGTGAAGTAAGTGTGTCATCATGAGAGTGTTGGAGGGACATCCAGGCAGAGACTTCGAGGTGGGACTGAATCTGGCTTAGTGAGACGCCCCACCCCCATGAGCAGGGTGGTAGGTCTGTGGTAAATGAGGCCAGGATGGAAGCCAACAGACCACATAGGCCCTGCTATGAACTATTCTAAGTGATCATTATTTCTAGATTCTTCCAGACAAGATCAGCTGCTCACTCCCTGGTGCTGTTCTGTGTCACATGCACGAGAGCCACTATAGCAATAATCACACTGTGTTAGGACTGTTTGTTTTACTGCAACTCTGTAAGCCCTTTGGGCCAGGGACCATGTCTATTTTGCTTTTATTAGCACCTAGCAGGCAATATATGCAAATGTGTGTGGTACTGGGGATTGCTCTGCCACTGAGCTGCACCCCCAAGCCCTGTTTGTGTTTTATTTTGAGACAGGGTCTTACTAAATTGTCCACACTGGCCTAGGCTTTCTATCCTGCCTCAGTCTCCCGAGTAGCTGGGATTACAGGTGTGTGTTACCATGCCCGGCTTGTGCTTCACATTTTAAATGTAAATCTTAGTGATAATAGGTCCTGACAATTGGTGCAGGGGTTCTGTGGATCCATCTCATTTCAATTACCATAATAACTCCCCTCCCCAAGGTGGTGTCCCCCCTTTAATAGCTGAAGAAATAAACCCTAGAGATTGTGCTGTGCCCCAAGGATACACAGCCAGGAACTCATAGAGTTGGGACTGGAAGCCAGGACTTGAAGAGCCTTGCTTTCTGCTATGCCAAAGCTGGAGCCCAGCTGCACCCAGCCACTTGGGGGTGGTGGCCCTGGGCCTGCCCTTCCTAGGGTGGTGTGTTTCCTGCCAAAGGTTTTGGCATCATTTGGCTCTCTTGCCCCTGAGGGGTCGCCTTGCATCTCTGTCTTCTTGTGTAGCATCCCGTAGAGCCCGAGGGGCTGTCCCTCAGAACTCCTAACCGCTTTGTACGCCACAAATGGAAAAGTGGCACTTAAAATGAATTTATTCAGGTGGGAGCTGTGTAAGACATGAAAATAAGGCTTTTGAGCTGCTGCACATAAACTTGAGTGTCAATGAAAAGCTTTTTATTTGGTTTCCGAGCCAGACTTTGAGAAGCCAGTGGGCCGTGCGGTCTGGAAGCACGTTATAGGCAGTGGGTCGGAACAGGGGCCACTTTGAATGGCCAGGAGGGAGAATCACTCTGGTGAACCTGGAGCGGCCAAGAGGCCGGGATGTCAATAAACAGGCAGGACACAGAAAGCCTTTTCTGGAAAAAAAAAAAAAAAAAAAAAAAGGAAGGCAGAGCCTCTCTCCTTGTGCATTTGAGAAGGAAAATGCATGAGGTAACCATGTTGGCAGCTTTTATAGCTTCCTCTGGGTAATGCGCCGCGCAGACCCTGAACAGGTCGGTGTTCTTTTACTCCAGTGTCACCACGCGACCGGGGCAGCCCTCCAGTGATGCTTGCCTGAGGCTCTGCCCACGTGAGCCGGCATGGCCGGGGTCCTGGGGCAGCAAGAGCAGACAGCCTTGCTGGCTGCTGGGCAAACCACCGTGAAGGCGGGGAGCAGGGTTCCCAGCTTCGTCGGGATGCTTGCTTGGCAAGCTGGTGCCAACGGAGGAGGTGGCAGGTGGCCGCAGAAAGGCAGCCGCTCTGGGAAGGAAGGTGTGAGTGCATGCTGTCTGCAGGTTGCTGCTTGTGAGCCGCATAGGAACCTTGGCGTGGGGAACCCACAGACAGGTCTTTGTTCCCTGGGCTGCCTTTGCCAAGGCACTTTCCATGGCTAGACCTAACCTGCGTTTATAATCTCTTCTCTCTGATAACTTGTACACGCGTGTGAAGTATTTTTGGACATGGGATGTGTATATGGTTATAAATATACATCTACTACTTTGGTGACCTGCGTGGGCACGGTATGCAATGTTTTTTGAGAGCAGTGGCCTGGAGGGAGACACCCAGATCGCTGCTCTGAAACATTAACAAGGCTCAGAAAATTTCCATTAGGCGAGACTTGGATAGAGTATTTTACATTTTCATTATAGACTCTCCTTGTTATCTCCTTGTATATGGAAACAATATGTGATTTCTGAGAATTTTTAAACATTTTCAATCCTAAGAATTCCAGGGTTTTTTAAAATCCACGTTTATTGTGGAAAAATTAGAAAATATCAAATATCAAAATAACAGTCCTCAGTCCTCTACAATCCCATAATCCAGGATCATTGCGGCTGCTATTTTGGTATTTGTATGCTTCTCCAGGCTCCTTCCTAGTAAATATATGCTAATGTAAAATAAGATGTAATAGTTGATGATTAACATTTGAGTGTTGCTATTTGATAGCACTTTACATTTGTAGACTCATTTCACCCTCAACAATGCAATGATGTTTTTTAAGAATTAAGCCCACTGTACCGATGGGAAAGCAGAATCCCAAAATGATTAGGCACCTTGCTTAAGATGTCATTGGTAATTGTCCAAGCCAGGATTTGGACCCAGGCAATTGGGTCCAGAGCCTATGTTCTTAGCCATTCACTAACTTTCAAAAGGATAGGATAAAACTATCCACACCATTTTGTAATCTGCTTTTTTGTTTTCTACTGAATACTATATATTTTGAAGGCAGATATGGTGGTACATGTCCATAATCCCAGCTGCTTAGGAGGCTGAGGCAGGAGAATTGCAAGTTTAAGGATGACAGCCTGAGCAACTTAGAAAACCCTGTCTCAAAATAAAGTAAAAAGGTCTGGGGGTATAGCTTAGTGTTTGCCTAGCATATATGAGACCCTGGGTTGAATCCTTAGTACTGCAAAAAGAAAAAAGAATGTCGTATATTATTAACCCTTTTCCATATCAATGACCTTAGATATAGAACATCATTTAAATGGCTCTGGGGACTGGGATTTAACTTAGTGGTAGAGACCTTAAGCCTAGCCTGAGAAGACTTGGGTTCATCCCCAACCTTGCAAAGGGAAAAAAAAAAAAAGAAAGAAAGAGAAAGAGAGAGAGAGAGAGAGAGAGAGAGAGAGAGAGAGAGAGAGAGAGAGAAAGGGCTTTGTTACGACACAGAGTGGAATGCTACAATGCTTTTTCCCTCTGGCCATTTTGGGTAATAATTAAATTTTTTAAAAATAGCAAACATTGAGTCTATGCGCCTGGTACTATGCTAAGGACTATATGCATCTCATCTGATTTAATCTTCCTAGAAACTCAGTGTTTTACAGGGCAACAAGTTAGGGAAGAGGACATCTTATTGACGTAAAAGAGGCTCAGGCCAAGGGCATCTTATTGACGTAAAACCTCAAATTTAGATTTTTGAACTTACCTTCAATAAAATTGTATATGCAATAATATTTTTGCGTGTTTATTAATTTTTTAAACAACTTGTTATTTTGAAATAGTTTGACTCATAGGAAGTTGCAAAAATAGTACAAAGAATTCCCCTTGACCCATCTCCCCCCAGTGTCATCTCAAATAACCATAGTGCACAGTCAGAACCGGGAAATGGGCATTAGTATTTCCTTTTTGCTTAGGTTTTATGTTTGTTGTTAATGTTTAAATTTTTCTTTAAGCACTTAAAATATGTCACGCTTAATGATAATCTATTTTGTGTCATTATGTGTACAGGAGCCTTCAATGGAGGTGGCTCAGTCCTCTTTCCTGGCTTCTGAGAAGTAAATGCTATTATTAGTGTCATTCAACAGGAGAGATTGGAAGTTTGGAGAGGTTAAGTCGTGTGCACAATCACACAATTGTGGTAAACTTCTGAGCTGGGACTTACCAGCTCTGGTGCTAAGATCCCCCCTCCAAAGCCCCATGACCCCCAGTCCCTCTCTTGATCTATTGTCACTCAAGCTGAGTTCCTTCTATGCTGCAGGATGCTGGGGCCAGAGAAGACCCCAGAGATGGGGCATTTAGCCCAACCCATGATTCAGAAAAGGGACTCAGAGGCCGTCTGCGCGGTCCTGTGTTGGCCCAGCCCGGGGGCTCCAGGCCGTCTTCTCCCAGTAACCCTCTGTCTCATTTTCTTGGTTGTCTTGTTCCCACTCTTCTCCAGTAGTTGGTTTCCCCTAGCCAGTGTGCCCACTCCTAGCCCCCTGGCTGGACATTTGTTCACATCCCTCCCATGGAAGCCAGGGCAGGGCTGGGCTTGGCCTGAGCCTTTTGAAGTTTACCCTCAGGTGCTTCTCTCTTCCTCTTGTCCTCTACCGTAGGGCCAGCGGCCAGAGCAAAGAGAAAAAGAAAAGGCCACACATGTACAGGATTTGAACCCAGGCAATTGGGAAAATCCAGAACATAAGCTTTTTCTAAAGTCCTGTCCAGAGAAAGACATTCTGACCTCTGCTCCAGTCACTGTGCCTGACTCCAGTCGGTCCCACTCTTGCTTCTCCTCCACGCTCATGCAGTTGTCAGCCCAGTCCCCTTTGTCACTCCAAAAGCAGATAGAGGTTTTCCCAGCCACAGCCATGCGTGTTGGCTCAAGCAAAGCTGATGTGGGGGATTCAATGCTTCTCTTTCTTTAAGAAACCAGGGCCGAATCTAGTTGACCCCTGTGTGTGGAGAGAGAGGGAGAGAGAGAGAGAGAAAGTGTGCTCTGTCCATACTTTTATAGGACTTTGTGCATGGGGCTGTGGGGAATAGAGAATTGTATTGTTCCACACCCCCACCCCCCACTTCAGAAACGCCAGATGTGCCTGCCACTCCTAGTTGACCTGGCAGCTGTGTGTGTGTGTGTGTGTGTGTGTGTGTGAGAGAGAGAGAGAGAGAGAGAGAGAGAGAGGGAACACCTGTGGCCGGTACACATCTCCTGAACAGTTGGAACGAAGCTCTCCCTTGCTGAACCTCAGGACTACTTTCGGTTGGGAAGTGCCCAGGGGCCAGGCGCTGTGCCTATTACAGGCCAGGGCTGGGAGTGATTAATTCACAGGAATGACATCTGAAATTGCCGCCAGAGCTGGTCTGTGAATTAAACAGGGGTTGCTAAATGGCATCACCACCCCTAACCTCATTACATGCTGGCTCCTGTCCCCTGCCATCTTCCGAGGAGGCACCCGGAGAGACTATATTTCCTCACAGGAAGCCCCTCAGGCCTGGGAGGAGGTGGAGGAGAAAGGATTAACTTGCTTCCTTGGACCTGTACTTCCCCAACTCTACAAAGCTCAGGCCATAGTTGAGATCTCTGGTATGCAGGGTGAACAGCTACCCTCCTTACATATGGGTGGGTTCTGGAGATAACATTCCAGGCCAACAGGTGACAGGTGCCTGCTAGACAGGGTCTTTCCAAAGGGTAGCTAGGTGAGGAAAGTGTCTAGTTTAAGAAATTACCAGCAATTTAGTATTCATTTTTTTTTTAATTTTTTTGAGTGCCAGGGATTAAACTCAGGGGCACTTGACCACTGAGCCACATCCCCAGGCCTATCTTTGTATTTTTTTTAGAGACAGGGTCTCACTGAGTTGCTTAGCACCTCGCTTTTGCTGAGGCTAGCTTTGAACGTGTGATCCTCCTGGCTCAGCTTCCCCAGCCGCTGGGATTGATTACAGGCGTGCACCGCCACGCCCAGCTTAATATTCATTCTTTGAAGTTTTATACTACTCAGTGTACAATGCAGAAGTCTTATTGACTTGATCTCTACTCTGCAGGATAGTCCATGTCGATCAGCAGCCCCTGGAAGTGTAGAAATACAGAATCCCAGTCCTGTCCTAACTTACTAAAGCAGAGTTGGCATTGCCATATGATCTGTCAAGGCTTTATGTGCGCATTGGAGTTTGTGAAACACTGATCTACTCCAAATAATCTGTCCACTTTTTTCCTCCACCCATGACAGGTATCAATAGCTGATCAAAAAAAAAATTTTTTTTTCATTAACTGTATAATTACATGGAATGAAATTTTTTGGTCATTGGTCAGGAGGGAATTAAATAAAAAATAATTACAGTATAATGTGATCTGTGAGCTAATTAAGGCATAAGGTGTAGACAGCGAGAGCAGGAACCAGCTCTTTTCTTGGAGAGATATGGGTTGCATTATGTTCTCCCAAACAGTATGAAGCCCTAACTCTCAGTGCCCCAGAACGTGGCCTCATTTGGAAATAGGGTCATTGCAGATGGAATTGGTTAGGTTGAAGTAATAGAGAGCCAGGTGTGGTGATGCACACCTGTAATCTCAGTGATTTAAGAGGAAAAGGCAGGAGGATCGAAAGTTCTAGGCCAGCTTGGGCAATTTAGTGAGATCCTTTCTCAAAATAAAATATAAAGGGGCTGGGGCTGGGGCTCAGCAGTAGCATACTTACCTGGTAGTACTTATATGTACTTACCTGGTACGTGTGAGGCACTGGGTTCAAGTCTGAGCACTACATATAAATAAATAAAATAAAAATCTATCAACAATTAAAAAAAACCCCAAACACACAAATAAATAAATAAAGGTCGGGGGTATAGCTCCCAATGCTAGACTTCTAGCCTAGCATTTGTGAGGCCCTGTGTTTAATTCCCAGCACTGCAGGTGGGGAGGGGAAGAGGTCATACTGGAGTAGGGTGTCCTGATATGAAGAGGAGTGGAGAGGCACGGGAAGAATACCACATGAAGAAGAGGTCAAGATCAGAGCGTGTAGCTTCAAACCAAGGAATGTCAAGGATTTCTGGCAAATACCAGAAGGGAAAGGTGTGGAACAGATTCTTCCCCAGATCCTGGGGGAGAGCATGGCCCTGCTGACACACTGATTTGGATTTACAGCCTCCAGAACTGTGAGGGAATAAATTTCTGTTGTTTTAAGCCACCTAGTTTGCAATGCTACTATAGGGAGACCCTAGGAAAGGAATGTAGGGGCAAGGCTAGGACAGCTGAGTGAGTTTGATGAGCTCCCTAGGAAGGGGCACCCCCCCCCCCCCCCCCCCCCCCCCCCCCCCCCCCCCCCCCCCCCCCCCCNCCTGACGGGCCCAAGGGGCCCAACCCCCCCCCGCCCCCCAACCCACAGAATCCCCCTTCTCCCGCAGAACAAGAGCACATGCAGAGGCTGGAAGGGCAAAGCACACACTTCTTTAAATAGGTGGGTGGTGGGTTCTTGTATTTTCATTAGGGAAGAAACGGATTTTGCTGTTGGAAGAGAGATCTGGAGCCTAGATCAGCCTTTCTACTGCTAAAACACCAGAAGCAAAGCAGAGATTGTCTAGAGCTGCCTCAGTCCAAAGAGGCAGTGCTTTGGGCTGCAGGTGTAGCTCAGTGATAGGATGCTTGTCTAGCTTGTGCAAGACCCTGGGTTTGATCCCTAGCACTGCAAAAATAAGATAAAAACATCCAATGCTTTAAACACCAAAGTCGGAAAAAACTAAAGATGAGCAAGGACCCTCATCTATAAAACAGGTATTAGTACACTCTCTTGATAAGTATTTGGTGCATACTGTGTGCCTGGTGCTATTCTATCAGAGGGGCTCAGCTAGGATAGATAAGGTTCCTGCCCTCAAGGAGTTTGCATTATCAGGAGGAAGGCAGAAGATAAGCAGCAAAGAAGCATTCAGACAAGGTAACTTTGATGATGACCATTGCTTTGAAGGGACTAACAGTGATTGGAGGAAGTGACCTTAGATAGGGAGTTAGGGAGGCGAAGATGACATGAGATAACCCACATTACTATTGATAAGGTTATTATTCTTCCTTCCAGGATGAACATTTTATCTACTAACTCTCTTCCAGTTTTGGTAGTGGGGATTGAACCCAGGAGCACCTAACCACTGAGCCACGTCCCAGACCTTTTTAATATTTTACTTAGAGACAGGACCTCGCTAAGTTGCTGAGACTGGCTTTGAATTCACCATCCTCCTGCCTCAGCATCCCCAGCCACTGGGATTAAGGTATGCACCACCATGCCCAGCTACTCTCTTCTAGTTTTTATTTTTAATTTTTAAAATATGTTTTTATGCTCCCCTCCATTTCCCCCAAACAAGCATCTCTCTCCTTGGCAAGTTTGGGACAGCTTAATGTTTGCTGAACTGCAAGGGGTCAAATGGATTTCCCAGCCTCTGATCACAGAGTCCACTTGTGCACTGCCTAAAATGAAGAGTCTAAACTGGGTAGACTGGATTTCGGAGCTCTCCTCCATCTCCTCTTTTCCTCCTTTGATCCCAGCCATCAACCCTAACCCTAACCCTAACCCTAACCCTAACCCCTCTCTCTCAGACTGATCTTGGTTGCCTCAGTCCCTCCCAGCTGTGTGCATGGAGGAAGGACTTCTTGCAGTGTCTTTTGGAATCCAGAATGCATCCTCCCTTCGGAGATGGATGTGCTTCTCATCTCACCATCTCCGTGTTTCTCCCCAGTCACATCAGTGCCGGGGACACAGTTTTTGTGTGTTGCATGCCTGGCCTGCTCCATGCCAGGCCCTGTGCTAGGGCGTGCAGTAAGTCCCTGACCCAAATGTTCCTGTCCCTGGAGATTACAGGAGGGTAGACTATGATGCTGCTTATACCATCACACCCACACCCAAGGAAAACACCACAGGGCCCGTGCTGGGAAGGAGACAGACCCCTGGAAGAGAGGGTCCCCTCTGCACCCTGTTGGGAAGGCTTCCCTGATGAACTGAGGTCAGGGTTCTGAGCCCATGGAAACTCAGTACAGAGGGGTGGGGGGTCTTTTCCAGGCAGAGAAAACATGTTCAAAGGCAAGGTAGCAGAGAAGTGGGAGAAGAAGGGGTGAAAGTTCTGTGTGCCCACACCTCCCTAAATAGCCCAGCTCCTGCCCTTGCTTCCAGTTTCTCTTTGCCAAATCCAACAGTCACTTCTCAAACTCATTTTATTATCCTGTGAGTAGCATTTGGCACAACAGACTATTCCCTTCTTGTTGAAATGGTTTTTCTTTCTTTCTTTTTTAATATTTACTTTTTCGTTTTAGGTGGACACAATATCTTTATTTTATTTTTATGTGGTGTTGAGGATCGAACCCAGTACCTCATGCCTGCTAGGTGAGCGCTCCACCACTGAGCCACAACCCCAGCCTTTGAGATGGTTTTTCTTCATGTGACTCCCAGGATACCACACTTCTGTTAGGGCCACCTTACCTCACCTTCAACTCCTTATCAACTTCCTTTCTTATTCTTCTCTCTCCTTTCTTTACATGTTGGAGTGTTCTAGATTTTTGTCCTTGAATCTCATCTTTCTGTCCTTATTCTCTTGGTGA
The DNA here is from genome assembly GCF_001458135.2 of Marmota marmota marmota. Classification (NCBI taxonomy): domain Eukaryota; kingdom Metazoa; phylum Chordata; class Mammalia; order Rodentia; family Sciuridae; genus Marmota; species Marmota marmota. The sequence goes on from NW_026000026.1 coordinate 73,640,018, forward strand.
CATTTTCCAACTTATGGCTTTAAATACCATTTCCCATCTCTGACCTCTCTGCCAAATGCGAGATTCCTGTATCCAACTACCCTTTCAATGTCCCCTCTTGAATCTGAATAGGCATCACAAACTTAGTAAGATCCAAATCAAATTGGTCTCCCTCTCCCTGACAAATTTGTTCTTCCCCAAATTCAGAAAGTAATTATCCTACAGGGTATCTAGCTTCAGACCTTGGGTTTATCCTTGACCCCTCTCCCTCAATCCATTTATATTCAGAGCACTAACAGATCCTGTCTTTTTTCCTTTTTTTTTTTTTTTAAATTTTTATTGCCAGGCAGGGTGGTGCAACACCTATAATCCCAGCAGCAGGAGGATCACGAGTTCAAAGCCAGCCTCAGCAACAGCGAGGCGCTAAACATCTAGTGAGACCCTGTCTCTAAATAATATACAAAATGGGGCCGGGAATGTGGCTCAGTGGTTGAGTAACCCTGGGTTCAATTCCCCAGTACCAAAAAAAAAAAAAAAAAAGAAAGAAAGAAAGAAATTTGTTAATAGTTATTCATGACAGCTGAATCTATTTTGATATAATCCTATAAGCATGGAATATATCTTATTCTAGTTAAGATCTTATTCTAAAAGATGTACACAATGGTGGGATTCACGTTTTCACAATAGCTAAGCTATGGAACCAACCTAGGTACCCTTCAACAGATGAATGGATAAAGAAAATGTGGTATATATACAATGGAATACTACTCAGTCAAAAAGAAGAATGACTTTATGACATTTGCCAGCAAATGGATAAATCTAGTGACTATCTTGATAAGTAAAAGAAGCCACTCCCAAAAAAAACAAAGGTTGAATACTTTCTCTGACTTGTGGAAGCTAACCCACAATAAGGAGAGGTGGGTGAAGGAAGAATAGAAGTGCAGTAGATTAGACAATGGGAAATGGAGGGAAGGGAGAGAGGGATAGGAAAAGGAAAAATAGTGACATGAATCTGACATAATTTTCCAAGTACATATATGAAATCCTGCCTTTTCTACCTTCTAAATATATCTGGAATATTTCCATTTCTCACCATTTCCTTTGCTGCCATCTTGGTCCCAGCTTTTGCCTAGATTATTGCAGTCAACTCCTAACTGCCTCTGTTGCTGACCCTCGGGTTTTTAATATGGCTGACTTAACAATAATAATAGTTCTTCTTCTTCCCTTTTTTAGTTGTAGAGGGACACAATATCTTTGTTTTATTTATTTTTTTTTAAAGAGAGAGAGAATCTTTTTTTTTTTTTTTGTAGATGGACACAACACAATGCCTTTATTTTTATGCAGTACTGAGAATCAAACCTGGGTCGCGCCCATGCTGGGTGAACACTCTACTGCTGAGCCACAATCCCAGCCCATTATTTATTTATTTTTATGTGGTGCTGAAGATCAAACCCAGTGCCTCATGCATGTGAGGCAAGTGTTCAGTTACTGAGCCACCACCCCAGCCCTTAACAATTGTTCTTAAGTGTCCTTGGGTTATGTCACTCTGCTCAAGATCCTTCATTGGCTGCACATGTCACTCGGAATAAAAATCAAAGTCTTCACAGGGGCTTATGAGACCTTTCTGAACTGGCCTGTTCCTGCCTCTTTGACCTTATCTTCTTTTACTCACCCCATGCTTGTTTTGCTTCCGTATCCTTGTTTTTTTTCTGGAATATTCCGAGCTTGTTACTTTAAAGAATCTATCAGAGCTGGGTGTGGTGGTGCATACCTGTGATTCCAGTTACTTGGGGGGATGAGGCAGGAGGATCACGAGTTTGAGGCCAGTCTGGGCAACTTAATGAGACATGGTCTCAAAAGATAAAGAAGGGCTGGGGATGTAGCTTAATGGTAGAACACTTGCCTTGCATGTGTGAGGTTCTGGGTTCAATCCCTAGTACCACAAGAAAAATGAGTATTTATTTATTGTGGTGAGGGGGCTTAAACTCTGGGGCCCTGTGCATGCTAAGCAAGCATTTATTTAACCACTGAACTACACCCCCAGCAAGACCTTAAAGAATTTACCTGTTATTCCCTCTGCCTGGAATACTTTGCCCCTAGGCTTCTATAAGCCCCACTTCTATATCTTTATCATTATCTTTGTTAAAGGGCCTCCACCCCACCCAAATTTTAATTCTTTTTCCCAGGACATTCCTGTCCTCTCACCTGCATTTTCCTCCCTCCCTAACACTTATGACCATTTTAGACATACTAGTATATTGTCTGTTTTTTAAACTTTTTGCTTTTGTGGTGCTGGGCATTAAACTTGGGGCCTCCCGCATGCTAGGCAAGTGCTCTGCCATTGAGCCACATCCCCCAACCCTGGTATTTTTTTGACAGCTCTTTGAGGTATAATTGACAAAAGTACAAAAGAGTTTGTTTTTGGTTTGGGTACTGGAAATTGAACCCAGGGGTGCTCTACCTCAGAGCTACTTCCCCAGCCCTTTTTCTTTTTTGAGACAGAGTCTTACTATGTTTCCCATGCTGACCTTGAATTTGTGATCTTCCTGCCTTGCGCTCCCCAGACACTGAGACTACAGGTATGGGCCACCACACCCAGGCAAAAATTTAATTTTTAAAGCAAATCGCAGGTGGGCCCCAACTTATGATGGTTTGATTATGATTCTTCCACTTTTTCATGGTGTGAAAGCAATGCCATTCAGTAGAATCTGTATTTGGAGTTTTGGTCTTTTAAAAAATTTTTATTTATTTATATTTTTTTAGTTGTCGATGGACACAATATTTTTATTTTATTTTATTTATTTTTATGGGGTACTGAGGATCAAACCCAGTGCCTCATGCAGGCAAGGCAAACGCTCTACCACCAAGCCACAACCCCAGCCCTGGAATTTTGATCTTTTCCAGAGCTAAAGATCCCCAGAATGATCCTATTGCACCTATGCTCCGCAGCAGGGGTAAAGCTCCCCGTGAGTGTCGCCTCACAAGGAGAACACTCCTTTGTGTGCTGTGTTGCCCAGCTATGGTGTTCAGTAGGTTAAGGTATAAAATTAATTAATTCTTTCTTTCTTTCTAAATGTTTAAATTTAACATTTTTGCAAACCTCAAATACCCGGCTTATCAGAAGTTAGTTGAATATCTCATATCTCCTGTACTCAATCTGTTACAAATATCCCACATCCCACAGCCTCTGGATGTGCCATGGCACACCTGTGAGAAACTTACAGTCAAGAAGGCAAGTAACATCTTTATATTAGCATGGAAATCATTTTGATCTTAAAAATCTCCCCCAAGGACTTGAGGGATCCCTGAAACTCTCTGGACCACATCTTTGCTTTATATTATACACGACACATTCATAAACTATCTCATTGAACTCTCCCCAAAACATTTTGAGTTGGGCATGTTTTTAAACAGATGGGGAAGCTGAGGTCCAGTGAGCTTCATCAGTTTGTTTCTATCACAGGCTTAGATTCTCCTTGAGTCCAGGACTTGATTCCAGATAAACAACACATCTCCCCCTGAAAGGTTTTGGATCACACACCTTTATCCAGGTAAGAAACTGTCTGGAACACTCAGAGAATGTTTGCACAATATTTAGGAAATTTAATATTTAACTCTATAATGTGGTAGAAAATGGAGACCCAGAGTTCCATAAATCAGAGCAGGATATGGAGTGTAGGTGGGTCCTGGGAGGCAGGGGCCGAGTGCTGGCCGTCACTCTGCCACTTGCTGTGGAATTGAAGCAAACTTCTTTATCTTTCGTGGCACCAGGGTCACCTCATCTTCAACATGGAATGATATCATATGTGAACTGAACCAGGCAATTGCCCAAGACCACTGTGGGGTGTGGGGAGGGGTGCTGTCATTTACCAAAGATCCCAGTCAGTATTAAAGGCTTTCTGATTTAGGATATTTTAAATTTATTTTCAACCTTTCAAGGACTTTTATTGGGACATAACCACATTATAAGTTGGGGGGCACACTGGGGGCTGAAGGCATACCTGTAATCCCAGTGGCTCAAGAGGCTGAGGCAGGAGGATCATGAGTTCAAGTTCAGCTGAGCAACTTAAAGAGGCCCTAAGCAACTCAGTGAGACCCTGTCTCTAGATAAAATATATTAAAAAAAGGGCTGGAGATGTGGCTGGTGGTGAAGTGCCCCTGGGTTTAACCCCCAGTACCAAAATCAATCAATCAATCAATCAATCAATCAATCCATCCATCCCTGCCAGTCCCTCTCCTGCAAAGCCGTTTATCATCTCCCATCCTCCTCTCTGCTCCCGTTTCCTCCTTCCTCCAGGCAGAGGTTCTAATGTATGCAATGTGTATATCTTTCCTGTGGATTCCTGTAAAATGTGAATAACGTGTGTGTCAATTTCTAGAACTTTTAATTACACAGCAGCAGCACTAATTTAATGTGTAAACGGTATTGTCACAGATGTCATTCCAATCCTTTTTTTTTTAAACTCAGCTCAATGTTTTTATCTCATGTTGCTAAATATATAATATAACCAGCTACACACACAAGATAAAAAATTAATTTAATACCATAATTGAATTATAAAGGAAAAGTGAGAGGAAATGAGTTTATAACAAAATATCTAATTCAATATGTAAATGCACAGGCACCAATATAGTAGATGACAGAGTGAAATAGGAGCTGTTCAGGAAAAACTTCAGGGTTAAGAGAAGTAAGGAAATATGAACTAATATTGGTGAAACTTTCCTTAAAGATTTTGGTATTTGGAAATGAAAGTTAAGTCGATATCTACGTAATTATGAACAGATTTTTTGTCTACATGGATGTTTAGTGGATCATCTGAAGGTCATATGTATCATGGCGTGTGTTTCCTTGCTCTGCAGGACCTCTAACATTCCTGCCCTGCCCACCCCTTGCTGGTCAAACCTTCCCCTGTCATGGTGACAAACAAAAATACTCCCACATCTGTCCAGGATGCCTCCTGAAGATGGATCATAGGCCCAGTGTATACATAAAACTATAGCACGTTTACAAGAAAACACTGGGGAAAAAATCTTTGTGATCTTGGCTAAGGCAAAGTAGTTTCTTTTTCTTTCTTTCTTTTTTTTTTTTTTTTTCATTTTTCCTGCTAAGCAAGCACTCTACAAAATGAGCTGTATTCCTAGCCCTTTTAAATGTTTTTTCATTTCGAGATGGTCTCACTACATTGTCCAGACTGGCCTCAATATTGAGATCCACCTGCGTCAGCCTCCCTAGTAGCTGCCATTGTAGGCATGTGTCATTGCTCTGCATCAAGGACCAAAAGTGGCTTGAATTTTCAACCTTTCCAGTGGGCTCCTTATATCCAGAACTTCTCTGTGACAAAAACTGCAGACTGGGAAGGTACCCTGACGTGCTTTGGTTGCCTGGTTCATCGATCCCCAGCCCACTCTCATCCCTGGGCAGAGAGGATGCAAAGCAGGAGAGGTAATTGATGTGCCATTTAATGGGTCAGTCCCCAGCATCCCCCTTGGGTCTAGCTGCAGAGTGTCCCTAGGTCTCTGGCGATGGCTGGCCAGTGGATACAGACAGACTTCTTACCCAGCCCTTGCAACTGTAGAGACCAGGGTATGGGGCTCCATGAATGTATAATAGGCTAATGAGGCCCAGCTAAGGCCTCAAAGTGTTGCCTCATACAGAGGATGAGTTCTCTTAAGAGAACTGTTTTGTTTGTTTTATACAGTGTTTTCAATAGTAATGATGGTTGGGCTGGAGATGTAGCTCAGTGGTTGAGCACTTGCTTAGCATACATGAGGTCCTGGGTTCAATTAATAGTCCTGTTTAAAAAGAAAATGATGATGATGGTAATAGCTAAAAACACTATGCTATGTTCCAGCCACTGTTCTAATCATTTGTCTTTATTTATATACATGGATTTATGTATATCTTTTATTCTTCAAGGTAACCCTGTGAGATAGGTATTGACATTATGGCTAATTTTCGTGTGATGAAAATAAGACATGAGGAGGTGAGGTTGTCCAAGGTCACTGGCAAAAACAAAACAAAACAAAACAAAAAACTAGGATTAGAACCCTGCTTGCCTGGTTTGGTGGCTTCTCACATTTTTTGAGCCTACATTTAAAAATGGGGCATTTTACATCAAAACAAGGAAAGTAGGTTTCTCTTAAAATCAGAACAGAGGGCACAATTGGTCACAATTGTGGTTACAATTGACTGTGCCACGTCAGGTGGCCCCTTAGTGAGGCAGTGTTCTCCTGCTCACCTCTTCTCTCTCCTGAGTCCCTGCCCACTGGGCCCAGTTCTTGTGCCCATTTTTACCTTCAGTCATCTTATTCTTTAACCTCTGGGTTGAAGTCATATGATAATATTTAGGGGTATGAATTTATAAAAGGACCAGGCACTTTTTAAAAATTTTATTTATTCTAATTAGTCATATATGACAGCAGAATGTAATTCAATTAATATTACACAGATGGAGCACAATTTTTCATGTCTCTGGTTGAACACAAAGTAGAGTCATACCATTCGAGTGGGCCAGACACTTTTCCCCTCAGATAAGGAATATTTTCTATTCAATTATTTTATTTTTAAATGAAATTTATTTTAAACCATAAAACAAAACATTAACATTAAAACATAAAAATTGTACATATTGGGCTGGGGGTGTAGCTCAGTGGTAGAGTGCTTGTTTAAAATGCAGGAGGTCCTGTGTTCAACTCCTAACACTGAAAAAATGAATTTGTATCTATAGGGTACCTACCATGTGATATTTCAATACCTGTATAATATTTAATCAGGTTAAACATCCCTATCCCCTCAAACCATTTATCATTTCTTTATGGTGAAAACATTCAACATCTTCTTCTCCTTTCCTCTTTTATTTTGGTACTGGAGATTGAACCCAGAGGTTTTACCACTAAGCCATACCCCAGTCCTTTTTACTTTTTATTTTGAGCAGGGTCTTGTTAAATTGCTGAGGCTGACCTCAAACTTGCAATCCTTCTTCCTCAGCCTGGGATTACAGGCGTGCACCGCTGCGCCTGGCACGTCTAGCTTTTTGAAATATGCAGTACATTGTTGTTATCTGTCATCACCTTGCTGTGCAATCTCACACCAGAACTCACTCCTATCTAATTGTACCTTCAACTCCACTCTTCTTTTCTGTTTTCCTCTTACATTTTATACATACATGGAGTATAATATCCTAATTAGGATCCCATTCTTGTGGTTGTATGTGATGTGGAGTTTCAGTGGTCACATATTCATGTACGACTATAGGAAAGTTATGTTTGGTTCATTCCACTGTCTTTCCTATTCTCATTCTCCCTTCCTTCCCTTCAGTCCCCTTTGTCTAATCCAATGAGCTTCTATTGCTGCCACCCCACGCCCCATTGTGTGTTAGCATCCACATATCAGAGAGAACATTTGGCCTTTGGTTTGGGGGAGTGGCTTACTTCACTTGGCATGATCCTCTCCAGTTCCATTCATTTACCAGCAAATGTCATCATCCCCCACTTAGGATGTTATTCTCCATGTATGTATAATATGTAAGAGGGAAACAGAAAATTGAAGTGATTGAGGCATGGAGCAGGCCCAAGCTCATAAGATCCCAAGCAAAGGCTGTAGAGTAACAGACAGAGTCTGAACTTTGCCTGGCTCTAGAATCTCTTACATTCCTGGTAGTATTTTCCCTCCTTTTCTGGTCGGGGGTTCTCAGATGCTGTTAGAAATTGTTGTGGTGAAGTCTGTCTTGGAGAAGAAGATATTGTGGTACTGAAGGAGCTAAATGATAAGAAGCTAACAGCTTGTGTCTTTGTCTGGTGTTGGGCAGACTGTCCATCAGGAGAATGATGAGAACTATTTGTTGAATGGAAAATAGGTGGGGGAGTCATCTATTAGGAGAGAAATCTGAAGAAATTTTAAAAAGTGTGTCAGGACCCATTCAAAGTTAAAAAACATTTGCTGAGCCTTTTTTTTTTTTCCCTTCTTTTTCTTTCATTTCTTTATAATTGGAGGGAATGCCCAGGTTTTTCTAGCTAGTACCATTATAAGGATTGCCCCGGTAGGTAGAAAATGATACAATTCTGTCTCATTTCTCAGGCAAATTTATTTGCAAATCCCCAGCATTCTTTTTAAGTGGTTTGGGAGTTGGATCAAGTGATAACAGAAGCAGCTGAGAAATGAGGTTTGGGGCCTGGTTATTGTCTAACCAGGTGGGGTGGGGTCCCTGAACTTTAAGAAGCTTTTGTGTTTCCGGCTGTACCAGGGGGATTAGTGGCTGAGTCTGACCTCATGGGAGCAAGTTTTATTGTTACTTCTTATGAGACTGAAACCATAATGTTATGGTTTTTTCATGCGGCACCATCTGCTTCAGGATCTCAACATGCTTAGAGATTCCCCCGCCGCCCCCCTCCCCCAGTCCCTCCCTCTAAATAAGTTCTGTGTTTGGAAGAGTGACTTCACTTTGGACATAGAAACAGATGTGCACGGTAATGTATAAAATGCAATCAGTTAGTTTCCAATCAATTGCGTGGTCATCAGCATCATGGAGGCAGGGCAGTGTGCTGGGCTGCTGAGATGGAAACACAGATAACTAAAAATGTACTTCCTGCCATACAGGGCGTATAAAACACAGGCATCCAAAAAAAAATTAATAGCTATATGAAATAAAAAAGTTAATGACCAAAGGTAGAAAAAAAAAAAAGAATATGCAACTCAAGATTAGTTTCCACGTGAGGGCTGCAGATGTTAAGCTCTGTAGGAAGTCTGAGTTCTCTTTGATGGAGTTCCTCCTGGAGTAGCGGCACAGTCGGGGTGAACGCGCACAGTGCAATTAGAGGGACACTTTGATGGGAACAAAGCTGCCTGTGTAAGTGCAAGAGGAGGGGCACTGGTCTCTCTTCAACATAGTCCGGAAATTCATTCTGTAACAAAGAACTATAATTCCAAGTCAATGACACCTTCCAAATCCTCTCAGACTATGCCCAAAATTATAGAGAAGGAATGGCGAGTCCATTCTGTTCAGTCAGAACGGGAGAGCTGTGTACTGTGCTCAGATGCCTGGGATCTAATGGAGATGGGCCAGCAGCCAGGAGATAAAGCAAGTCAATACAGGACTGGGAGAACTCTGATGCTGGGGAAGATAATGAAGAAAGGGCCAGGATTTGAAAGCATGACCTCTAAGTCTTCCTGTGTAATGAACAGAATATAATGGACGGCTGAGATCTGAGACCTCGGCACACCTGCCTCTGAGGCCACTCAGCCAGTGGCCTGGCCATATCCCTAGATAACCTGGCCTTCAGGCAGCCACTCTTACAGCTTCTTGAAAAGAAGGCAGGAGATTTCCTCTGAAGGAGATAGTTGTGGGGCTTAGTCGTTAAGAACTTGAACTTTGACCACAGGACCTAGCTCCCTCATTAACCAACTGTGTGGTCCTGAGCAACTCATGTATCCTCTCTGAGTCTCAGACTGATTCAGAAAATAAGAGGAAAAAATGATAGTAGCTAAGTGCAATGGCATGCTCCTGTCATCCCAGCTGCTCTGGAGGCTGGGGCAGGAGGACTGTGAGTTCAAGGCCAGTCTGGGCAACCTAAATGAGCCCCTATCTCAAAAAAATAAGTAAAAAATAATAGTCCATATCCTATGGGATTATTATGAGGATTAAATAGGATAAGCACTTGGCAGTATACATGGTCCATGTGAGTACATGATAAATTATATCTATTATTATTATTATTAAACAAGCTGATCATGGGCTGGTGGTGTAGCTCAGTGGTACGGCACATGCTTGGCATATACGAGGCCCTGGATTTAATCCCCAACACTGAAAAAAAAAAAAAAGAAAGAAAAAAGATGAACTTGATCATGAAGCTAAATATGTTTTCACTACTTTTTCCTTCTTTAAGTTTTAGACCCTGGCTTAGAGACAGAACAGGAATTGTCCCCTTCTTCCCCTCAGTTCTCCATATGCAACTTTGAAAAGATGAAGGATAAACTTACATAAATCGGTAGAAGGTGGGATGAGGTTTTCAAGCCTTTACTTGGTACCCTCGAAATTCAAACTTACACAAACCCAAGGGCGGCTCTCTTCTCTGAAGATGGAGGTGGAAAGCTGTTGCCGAGGGACCAGAATCTTTCCCTTTCTCTCCCCGTGGACGATCTTGGATATTCTTGGATGTGCTTCTCAAACTGACATGCGTCCGAATCACCCTAGTGTCTGCATTTCTAACAAGCTCTCTGGTGTGGCCTAGGTGGTCAGATCACATCTAAAGTTGCAGAGTCCTAAAAGGCCTTGGGTCACTTAGTCCAGTGGCCTGGAGGAAACCCCTCTACAACTTCCCTGTGAATACTCTTCCAATTTCTGGATGAAAAGCTCCCTCCACGCAGGTAGACCTTTCTTTCCAGGTGTTCGATGGCCAGGATGATAGGAACTCCTGTCTGTAACATCTATCATGAAGCCTAGTTCCTTTCTCTGGCAGGGGATGGGCATGTATCCTGGGGTTCCTCACCTTGGCTTTGGTTTTTGGTGGGGGGTGGGCTTTGGCGCAGGTGATGGGGAGTGGCAATCCCCTGTAAGCGTTTGCACAGTTTGGTTTTTAACAGTTTTTCAAGGGAGTCTGTTCCCTCTAGAAGAAGAAGGAGCATTTAATTCTGTGTTCCTCACAAACTTTCCGTTTGGAAGGCTAGACCCTCTCAGGTTTCCGTATTTCTCGTCAGTCTGTCTGTTTCCTTTCTTTTACATAATTCTCCATGGAACACGTTTTCAGGCACCTTTGTTATCCTGACTGTTTTTCCTGGTAGTCCCTGTCCCTCTAAGCCTGGCACCTAGAACCACATACAAGCTGAACCCCAGGAACCATCTGGGTCACAATCTCTCCTTTGTTTGACTTGAGGCTTCTTTAGCTTCTCCTTAGAAGTGCAATATCATCTTTGGAAACCATGGCCTACCTGACAGAACTGTCCATTTGGGATGTTTATGTCGCAGCCTGGTTGCTTATTTGTTTTTGCAGTGTTGGGGTTGGAACCTGGAGCTGCACGCGTGCTAGGCAAGTGCTTTACTACAGAGCCACATCCCTGGCCCTTATGTTGCAGATTTTAAGAAAAGAAAACATTTAAAGGAAATTTATTGGTTTCTGTGTTAGCTGTCACTATAACAAAATACCTGAAATATTCAATTTAGAAGGAGAAAAGGTTTTTTGGCTCAGAGTTTTAGAGGTTCTGGTCCATGATCAGGTGGACCCATTTGCTCCGGGCCTTTGGTTTCGAAGCCAGATGGCAATGGCGGGGGGTGGGGGGTGGGCTTTGGCCACTCTTGGTGGGGGGTGGCTTTGTTTGTGGTAGAGCAAACTTCTTACTATGGTTGGGGAACAAAAAATAGAGGAAGAGGCTGGGGTCCCACAGTCCCTTCAAGAGCATGTCCCCAGTGACCTAAAACTTTCCACTAGGTCCCTCCTCCTAAAGGTTCATAGCACCTCCCAATAATGCCACCCTGGGGACTGAGAGTTTAACACATGGACCTCTGGGGGGACATTAACATCCAAACTATAGAAGTATATTAAAAAGGCTGGTGGCAGTGGGCTTGCAGTACCTTTGAGCAAGGTGCAATTTTATCAAAGACCCAGCTTTTTCTCTCTGTCTTCATAGTCCTGAGTCCCTAGCCTTTTTCCCCATGTACTACATTGAGCCCCGTCTTCCACCATCCTGAATGCTCTGTGTTCGTTGATCTTAATTCTTATGGAGTATCTTATTAGGCCATAGTCCCAATTATAGCATCTCCCCTTTAGTCTTGCCATGCAGCTTAGTGTCATCTTCAAGTCTGATCAGCATGTCAAGAAATTAATGAGGTTGAACTAGATAGATTGGGTCAAGGACAGAGCCAGCAGCATACCCATTCACTGCTGCTGGGTTGATGTCAAATACCCTTGATCGTGGATGAGCGTGTCTCAGAACACATTCTAGGACACCAGCCTGTGGGATGGTCTTCAGAAACAGAGCCCTGTGATCTAATATGTTGAGATAGTGCTACATATCATACCCTTTCTCCAAGACTCATGATGCTTATAACTATATTAAAGAAATCTGAGATAAAAATTGTTAGGCATAGTTTTCTAAACATACTTGGCCATTAGGCTCTCTCCCCTCCATCTTCCAAGCACCACCTTTAACCTGTAAACAGTGTTAAGTGCTTGTCTAGCATGCACAAGGCCCTGGGTTTGATCCCCAACACCATGAAAAAACAGCAAATGATTTTAGAGAGTACAGTTTGAGAAATACTCATGTATATGTTCAACCAGTTATTAGTCCATTTATTTGTATAATTTTTGGGCCCAGATCCAGTGATCCTGTATTACTGACCACAAAGGCTAAATGATACACGATTTGAAATGCTTTGCTGAAAACCAGTTTATCTTGCCAGTCTATCACCCCTTCAGAAGAGTGGACTATCTTCAGTTGAGCATGACTTACCTGTAGGTGCTTTTATCCTAAATATGCCAGGTGAGGCTTCAGCCTCCTGAATGGGTAGTTTTCAGGTATTCTGTTAAGAGTAAAACCTAGACATACTTAGTGGCTGTCAAGAAACCCCCAGGCCTGGTAGGATCCTATCATCATTCACAGTAATAATAATAATAATTGAAATATAAAATAACTCATGGTTATTGAACTTTCACTTAGTGCCAGACCCTTGCTATATAATATCTCACTGTATCCTCACCAGAACCTTGAAGGTGAGCAATACTGTGAATCTTAGGATATAAACAAGGAGCCTGAGCACACAGAACTTGGAAAAGTTCTCAAGGAATGTGGCTGACAAGAAATGGAGCCAACGTGTCCAGCTCCAATGTAACAGACCTCAGCGCCCATGTGCTCAACAAACTCACCATATTTTAATGCAACCAGTCGGTCACCGGGCATTTGGCTTTGGGTCTTGTGCAGAACGAGATGAAACTGAAGACAACAACAAAATAGACACAGTCCTTGTCTTTACGCAACTGATCCTTTATTTGAAGAACTGTTGTAGCTCAATGAAGAGAAGAGTTATCAAGCAAATAGAAACAAGTGCCTAAAAATAGAATGCCAAATGCCACATAAGTGGCACAGGAGGCACGGGAGGCTAATCTGTGGCTTGCTCAGACCTTGACAGCCACAGCTCCACAGCTTGCTTTTGGAAATCCACTTGCTCCTGGATACCCCCCGCCCCATCTTCAACTTTATCCATCTCACAAATTCCCCTCTGATTCTTACTCTCCCCATTGGGCAACCACAGTTTGGTCAGGGGAAGCCACCAACCACTTGGCTCCCCTGTTCTGGGTCTGTGGTGAACTCTCAGCTGACATGCACAGCACTTGGAGGTGACCTAGTTTGAGTAAAATGCTGGCTTTTCAGTTGTATGTTCAATAGGCTGAGTTGGCAGTGTGTCAAAGGGCTTATGTCACCTAATGACTGTGTCGATTCCCTCCGTGCCCAGCTTCCTGTTAGTAAATATCCTCAGGATGCTCTTGGAACCCAGAAGGTGTAGGAGGCCTGTGAGAGAGCCAAAAAGCAAACAGGAAAAAGACAGAGAGAAAAGCAGAGAAGACCTGCCTCTTCCTACTAAAGAAAAAAATGAATGTCCATAGGTATGGGGGTGGGGATCTTGAGAACCGAGGAGCTCAACTTGCAGTGAGGCGTCTTCTTATAGAATGATTTTGTTCCCAGAAGGACTTTTGCATTTAATTTTTTCCCCCTTTGTGATCTCCTTTATCCCCCTCCTTGCCCCTCCTTTCTGTCTGATGCTGTTAGTGGTATTACTTCTGGTCCACAGCAGTTACCTGTGGGGACTAAGGCTCCCGTCCCCCTCCCCTCTGCTTCTCTTCATAAATATTTTCTTAAGGCCAGGGAGAAACTTCAGTGTCCCCATTAAGTCCCTCAGATGTTCTCTGTGTTTGGGGACTGATTGCTCCTCCTCCCCACGGGCTGCTGCACCCCTTCTCCTTGCACCCTGACCTCCCTTTTGCACTGTGAACCACAGCCTTGAGTTTGGAAGGCATGTGCTCAGGGCAGTAACTGTGGGAGCTCATTCCCTCAGGAGTCCCTTCTGGGATTCTAGGCTCTTCTAACCCCATTGGAGTTGGGTTAAAGGCTGCAAACAATAAATGGGGATGCATGACTGTTCAGCCTTGTCGGAGGCCACACAGGGTCACCCTGGGAGGCTTAGTGGGTTCCCTCTAAAGACTGCCTCTTTGGAAGGCAAAGTTCAAGTCAGCATAAGCCACCAGAACAGATGCATTGGTTGGAGTTCTTTCTGTGTCACTCTCTCTAAACAAGTGAAAACCAGAATACCCACCAGAATGCCATTGCACTTACTGAATGTGTGTCTCCCAGGGATAAGAAGCCTAAGGCGGCCATTTCTCCAGGCGTTGGCCCTTCCTTCCTTTCTTTGGTTGATGAGTTTATTCATTCATCTACTTATTTGCTCAGCATGTGTTGATCACCTCACTGCCAGGCCCCTGCCTTCATGGTCCATGGGGACAAATGCATATCAAGACATAAAACTCTAACACTCGACCACCCACTGGGCACCCTGCTGTGGAGGGAGTTGTTGGGATGCTGTGACAGGAGCGCAGGGAGGTGGATAAGGAAGGTTATCAGGCAAGGCCTACCTGCATTGGTGACATTTGAGCCAGATGCCAAGGATGAGGTGGAGCTGGCAGATGCTGGGTGGGCAGGTCCCCCGAGTGTTCCCTGCAGAGGGTCAGCAGGCAGGCAGCTTCCTTGGCAGAAAAGAGCTTGGCAAACAGTTCCTTAAGCATCAATGTGGAATTTCAGGCTAAGTTGTTCTGGGTTGCTGATGCATGCTGTCCTCTGCACACCTGCTGGACCCTGGGGGAAGAGCGCCACATCTCAATTACTTGGCTTGTGAAAACCCAGGGCCCAGCTGTGAGGGTAGACAAGAACAAGAACCGCAGCATCTGCCCCTACTCCGTGGATCCCCCACCAAGCTTTACGCCCTTAACTGGATGCATGATGAACTCCCAAGGGTACTGTGTGATGCCTCTTCAGTGGAATCTGCAATCCCCAGGCAAGCATGTTCAGACTCTTCTAGTTCCTTCCTGTTCCTTCCTGCATTCAAGGGAATGGTTTTCCTGAATCTTATCACAGCATCATAGCACTTTGTGCCTAAAGTTATTTTAACAAATGTTTGCATGATGCATATCATTTACTATGTGCTTGATTATCTAGATTAAAAGGTACAGTAGTTCTCTTTATCCGAGGTTTCGCTTTCCAAGGTTCAGTTACCTGTGTTTAGCTGCCTTCCAAAAATATTAAATGGAAAATTCCAGATATAAACAATTCTTAAATTCTATTTTCCTAAAATTTTATTTATCTATTTTGCAGTGTTGGGGATTTAACCCAGGGGTTCTCTACCAGTGAACCACATATTTAGCCCTTTTTATTTTTTATTCTGAGACAGGGCTTGCTAAGTTACCCAGGCTGGCCTTGAACTCACCATCCTCCTGCCTCAGCCTACTGAGTAACTGGAATTACAGGTGTATCTAGCTAATGATTCACAAGTTTTAAATCACTTTTTTAAAAAAAATCACTTTTATTATAATATATTTTTATAATTATTTAGTTTTTATATTAGCTATCATTATTAATACCTTAGCAGGCCTAATTTGTAAATTAAACTTTCTCATAGGTGTCTGTGTGTGTGTATGTGTGTGTGTATGTGTGTGTGTAAAACAGTATCTGTAGAATCTGATACTATCTGTGGTATCAGGCATCAACTGGGAGTCTTGGAACATGTCCCGGTGGATAAGGGGGCACTACTCTATGGACCATCAATCATAGAGAATGAAACTGTGACTCTAAGAGGTTAAATGCCCCACCTACCCCACAGGCTTGCGGAGGGAAGGAGCTTGGAATCAAATATGTAGTTTTTGACATTGTGACCATGTTTTTTTCTTTCCATGTGCAGTTGTTACCTTTGCAGATAGCAGTGAGGTATTAGTTTTGATTTTAGTTTGGAGTCTTCTTGGGAAGGGCTAGAACAATTGAAAACCTTCTCTATAATCAAATCCTGGGAATTCATATAATTTGTGTCCCCCAGACCTCCTGCTGAAACCATTCTTCTCCTCCACCCTGGCGAGACCTGAGAGCTGCTGCCTGAGCAACTGTGCCTGGATGCGCCAGCCGCGGGAGTCCTGTCGTTATGATCTAATAAAGGGCGTGTTGTTCCCCGCTTGGCAGCAGGGCCGGTCGCTGTTCTAGCAGGTGGTGGGTAACTGGACCCAGGCCCTGGTCTTCCCACAGGAACTCCCTGGTCAAACCTTTGATATCAGAACAAGAGGAGAAAACAGTGACACAGGACACTTCCTGTCCCAAAGGGGACATGGCACAGGACACCTGAAACAACAGGAGGAAGAAAAGTTTCATTAGAGCTGCTTTGGGAAGGCTGGCCTCAGCCTGCCCTCCCTGTTACTGAAGATTTGGGCCTGGTGGGTAGTCAGTGGTAGCATGCTTGCCTCGCATGCCCAGGGCCCTGGGTTCAGGCACCAGCATTGCAGGAAAAAAAAAAAAAAAAAGATTTGGTAGGAGTGGGGCTGGGCCAGCTGGTTCAATGAAATTGTTTGGTGGATTAGCTGAGTCCTCTATGGCCTGGGATAGGTTTGCCACTGCATCTCCATTCCTGTCTTTGGGGAGGGTATGACCCAGTGATAGAGATGGACAAGGTGGGCAATAAAAATTTGTGTTAGTGAGGTTTAATTCTGAACAGAGAAGGTAGAGGGATATGGGAGCCCAGATGAAGGGCTGCTCAACTATCCTAGAGACGTCAGGGAAGGCTTCCTGGAGGAAGAGGAATCTAGGGCAGGACTTGAAGAATGTATAGGAGCTTGACCTTGCACAGTTGCACAGGCCTCAAATGTTCTAGGTTAAAAAGAAAAAGGAATGTGTAATATCAATTGTAATGCATTCTGCTGTCGTATGTAACAAATTAGAATAAAAAAAAAAATAAAAAGGAAGCCTAGGCTTAAGAATTTTCACAAAAAAATAGAAAATTAAAATGTCATGCTAGCCTTCTCTCCCAACCTGTCTCCGTCATCACGTTGTATGGGGCATGTGGAAAGGACTGAGATTTGATTGCTTGTCTGAGGGCTAGATGCATGCAAATGAGAAAGCTTTTATCTTATAAGGTAAAATGCCTGGAAGCAAGACTCCCAGATTAAAATCACCCAACAGGTTTCGATGTTTTTAAGCTGATGCATATCCCAACCAGTAATGCACTTCAGAGCCCTGAAATGTACCTACCTGAGAGCTGCAAGCACCCAGTGAGTTGTTTTAAGCAGTGGAAATTTCAAAAGATCTGGAGGTTTGAATATTTTAGTCATAACCTCAATTCTGCCAAAGACTATCCATAAGATCTTAGATAAATCACATCATTTCAACCAAAAACGAGAAAGCATTCTGACGTTTATCTATTTATCCATCCATTATTTTAATTGTATTTCCAACCTTTTACTTTGAGAAATTAAAAACCTATAGAAAAATTATAAGAACAGAGAGCAGTGTCGTGTGTGGACATGTGCAGATAAATGCACTTGCTTTCGCTGGGCCATCTGGGAGTAAGTGGCAGACATGACATTTCCTTCCTAAAGTACTTCAATACGCAGCTTCGCATTCTCCTGCCCAACCACAGAGGAAATACCAGCTCAGGAAGGGTAAGATCGATCTAGTACTTTTTGCCAATATACAGTCCATATTGAAATTTCACTTAAGGTCTCCATCATGTTCTCAGTTATTATTAGTTTTTATTTTAGATCCAGGCTGATCAAGGATAAATATGACATTAACTTGTCATGTTTCTGGTGCCCTTTTATGGAAAATAATTCTCCAGCTTTTTTTCTTTTTTCTTTTTTCTCTCAGGAGTTAACACTCTGGAGGAGTCTGGAATAGTCATTTTGCAGATTATGCAGTTTGCTTGTTCCGTGGTTGGCAGTGTCTGGGTGCCTCCTGGGTGCCGGGCTCTGTGCTGCCTGTGGAGACACCTCGGAATCAAGGTGGCCATTTTTTCTTTTGGCACCAACCGTCTAGTGGTAAAGTGCCCCTAGGTTCAATCCCCAGTACCACAATAAGCAAACAAATAAAAAATTCAATAAAATTTCCTGATTTATGTGTGTATTTGGGGTTACACCTGAGTAATTCCAGATGTGTGAACCTCTTGGCCTTCCCGAGGGGTTGGTGGGGACACCTCTTGTTGTGTGTCCCCCCCCACCCCCTTTGGTGCTGGGATGGAACCCAGGGCCTTAGACATGACAGGCAAGGCCCTACCACTAACCACGTCCCCTGTCCCTGTTGTCTCTTCTTGTCTAGGGTTTGTGCGCTTTTTCAGTGACATCATCGTGACCCAGAAACAGCACAGTGGTCCCATTGCTTCCCAGCCATTTCTAATGTGGTCCTGGGCTGGCCTCTAGGGAATTGTGCCCCCTGCATCTGTGGCTCCTGCCTCCCACCCACTCTCCCTGCAAACTTCTCCTGTAGGGCCCACCTACATTTTCTTCAGATCCTTCAAGTTGACCGTGATGGAACTAAATCAAGCTTAAGAGGAAACAGGTCATCAGGCCCAGTGGAGTGCCCACCTGTTCCCGGGCAGGCCTGCTGAAGCCCCAGGCTCATGGCCCCAGGGCTGGTGCTGGTTGGCTTCCTGCCCGGGCTCAGCTGCCCAGAGACTAGAAGGGTGTTCTCCAGGTGTGGGAGGGCCACCAGGAGGCTGGCAAACAGCTTTAGACTTCAGAATCAGAAAGGAAACAAAGCCAGTTTGCAGAAGGAAGTCCTGGGGCTGCCACAGTGCAGGCATCTTTCCCCAGAGGCTCCAGCTTTGGGTGGGTTGTCGCACATTTAATTTCCACTCTTGTGTTAATTCCTGTGTGTGTGTCCACCGTGAGGTGTGTCTTCCTCACTGTTCTTCTCATGCTTTTGTTCAGCCCATCCTCACCCAGTGCTTCTTATGTGGGGAGCAGAGAGGAAGGCCCTGAGGAGGGGGTCCCAGGGGTGGAACAACCACAGTTCAGCCCTGCACAGCTACGACATGGCCCTGCAGGCACCGGGTGCTCATTGGTGCCTCCTCATGGGTCACCTGGCCTCCATGCACAGCAGGCCTCTCTCAGGCTCTGGAACGTTCTGTGCTTCCTGCTTCTTTACAGTCTTTGCACCTGTTGTTCCCTCTGCTTCAAAACTTTCCCTGTCACAACTCTTTCAACTGCCAGTTGCTATCCCCAGAAGCCTTCCTGCCTGCCCTCCTTCTTGTCCGATAACCTCATTCTGCACCTGTGTGAAACTCTGTCCCCTTCCTTCAGGGTCCCTAGTTCCATTCTGCAGGATGCATGCCTGTGTTAGGTGTGTTTGTTTGGTTGTTGTTTGTCTCCCCTCCTTGGCTGTAAACTGCGACAGGCAGGAGCATGTCTGTGGTTGCTCATCTTGTAACCCCAGTGTGCCCTGTGCCTAAACTCTGGTGGTAGGCCTCTCTGGAGGATCAGTTACAGATGGAAGCTCAGGAAGGGTGTGCAGTGTGGGTGGGGGGTGGGGTGGCTTCTGTCAAGTCTGGAAAGCAAGGGTGTTTCCAGCTGGCACGAGCAGGTCTGTGCTACTCACCCATGCTTGGTAGACTTGAGATCATCCAGGAGAAGCTGAGATGCTGAGCATCTGAGAGTGTTTGGAGAGACAAGGCATTTCCTGTCATCCTAAAAAGCCGGGACGCAGGACATCCTAAATAAAAGCCACCTGTTTACCTTCAGACCTGGCTGAAGAGTCTTCCTCTTCATTTTTACTGACCATCTCCGACTCTTCTCCTTTATATCTTGGGTCATACTGAGATTTTTCTGGAGAGATGCAAGGGGTGCATTTCATTTTTCTGTTCTATGTCAAACCTCAGCTAGAGAGAGAGTTCTGCAATCAGAGTTTTCCCTTCTCCGTTCCCTTGTCAGCACATTGCTCTGAAAGAATGTCCCATTTCATTGGAGACCCCAGACAGCCTCAGCATGAGCCCTATTCCACATGGATTGTATTTATTTTGAAATGATGCTAGGCAAATACACCTCTGTGTCCCCATGTCCCTAACAGGTCCTGCTGAACAAACTTTTGAATGACAACTTAGGGTCCATGTGGCAGCAGGTAGGTTGCTCAGGAGCTGGCAGGGGATGTGGTAGCTGCCGAGTGGGTGGAGAGACTATTTTGGGGTGGTCCCAAACTGGAATCCAAGCATCAGTGTCCAAAGCTCTTCTCCTTTACCTTCCCATAAGAATAAAATTCAGCAGCATGGATCAGAGGTCAGAGACCCAAATGCTGCAAAGACCAGGAAGGCGGGGTTCCCTGTTAGTTGAAAATTGCACTCTGTATTTAATCCAGTCCAGAGAATTTTTGATGTCCCCAAGAAAAAAATGATGACTGGCTTTCAACAACAGACTTCCTGGGTGGTCACACATCTTGGTTTCTATTTGGGTTGTTGGATGTTTGGGAGTGGGGGCTATGTTGGACTACACCAAAGCTTGTGCCCACCTAAGAGGGCAGCTGCCTCTCTGAAGGCCACTGTGGCCAGAGGAGGCTACAGACCCAATACCACCAGATAACCTGCTTATTTTCATTTTTGTGTGTCTTTTGAGATAGAGTCTCAAAGTGCTGCCCAGGCTGGTTTTAAACTCCTGGGCTCAACTGATCCTCCCAGATCAGCCTTCTGAGTAGTTGGGCCTTTGGGCATGCAACTGTGCCTGGCAGTAATCTGGTTTTTGAAAGAGTAGTCACATATCTGGATTTGTGTGTAAAATCTTCTGATTTTTAAGTGTCAATGACCAACTCATGTATTGAAAAATTTTTGTGTCAAACAAAACTTGTTTGTGGATTTTACTTTGCCTGAGAGTTGAAAGGTAGCAGACCCTGGGCCCCTGCAGGATAGGGCATCTGAAAGCTTTCACCTTTAAGATGGCAGAACATAAGCCAATGCAGAGGAGCGGGAGAAGGTTTAATCCCCAAGAAGAGCTCAGGGAAGCTGCATGGGCTGGTGGAGGGACGTGGGCTTTGGCCCAGAGAGGCCTTAATTTGGACCCCAGCTCTCCTGTGCCTGAGCATATGAGTGGCCGGATCCCTTCATCTCACCAAGACTCAGCTTTCCGTGTGTTAAATGGGAAGAGTGGCAACTGATTGACAGAGCATACCAAGGTGCGTCACAGAGGGCTCAGCATCTGTCACCCCAACAGGTCTCATCTTTAATGTGCCCAAACTGAACTTGCCCTGGTCCCCAGTCCTGCTGGCATTATATAGCCCCGTGTCATTCCCAGTTGTGACTTGGCTTTCTCCTTTGATATATAGGCTGGCTAGGTCCTGTGCCATCTCTTTCTGCTGGTTCTCTTGAATTCCTTCCTTCCTCTTTATTTTCTCTGCCACCCCTGCTCCATACTCAATACATTTCATATGGATTATGTTCATCATTTCTGTAGTAGCAGCTGCTTCCTCCCACATCACCTAACATGTGTCTCCAAGCCGCTTTCCTGAAGTGCATCTCGGCTTGTGACAATGTTTGGATTGCTCAAACCTGTTCATGGTAGCTCCCTAGCCTGGCCCTAGGAGCACCCCACCACCTCACCTCTATCCCCTTTCTCTATCCTCTCAGACTCCCTGCCTCCCGGCCTCACCCAGGGCGCCCCAGTCCCTCCTGCCTTCCTTCGGCTCCTCTAGCTTGCTGTCTTCTTTCCAGGGTTGCTGCGACTGTTGCTCCTGATTCTTACCACGTTTATGTCCCCCCTTACACCCAGGAAGCCCTCACTCCTCCACTGGGTGTCTGTCTCAGAGAAGCTTCTGTGGTTCCTTCTTCTCTGCTCTCATCCTCCCTTTACCCAGAGGTAATGGATTATTTCTGTATAAACCTTGTGTCTGTCTGTCTTTCCTATTATACCACAGTTCTGGAATGGCGGTGTCTGTGCATGTCGTGTGTTTATACCCGTGTGCAGAACACGTGTACAGTGTCTTCTGATACAACCCCTGTCCCGCCTGGTGTGCTGTGGAAGGCTTTGCCATGTAACCTCCCCGAGCTTGCCTTTTCCATCAGTAAAATGTGGATGGAGATCATGATATCCTCATCCTCCCTGTGGAGGGGATTAGACGAGGAAGTACATGGCCTGGCGCCTGGTGCCCAGTGCCTGGTGCAGAGCTGTGTGTATGAAATGGGTATTGCCGTTATGATTGTTTTTAGTCTAGCAGTGGTTCTGGCACAAACTGGAGAGATCTGTGTTTCTGGTGATGCTTTAGGGCCATCTGGGGGAGGTGTGTTAGACCCCCCTGGGGTCCTTCCTGTGCTAACTTTTACATGGGTTAGTGGTGGAGGAAGAGACTGATTAAATAGGAAGACCCCACCCCCAGTCTCCTCCTTCTTTTGCCTGCCTTGAGTACTTCATTATTGGGTCTATTTGTTTGTTTGTTTTGCTTTAAATATGAGAAATGAGCAAGATAGCCTGCATGTGTCATGGACGCAGCCTCTGGTCCTGTGCTGCTGTGTCAGGGCAGCTTTCCCAGACCACCCCCGTGTTATTTCCTTCATAGAATCTCTACCCATTTGTAGCCCTGTGATCCTTTCCAGAATGTAAGTTTCATGAACCTTGGAATTGTTCGTTGTAAGGAGAAGGAAGGGGAGGGAAAAAAATCCCCCCAAACCTGAAAAGGCCCTTGAATATACTATAGAAGTTCAGGATTTTATTCTGCTGCCATCTCTGACTTGGGGATGGGAAACTATAACCCAGGAAGGCAGCTCTGTCAGCATCAGTGTCATCTGACGTGGTTTCTGGTAGGTTCTCTTAGTTTCACACAGATCTTTCTTTTAACTTGGCTCTCCAAGAGACATGCCAAGGCTTCTCATCCCATTTCAAGGATTTTTTGTTGTTGTTGTTTTCCTCCTTGGTCCTCTGGTGGCTGCTCTGAGCACTGGCCCAACTGTAGCCAGGTCCATTCTGGATGCTCTAGATCCCAGGCTGGGAATGATCGCTGTTCTGATTGTTTCTAGTCTAGCGTCAGTTCTGGCACAAATGAGAGAGAGAGCTGTTTCTGTAGTAGAAATCGTAGTGGGTAGTAGAAATAGTAGCAGCCAGCACTTGCCTGTGAAGCTTGCCACGTGCTTGGTGCTTTACATGTATTATTTCATTGCATTTGCACAGTAATTCAACCAGGTGAGGACTCTTCTCTTCCTATCTCATGGAACAGGAACTCGGGTCTTAAAGAGCATACTATTAGCCTAAAAAATCATAAAATGTACAAATAGCCGGGTTGACGTGTGATTCGTGCGATCTGTTTTAAAGCCACGGCTCTGCTGCTGTGCTGCCGAGCTGCTCAATACTTCAAATCGTGGAGTTTTGGCTTTGGGACATGTTGTGGGCAGGGAGAGAGAAGGGGAAGGAAATGTTGCAGATTTATTTTCCTAATTTTACTTGGCTTAGGCTAATATTAAAATTATTTTGAGCACTCCACTGACAGAGGCGGAAGAAAGAGCCCAATTCGATATTAAATATTTGCAATGGAAAATTCACAAAGTCTCCCTGAATGGAAGAGATTTCCGAGGAATTCCTGGGAGACCCATTCAGCCAGTTGTTGCCTTCTGCAGCGCGCTTCCTGTGCTCCCTGCACTGTTCTCAGAAATGAGCGGGCCTGACTTTGAAGTGCTGGGGTTATGCCCCGCTGGAGGCTGAGCCGTGCCTTGGTTTCCCTGGCAATGTATGAAGAAAGGGGAGAGGGTTGCAAATGGCACTTAAGGGCCTGGCTTGTAATTCTGTGATTTATAAAAATTACATTAAACCAGGGGGCTCCAGTCGGGGGGTGGGTTCTTTGACATGGAAGCAGTCACGGTGGCTGATGCCAGGTGAGCATTTACAATGGGCCACGCAGGACACCAAGCCCTTCACATGCTCTGACTCTTTTCTTTTTATTATTTTTATGGTGCTAGGTATCGCACACCAGGTCCTCCTCCTGCATGCCAGGAAAGCGCTCTAACACTGAGCTACACGCCCTGCCTGTTCCCTCCACTGCCTGTCTAGCTCCCTCTGCTCTCCGGGTCTTAGCTTAAATGGCCCACCTCAGACAGACCTTCCTGGATCTCCATGCAACTTATCCCAAATGGGCCTGTGTTAAATGTTCTAACAACCTGTTCTTTTCCTTCAAGACATATGTCTCACTGAGCCACATTCCCAGCCTGTGTCTCAACTTATAATTATAGATACACGAGTAGAATTGTTTTACATCTGACCTCTCCCTAAACTCTGAGCTCAATGTAGAGACTGAGCTCAGAGTTTAGGGAGAGGTCAGATGTTCTCATCTTCCCAGATTGCAGTAGTAGGTACTCACTAAATATTTGTGAACAAATGCATTCTTTTTTAAAAATTTTTTTTATTAGTTGCTCAAAACATTACAATGATCTTGACATATCATATATCATACAACAAATGCATTCTTTACCCTCTCCACAGATACCTAAATCCTCTGGGGTGATAGATCCCGCTATATTTAATATTTACAGTTGGATGAAGCTTTCCCCCATCCCTGTCCCTCACAGCCACTTCCTCAGCATTAATCCCACTCTCTGCCTCACAGATGGACGGTTCTGTTTCCCCCACACTGGCTGCGGAACTCAGGCTCAGAGAAGGGATCTGCCTTGACCCTTGCTCCATATGCTCAGGCCAGGGGAGACAGGCTATTGTTTTAAGGGGTTATTCCTGAGTAACTGGCTATTTCCTGAGTAACTTAGGGTTCTTGAGAGCCATCTATCAAAAAACAAAACAAAACAAAAAACTTAGTTTTAACCAGGTGCATGCATATGGTTCAAGCAACTCAGGAGGCTGAGGCAGGAGGATCACAAGCATGAGGCCAGCCTGGGCAACTTAGCAAGACACTGTCTACAAAAATAAAATAGCTGGGTGCAGTGGCACATGCCTGTAATCCCAGTGCACAGGAGGCTGAGGCAGGAGGATTGTGAGTTCAAAGCCAGCCTCAGTAATTTACTTACTGAAGCCCTAAGCAATTCAGTAAGACTCGGTCTCTAAATAAAATCTTAAAAGGGCTGGGGGTGTGGCTTGGTTGTTAGCACCCCTGGGTTCAGTTCCCAGTACCTAAATAAATAAATGAAAATAAGGAGACTTGGTTTTCAACCACTAATTCAGTGGGCAGAAGAAGCATGTGTCTGCAGACCCATCTCCCGCCTCGGCACACCCTTCGTCTCATCCCCTGTCGAAGTGTTGTGTGGCACTGAAGTGAATAAATGTTTCACTGGGTAAAACAGAAGGAGCTGGAAACATGAAACCAGTAATGCTTTTCATCAAGTCAGAGCGGGGGTATGGCAGGAGCCAGGATGAACAGGGAGCTCGCATTTGAGGTCAGAGCAAGGAGGAAAATGCCTGCTCCAAACATCCCACACCCTGTGACCTTCCACTGGGCTCTAGACCCCGGGCCTCGATCCTGAGCTGCCACTCTGGATAATGAGACCAGACATTCCACCCAATTCCCTCCGGTCTTGCTTCCTCCTCCTCTCTCCTTCCCTCTCATTGACAGACACAGCTCGGCTCTTCCTCACTGGGCTCTCTGTCATCCGTATTGGCTTTCAGCTCTCCAAACCCGGCATCCTGTGGACACTGCAGTTCAGACAAATAGCAGGATCATCAAAGAGGGGAGCATGAATGAAAAACTGCTTTATGACATGCCTTCAAAGTGTCTTTTTAGAAGTTCAAAGGATGCAGAGAGGAGGCAGGGGAATCAAAGAAGACGAGGGAGAGCAATGAACTCTCTAAGGAATCATTGGGGTTTTCATTGTATATTTTCTATGACGCTTGTGATGTAAAAATCAAAAGTATTCCCAGCCCTCAAGGGTTCTCTCTGAGTAGATCTGATGCAAAAAAGGAAGCAAGCCACTGTGCTGGGGGAGGGCTTTCCTCCCGCATTCTAAGTCACCAATTCTGAGTCTGCATTTCCTGTTTAGACCTCGATCGAATGTTTTGACCTGGGCAGACTGTATCCAGAGATGGAGATTGAATGCTGCTTATGTGGTTCGATGGAGCTGAATAATTTAGTCCATGCAGAAATCCCCCATTACCTCTTCCATTTAAAGATGAGCTAGAGTCCAGCTGTAGCTATGAATATGCAGAGTTTGGAATAAATCTGGCATAGAGTATAAGATCCCAGAGACTTCTGTTCAGATAGATAGGAGAGCTGAGATCCTGCTTGAGGCTGCATTGGCCCTAATTGGTATGCCACTGAGCTACATGCCCTGCCTATTCCCTCCACTGCCTGTCTAGCTCCCTCTGCTCTCCTGAGTTCAATCCCCATATCAGTGGCAACAGCACTGATATTTCCATGCAGCAAGACCTTATGTCTCTCCACACACCCAAATATTTGGGCAGCTAGCACAGTTCCTGACACAAACAAGGTCCCTGAATGAAACGAATGAATGGCCAAACAAATGAACAGCTTTGTTTGCAGGACCCTGGAGTAGATTCTTTCATGGCTTTTCTCCTTGAGCTAGTCAGGGCCAGAATGAGGGCAGGTTTGATATTGAGATTTGTTTTGAGATTGGGTCTCACGGCAATCCTCCCACCTCAGTCTCTTTAGTAGCTGGGACTGCAGGCACATACATGCCTCTGCATCCATCTGTTGGGGATTAGGTTTGAATTGCTGTCCTGGTCAAGTTTGCAAAGGATTCCAACTGGAAGGAACAGTTACTCCAATTTAAACTGGAATGAGATGGAGTTTTTTTTTTTTTTATGAATATATATTTTTTTAGTTGTTGATAGACCTTCATTTTATTTATTTATATGTGGTGCTGAGAATCAAACTCAGTGCCTCACACATGCCAGGCAAGCATGCTACTGCTGATCCACAGCCCCGGCCCTGATTAATATTATTGAACCTTGGCTGGTTCAAGAGGTTCAGACAATTCCTTAGGATTCTTGCTATCTCCATCTCTTAGCTCTATCTGCTGTGATTTAGCTTTCTGTTTTCAGACAGACTCTCCTCTAAGGTTGCCAAGGCAAAATAAGTATTGCTTGATGGTCAAGAACAAAGTCTCTGAAGCCAGAAATAGCTCTGGTTGGAAGCCCCATTCCATCACTTACCAGTCATACAACTAGAGACAAGTATTGTAACGATTCTGTGTCTGTTTACTTGTCTTTGTTTCTATTTTATTATTTTAATTTTTGATGCTAGGGATTGAATTTGGGGCTTCATTTATGCTAACCTTGTGCCCTACCACTGAGCTAAACCCCCCAGCCCCAGTTTCCTTGTTTTTTAGTTGGAAATGACGACACTGGTGATAGTCACAGCTGAAATTTATTGAGCGCTTGTTGGTGTGTCATGTTCTTCATGTACATACTCTCACTAATTTTCACAACAACCTATGAGATAAGTACTGTTATTAGCTCCATTTTATAGATGAGAAAACGAAGGCCCAGAAAATTTTAATACTCTCTGTTCCAAGGTAATATCTATGGAGCCAGAATTCAAACCCAGGCAATCTGTTTTCAGAAATAGTACCATTGACCTTTAAATTCACCTCCTGTAATAGAACTTCCAACTCATGGGAATTAATTGGAATAATATATATAAAGACACTTGAGGCAGTTCTTCACATAACTGTCATTTAATTTTTTTCTCTCCTCCTCCTTCGGTACAGGGGTGCTCTACCACTAAGCCACATCCCCAACCCTTTAAAAAAATTATCATCATTTTTTTTTTTTGTATTGGGGATTGAACTCAGAGGCACTCAACCACTGAGCCACATTCCTAGCCCTATTTTCTATTTTATTTAGAGAAAGGATTTCACTGAATTGCTTAGTACCTTATTTTTTGCTGAGGTTGGCTTTGAACTTATGATCCTCCTGCCTCAGCCTCCCAGGCTGCTGGGATTACAGGCGTGTGCCACNTTTTTTTTTTTTTTTTTTTTTTTTTTAATTTGAGACAGGGTCTCATAAGTTGCTTAGGGCCTTGGTAGGTTGCTGAAGCTGGCCTTGAACTTGTGATCTTCTTACCTCAACCTCCCAAGTCACTGGGATTCCAGGCGGGTGCCACTGTACCTGGAGCTGGAAAAAAAAAAGAAAGAGAGAGAAAGAGAGAGGTAGAGAGAGAGAGAGAGAGAGAAACTCCCAGTAATTGTAGTTGGACACAATAACTTTATTCTATGTATTTTATATGTGGTGCTGAGGATCGAACCCAGGGACTCGTACGTACTAGGCGAGCGCTCTACCACTGAGTCACACCCCCAATCCTATCAGTGATTTTGACCTGCAGTTTATGCTCTTAGTAACATTAATAGAGATGAGGGATTTTCTCTTTCTAAGAGTTTCGCAGAACTAGCTGGGTGTAGTGGCCTACACCTGTAATCCTAACTACTCCAGAGGCTGAGGCAGGAGGATTGCAAGTTGAAGGCCAGGCTGGTCAACTTAATGAGATCCTGTCTCAAAATAAAATGAAAAGGGGACTGGGGAGGTAGTTAGGACACTTGCCTAGTTATGTGAAGCCCTGGGTTCAATTCCCAGTACCACAATAAAAGACAAATAAATAAAATTAAAAAGGGCTGGGACTCTGGGGTGGAACACTAGCCTAGCATATGCAAGGCCCTGGGTTCTATCCCAGGCACTTCCCTGCCCCCCAACCCCTCCCCCCCAAAAAAACCCCCATCCAAAAAGTTCTGTAGAACACTCAGGACAGGGTCTTGTTGACTCCTTTGTGGGGCATGTCCACTGGGAGGCAGTCATTATGGCTAGGAGATTGCAGGTTGTCCTGAGCCAGAATGGTTCATATGTCCACCCTGGGTTTGGAGATAGAGTTGGCACCTCCTGAACCACATCGACTAAAAAAGTGAAGGAGAGTTGTTCCTTCTGAGCAGTAGAGTAGCTAGGAATGTTGAGAGAAACCAGAGGACCCCCCAGACAAAGTATCCACAGCAGCCAGAGAGTCTGTCTGGATTTCCCCAGGAGACCCCTACAGCTGGTGAACTCAATGTGAAGGAGGCCAGAGGGCCTGCCTCCACGTCCTGTGGAGTCCTCTTGCATGGAGTAGCAAGGGAAGAGGGTTGAATGGGTTGGAAAGAAGTGGGTCTCTCACCGCTGCCTCACTGGGTCTGCACGCGGAGAGGTCAAGCCCGGAAGTCCACTGCTAGTTCCCTGAATGTGCAGGAGGGTGAGCAGGACATAATTACCCAAATGGCGTGTGGGTAGGCCCTAAGGCCATCCTGTGAGAAGTGCTGGGCCAGCATTCGCAACCACTAATGATGCCCCTTACGGCCTTCATGCTGCTCAGAGATGGCGCCACCAGCCCTGAGGTCCCTGTTCCCATGGGCCTGGGTGAGTCAGGCCCCCACCTGATTCACCAGACCCACTTCCTTTAATTCCTGGTGGTCCCACCCACACAACCACCACACCCAGGTTAGCACTGACCAGCAGGGCCAAAATTAGCTTCTGAGGCAAAGTGGGAATCTTGGTCCAAGACCCTGTGGGTGGTGGACGAATTACAAAGGAGCCCAGAGATAGAGTCATCACTTTACCAGTTTCCACTTAAATCCCTACCACCATTCAAGGGCCACCTATGCTGCTGTAGGTAGGAGATGCTGCCTTCAGGGCCTAGGGAAGCAGCTTGCTCCTGCCAGCCATTAGAGACGGTGGAAATAGGACTGGGCAGTGGGCACCACGTGAATACCTCCCCAGGAGGATGCTGGCTTCCTTCCTTCCTTCCCAGTGTTATTTCCCAGGCAAGTTATTCCAAAGACAACTTCTGCCCTACCACGCCTTCCCATCCGCCATGTACCAATGACCTTGCTTAGTAAGTTAATAAAACTGGGACCATTGACTTCACAACTCCTCTCTGTCTCTTTCTCAGTTCTTCACTGAGACCCTAGAACTGACTTCTCCTGCAAACTGGGCACTTCATCTACAATATTTCTTCTTTCTTGATTATGTTTTCAACCCGTCTGAACTGACTCCCTCCTTTAAACTTATGCTAAAATGACCCATCCTAAAAATAACTACCTTAACTCTTCACCATCCCAGTAGCTTGAAAGAGAAATTTGTTGTTTATCTTCATTTCTTAATCCCTATTACAACGTGATTTCTGCTTCTACCATGGCACGGGAACTGCCCCACTGGGCTTACCACAGCAACTCAGGTCTTCAAATGTTGAAATGGTCCATCCCTATCAGCAAAACCAATTATGTGCCTTAATATTTGATATTCGTTAACAATTCATATATGCTAATGCATAAATATATTATGCATACTATAAAATATAAACCAAAATAAATATTTTAAAAGATGATTTAAATATAGAAGTTAGGATATTTTCCCGACAGATAGTCTCTTGCATAGAAAGTCTCTGCATGGATAATCTCTTTGGCCTAGTTACTGATTTTAATATAATTGTTGCCAATTTATTGATATAACTTAAGGTGATAAAATACTTCTTTTTTTTTTAGTACTAAGGATTGAACCCAGGGTCTCATGTATGCTAGGTTCTACCATTGAGCTACATCCCTAGACTTTTTTAAATTTTACTTTAAGATAATGTCTTGCTCAGTTGCCCAGGATGGCCTTGAACTTGCAATCCTCCTGCCTCAGCCTCCAGAGTAGCTGGGATTACAGGTATGTGCCACTGTGCCTAGCTAGTAAGTTCCAAGTGTACAACTCAATGAGTTTAGACAAATATTTATTTATTACCACCAGAGGTGTAATACAGAATGTTTCTCCAATCCCCCCAATATTCCTCACCTCTCTTTGCAGTGAACCCCTTACCTCTATTCCTGGTCCCCAGCAACCCACAATATGTTTTTTTATCAGTGCAGTTTTGCTTGTGCTAGAGTTTCCTTTGAATTAAATCACAGTAGGTATTTTTTGATGTCTGGCTTCTTTTCCTTGCTGTGATGTTTTGGGGACTCACTCATGTTGCTGCATATATTGGTATTTTGTTTGCTTTAGTTCTTCCACAGTAATCTACTCTATGAATGTCCCATAATATGTTTATTCACTTACCTATTGATAGACATGTAAGTGGTTTGTAGGCTTTGGCTATCGTGACAAAGGCTGCCATGAACTTTAACATATAAGTCTGTAAATAAATTGTTTTTATTCCTCTTGGGTAAATACCTAGGAATAGGATTTCTGAGTCATGTAGTAAATGTATGTTTAATTTTATAAAAAAGACTGACAATCTGTTTTGTAAAGTTCCTATACATTTTGCATTCTCATCAATACTGTATGAGGTTTCCAGTTGCTCCCACAGCCTTGCCAACACTTAATATTGTCAGCTTTTTTTAGTTCTTCAAGGAAATGGACAGTGGTTTCTCATTGTGTTTATTTGCCATCAATAGTTCCTCTTTCATGAAATGTGTCTTTTTATCCACTTTATTTTTATCAAGTTCTTTCTTCATGTATTTGAGTTGTGAAAGGTCTTGTTATGCATACATCTTTTTAAAATGTGTGTATTTAAGGGATACAACACAAAGTTATGTGATATGTTTAGATAATAAAATGGTGAAGCAAATGGATGTATTCATCATATAACAGTTATTCTTTTTCTTTCTTTTTTTTTTAAGGAAACAGCAACTAAAATTTACTCATTTAGTAGGAATCCCAAATGCAGTATAGTTCGATTAACTATGAACTTGATGTTGCATATTAGATCTCTAGACTTGTTCATTCTTTTTCATGTTTGCTACTTTATATTCTCTAACATTTACTGTCTCCTCACACCAGTATTTTATTCTCTATTTCTGTATATTTAACCTCTTTTTTTTTTTTTTAAAAGGTGAAATGGCACAATATTTGTCTTTCTGTGCCTGGCTTATTTCATTTAGTATAATGACCTCCAGGTTCATTCATGTTGTGCCAACTGGTGGGATTTCTCTCTTTTTCTTAAGCTGAATACTATTTTGTTGTGTGTATGTGTGTGTATTCTATATGTCTTTTATCATATATATGTTTTGCAAATATTCTTCCCATTATGTAGGTTGGTTTTTCTTTTTCCTTTTTTGGGGGATGCGGGAGGGAGGCAGGGGAAGCAGTGTCCTTTGAAGAGAAAAACTATGGTTTAATTTTGATGAAGTCCAATTTATTGATCTTATTCTTTTAATGGTTTGTGTCCTTTTAAAACAAATCTTTGCCTTACCTAAGTTTATTTAGCTTCTGTCCTATGTTTTCCTCTCAACTACAACTTAGCTCTTTCATTTAAGTGTATGATAGATTTTGAGTCAGATTTGTTTGTGGTGTAAACTAGGACGTTTCTCTGTTTTTGCAAGTGGCTGTATAGTGCCTATACTGTTTGTTCAAGGGTCCTTTTGCCATTGAACTACCTTTGCATTTTAGTTAAAAATCAGTTGCTCATAAATATATGAATCTATTTCTAGAGTCATTGTGTTCCATTCATCTATATGTCATTTTATCCCCCAAAGTTTAGAAATCAGAGTGCACTCCTCTAATTTTTTAATTAAAATTGAGTAGCTCTCTCTGCTCGTTAATACATGCTTAAATCTATCAACTTGCTATTCGTTTCCTATTTATCACGTCTGCATTTTTTGTTCCTTTTTTCTCCCTTCTGGATTCTTTTGTTCATTATTTCCTTTTTTAACAACTCTATCGAGGCACAATTTACATACCATAAATTTCACTTCCTTTAAATATACTACTCAATGAGTTTTAGTGTATTTCCACAGTTGTGCAACCATCATGACAATCCAGTTTTAGAATATTTCTATTATTCCAAAAAATTCCTCTGTGCCTGTTTGTTGTCAATATGATTGCATTTTATCTCCTTTATTGAGTTAATTAGCTGTACTTCTTTTTATTTTTTGAGAAAGTCTTCTAGGATTTTCAGTGTAAATCTTTATCACAAATTGTCTGGGAGTAATATCATACCACTTAATACACCTTAACACACCTTACAACAGTGTATTCCCACCCTTTCCTGCTTCTTGGCCTTTTTACTGTTGTTATCATTAATTTATTTCTACATGTGCTATAGACCCCTTAAGACATTGTTACCGGTTTTCCTCTAAACACTCACTTCTCTCTCTCTGGTTTGTTGTTGTCATTGTTGTTTGGTACTGATGATGGAACCCAGGGCCACTTTACCACTGAGCTACATCTCTAGCCCTTTTAATTATTTTTATTTTATTTTGAGCCAGTGTCTCATTAATTTGCTAAAGCTGGCCTCAAACTTGTGATCCTCCTGCCTCAGCCTCCCCAGTAGCTGGGATAACAGGTGCTATGCACCACACCCGGCTCCCTTTAATATTTCTGATAATGGTGGTTTGTTTGTTATGAATTCTTTCTACATTTGAAAATTTTGCCTGTTTTTGGAGAATACTTGTGCTGGGTGTAGAATTCTAAGTGAATAGTTTCTTTCTTTCTTTTTCTTTTCTTTCAGCACTTTGGTTTGTACTGGTTCTGGTGAGAAGTCTGCTGCCAATTTTTATTCCTCTTTGTCCTTTTTCCCTGGCTAAATTAAAAAGTTTTCTCCCTGTCACTCGTTCATTATAACCAGTGTAATACCATATGCCGTGGTGTAGTCTTTTTTGTTTCTCTGAGATTTCTTAAGTATATTGTATCTGTGGGATTTTAGTTTTCATCAAACTTGGAATATTTTTTGGCCATCATTTTTTTTTTCAGATATATTTTTTACCCCCTACTCCCATCTTTTTGGTTCTTACTTTGCTTTGTTTGGTGCTGGGGATTGCTCAGTTGCCCAGGCTGGCATTGAATTTGCAATCCTCCTGACTTAGCTTCCTGAATAACTGGGATTACAGGTATGTGCCACTGTGCCCAGCTGGTAAATCCCAAGTGACAACTCAATGAGTTGAGACAAATATTTAAAGTTTTATAACTACTACCAGAGGCATAATACAGAATGGTTCCCTAATCCCCCCAATATTCCTCATCTCCCTTTGCAGTGAACCCTTGGGCATGCAAGGCAAGTGCTCTGCCATTGAGCTACAACCCCAGTCCCATCTTCTTGGTGTTTAGATTCCAATTAGAAGTATCTTCGCCTACTTAATGTGCTGTAGCTTCCTGATATTCTGCTCATTTTTTTCAGTGTTTTTTTTTTCCTATCTATATTTCATTTTAGGCTGGGCACAGTGGCACACACCTGTAATCCCAGCAGCTCAGGGGGCTAAGGCAGGAGGATCAGGAGGTCAAAGCCAGCCTCAACAAAAGTGAGGTGGAAGCTCAGTGAGGTGAGATTCAGTGAGACCCTGTCTCTAAATAAAATACAAAATAGGGTAGGAATGTGGCTCAGTGGTTGAGTGCCCCTGAGTTCAATCTCCAGTACCCTCCCATAGAGTTGTTAAAAAAGGAAAAATAAAGAGGGCCCACACAGAACCCATCTTGATGAGGATGGCAGTGGTGGCCATATCCAGATTGTTGGGCAGTAGGAATGTTCTGCAAACACAGACCCAACTCAGAGCTGTAAACTACAGAGTCTGTTTCTGGTGGTATTAGAAAGGTCTGGGATGGATTTGGTGCTTGCTCCCAGTCACTGACCTTGGTTCTCTGGCTCTAGGGCAGTTCTGTGAATAGCCACATATTCTTTAGTAAATTTCCTTATCTACTTGACTTAGCCAGAATTGCCTTGTTTTTTCTACAAGTGAGAGTGCTGATTGATATGTACAACACCTGGATGTGTGGACACTTCAAAATAATGAGTCCCAAACAAAACTCACTACATTCCCCCAAAGGCCTACATCTCTTACGTTCCTCACCTCCTGCAGAGACCCTCAGCACTTACTGGATTTATGCAACTGGAAACCACGGAGTGACTTGCCATTCCTCTTTATCCTGGTGCCAAGTATTCATCAAGAAAGGGCCTGCCAGCCGAGGTGCCATAGCACACACCTGTAATTCCAGTGGCTGAGGCAGGAACATCACGAGTTCAAAGCCAGCCTCAGCAGCAAGGCCCTAAGCAACTCAGTGAGACCCTCTTTCTAAATAAAATACAAAAAAATGGGCTGGTGATGTGGCTCAGTGGTTGAGTGCCCCTGGGTTCAATTCCCACTTTTAAACAAAACAAAACAAAATGCTAAAGAGAAAAAGGTCCTGCCTCCTCTGCAGGCTCTGTGGCTTCTCACCTTGATCTTGGTACAGCCTCAAAGCTGGTCTTCCTGCCATTCTCCTACAGACATGCAGAGAAAGAAACTGAGAAGGTCCCATATGGCTTGTGAGGGCAAAGATGAGGACAAAACAGAAAAGGCAGGGAGGTGGGTGAGAACAGATTGAAACTGGAGAAAGTTATGCTTAGCATAGGAGAGAAAAATCTCCCACCAAGGGTTTGAACAGAGAAAGAGTAAAAAATACAATTCAGTACTCCAGCCCCCATTCAGTACTCGTTTTACACGGATTCCATATGTGCATGTTCGCTTACTTGCTGAAATTTATTTGTAACCCCCAACATCACTAATCATGACACCTTTATGGTCATTCTCAGTCATGCTCAGAGCACCAGAAAACTGAGTTACCTGATGCATGTGATCCTGTGGAGAGGGTGAGGTGCTCGGCCTGCGTGTCTCAAAGTGCTGGGGATCAAAGCCAGAGCCTCCTGCAAGCTGGGCAAGCGTTCTTCCAGTGAGTTACATCCCAACCCTCAGTTCTCAGACTATGATCAATTGTCCTTTTAGTGGTCTTTGGCCACGTTTTCCACATTTTTTTTGTGTGTGTGTGTGCTTTTTTTGGGGGGAAGGGTACAATTTTGCTGTTCAAAATGGTCCCTAAGTGTGGTGCTTGGTGTTCCAAACTCAAGAAGACTGTGATGTGCCTTATGGGGAAAACCTGCATGCGAGGTGAGCTTCCTTTAGGCACAAGTTCCAGCACTGTTGGCTGAGTTGAATGCCTATGAATCAATGCTATTGATTAAATAAGATGTCTTTGAACAGAAGCACACATAAGGCAAGTCTATATGTTGAAGAGTTGACAAAAATGTTTTGACTAGATGCTCACAGGAACCTCATCTGGTGTTATCCCTTGTAGCATTGATTTAGTATTCCCTAGTTTAGTGTTTGTGGTGACTCTATAAAATAAAAGTATTGCCAATGATGGAAACTGACTGGGTTTTTTGGTTCACATTCAGTCCCTGGCTGCTTAACAGTGCTTAATATGGGAAAGAGGAAGTGGCTTCATTTTATCCCCAGGTGAACTTTTCTAGGAAATGATGGTGTCAGATTCAGTTACGGAAGCAGTAAGAGATAAAATATTCTAAGAGATGCCTTACAGGGAACTAGCTTCTATAATTGTGGGGTTGGGTAAGTGATCCGAAAAATTTGCAGGGCAAGGTCTCAGGAAGGGAAGATCTTATGGGCATGGCTGAAGCATGTCGGAGAGCCAGAAAGGGAGAATTTGGGGAAGGAAAAGCCACTGTGGATCCCCCTTTCAAGGGCTCAGTTCCTTTTCAGGGCTCACCTCAGTGGTTTGAGCCCACCAAAGATCATCTCCCTGTTTGAATGTCAACTGATTAGGGCCTTTAATCACATCTATAAAATCTCTTCACAGCAGCACATGGATTAGGGTTTGATTGCACAATGTGGAGAAGGTATCTGTATGATGAATAACGATGGCCACCCCTCTCTGTCTTTGTCCTCTTATCTAAAGTCCTTACATCAAAACAGCACAGAGAGGCACCACATATAGGCTTTAAGGCAAGTTAGTTTCTAGGAGTGGATGCTGAGTTCTGCATGAGTGAAGTCAGATGATTTCATCCACAGCCAGGGGGGTTCCACTAGACTCCCGTCTCTTTCCTGGGACAAGGCACCATTTCACACGTCTTCCCTGTGAAGGTACTTGGAGCATCCTCATTTTACAGGTGGAGAAACCAGAGTACAGAGAAGTTAACTAACTCTATTAAATGACGGAACCAAGATCTGAACCCAGGCAGGCTGGAGCCAGAGACGATGCTCTTAATCTTCACACTGTGCTGATCTTAAGCTGGCACTGAAACAGTTAAGTTTCTCCATGTTTAAAAGGGTGGGGTCTGTACAAGGACCACATGGTCCTTGTTTTTGTGGCAATAGGAGGTCATATACCCTTGTTGGGGATATGGTGTCCCTTGTAAGCTCTGGAATCTTAGACTCTACTTCAGAGGCTTTTTGCATGTGCCACTTAGAGTCCCCTGAAGTATGTAAACCTCAAAACCATGCCGATTCTCCATTTGTCCACCTTTGGGCTTTATTCCACAAAGTCACCCAGATTTGTGTTCTGAGGCTTCAGCTCCATCTCTAGGTGAGCTTCCCACCGAACCTTCCTGTCACTCTGCCCTACTCGTTCATGCATCTAAGCAGCCAGTGTTTCCACATTTACTGTGCACCAGGTACTGCGGCAGGTGTGGAGGATGTAGCCACTAAGGGGATTAACTCTCAGCACTTTCAATGTTTACGTTCCCATGTCCCAGAGAAAAAGCCTGGGGAGCAGGATGGCTCCATAAACAAGCCAGGCCCACCATGCCCTGCTTACTGTCTTTGCTCCTCATTCAGCAGATATTTGCAAGAGTATATGGTTTTCCTTTGGTAGATGAACATATTACACCACTTTCACATCAGTAAAAGTCCCTCTTCATCAACCTCCTTACCTCTTTCCCCCATCCACCTCCCACTTTACTCCAAAGATGACCATTCTAAGCCATCTCCTGTTTACTTTTCTAGATCTTTCTCCCATGCATTTATAAACAAATAGGATTACATTGTGTTTGAAAATATTTATAATTGTACATAATAGTCATTTCATAATGCTTATTGATGGCTGTCTGGATGAGCCGGTTTGCACGTGTGTTTCTCCCCAGTTACCTTGCTCCCCTCCCTGATGCTGTACCCTTCCCAGGTAGCCTGGCTCAGCAGATAAGGAGAGTAACATCTGAATTCTTGTCTTTTTCCTGTGAACCACATTGGCTGAATACGGACATATAATCTTGCTGTCTGTGTGGTCAGCTTGGGGTGCCATAGGCTGGGTGGATTCAACAGCAGAACTTCTTGAAATTGTGAAGGTGGAAGTCCAAGGTCAAGATGGCAGCACAGCCAGGTTTCTGTTGAGGGATCTCTTCCTGGCTATCAGATAATCTCCTTCTCACTGTGTCCTCATGTAATGATGAGAATTTGATTGATTATTGATCTGGGGATCCTTCTCTTCTATGATATCAGTCCTATTGAATTAGAGCTTTACCCTTATGATCTCATTTTGCCTAGACCTTATCACCAGATAGAGTCAGATGAGTGGTTAGTATGTGAATTTGGAGGGACACGTGTGTTATCCATGATGTCTTTCCTTACCTCAGAGCCACTGCACACTGAGCTGGGATGCTCCAGGGCCCCTGGGTGAAGCCTCCGTCCCCAGTGGGTGTGCTCTGGGATGTTTGTTGACACATGCATTTCTGAGAGAAGAACCACTTGCCCTGAGATTTGAGGGAAGCTGAGGGCCTCCGAGTGGCTTCCATCACTAGCATTCCATTTGAATTAGTGGAAACTTCAACCACCACTTTGTGAATGGTTCCAGATGTGTAGGCTTGGGGAGAACAAGATCTCTGGAAAGTCATCTTAAAATTGAAAGTTCAATTACACTTGGGGTGGGGGACAGTTACCATCACTTAAGGATCAAAGAAGGGGAGACGGTACCATCATAGGAGGCCTCCAGCCGGTTTACATGGTGGGGGTGGTGGCTCAACCTTCGGCCTGATAAAACAAGTGGATTGCTGAAGCCAATTAATGAAGCTCATCCCTTGGCTCAAATCTTGGTTGGTTTTAACAGCTCAGAAGGACAAAGAACGAAGGAAATAGAGTCCACACAGAGTTACTTAGAAGAAACAACAGTTCACTAGGGGATTTAAGGGCTTTCAAAGGAGGAACTGTCAAAGGCCCACACGGAGATTCTGTTGTGGGGACAGTGAGTCTCCAGAGACGCTGAGAGAGTTTCTGCATTGGTTCAGACGCCGGGATGAAAGACTGGGAAGCAGGGCTTTAGGGTAGATGGCACGGATGACGTTTGTGGAGGAAATATTGGGGGAAATGAGCTCCTGGCTTGATGTGGTGAGAATGCTCGTAAGCCGGTCATGCACGATGACAGCATGTATTACCCAGCAAGGAGCGGCTGGCGCGATACCATGGAACTGTGTGGCAAAGGGCACTGCAGAGTTAGGTCTTCAAGGAGCAGAGAATTGAGTGAGAGGAGGCAGAAGGCCAAGGAGGTGAGGCTGGCTGCCTGCTCTCCTTGTGGGTTGACCTCGAGTCACCCTGAATGTGAACTTAGGAGCAGTTGTTAGTGTGAGAAGTTCATATCAAGAAGTGGCAGGAAGGACAATTATTGTGCACCGTTGGGCAGTGAGGGAACCATTCTGGTTATGATCCTTGTAATCAGACAAACTGCAGCACTTTCTGCAGGCAATTTATAATCTTTCCAAACCTCAGTTTTCTCATCTGTAAAGGTGGATAAATATAGTACAGTCAGCCATATCCATGGGTTCCACAATCACAGATTCAACCAACCATGAATGAAAAGTACTTCAAAAAAATAGCATCTGGAGCTGGGGATGTGGTTCAGTGGTAGAGTGCTTGCCTAGCACGCCTAGGGCCTTGGGTTCAATCTCCAGCACTGTAAAAAAATTAAATAAATAAATAAGCATCTGTACTGAACATGCACAGACTTTTTTATGTCCTTATTCCTTAAACAATATAGTGTAATAATTTAATAGCATATTACATCAGATTAGGTATTACAAGTAATCTAGAGATGACTTGAAATATACAAGAGGATGCATATAAATGTTATGCAACTACTGTGCTACTTTATATAAAGGATTTGAACATCTGAGGAGACCCACAGGTGTCCAGAACCAATTCTCCTTGATACTGAGCCATGACTAACTCCATCCACCATGTAGGGCTGTTGAAAGAACTAAGTGGAGAAACACCTGCAAAGGGCTGGCTTAGTCATGGTAAATGCTTAATAAATGTTAGCTCTCATTATCATGGTTAAGCAAAACAACTTGTGCCCTTATGATAAGGAAGGACACTTATTTTATTTTCTCAAGTCTGAAAGAATAGACATGTGGAGAAAGAAATGACTAGAACGCAGGGGCAGTCCAATGGATTTGGGCCAGAGTCACTCAGGACAGGGCATGAAGAGTCCTCAAGCAGCGGCAGTAGTATTTTCAAGCTAGGAGGCTTGGATTGAGCAACATGGATATGGGGTGGCTGAAAGGGAGAAAAGAAAGAAAAGGAGGGAATTTTATATCCCTGTTACCCCGACTATCTCCCACCTGGGTAAAGCAGCCACTGTGTGCAGTATGCCCCGTTAGATATGGGATAGCATGGAAATGGATGGGCCCACCAGTGCTCCCATGGAAGTCACTAGACACACTGTCAGGGTTGACTTTGCATCACTAGGTGCAGCAGTGATGTAAAGAACTAAACACAGCACATGGGCAGGGTCACAAATCCAGCACAGGCCTAGTTCTGTCCCGTTGAAGGCCTCTGGAACTTTATCTCTAACAAATTTAAATGCTACTTCTCCTACTGCACTGTTCTAGGTGCTCCATACACACCAATCCCAGAGCTTAGTTTCAGAAGCATGTAAATAGGGAGATCATTCAGGAAGCTTCAGTGATATCTCAGGTGAAAAGGGATGAGCTGGGGAGTGGGCAGTAGGATTGCTAAGAGGGGACATATGCAGAGGCAATGACAAGATTGAGGAATACAGGGGAGGAACCCCTTGGTTCTAGCCTGCATGACCAGAAGCCTTTTCTGAGGAGCTGGGGCACACTGAAGGAATTTGGACTAGTGGTTCTCACATTTTGGAGTGTTTCAAAGTCAACTGCAGAGATTGTGAATACTGCAGATACCTAGGCCCCAACCCCATTCCTGCTGAATCTATGCCCTCCAGGGCAGGGCTAGGAATCTACCTTTCTAGCAGGTATCCCAGGGGCCTCTTCTGAAGGTGATCCATAAATCACACCTTAAGCTGATCTAGAGAAAATAAACATTCTTAGCTTTGGTCCTACAGAAAGCAGAGCCAGGCAAGGGCTCAGGTGCTAATACATCTGGACAGTGAAACTCCAGGATGGGGTGAGCAAGGCACAGGAAGATGCAGGAGGATACTGGGTTTTCATGCTGGCCGCCATTGCAAAATACATCATGAAGGATGGGGCAGGTGTCAGCATGTGTGGCTGCTCTCTGCAGGGGGAATCATATCTCAGCATGATTGGAGGGAGAAGGAGATGGAACTATTTGGATTTCTAGCCCACCATGCCCTGATCTCTACTTCCCATTGGTAAAATTCACCCCTGGGAATTAATTCTATCACCTTGCAGGGTTGGGCCACCTATCCTCTCAGTGATGTGTCTTAAGAAGCCTAGATCTCAGCTGGGTGGAGTGGTGCATGCCTGTAATCCCAGCTGCTCTGGAGGCTGGGGCAGGAGGATCACAAGTTCAAAGCCGGCCTCAGCAACTAAGAGAGGCCCTAAGCAACTTAGTGAGACTGTGGCTCAAAATAAAATATAAAAAGGGCTAGGGTTGTGGGCTCAGTGGTAGAGTGCTTGCCTCGCATGTGTGAGGCATTGGGTTCGATCCTCAGCACCACATAAAAATAAATAAAATAAAGGTATTTTAAAAAGTTATTAGATATATAAATAAATAAGCAAGTAAAAAGAGTTGAGGATGTGGCTTGGTGGTTAAGTGTCTTTGGGTTCAATTCCTGGTAGCTCCCCGCCCCCACACACACACCCAAATAAAGAGAAGCAGCAGCCAGATCTCAGACCCCTGGAAGTAGAGGGTCAACCAGGGCAGATGGGATGCTGGCCAGAGAGCAAGGAAGAAGGCTGCATGGAGGGCATATGGGAAGGTGCACAGGTTGGTTCCCCAATAAAGAAGGTTGGGTAATGTGGATGGGCAGTTCTATAATGAATTGCAGTTTTGAAGCTGGATATTAAGAAGGAAGATTTCTAGGGACATTATCTAATTGGAATATTCATCAAGGAACTAAGAAAGGAAGCTTAGGATTTTCACCCGTAGAAAACATCTTTCAATTTTTCTTTATTTGTGTTTCTGTCCTTAGAACAACTTTAGTAATAGAAGAACCTGGTTATCAGATGATGCATGCGAGCAGTGGCAGTGTTTTGCAAAAGGAGACCGCATAAATTTAAGGTATCATGTGTTTATTTTATATCCTGAATTAACTTTCCACCTCCCTAGTCCAAAGGTCTAATAAAAGGTTGCACTTGGGCTGGAGACTGAAGGAGTTTGTGTCTCATCCAAACTCCCACAGCTTTTTCTTTGAAAACCTGTAAATTCCTATGACAATCTAAAAGGGACATAAAAATAATAATTGTAATTCTTGAGGGCTGCCAACTGCATACTGGGTTCCAGAGGGTAATAGCTTTTCTTCACATTTACATGAAGATTTCCATCTGTGTTACCAGAACTTGGCTAACTTCATACACTGGCAAATGGCATTAATCTGTCTTAGAAATAAGGGGAATTTAGTCACCACAAGTTAAAATAACTGATCCTGTCAGATAAGGAGTCTGCAAGAAATAGATGATTAGGGTTATTTTCTACTACCATCCTGACCCATTTAAAAATATTTCAGAGCTGGGCACAGTGGTGGTGCATGCCTGTAATCCCAGAGGCTCGGGAGGCTGAGGCAGGAGGATCACAAGTTCAAAGCTGGCCTCAGCAACTTAGTAAGGCCCTAAGTAATTCAGCAAGACCCTGTCGCTAAATAAAATATTTTAAAAGGCCTGAGGATGTAGCTCTGTGGTTAAAAGCCTCTGGGTTCAAGCCCTGGTACTACTACTACTATTAATAATAATAATAATAATAATAATAATAATAATAATAACAACAACAATATTTTTTTCTCAGGTAAGCCCAACATAGTGGTAGATGCCTGCAATCCCAGCTACTGGGGAAGTTGAGGCAGGAGGATCACTTGAGCCCAGAAGTGGGAGACAAGCTTGGGCAACATAGTGAATCCTTGTTTCCTAAAAAGTTAATAAAAATAAAAGTAAAATCAGGTGGCTGGGAGATCTGACCCTAGGAAGAACTATTCCCTGATCATTGTAAAGATAATTCATAACTCAGTTGTGAGAAATTGATTTAGATTTTTTGCATGTTTGTTGGAGGCAGAATGTAAAAAATTGCAACTGCTTTTAATGCAACCCAACTACTTGTGAAGATAAGGAAAGGCTGGGTGAGATGTGCAGGGCACTTCTGACTTGAGGTAGAAGTTAAAGCCTGGCGAGTGAGCAAGGCAGAGGATAAGGGTCCCTAGGCAATGGGGGATCAAATTAAGTGAAGAAAAGATCTTGAGCAAGGCATGGTGGCACACGCCTGTAATTCCAGCTGCTTCTTGGGAGGTTGAGGCAGGAGGATTGCAAGTTTGAGCCTCAGTAACCTGTCTCAGAATAAAATTTAAAAATGGGGTTGGGGATGTAGCTCAGTGGTAGAGTGCTTGCCTAGCATGTGGGAAGCCCTGGGTTCAATTCCCAGTGAAAGAAAGAAAGGTTTTATTTTGTTTTTTAGCAGCTGAAAGGACAAATGGGGACTAGGAAGAAGTAAGATGTTAGTGTCAATCAAAGAAATAAAGAAGTTAGGAGGGAGATTATTACAGAAGGTGAAGATCAGCCATGCAAAAATTGGTTGGCAGGATATTTGCTGTACAGAAAATGAGAGAAGACTATTGGCTGTATGTTTGAGAGGGAGATTGCTTATTGATTCCTGGATCTATAATGTCCAGTCAAAAAGACTATATTGAACCACACACATACAGGGCATTGGGACATCAAGAGTTTGTCTCATTGCTGTGTGACATCCTTCCTCCATGGACCTTCATATACATACCTGTTTAGAAAAAGTCGACAAAGATGTTTGAATCTTTGTCCCTGAGGTCTCTTCCAGCTCTAGAATTCTTTGCTTCTGGGTCAAGATCTCCAGGACTCCACAAAGCAAGAGTGTTCTTTGTAGGCTGGGTCAAATGCCCATCTTTGAAGCAAACACTTTGGCTAGATTGAGGTACAGCCCTGCCTCAATATTGTCCACTGGGGTCTGGGATGACGTAACCAGGAGACTGAGGGATGGATTCTGGGTAGCTAAAAATTAATACCAGACTTTTACAGGCTTTGTGACACATAGGAAGAGACAGGAGGATCTGATCCAAACAAGAAAAGGCCAGAGGGTCAAGAAAGAACTCTAATCCAGAGATGGCCCAGATTGACATGTCCAGGGTGGCCTCTCTCTACCTGCTCAGAGTGCCCTTTGTTCCAGCAGTGACTCAGGGATTTTGGAGCGCCCCCGGTGCACAGTTACTTCCAGGAGACTGGGGGGGGGGGGGGGG
>NW_026000026.1:73684337-73737944 GCF_001458135.2 Marmota marmota marmota
GGGGGGGGGGGGGAGTGCTCCCCTTCCTGTTTAGGATTAGGCTCCTAACCCCTCCTCCCACACAGGCCATATGTTCATTCTGAGCCTTAGCAACCAGCCAGAAAAAGCCCTTTGTGTTTTCTTGGCAAAACGAGGGCCCAGTAATTAAAGT
Source organism: Marmota marmota marmota (assembly GCF_001458135.2). Lineage (NCBI taxonomy): Eukaryota > Metazoa > Chordata > Mammalia > Rodentia > Sciuridae > Marmota > Marmota marmota. The sequence goes on from NW_026000026.1 coordinate 73,684,489, forward strand.
CCATATGCAAAGCTGCTACCTCCAGCGCACACCGAGGTCTTTTAATTAGTATGTAATTGGTCAGAGAGGTACTATCAAACAGCTCCCAGTCTGGCCGGCTGCAAACTCAGTGTTTGAAAAGTCCCAGACCAGAGAGGGATAATAAATGCTTTAAGTCCCATCTGTTGGAATGATTTGTTTAAGGTATAAATTTCTGTTCTGTTACTATTTTTAAAAATTCTGCTTGTAGCATTTCTTCAAACACTTTAACAAGTATTCCTCGGAGGTAGGAGCTTAAGGAAGTGAACTAGAAGAAGGCTCCGGAAAAATCCATGTGTTTCCCTTCAAAGAAAGTCATGTAATGCGGTGGGGGTGGAGGGGGAAAGAGGTGAGCTGGACATTCGGTTTGCGTGGCTTGTCAGGAACTCTGGGGTTTGTCCTTCCGTGAAAATGACATCCAGGGACATCTGCCCCACTGCAGTCCGTGCTCTTTGCAGTGACCAGCACCCCTGATGTCTCGCCTTCAGCCTTGTCCTGCGTGTGTGTGTGTGTGTGTGTGTGTGTGTGTGAGAGAGAGAGAGAGACAGAGAGAGAGAGAGAGAGAGAGAGAGAGAGAGAGAGAGTCTGTCTTGATATGAGGAAGGACTTTGAATTCAGCTTGGTAAACAAAGGCCAGCAGCTGTGGAGAAGCAAAGGGACCCAGAAGCCCAGAGGAAGGATGTCATTGCTCTCAAGAAGCCATGGCAGAGTTAGAGCTCAGTGCCTCTTGCCAGGCATCTCCAAGTGACTTGCTTTTGTTTGACCAACATCTTGCGGAAGAAGGAAGGTGGAAGAAGGAACGTGGCTGAGCCCCTTCCAGGTTCTTTTTGTTCACTCAGCCCTTTAGGAAAAGCTGGAATCAAAACTCAGAGCTTAGCCCCAGGTGTAGTGGTACAGGCCTATAATCCCAGCACCTCACGAGGCTGAGGCAGGAGGATCACAAGTTCGAGGCCAGCCACAGCAACTTAGACCCTGTCTTAAAATAAAAAACATAAAAAGGCCGGGGATGTGGCTCATTAGCAGAGTACTTGCTTTAGCATGTGTGAGGCCGTGTGTTCAATCCCAGGACTGCAAAATACAAACAAACAAAAAAATTCCAAACTCAGAAGCAGAGTAGAATGGTAATGGCCATGGCTGGGAGATGGAAAGACCTTGGCTAAGGGACACAGACTTTCAGTTAAGGTATGCATGAATTTTGAGGATCTGATGTACAGCGTGGTGGGACTATAGTTAATAGTACTGTGTGAAATTTGCTAAGATGGTAGAGTTTAAGCATTCTTACCAAAATAACAAAAACAGCAAAAAAAAAAAGCACAAAAAGTAACCGTGTGAGGTGATGGGTGTGTTCATTAACTTGAGTGTAGTCATCTTTTCAATATGGTGTGTGTGTGTGTGTGTGTGTGCATTTTTACATCAAACCATTACATTGTACTCTTTAAATACATATAACTGTATTCGTTAGTTAGACTCAATAAAGTCGAAAAGAATAAACAAGAAAAAACTGAAGGTTTAGACACACAGGCTGCTGGAAGGCTCCCATGCCTACCGGGTTGGCCCCTTCTGGTTGTAGAAGTGAGGAGAGGGGTGGCCGTGCCTGGAGGTGGCCGTGACAGTAAGTACCTGTGTGGGGAGGGCGGTGGGGAGTGGGCTCCTATAAGGTCTGCGTGGCCTTGGTGGGGGCTTCTCACTCTCTCTTCATAAGCACTAAGGTTCACAGCACAGTTGCCTTGGGGACCTTCTCTCTTTCCTCTTGTCTCCCCACTCTGGAGGGGTAAGAGAAGGCCTGCTTTTGCCCTGTCTGTGCCTCCTCCCGGAGGCTGAGAAGTCACTGGACTCAGGCCTGGACCTCCTTAGAGAGGCCTGACTGACGGCCCTTCTTCCTGTCCATTCCTTCATTCCCTTCCTTTTATTCCCTTGGGTGCACCAATTTCTGCCTGGCTGGAGAGGGTCTGGGGAGGGGCCTGCATTTATTCCGTTCTGTCCCCTTTTTCTTGCTTACTTGCATTGCAGTGGTGGCCGTTTTTGGGTATAGGTGATTGAACCCCGGGGCAATTAACCACTGAGCCACATCCCAAAGACAGCTGCCCTCCATCTTTTTTTATTTTTTTAATTTTGGGACAGGGTCTTGCTAAATTGCTGAGACTGGTCTTGAACTTCCTGCCTCAGCCCCCTGAGTTGCTGGGATTACAGGCTGTGCCTGGATTACCTCTGTGCCTGGCTTTTTGTGGTTTTTTTTTTTTTTTTCAATTTTTATTTTTTTGCAGTACTGGGGATTGAACCCAGGGTACTCTAAAACTGACTACATCCCCAGTCCTTTTTTATTTTGGAACAGGGTCTTGCTAAGTTGTCCAGGCTGGCCTCAAACTTGTGATCCTCCTGCCTCAGCCTCCCGAGTGGGGCACCACAGCTCTCTACCTGTGCTTGGCTCTTGATGGAGGCTCCGACTGGGGCCTGAGAGTGGGCCTTCAAGGAAGGACTTTTGGGCACTCCTGCTTCCCTAGCCCAGTAGTGGTGCTGGCGCTTGCTGCCAAACCCAGTCAAAAAGTGTGGTTTTGCCTGCTTTGTTCTCTGTGCATCCCCTTCTCCTAGGGAGCTTATGGGGAGGGGTTGCCAAACTGTGGCCTGAGTTTTCTGTGTCTTGGCCAATCCTTCTCTGTGCTGGTACGCTACCCTCTCATTCTTTCAGTCTCTGTTCATGGGCCCAGGGCGCACCTTTGAGTGGACAGACTGGGTGAAGGGAATGGGGTCTCAAGGGGAGGGGATGGGAAGAATTCCCAGCTAGTGCCATGGCGCTCTCAACAGGGAAGGGGGGATGGAGATGGAAGCATCTGTGTAACACAGGCTGGAAATGGGGAAAGGGAGGCGGGGAGAGCTGTGGGAATCGACAAGAAAGGGAAGTCGGAGAGTCTGGCTTGGAGACGGAAGAGAAAAGTAGTGATGGTTTAAAATACCATGTTTAACATAAATTAAAGGGGATGTAGGCTAGAATCTGGAGTAAATGTTATTTGTCTGACACTTAAATCCTTGCTTCCAGAACACTCTCATTGCAAAATTACAGTATTTCAGGCTTTGGTTGTAATGCCATATGAATAGATCTTAGTTTAGAAGAATAATTGATTAGCCCTCTGGGGGAGTTATTTATAGTCATTTCCTTGTTGTAACATTTGAAACAAAGTTTGATTTAGAAAATCCCTAGTATCATCTTGTATCATTCCTGATTAAACTAAAGAACCTGGCTGGATGATTTGCCCTGTGCAGTGCAGTTTATAATCTAGGGACGGTTCCAGCCCGCCAACACAGAGTAGGTTTCTTTGTGGCTTGTCTGCACCTGCCGGAGATCTGGTGTACCTCTTAAAGTCACAAGGCAGCTATTAGCCACCAACTGACACAAAGATTATAGGTTAAACTCTGAATTGGTTTAAACGGTGTCATATGTCTACCAGGGCTGAGAGCAAGGTGGGGGGGCGTATGTTTGGCAAATGGGGGAAGTCCCTGTGGCTAGGGGAGGAAAGTCTGAGTATTAACAACAGTTCCACACAGTGAGAACCAGAGGCGGGCGGACTTGTTGAAAAGGCCCTGAATCAGGGAAGGTTTTGAATCCTGACTGTGTCACCCAGGTGAGCCTCAGATTGTGACCTTGAAAATGGGAATGGTAATGCCTGATTTATAAAACAGAGTTCAGCGGGTGTGAATTTGCACAGTTCTGACTGTCAGAGATGCACAGAGATTACCACAAACTGCACAGGAAGATGGCCGCCACAGCAGCATTGAAGAAAGGAGAACCTCTCTTACACTGCTGAGAGGGTAACAGAGAAAGGCCTAGGGAGCTACTTGGGAGCCACAAAGACAGACCTGGGTCAAGTCCTGGCTCTAGTACTTACTTACATATGCCCAAGCTGTGTGACCATGGGCAACCTCTCTGAGCCACAGTGTTCTCATTGGGTCAATGAGGACAATACTCACAACTTCCAAGGAATTGTGAGAAGTAAACAGCTCTGGGCTCCCAGGCTCAGAACACACTAGTGTTAATCACCACTGCTTCTTGTGTGTGTGAGTGTGTGTGCACATGCGTGAGTGTGCAGTGCTGGGGGTGGAACCCAGGGCCTGTGTGTGCCAGGCAGATTCTCTACCACTGAGCCGTCTCCCTAGCTTCACCCCTTTACCCCACCAAGTTTTTGAGACAGGATCCTGCTGAATTGCCCAGGCTGACCTGGAACTTGTCATTATAGACTTGCTAACCTTGAACTCTAGGCTCAAGTGATCCTCCTGCCTTTGCCTCCCAAGAAGCTTAGACCATAAACCTGGCTCAATTTAATTTTTAACTCAGTTTCTATTCTTTGGTTTGGTTTTGTTTTGCAGTTCTGGGGATTGCATCAGGGCCTTGCCCAAGTGTACCACCACTGAGCAGAGCCCATAACCCTCTTGGTTTCCATTCTGAGCTCCTCAGCTGCTTGAGAATAGAGATGCTCTTCAACTTACAATGAGGTTATATCCTGATAAACCCATAATAAGTCAAACCAGAAGTCTAAAATGCCTATAGTATACTTTCTCTACCAAACAGTTTAGCAACACAGTACACTGTGGGGTTTCGGTGGCTTCTCCTCGTGACGTGTGGCTACCTGCCATGGCATGGCACCATGAGAAAATCCTGCCACATGTGACTAGCCCAGGGAAAAGACCAGCACTCTAAGTGTGGCACCTACTGAATGTATGTACATCTCTTTTGCACCATTGTGCAGTTGAAACCTCATAAGTGGAACTATCATTAAGTAGGAGACATCTGTGTGCCGGCGCGTTCCCCACTCCATCCCCTCCCCAGGGGAGCATCCGGGTTTTGGAGGATTAGGGTCAAGGCATCTGTAGGTTGGTATGTCTAGCACTCAGCTGGCAGCCGTCAGAGGGCCTCTGTTAGAACATCCATCGCTGTCCGGTCCTCGGTCGCTGGCATGTGGGTGGCTGCTGCCCTGCCCTTGCTGCCCTCTGCAATGCCTCCTTAGGTCCTCTCCTTACTACACTGCTGTCTCCCTTAGATCCCAAGTCCTCTTCCTGCCCTGTGCCAGGCTGGGGGGTTCCAGGGGGGCTGCCTTCATGTAGCCTCACCTCTCTGAGGTCTTGACATTCCCTGGAGCTTCCATCACCCCTGCTTTCAGACCTGAAACCTTTGCTGCTTCCTCCTCCCCTGGAGTCCATCCTGTTTGGGGGATTGGGAGGGAGGACTTTTGTCTCAGGTGGAGTCCGGAAGCCTTGCTCTTAGATTATCATGTATTTTCCCCCAAAGTGTTAATTACCGGAGTCCATTCCATTCCCAACAGGGTGTAAACTTTGAAGCTCAGAAGAAATTTTCCTCCCTGTTTTGTCTTCTCTTCCCTGGGGCAAGAAACAGAGTAGCCTTGCCCAGTGGGGAGGGCGAGGGCCAAGCATGCTAAGAAACCTGGACAAAGATTCACCGTTATTGTTTTAAAATACTCTCCTGCCACAGGACTTGGAAACTATTTGAGGACAGAGAACTCTATTTCATTCATCCTCAACTCTATTTCATTTCAGGGAAACAAATATAATGCCTTGCATAGAAAAGGGACTGAGTACACATTTCATCAGCAGGAAGAATAAGGGATGGATTACTGTTTTGATTCTGTATTATTAATGTCTTGAAAGGGTTTTCATTCCATTGATATTAATATATCTTTCAGTATGTGATATTAAAAAAGACAGCCTAGTGGTTGGGCTGACTGAATAAAATTAACTAAATATATAAGAATTATGACATCGGACACACTTATTCATTCAGCCTGTTTGCTGGGGACATTCTGTGGCCATGCACAGTTGGGAGCCCTGTGGATGAGACATTCAGGGTCCCCAGTGGGGTTGTGGGGAGACAGATTATTAACATACTTGAATAAATAGGATGTTTAGTGCTTTGAAGAAAGTCACATAAGTGTAAAATGACACAGAAGGAAAGATCTGCAGCACAAAGAGACCTGGGAGGATGCTGTTCTGAGATCTGAAGGAAGATCAGCAACTGGGCAAAGGAGACAGTGAGGGCAAGAGTCGGGAGGTGCACAGTGATACAGGAACAGCATGCAGAGTGTTCCCGTCACACAAAGAACCATGTCCCTGTCCTGCAGCTCACGGCCAATGAGCTGGGGGTATGCTCTGTGCTATTATGGCAAGCCAACAGGTTATTTAACTACTGCCTGTTATTTCTTAGAAACTCTTATCTTGTTAAATGTACTTTGGAACTTTCAAAAAGATGACGTGTGTTCTTGGTGCATGCTGTTTTATAGAATGATATGCTTCTGTGGAGAGGTGGCTTTTTGATTAAATAAGTCATGAGGGCAAGACTGAAAGGACCAACACAGGGGTGATAGGTTGGTTGTGATTAATCTGTTCATTTACTTTATTTTGACGAAGTGTAGTAAATACTCGGTGTTTGCAAAGTCAAAGCCAGGCTGTGTGGAGGGCATAAGTTAAGATTTGAGCTAATTGATGTAACGTTAGCTGCTGTAAACAGAGAAACATCAGAATTTCATTGGCTTGAAATATGCAGTTTGAATTTTGACTGGATGTTCCTAATTGGCAGGTGGTTCTCCTCTAAGCAGTGATTCAAGCTTCCAGGTTCCTTCCTTTTTGCTGCTTCCAAAGCCAAGCAGAAAGAAGAGCAAGCACGTGCCTGAGAGGTTTTCCGGGGTCAGGTCTCTGGAATCGACACTCAGAATTCTAGTAACAAGGTCACTGCTTATGCAAGGAAGGTAGACAATGCAATCCAGCCATGGGCCGGGGAAGGAGAGACAATTTTAAAGAATAATGAACTGCTCTCTGCCGATTTAATTGGTCCTGCCATCTTTATACTCAGGCTTACTTTCTTCTCTGCCTTATGTCTATTCCTTTAGAAAAAACAAACTGAAGTTGGGAAGTATGTTAACGTAGAGCTTAAATAAATGATACCCTTAAAAGCAGCTCATTACTTTTTCTTTCTTTTTTTATATTTTATATTTATTTTGATGAGGTGTCTCCTTCTCTCTTTCATTCTCTTCTTTTTTTCTGATGTTGAGAGTTAGGAATTCTATTAATTTTTTTTATTCTTCTTCTACAGGTTTGAATACAACCAACTCAACTTTCATATATTTGTCAATCTAAAAAGAATCAGTGGACAATTTATAACCTAGAAACCACTTATCTAGGTTTGGAAGTGAAATTAGGGGACTGAGGTTAGCTTTGGAGCACATAAGGTCATTTGGTTTCAGGGGCCGCCTTATCCTGAACATATGAAAAGAAAGGATGGATTCAGGCTCTCTGTGGCCCAAACCCTCAGTGTCCGTCTCCATTCTTAATAACAAATGGGGAAGGAGAGCCATCATAGGGGTCTGTTTTTGAGATCTATTAATTTTCTCCTTGATTATACAGTGTTGTGAAATATGAAAGACATTAGGGACTCTGAGCTTGGTCTCCCTAAATTTCCCATTGCCCACAGGGAGCCAGCCAAAAGGCTGGGGTTGGCTTCAGATGGCTGGACAGGTGGCTTGGTAATTAAAACCTTTCCCTTTCTAACTGCAGGCATTGTTTTGCCAGAACTCTGAGGTGAAGAAAATATTCTGGTTCTATGCCTCTACCAGCTGCTTTGAAAGCTTCCTCACAGCTGTCCCCAAACCATGGCAGACAATCACATCTCTACTTTCAAAATCTCGGGGCTTAGTGATACGCGATATGGGATCAGCAGACATGGAGATGAGGGAAGATCTGTTCCTCATCTCAAATGCTCTGAGCCTTTTTGAAGATTCAGAGAACACAAAAGAAAGGCTGGAAAGTATGCATTTCCTCCAACATCAGCTCTATGGGATAGGGCATGGCTGGTCTTCATTCTGTGGTGAGATGGCTAAGGCTTAAATGATTTAAGTAATGTGAGCAAGGTTGCGCTGCTAAGCATCAGAGTCAGGATTCAAATCCAGGCAGTTTTGACCTCAAGCCCAGGTTCTGGTGACCTCTACTCTACTCTTAAGTGTGTCCAAAATTTAATTCCTGTTCTTTCTCCAAAGGTTAGCTTCACCCTGAGTTTCCTTCCATCTCAGTTCATGGTTATTCCATCCTTCCAGGTGCTCAGGCCAAAAACCCTGGAGTCATCCTTGACATCCTCTCTTACCCCAAGTGTAAAATTTATACAGCAATCTTGGCCGGGTGTGGTGGTGCACAACTCCAGAGGCTGAGCAGGAGGATTGCCAAGTTCAAAGCCAGCTTTAGTCACTTTGAAAGGCCCTAAGCAACTTAGTGAGACCCTGTCTCTAAATAAAAAATGAAAAAGGGCTGGGGATGTGGTAAAGCACCTCTGGGTTAAATCCCCAGTACCCCAAAAAAAATTCATCCAGAAATTTAACCATATTTTCAAAATAAATCCAGAATTTGACTACACCTCACCATTTCCCATGACTACCACCTTGACTAAAGCCACTGTCTCTTGCTTGGGTTTCTGTGATAGTCCTGACATAATAGTCTCTCTGCTTCTAGCCTTGCTGGCCCCCATTCCCTTCTCATCACAGCAGCCAGAGACACCCCACCTGGTATGCACCTCATCATTCTGGAGCTGCAGTTCCATCCATCTTGTCTGTGTGGTCACAGCAGCCACAACTCCATGACTGCACTCTAGCCCTCCAAAATGGGAGTAAGAGAGGAAATCCTGAGAAGTAATTCTTTTAAGCAAGTGATACAAAACTACACATTATTTCCATTCATATTTTATGGGCCAGTATATGGTCACATGGTCAAACTAGCTGCAGAGGAGTCTGGGAAATGTAGTCTCTGTATTGATCTCCGGATTCTCAATTCACCAAGAGAGAAGAGTGAATGCAGGGAATGTGTGTGCTACAGAGGTCCAGAGGGCCGAGTCCCTTAGGAGACTGCACAAGAGCCTGGGTGAGTGTTGGTGACACTTAACCAAGAGAAGTAGACACAGAGGTGGACAGTTTGGAGATGCGTTTTGGTGGTAGAATCAGCCTGACACAAAATGCAGACAGTATATGGGCTGAAGACAAAGCAGGAATCCAGGGTGATTCCCAGATATTTGTCTTGAGAGATGAAGCATCATCATTTCCTGAGACGAGGACATTGTCATTGAAAATACCTGTCTTTGTAGCAGCCACCTGTGGACTGGTGTGTGAGTCCTCTCTGGAGAGGCCTGTCTGTGTCACAACAAAAGAAACCATGGTAGGTGGGAATGGCCAGAAGGGAGAGTCTGAGAGACTATCTGCCAGATCAATCAAATGACTTTTGTTTTAAAATGTTTCTAAGGAAGCAGGGCAGCCTGTCCTGAACGCTTCGGAAGTGTCAAAGAAACTGGGGGTGGGGAGCTGAGGCTGTAGCTCAGTGGTTGAGTGCTTGCCTTGCCCATGTGAGGCCCTGGGTTCCATCCACAGTGCCACATAAAAATAAATAAATAAAATAAAGGTATTGTGTCGATCTACCACCCACCCCCCCAATTTTTTTTTTTTTAAAGAGAGAAGCTGGGGGCCGCTAAGAGCCCAACCTGCTTGTGGTTGAGGCTCCGTCTCTGCAGAGCTGTTTTTGGCTTTGGGGAAGGGAGGCGCCAAGCACTGGCAGCTGCATTTCAGCATGGGTGAGGAGAGGGTGTGGTTCCAGCACCTTGATACCCCTGCCTTGGGAGCTTGCCAGTGTTTTCCTGTGTCCTGTTTCCCTGGGTTGAGGCACATCTAGTCAGAGTAGTCAGAGGCTGAGGGCACAGAAGGCAGCCGGCATTCTGAGGTCTGTTGTGGTCATTCTGAGAAGCGGTACGTATAGGAGAGTGGGTGCAAGGCTCAGAGGGTGGGCACACCTTGAGCCAAATCAACTCTGGAAGAACCCGCAAGGCCATGTTCTTTGCTTTGAGTTTGGGGATGAAATGCTTAGCCGAGATGACCCCAGCTGGTGCTGCCAGCTTGGAGAATGTGCCTGGAGAACTGGCAGTTCTGTGAGTCTGTTATTTTAAAAACACTGCTCGAAATCACTCAGCATTGTACCATTTTTAAAAAGTGTTTTTATTTTACACCTGAGAAAGCTAAAGTTAGGTAACCAGTACAAAGTACCATGGTAAGTAGGGAGAGCCAGGGCCTGAACCCTTGCTTGTAAACAATGTGGTAATGAGCTTACATGGTGGCTTTTCTAGTGTCTAAAGGACTAAGCATCAACAGAGCCAGAGTAGCTCCTGATCCCCTTGGCGGGACAGCTGAGGGAAAGGGTTCAGGGATGGAGACAAGCTCCACCTTTCACTGTCTCTGGGACTCTGTGCCCATGAAGCCTCTGGCAGTCTCCTCTGGGCAGTATTCACTCTGTGGCCTGCCTTTGTGTCTGGTGGGGAGCATTCATGAGCTGATGCCTTTGAAGATTCCCAAGATGTCAGTAAACCACAGCAACACACAAGGCCACACCATGATCTCAAAGAAGTGACCAGAATACCCACATGGGTGCTCAGCAGGTTTTAGTTTAAGCTCATGGATACAACTTATGAGTAGGGAAACATTTGGATGCTGGAAAAAACTCCAGTTGTGTTAATGATAGAAGAAAAAATAACCTTCAGATAAAGCGTAAAGAGAAGTAGTGAGGAAGAGCCTCAGCTTCCCTATGAAGACTGATATGCTATTTGACGTTGACAGGAACTCTGTGTCCATGAATTTGTATTGATCCCCATAACCTGGGAGACCTGGGGATCGTCAGTACCCCCCATTTTGTAGGTGAAGGAACTACAGAGCTGACCTGCAGATCCTGTGGCTGCATGGCAGCCTGGGTCCCACTCTCTAGCTTTCTTGGTTTTGCCAGTTTTTGCAGCACTGATCACCTTGGGGGATTACTGCCAGCAGGCCAGTCCTGAGCCATCCACCTGACAGCTAAAGTGGTGCTGCAGCTAGGGGGATGAAGAAAGCTGGGCCGATGACTCTGGGAATCTCCACTCCAGTGTCAAGGCCGGATCGGTCTTAGCCAGCAGGAAATCAAGGTAAAGGGGTGGCGAGTCTTGGGCTATTTATCAAAGCTGTCTGGATGGAGACCTTGTGTGCTTCCTTATCGCCATTTACCTTTCAGTGGGCCAGACCCTCCACCCCAGCAGACATGGGGCTCCTGTGATCTTCCCCTCTTAGTATCCCCTTTCAACCACAGCTCCTCCTCGACAGAGATAGGACAGTTCCCAAGGTCAGATCTTCTCCACCATTAGTTAAAAGGATATCAACACCTTTCTTCTGAGTCACGTAGCCCAGGAGCCTTCAGGAAGGGACTTTGTCACTTATGCCCCATATTAAGACACGGGTTCTTATCTGGGCAGGTTTCTGGGGGTGGGAAGAATGGGCACATCTACTAACCGCATTTTTTAAAAACCACATTTCCTTCATGCTGGTCCTTTTAAGCTTCCACATCAGAATGAGGCATCTTCTAAACTGGTTTCCAAATTCTAAGTTACAACTTTTTGGGAATGCCCCCTCCTCTGCACTCAAGTTTTTAATTCAATCTGATGACTACTTGTTGAGGGACTTCCATGGTTGAGGTGGCCACAATAGGATCAGCAAGACTAGAGTAATATTTTGGTTGAGAGCCTCCAGTGAAGGATCCCACCTGGGTTCACCTCCCAACTCTGTCCCTTACTAGCTGAGTCACCTTAAGCAATCACTCTCTATAAAATGTGGGGAATGTACATCAATAAGGTTTAAAAAGAGTAATGTGGCCAGGAACAGGGACGCACGCCTGTAATCCCAGTGGCTCCAGAGGCTGAGGCAGGAGGATTGGGAGTTCAAAGCAGCCTCAGCAAAAGCAAGGTGCTAAACAACTCAGTGAGACCCTGTCTCTAAATAAAATCCAAAAATAGGGCTGGGGATGTGGCTCAGTGGTTGAGCATCCCTGAATTCAACCCCTGGTTCAAAATAATAATAATAATAATAATAATAAGAAGAAGAAGAAGAAGAAGAAGAAGAAGAAGAATGAAGTACTTAGCTTGGTAATTATATATAAATTGCTTAATGAAAATAAACAAAATAGGAAAATCCAAATAATGGGCATTAAACAAAAGTATAGGGAGTTCTTTCCATATGCTGTACCTGTTCTAGCTTATAACCTGGCTGGAGGTGTAAACGGTAGTAAAGAAATTCACAAATATAAAGTCAAGTAGCAAAAAATGCTTTGAAGAAACTTAAGCAGAGTAAGAAGGCAAAATGCTCTGTAAGGAGGGAGGAGGTTTTGTTTTTCCAACTTGCCCTCTGACATAAAGTATGTTAGTTAGGTTTTCACCACTAGGACCAAAATACTGGACAGAAAAACTTTGAGGAGGAAAAGTTTATTTGGGCTCAAAGCATCAGTCCATGGTTGGCTGACTCCATTGCTTTTGGTCTGAGGTGAAGCAGAACATCACAGGAGAGAGGGAGAGAGAGAGAGAGAGAGAGAAGGAAGAGCCAGGGGGGCAAGATATAATCCCCAAGGGCACGTCCCCAGGGACCTAACTTCCTCCCACACAACCCACCTGCCTGTAGTCACCACTCAGTTGGTATATCCAAATTAGGATGGAATGATGAGGGTAGAGCTCTCATAGTCTAACCATTTCACCTCTGAACATTCCTGTATTAACATACATAGGGGATTTGGAGGAAAACTCGTATTCAAGCCATAACATGGGGCCTGCACATTAGACGTGCCCAGTGCTTGGACTACATCCCAGCCCACTCCCTAAACCCTCAGGGCTTGCTCTCAGTGCTTTCAGGCATCTGCTTAACCATCACCTCATCAGAGAGGCATGCCTTATCTAAAAAAATCATATTACACACTCATGTTATTCAGAGATGCCATTACTACCATTGACGTTTCCTGTCTAGTAACATGGATAAGTAATACAAATGACTCTACATCCAGGTTAAGGTAATTTCCTTAAGAGAAGTACAAATAAATAAGGTTCAGTAAAGAGAACTGGAGAAGGCATTGAAAATCCAGTACTTGAGATGTTGTTTGGCATAGACTTTGGAATCAGAGTAGACTGGGTTCAAACCCCATCTCTGTTCCTCATCACCTTGTGACCTTGGGCATCAATCACTCAGTAACATCAGGGCTGTTTGTTAGGTGAGTACCAGGTTATACCCCGCAATTCCCCAGGAGCACAGGAGGTGGGTCGCAATGGCTCCTTCCCTCTAGTATGCATTGGTAATAGTCGGTGTTAGACTAGGGCTCCCTCCGACATTCTACTTTCACAGGGTGGTGTTGTCCTGGAGTGGTCTGTTTGGGTATCTGGCTCTGCTAGGAGAGGACAAGTTTCTTGAGGACATGGATTGCTGTGTCCCCAGCGTGGGTGGCCTTGCCTGCCACACAGGGGGCCGTTGATCAAGGATAATGAGAACATGCAGCCAGCAGGGACAAAAGTGTTTGGCACAGGCCACAGTCTCCAGGGAGGGTCTGTTCTGTTCTCCATCTCTACACCTCAGTACCCCAAAACCGTTCCTGACAGATGGGCATTTAGCATGTTCTTGAAGGAAGAAGATTCCACACCCCCTGGGGAAATGCATGCCGGCTTGAACCACATAATTCAAAACAGGTGAGAGGATGCCAGTGCGCCGACCTCTTCTGCCTGGATTCTATTTTAATGACCCAAGTTTTTAGAAGGAATTAAAGCATATTGATTTTTCCACTGCAAGGTCTATAACCAGATTTTTATTACTTTAAAAAGTTAGGATAGTTTTTAAGACATGGAAATTTTTATATCAGCTTAATCCCAGTTCCTCCAGAGGTGCCTAATATCCAGATAGTGGCCTTTCCACACATATTTCTCCCCCTGCATTGTTTTCGTCCTGCATTTTTTAAAAAAGAACTGTTTGTTTCTTTTTGCCTCATAGCAACTCCACCATAAAACAAATAAGATACAGAAAAAAGACAATCCAAATAGTTATTCTTAGGAAATTTTATTAAAATATGGGTGTGAGGAAGGAGAAAGGAGACCATTGCAGACCAGACTGCTTGGGGATTGCTGTTGATGCTACTCTTTTTTGGGGGGGGTGGGGGGTACCGGGATTGAACTTGCGGGTATTCGACCACTGAACCACATCCCCAGCCCTATTTTGTATTTTATTTAGAGACAGGGTCTCACTGAGTTGCTTAGCACCTTGCTTTCGCTGAGGCTGGCTTTGAACTCAAGATCCTCCTGCCTTAGCCTCCCCAGCCTCTGGGCTGGTACTACTCTTATGTCACAGTTTAAGGGGAAAAGTGACTGAATTTGGAAGCTGTGTCAGGAATTGGACATCAAGGGGCTTCTGTGTGTGGCTCTGTGTCAGGTGATTACCTCTTCTTTAAGGTTTCCACCTGGGATCGAAGAAAATGGACCACCAAGGCCCACCAAGCTCTGGGGCCTCAGACAGCCCTATAAATGCAGCAGCCCCAAACTATGAAGGATTTTTTTTGGGGGGGGGCTAATCAAAACTTTGTGGCAGTGGGTTGCCAGGAGAAGCATTGCTGTGACCACCCCCCAGGATGGACCGCTTCATAGGAAGAAAATTGCCTCTTGAAAATTGCTTTGGCAGACACCTGCCCTGGAGGAGGCCTGCAGGCTCTGGGTAAAGGAATCACCGAAGCCCCCTCTGCTCCAGGAACTCTGAGCTGTTCAGTGCGTGCAGGAAATGTGTGGTTAATTACTTCAACCTGCTTCGGCAGCGATTTTCTGAGACCTGTTTATTGTTCCGCTATTCAGCTGCTCCAGAGTTATCTATGAACGAAGTCTTACATTTATTTGTAGAGCAGGAGAGGGTATATTTTTACTCTCACATCCTTCCAAGTCCCTGAATTAAATTAGTGTGAACTTTCCAAAATAAATTTACCTTTGAGCTGAAACGAAGGATGGAAAGTTTCAGCCCAGAAGGATACATTATTGGAAAGTTAGAAGCAAATGAAAACGGGGATTAGGATGGATATTTCTCCGTAACTTCAGCACGTCAGTAGTTACAAAGGCTAGAATATCTGTTAATATTTTTTTTAAAAAATCCTCTAATGAGGTTGATATATGCAATCCAGGACTGACTTTCAGTTCCCTTTTCCTCAGACTCTTAATAAAAAACATCTAGAAAATAGAATGGAAAAATCAGCACATGTGGATCTAATTCTGCACCATGTCACTGGTTAAAACTCAAGGAAAGAATGTTTTATCACAATGAAGAAGGGGGAACAATCAATATGAGGAAGGAAGACCTGTGATTCTTTCACCACATAAATGTAATTTGTTGGACGATGATGTGGTCGAGTGAGGTTTGTCAGCAACTCAAAGGTCCCATTTTGTATGGGTGGCCACCTTGGTTTTTCCTACAGAATACTATTTTCATAGCTCTTGGTAATTTGTAACATAGATAAAGTTCTTCTTTTATTTTTCTCTTAATACTCAACATGGGGAAAAAAAATACTTTCTAATCACCGTCAACTCCTGGAAAGTCAAAATCTGGATGATTTGGAGTCATATACTGTCTCAAAATTTCATCCTTAGCCATTGGGGCAGTTTTGCTTACATAAGGCCCCAGAACTATTAGTCAATGCAGCATTAAAGCTACTGCAGGAACGGCAGTGTAGCCCAGTGGAGAGCACTTGCCTATCCTGTGTGAGGCCCTGCGTTCCATCCCCAGCACCAGGAAGGCAACCCAAAACAAAAGACCTACAGAAGGATGAGTTGTCCTCTAGATAGATGGTTATTTTCAGTTTTCAGCAGCAACAGAATGCTTCCTTTCTACCTTCCTCCCCCCCAGTATGGTCTCTTGGGCTGTAGAATATGTTTACAATATGAACATTTAAGGTGGTGAAAGAGGAATTGTTGGAGTGAAACAGGGAGGGTTCCAGAAGCTCAGCTGTATTTCCCCTACTCTGGACCCCTATCGGTATTCTTCTTTCTTCCCAATCACCACCTGGATAAACCCATGGAAAAAATAGTTACAAAATGAATTTTTTTTTTCATTTTTTGACTGGCATCATTTAGAACTTATCATTATCTAGGTGTAAGAGTAGGCACTTCAATGTTAATTGCAATATATAATAATTACATAAATTATAATTACTAGGAATGTAATTTAGAGGAGGTTGACTTTTGTTTTGACGTAACTTGATTCTGTGCTATTTCATTTTCATTGTTTGCCAAAAAAGGCAGTTTTTTATTAAGTCCTGAAAAAAAATTTTTTTAAAAAAATATTTGTTTTAGATGTTGATGAACCTTTATTTTATTCATTTACTTATATGTGAAGCTGAGAAGCAAACTCAGTGCCTCACATATGCTAGGCAAGCGCTCTACCACTGAGCCACAACCCTAGCCCTCCTGAAAAAAAATTAATATTTTGTCAAATTTTCTTTTTATCTTCTTGATTAATTTTTTTAAAGATTATGTAATGGCAAATGGAAGAGAGTAAAAGGGACAGATTCCATCTTCCTTTTTTCTTAGCATTGGATCAGATAACACACAAACATGGAGTTGGGCAAACTGACATATACTATAAAGCTATGAAAGGGTTCTGTGCATTTTCCCATCTGTATTTTCATTGATGTCATCTTCAGGAACCTAAGAAGCTTGCACTGTGATGTTTGTCACCACTGATGGTCAGGGTTTGTTCCGTTGCCTTGGACGACTAGGCAGAGATCCCATATTCCAACACGATCCTATATATGACCCCCACCACCTTGCATCAAAGAAACCCCATTTCCAGAGAGAGAAAGACAGCTCATTCCCCTATTGAGGGCATGACCTTCACACAGACTAATAAAATCATAACATTCATAACTTAAAGGCTGTGAATATATTGGGTAATTCCAGGTTTTTAATAAAAGCACTTAGTTAAATTCACAGAGCCTTTAATTTATACTTGGAATGGGAAGACATCATTTCAAAGTTCTTTCATCAAAAAATGGACCCCCAAAAGCATGTTATCACCAAAACAATAATCACCACCTCCAATCTGTAATTCTGCCAAAGAAGCCCATATGACAGGGGCCATTAGAGGATGGGCTTCTGGAAGCTTGTGTTCCCTAAAATATCCTTAGCATTCCTCTTTAAAAAGCCTGGGGGTAATTGGAGCAGCTGAAATTGTGGCTTTTTTTTTTTTCTGGTCAGCTCTGAAAAATAATATTCCAGAGGCCATGCATGTTATCTTACGGTCCACATTTCCAGTAGGCTGAATACAGAAAGTGCATTTGGATTGGCACATGGTTTGAGCTATTTTACTTTAGAGAAAGAAAAATTGAGCAATCTTGGAAGAACTCCATATTCTTCTTTAAGGTTGTTTTTTTTTTTTAAGTTCCTCTTGAAAACTAGTTAGGACTTTGAGCAGGAAGGAAAGGTTTGGAACAGCTGTCCCTGAGTGAGTTGGGAGAATGTTAATCACTGTCCCTTCTCTCCTTTACTTAAAGATTAGCTCACATCCCAGGCCCCTGCAAAAGGAAACTGCATGTACTTAACTTTTGAGACTATCAGGAGGAATATTTCTGTAACAGTAGTAGTAGGTCAGCCGGATCTAAAAGACACTCAAGTCCGGAAACTTACCCCAAGGCAGTGAAAGCCCAAAGGGTCAGCGATGAGCTGACTGGACATTTGAGAAAGACATTTATATTTTGACTAAGGTTCCCCAGAAAAAAAGTGCAACTTAACAAAACAGAATAAAAATGAAATTTCCATATACATGGGCATCTACACCCTCAACCAAAGAATATTCTTCAGCAAAATGGACCTGCATAGAACACGTGAGGTCAAAAACACTATATACTAAAGGCAGAGTCTTCTGCATCTTGTTAAATGAAGAGAGAAAAACATAGAGAAATAGATAATACATAATTGTGTTTTAATAAAATAAGTAATGATACCCCCAGTCCAAGATTTCCCCCATATGATTGTTTGAATACAGAGCTAGGAAGAATAGACAAGTTTCTACTATTCATAACATGGAGAGAGGTGGGAGAAGGAGCTTTTTTTTTTTTTTAATAGAGAGACAAATTATTAACAGAAAAGTATGCATGGTGTAATATTATGGAAAATTAAGACTAAAATTCTATTTCTATGGGTTTTTTTTTTTTGTTGTTTATTTTTTTTTTCAAGATGGGGTCTTGCCAGTAGAATGAATCAGACATAACTTTCCTATGTTCACATATGAATACATGACCAATGTAACTCCAATCATGTACAACCATGGATGGGAAGTTATACTCCATGTATGTATAATATGTCAAAATATAGTCTACTGTCATGTTTATCTTTTTTAAAAAGAGAGAGAAAGAAGGAAAAAAAAAGATGGGGTCTTGCTGTGTTGCCCAGGCTGATGGTGAACTTGTGGGGCTCAAGCAATCCTCCCACCTCAGCCTCTTCAGTAGCTGGAACGACAGGTGTGCACCACCATGCCCAGCCTATGATTTTATTACAAATGTGCCAAAATTGAATATATACATAGACAAGAATCAGAAAGTGACACAAGTGATTTGTTTGCAGGATGCAACCATACATAATTTTCTTAAAGCAATTGTTATAAGGCATCTTCCAAATATGGAATCTTATCTGATCCTCTACCTGCAGTAAATACCTTTAACAACACACTGGTTAGATACGTAACAGCAAACAAAAATGAGATGCATTTTAAAAGCAGGTTTGAGACCCTGCAAAGACAGATGTCTATGGGATCTGAATGAATTGGATACAGTTTAGAGAATTCCCGGCAAGCGCACAAATGGGATAAGGAGTGGGACCGTTCTTTTTAATGATTGATTTCCTCAGGCACCTGGTGGTCTAGAGGTCTGTGACCTCCCCCAAAGCCAGAGACCACCAAACCAGAGCAGCAGAGCACTAAAGCAAAGCACTCAAGATGACCCAGATAGGTGGAAACAGGTACCCTCTGTCTGCCAATATGGCAGCAAGACGAATGCTCTCAATGGTGGACAGGAAACTGATCAGAAAAAAAAAATTAAGGAAATAAAATATTAAAAAATGTAAATGTGACGGAAATTATAAACAGCCTCAAGCTCCTCTCCCTTCGGGAACAGCTGTGTCTGCTAATCCCTCGAGGAGTCCTCCTGCGATCTCCCTTCCTTCCTTCCTCCGTCTCTCTCTAATAGCTCCCTTGTTCCTGCTGGACAAAACTAGCCCTTTGTGGCTGCTCTCAGAACAACATTAAAAACAGGAATAGGGAAATTGTAAACAGGAGGCTTCTGGCCTACAGGCGAAGACACACACAGGCCTCTGAGGCCTACTTCATGCTAAGCAAAGAAACAGATCTTTGTTGCTAAAGGGATTAGGACTGCGGGATCTCGGAGGCACTGCTGAGGCATTCAGCTGGCCTGAAGCAGGGGCTTTGTAAAGAGACACCTCCATTAGAGGTCTGCGAGCGGAAATCATTCATGCTCTTTATACAATCTGGGTAATGTGATAGTGTTGGACTGTTAAACGCCTCTGGTGAGGCAGGGTCCTATCTCCTTGAATGGTAAATTCTTTAGCAGCTAAATAGATGGTGGTATAATTACCTTCCCTCGTTTTTTTTTTTTTTTTGGGGGGGGGGCGGTAAGCTGTGTTCCAGTTCAGCANCTATTGCCGTTTCCGGATTTTGGCTTAGCTTTTTGGGGTGCGTGGGGGGGTGCAGGGGATGTCTTCCACCTTTAACCCTTGGTGGGAGTCCTGTTAAAAGGATCATCCAAAGCCAGGGACGCAAGTTAGAGATAGCCTTTGGCCTTCTAGTGCTAGTGTGTTATCAAAACCATGGGGCTCATCTCAACATATGGCCAATGGCCACTTTGTCCCCACATTCACTAAGATGATGAGCATTCCCATTATTGCCTCCTTCTGTGCCTCGTTCTAGCATGTCCCCTAATCTGCCTCTCTCATTTCTATCCATCTTCAGCCTGCCTTCACCAGTCAGCTCTTTCTTGACCCACTTTTCCCAAGCTGGGAGGGTGTCCTTCCTCTGAGGTCTCTAGTGTACTGCACATATCTCTACCATTGCATTCTTCATTAATTCTAAGAGTCATTGTGCCAGGGGATGTTGAGCTCCTTGAGGGACGGCATATTTACTTTTGAATCCACAGTGCCTGATGGTTAATAGGTGCCTGGGCTGTTCCCAGCTGGAGAGTGTGGTGGTTGGGTGATTTTATCTTAAAATCAGGCCCCGTGGTAGCTGGGAAGACTGTGCACACCTGTGTGTTTCAATGGCTTATGAAGATAAAAAAAAAAAAGTAAATCTTCCTAGTGGACCCAGGAATCTTAAGAGATCAAGTAAAATACATTGTGGCCAATTGGAAAAGAAAAATGTGTCCTGTAGGGAAGAGAGCAAGTGGCCACTCCTCACAAATGGCCAGTGGCTTTCTGAGGGACCTGGTTGGTCCTGATCCTGCTTCTATACTCTCCTTGGTGAGAGAATGGCCATCAGTTGAATGGACATATTATTTGGATCCAAATATTAATTATGGTATCAGCTATTGACTTAAAACGAGTCTTTCCCTCTATGGTTCTCAACTGTTCTAACTTGAGACCTGTAGAGGGAAGAAATGTTAAGGGACCCTTTCCCTGGTATCATTACCTGCTCCCCCTCCCCCACACAGGTGCTGACACATTTCTTCTGCCAGAAAGTATGGCTCTAGGTAGAGGTGGGGTTTGTTCTTCATTTTGCTCGGAAGCCGTCCTGGTTTCTGGTTAGAAGATAGAATAGTGCATAGGATAGAGATTTGCAACAACTGTAAGAAGGCTGTAGCTTTTCTCCACTAAAGCTCTTAGATATCTGGGTTAGGCCTCTCTATGAGCATGGCCCTGGATATCATTAATTGTTGCTGCTTGCCATTGTCACAATTATCTATCTGGATTACCTCTCCTCACCATTTGACAGATGGGACTTTCTGCTCTTACATTATTAACATCAGTGGCTGTAAAAAGCAGCTAAATATGGAATCAAGAAAACAGCAGCGAGACCACAGCCTTTGTCTCCATTTCAGTCATTTATTTAATCACTCATCAGCCAAAAAGTGCTGAGCACCTACTACGTGCCACACACACTGCAATAGGCATTGAGCATACAGAGATGAGCATGGCATGGGATTCCATCTAACTAACTGTCTTGACCAATGTGGTTAATACTGTAAGAGCAAATCTGCACGGGGCATTCTAGATGCATCCAGTGGTGAGCGGTGGAAAGAGGTCAAAGAAGGCTCCTGAAAGAAATGAGAACTTAGATCAGAAGTCAGATTCTGGTGGGGAAAATATCCATAAGCATATTTGGTCTAATTGAGAAAATTTGAATCTAGATTACATATTAGATAAACTATTGTATGTTCCTAATCTGGAGTGGCTGATGATGGCATTACGGTTATCTAAGACAGCATCCTTATCCTTGAGACATGCTGAACTGGTTGTGGATAAGGAGTCATAATATCAATAAGTTACTTTTAGATTCTTTGGAAAGAGATGTGTGTGTGCGTATGCATATGGGAGGAGAGAACAAATATAATTAGTGAATCTAGGTGAAGTTATAGGAACATACTATTCTTTATGTATGAGAAACATTTGGGAAACAATTTTAAATACCTATATAAAAATACATCTCAAAGGCTAAACACTGGACTGAAGAAAGAAAAGAAAGGTAGGTGTTAGATAGAGGGAAAGGTGCTCCAGAGAGAAGGGTTAGCTAATGCTGCGGATTTGGGGACAGTGGCTGGAACGTTCAGTAAGGCAGAGACCTCATCTGTCTTATTTCCTTCTGTATCCCCATGCATTGAGCTGCTCCTGGCAGAGTTGACTCTTGTATGTATTGTGCAATGAATGAAAGAGTTAAACAGCATCATCTATGCAGGGAACTACAAGCAGATCAGACCAAAGGGAGCGTAAGGTTTGCATTAAGGAGGGGAACTCGATTCAGCTGCAGAGGCAGGAGCCTAGGCATGGAAGCCTTTGTGTATTCTGCCAAGGTCCCGGGACTTTATCCTGTAGGCACTGGGAACCAAGAGCAGAAGGCTATGCAGTCAGATTAGCATCGGAAGGGACCACCCTGGCAGTCAGGTGTCACGTGAAGTGATGGCGCATTAGCTTGGAGGCAGGAGACAAGGGTACCAGCCAGGATGCTTTTGGCTTCTGTAATCATAAAGCCCTGATTCCTATTGGCCGAATCATCAAGAGACAACCAGTGGAGCTATAAGCTCCGAGATGAGAGAGAGCAGAGGTGGCTGATTCAGTGCCTCAGCAGAGTCACTGCTCCCAGGCTCCATGCCGCTGTCTCCCCATTCCCTCTCTATGGTGGGCTCTGCCTGCAGGCTGCCTTTCTTCATCTTCAGAAGCTAGCTGCAGCCGTTCCCTGAACAATATCCAGACAGCGATGACCATGTACAGAAGGAAGTCGTCTCTTCTATGTGTGGCTTTCTTAGCAAGGAAAAATTTTCCAGTAGCTTTCCAGCAAACTTCCCCTCCCATCCCACGGGGCCCCACTAGGTCATTGGCCCATCCTGAAACCAATCACTGTCAAGGAAATAAGGTTAAGTGCTTTGCTCAAAATAATACTTTATACACGGGGAGAGTCAAGTGTGAGAGACCATCCCTAGAAACCCTTGCAAGGGTTTCTATGCTGATTAGAGATAGAGAGCTAGAAACAGAGTCAAGACTTATTTAGAAAGTAATGTCGATGAATATGGAAGATGAAGAAAAGGAAGAGAGGGGGATGCATGCTTTCATATTTCTGGCTTGGATGAGTGGATACAAGACATCACTAATTGAGATACGGTGCACAGGAGGAGGAGAGGAGGGTTTGGAGGAAAGATAGTCTGGGGCGGGTCCAGTTTAAAGTGCCTTCGAGCATCAGAATGAAGGTAGTGGCACTTAGTAGAATATATGAGTCCATCCATTATCCCTGACTGGTGGTCCATAGTCAGACATGGTTCTCAGACAGACTTTGGTCCTAAGAGACATTTAAAATTCTTTGAACCAATATTTAATCTTTGAGAGATTCCAAATAGGATTATGGGTTTCTGACTTTGGGGAAAATTGGAAAATCTGGCACCTCTGGTCCTGAATTCCTGCATGTGGACAACCGGCTGGAGCACAGGAGCAGCCGCCCCTCCCATGCCTACCTTTACCTACAGATACAGCCGCCCCTCCCATGCCTACCTTTAGCCTTCAATTTCTACCATCATTTTCCTTCACTGACTTTCCCTGCCTGGCCCTTGATGGCATTTCCATCTGACACTTTTGCTTAAAATGTCGGGGGAAGAGGGCTGAGCTGCAGATGAACATCTGGGAGCCACTGGTGTTTAGGAGGTGGCATGAGAAATGGGTCATGGAGGTATTGTTTTTTTAGATACGGAGGAAGGGAACTCCATGCAGGAGATAAAACAGAAGAAACTGGGGTAGAAGCAGAACTTGAAGTGTCAAGAGCCAGGAGGGTTGGAGTTGCAGGCATTGCTCATCAGGCAATGCAGCAGCAGTGCAGGGAGAGAAGGATTCAAAAGGGACAAGTCTCCAGGAGATGAGTTGTGAGTACTCTGAGGAGCCTCGCTTCATGGCCTTGTGAGGGAAGAAGCCTGAGGATGGTGGGTTTAGTAAGGATGAAAGGTGTCATGGTTTAGATGTGAGGTGTCCCCCAAAAGCTCACGTGGGAGACCATGCAAGAAGGTTTGGAGGAGAAATGATTGGCTTATAGCCTTCACCTGATCAGTGAATTAATCTCTGATGGGATTAGCTGAGTGGTAACTGGAGGCAGGTGGGGTGCGGCTAGAGGAAGGGGTTCATTGGGGGCGTGGCTATGGAGTATATATTTTGTATCTGACAATTGTATTCTCTCTCTCTTTCCCTCCCCACCCCACATCCTCTTCTTTCTGATCATCATGTGAGCTGCTTCCCTCCACCACACTCTTCCGCCATGAAGTTCAGCCTCACCTTGAGCCCCAAGGAATGGAGCCAGCTTTCTCTATGGACTAAGACCTCTGAAACGGTGAGCCCCGAAATGAACCTTTTTTCCTTTACAGTTGTTCGGGTTGGGTTCTTTAGTTATAGCACCAATAAAGCTGACTAAAACAAGAAGTAAGTTAGCTCAGTCCTCATAGGCTACTTAGGCAAAAAACGGAGGAGAAAGTTTGGGTGGAAGCCAGAGAAGTTGTGGGGTCAGATAATGGTCCATTGTAGGATGAGAAAGATCTAGACACTTCCCATTCCTGGAAGAAGGAAACTGGTGGTGAGAGGGAGGCCATAGAAATGTAACACAGAGGAATGAACAACAGAACCAAGTCTAAGAGGAGTTGGGCGGGCAAAGGAGGAGAGCAGGAGGGTCAGGGGCACAGGAGGCTGGACACCGGGAGGACAGAAGGAGCTGTTCCAGCTTCCAGGATGGTAGATAGGAAAGGACATAAATCTGAACAGATAAATACGTTCAGAAATTTGGGGACAGTGGCAAAGTCAGTAACTTTCCAAAGGGATCCTTCATGGTGCTCTTCCTTTTCCTTGTGGTATGAAAGCCAGGTGGGGAGGGGGGAATGGATGATCATTTACAGACCCCCAACTTATAAGCAGCAGTGGTGGAGGGCAGAGAAAGCCCTGGAAACCTCATTTTCCAATGCTCGGAGGCTGAGTTCCCACCGGCAGAGGGAAAGAATGAGCACGTGTGTGGTGGGTGACGGTTCTCCCTGGTGGCAGTAGCTCAGAGCACGGAGGGGTGGCGTTCCCAGTCCCACAAGGCTGAACAGCTTTAGATGACAGTGGAGGCCATCTCGGCGCACACCCTGGTTTGGATGAAGGTTTTGTCCTTCCTGTGCTCCACTCACTCCAGAAGCGCCCACCACAAACAAGATGGCAGCAAGCACAACTCATCTCCTGGGGGTACCCTGCCAGCCCGCAGGTGCCAGTGTCCTTTGGAAAGTCAATGATCCAAACTGGGAATTCCAGGGCCTGGATGGAAGAGATGAAAGATTTAGTCTGGATCAGGGCATACTTCTTTGTGTTCTATGAAGTTTTAAAACCCGTTGGTTATTGTTGAAAAGCTCTTTTGAAAGAAAGGCAAATTGAAATGCCACGGGGACTGAGGGATCCAAACTTGTAACTTGATGTCTGTGAATGTAAATCCAGGACTCTTGGTGTGGTGAATTGCAGTGGTCTATAACTGGGTTTCTCAACCATGGCACAATTGTGAGATATATATACACATTTTAAATTTATTTTATTTTTATTTATTTTTTGATGGGGTGTGGGCAGGGCATTGAAGGATGTTTGGCAGCATCCTTGGTCTACCTATGAGGCCAATAGACATCCTTCTGCCCTTCCCAGCTCAGGTAGTCACAATTTAAAAATGTCTCTGAACATCATCAGATTTCTTTGGGGGTGAGGGATTGCCCCATCTGAGAATGACCAGTAAGATTTGGAGTTTAGACCCATCTGAGCAAGGTATTTATAAGAGATGGGAATCCATGCAGTAGAAAATCTGGCATTTTATTTTATTCATTTAGTTAGTTAGTGTTGAGAATGAAAATCTGGCATTTTTAATGAAGGTTTCCAGAAAAGTCAAGTTAGACTTGCAAAAAGGTAGCCCTCCTGCCTAAAACTATTCAACCCTGACTTGTGCCTGGCACTAAGGGGATTCAAACCCAGGTTTCAGAATTCAGAGTCCAGCCTGAGTATTGTGCCTCGTTCTCTGCCCATACAACTGTATAAGGTCTTCTTACCATTATTAAAATGAAAAGTTTTAGACTATGTCTTTAAGAACCCAACAAATCCTTAAGTGTGACCAGGACCCATACTACACATTGGATAATGCTGTGACACACATAGTATAATCACTGCCCGCAGTGTGGCCAACAGTCAGAAGATTTAAACAGACGTGACTATCAGAGAACAGTGCAAAATGGAAATGTAACTGTGAGAAAGTACAAACCAGGACTGGGTTGGAAGAACTGTAGAGAACATTTCAAGCATGCAATTCCCTGGAGAGACAGCACTGGACCCCCTCCTGTGGGGCCGTACTATATGGCAGGCACGTGCTAGGTATGAAGGATGGCACTCACAGTCTAGTAGGGGTGTTCACACACATTTGGAGGAAGGTGCTTGGTTTGTAAAATGTGTGGCACCATGACAACGTCTGAAAGGGACAACACTAATTTTGGATGAGGAGTCAGGGAAAGTTTTTCTGAAGAAATGATGACTGACCTAAGAGCTGAAGCCATTTACCAGATGAAGAGGGTATGTATGTGTGAACACATGGATGTGTATGTGTGACTTGTGTGTGTGTGTGGGGGGGTGAGGGGTGGGGGAGATGTTTAAGGAAGAGATAAGAGCATGTGCGAATGTCCTGAGGTGAAGAGCACACAAGGAGTAGAGACACTAGAGGAGTCCAGTTAGACTAAAACAGGGGGTGGGGGAAACAAGGACCAGATACTGTAGGATCTTATGAGCCATGGTAATGATTTTCATCTTCTTTAGAAAAGTAGAAGGGTATCATTAAGGGATTTCAGGGAGATGAGTGACATTGTCTGATTTGAGTTTTCAAAACATCCTTCTGGCTACAATGTAGAGTAGATAAAGAGGCTGGAGTAGACTTGGGGCCCTGTGGTTCATTGAGAGGTCCATAAGCATGTTTCCCTTGGTTCTTTGAAAGCTTTTTGCTCTTTTGCAAGTAAAATAATAATTTTTAAAAAATTAGAAAGAAGAAAAAAAGTCCTAGAGCCCACCCATTCTTCAGCCAGGGGGTTCCATGCCTCTGTTCCAGCTTTCAGTAGTAGACAGTCCTTGGCACCCCCTGCCTTATAGATGACGTCATTCTGGTCTCTGCCTCTGTGTACTCACAGGGTTCTGCTCTCTCTGAGTTTGTTTCTCTCGGTCGTCCAGTTGTTGAATTTAGGGCTCACTCTAATCCAGACTGACCTCACCTTAATTTAACTAATTACATCTCAAAGACCCAATTTCCAAATAAGGTCATATTCTGAGGTTCCTGGTGGACGTCAGTTCTAGGGGAGAGGATATAACTCCATACTCGGGCCATCATGGTTTGTGGATTTATTTCAGCCAGCAGAGATCCACAAAGAACTCTGTTCCAGAGCAGCAGGAGCTAGAGCTACACGTGGCCCCTCTGTGAGCCGGCAGGGACTCCCTGTTGCCACCCACACTGATTCGTCAATGGACTCCCTCAGATATTGGAGTTTGTGACCCCACACTTACAGAAAAAATGAACAACATTATGGTGTAGAATCAACTGGAGGCTGCGGAGTGTGTCACGCGGGGCCCAGTTTAGTTGCCGTAGCTGTGAATGGATGAATGACTGTGTTCCAACAATGCAGCAGGGTCGTTCTGGCGACTGTATCTCTGGAAGGCCACAGATGATGTCTATTATGTCCCCAGGCATCAGCCATTACCTTGGAAACAGGCCATCCTGACAGCATGTCAAGGAAGTTGTTATAGGGAATTATTTCAGCCAGAAGAGATCTCTGTAAAGCAATCTGTTCCAGCCTACTGTGTCATGGAGTGGTCCCCATGTCCCCGATTTTTTTTTTTTTTTTAATGCTGGAAATACAGCAGCAGCCAGCATGAAGCCTACACCTGTCATGAGCTAATGTTCGATTCCTGCCAAGGTTTGCACTTGGGTTCCATTAACAGGGCAGAAAGGACCGTCCAGGGAAGCACGTTAATATTTAACCCTTTACCCACATATTTTCTCTCCCTGGGAGAAACCTGCCACTCGCCAAACCACCACTAACAGGCAGTTTGGAATTTTGCTTCTGCTTTTTAAACTTTTTCTTTCTTTCTTTCTTTCTTTCTTTCTTTCTTTCTTTCTTTCTTTCTTTCTTTCTTTTGTTTTGGAGGCAGACTAGAGAAAGGAAAATTAATAGAAACTGGGCTTCAAGTGCAAGAGCCACACACCTTTTTTTTTGAAAAAAAATCAAGGAAGAGTGAAGCAGAGCTTGGCTGGAGAGTGTTCATTGGCAGAAATGATATGAAGCTGAGACAAGAACCAAACCTCATTAGTGTCAAATGTCTCCTTCCTTTCCAGCTGCAGCCAGAGCAGAACCTAAGGATGTGTGGTTGGGAGTCAGCAACTCCAAGCCTCAGAACAGCAATCCGGTTTCTATATCTTCCAAGGGGTGGGGGCCGTTTTTCAGATGGGGATTTATTTTTCACTCTGTGCTTTTCTACAGTGAGTTTTGGGATACTCCTCCTCATTCCTAGCCTCTGTGGACTTGATAATGCTCCAGTCAGGACTGGAGTAACTGAAGAGAGGTAAATGGCCCAGAGGCTGATAGGTAGGTCAATATTTATTGAGGAAGAGCTGAGGTCCTGGAGGGATGATTCCTTCAGTGCTGGCTGGGGTTGGGGTGGAAGTCTGGAAACCTGAGTTGATCCCTGGTGGACAAGAACTTGGGGTTAAGCGATGAGTCGTGAGAAGGATCAGGGAATGTAGAAACTACAACAGGAAGCTCTGCGTTGAGCAAAGAGTTTATGAAATAGGGCTTGCACATAGTAGGACCATGAAAAATATTTGCTGAACAAGTAAATGAACAGAGAAATTATGTCACGAGTGAAGTTGAAGTTGTTCCTGGGGCTAAGGAGAGTTTTTGTTTTCTTTTCTTTTTTTTTAAATGGATGTTGGCAGTGGTGGGTGGGTGAATCTCTTTGTTTTTTAATATTTATTTTTTTTTAGTTATAGTTGAACATAATACCTTTATTTTGTTTATTATTTTTATGTGGTGCCGAGGATCGAACCCAGGGCCTCGCACATTCGAGGTGAGCGCTCTACCACTGAGCCACAACCCCAGCCCAAGGAGGATCTCTTGCTAGAGAAGACAGATCTGATTTATACACCTTAAAGTAAGTCTTATTTTATAAACATACATTTATTGTTCTTATAAACAAATCATAATTCGTAGTAAAACCCAAAGTCTTTAAGCCCTAGCCAAAATCCCAGGGTCCTCTTTCTCTCTAGAGAACCTTAGGTTTTCAATTTGATGTGTAGCCTGATATACCTTGATCTGTAAGTAAATATAAAACTATAAAAAAACATTATTTTTTTTATTGGTGAAGAAAGATGATATGCAAATTGCATGGAATTATTCTGCCCACTTGCTTTGTCTCTCATCAGAATGACCCTGAGACCTCTCCATGTTGTTCTATCTGGATCCACTTTACTCCTTTGGAGTGCTGCTGTTGTAGTCAGCTTTTTTTTTTTTTTTTATTTATGCTGCTGTAACTAAAAGACTTGACTAGAACAACTGTAGAGGAGACAAAGTTTATTTTGGGGGGCTCCATTCCTCAGGGCTCAACATGAGGCAAAACATCATGGCGGAAGAGTGTGGCAGAGGGAAGTGGCTCACATGATGATCAGAAAGCAGAGAGGAAGATTCCACTTGCCAGATACAAAATATACACCCCAAAGGCAGCCCCCAATAACGCACCTCTTCCAGCCACATCCTACCTGTCTTCAGTCTCCACTCTGTTAATCCACAGGGGATTAATTCACTGATTGGGTTAAGGCTCTCTTAATCCAATCATTCCTTCTCTAAATCTTCTTGCGTTGTCTTACACATGCGCTATCTACACCATAACAGCTGCGTAGTGATCCTTGGATTGAGTGTACCACCATTTGTTTAGTTACTTGTTCTTTTGTGGTGCTAGAACCAAGGCCTGGAGCCTTGGAGGCAAGCACTGCACCCCTGAGCCACACCCTTACTTGGTGAGAGGGTGCAAGTGGTGAACTATTTCCTTTGAGCCTTTATAAGGCACTAATCTATTCACAGGGGCGGAGCCCTCAAGGCCCAATCACCTCCTAATGCTACCTTAGGGATTAAATGTCAACCTATGAATTTGGGAAAACACATTCAGACCACAGAACACAAACACATACACACTCACACTGACCCTGCCCCCCCATACAAACACAGTACCAATCAGCACATACAAGCCAACAGCTACTTGGCCTGTGGCATCTAGAGAACAGGTAAAAGGCAAATTGGGACTGAAGGAAGCCTGAGATAAAGGGAAGCAGGGAGTGAGAACCACGGCATCGAATAAGGAGGTGATTAGGCCCCGCCCTTCTGAATGGAGTTGTGCTTATAAAAGGGCTTGAGGGACTGAATTCACCCCTCCCATCTCTCCCATCAAGTTAGGGTTGCAACATCCCTCCACTCTACAGGAAGCAGCAAGGCACTAGCTTGTCAGACACAGAGCTTGCTGGCACCTTGATCTCGGATTTCTAACTTCTAGTACTGTGAATACTTCTAGTACTCTATACTTCTAGTATAAATGTCTGTTGTTTATAAATTAACCATTCTGTGGCATTTTGTTATAGCAGCACAAAGAGAATAAGATAATATATTGCTCTGCAAACCCAAATCTACTTGTTTGCGGTCACTGCATGTGTTCTGGGGAATGTTCCTGATAGCATTTGGCTTCTTGGTGATATGGGATTGGTTTTCCATTCCATCTGAGCTGAGGTTGGAGCCTTTGTCAATGGGATCTAACTCACTCACTATTGAGTACAGACTGTGGTTCTATTTTTAGAAACAGAAGGAGCCAGGTTTCTTTGTTATCTCTTACCAACATAAAATATTCTGATTTTCCATATAGTCCATCAAGCTATCTTAAACTCTTTGGTGTCCTGTATGTCCCACTACAAACTAGTTGTGAACCCAGTTAATAATACCATCATTAACATCTTATCATTTTTAAAGCATATGTTATTTCTATAGATAACAAATGGGCATGTGGCCATTTCTTATGACTTCTGTGTATGGTAATCTGCATACCCTGATGATCGTGATGCTTTAAGGAACAGGACCAAGAGGTCACTGGCAATGGCAATATTTTCCTTCAAAATATTTCAAAATATTAGGATAACTGCAGATTTGATTATTTTACTATTAATGAAAACTCATCTATGATTACTTCTAAGCATACCACTTACACATTTTCAAAGATGATACCAAAAAATTTGTTCTTGTAAGTTTTCCCATCTTCAGTCATCTTTTTTATATTTATGTTTTCTTTTGGCCCCCCTCTTTAATTTAATCGAACCTAGGGCCTCGCACATGTTGGATAAGTGATCTCTACTGAGCTACCTTGCCAGCCCTTCAATCATCTTGTTTTTTTTTTTTAAATGTTATATGGCTTTAATCAAATTTTTGAAGTGATTAACAGTCATGCATATGGGCTTCTTGTTGTTTTGTTCTGTTTAGTTTGGACTGAGAAGATCTTCTGCATGCTATTTACTGACACAGAATCAAACATTACCAGAACTTGTTTATGGGTTTATATTACATGCTAAATGGAAATATTCTAAAAATTTTATTTATTTATTCTAATTTGTTATATATGACAGCGGAATGCATTTCAATTCGTACTACACATATATAGAGCACAACTTTTTATGTCTCTGGTTGTACACAAAGTAGAGTCACACTGTTCATGTCTTCATACATGTACTTAGGGTACTGATGTCCATCTCATTCTACCGTCTTTTATACCCGCCCCCTGTCCTACCAATGCTGTCATATTTCTGATCACTTGGATTTGGGGTGAAGATACCTATCATACTGGTTTTCTTTTCTTTCCTCCTCTCCTTCTTTNCTGTCCTCTCCCCTCCCTCCCTCCCCTTTGCCCTATCTAAAGTTCCTCCATTCCTCCCATGCTCCCCCCCACAGCCCCATTATGGATCAATATCCTCCTATCAGAGAAAACATTTGGCATTCGGTTTTTTGGGGATTGGCTTACTTCACTTAGCCCAGTCAAAGTTCCTCTATTTTTCCCATGCCGCCCCCTTACCATTATGGATCAGCATCCACTTATCAGAGAGAACATT
The DNA here is from genome assembly GCF_001458135.2 of Marmota marmota marmota. Taxonomy (NCBI): domain Eukaryota; kingdom Metazoa; phylum Chordata; class Mammalia; order Rodentia; family Sciuridae; genus Marmota; species Marmota marmota. The sequence goes on from NW_026000026.1 coordinate 73,716,252, forward strand.
TGGCCTTTGGTATTTTGGGGACTGGCTTACTTTGCTTAGCATGATATTCTCCAACTCTATCCATTTACCTGCAAATGCCAAGATTTTATTCTCTTTTAATGCTGAGTAATATTCCCTTGTGTATATATATGAAGTTTCCCTATCTGCCCATCTACTGAAAGGCATCTAGGTTGGTTCCACAATTTAGCTATTGTGAACTATGTTGCTTTCAATTATCTTTTTTCAATCATCTTTGATTTTGAGTTCTCTTGGGCAATTCAGTTTACCACAACAAAACTTTGAGTTCTGGGGGAACTTTTTAGTATCCCTCTGTCTTATTATGTTTTCTGTTGTTATAACAAAATATCTGAGGCTGGGAACATGATAAAGAAAATAGGCTTATTTAGCTTATAGTTCTGGAAATCCAAGGACATGGCCCTGGCATACTGGTAAGGGACCTTTGGGTCGTGTTACTTTATCACAAAGAAGCGGAGAGAACCAGCCATTGTGCAGAAGGGACCAAGAGCATGGAGTGACCTCTCTTTATAACAATCTGTTCTCTTTTTTTTTTTAAAGTTTTTTTTTTAAATTTTTTTTTAATATTTATTTTTTAGTTTTCAGCGGACACTATTTGTATGTGGTGTGTTTGTATGTGGTGCTGAGGATCGAACCCGGGCCGCACGCACGCCAGGCGAGCGCGCTACCACTTGAGCCACATCCCCAGCCCCACAATCTGTTCTCTTAAGAGCCAACTCATTCTGTGAGAACAGCTTTCATCTCTCTGCGAGTAGTGCTCCCATGACCCCATTACCTTCCACTGGGCCCCCCTAAGGTTTCCATCACCTCAACCCTGAAGCAGTTGGGACTGAGCCTCCAATATATGAACCCCCGTGAGACACAGCTAAGCCGTAGCACCCCCTCATATTTTCATTTGCTTCTCAGTTTCCTGTCCAGGCCCAAGAGCCTTCCAATAGAGATCTTCCCAGTTTCTGTTTTCCATTGGGATTCAATGGATTATCTATGTGCTGATAAATTGCTTACCTTGTATATGGAAATCTCCTTTAAAAATATAAGTTCCTATGCCTTTAGATCTGGCTTGGTCTAGCTCTCTATGAAGGTCAAGTTTTCATCTTTCTATGTTTTCTCTGTTGTGCTCCAGGGCACCCTTGGTCAATTGGGCTAAGTCCTCCTTTTCTCACTTTGCTGATTAAGTGTGAGGGCTTTGGAGTTAAGAGACATCTTTGAAGCCTGGCTCCCTCCATCACTTGCCAGCTATGACCTGGGGTGGGGTTATTTAAAATTTGAAGACCATTCTTATCGCCTATAAAATTCTGATAATGACAATGTGTATGTTGCAAATGCATTGTGAGGATAATGCGGAAATGTATATAGAACATGAGGCCAGGCACACGGTAAGGATTCAAAACCAAGGATAATCAGGATTTAGTTCCTGAGTATTTTGGAGAAATCACCAGGCAGGAATCTGAAAGGGAGGGTGAGTCTGGGAGTTGGAGACAGTATGGTGGTGAGAGCCCCTGCCCTGTCCTTCATTTGACTGTCTTTAGATTGCTGCGTAGAAAGCTTTGGCACCAGAACGTGTCATAGACAAGACTTTTTAACAACTCAGAATCTTTTTTATAAATGGAAAGGAGTGCATACTGCACCCCTGCCCCACCCCTTGCCCCTGCCAAGAAACTGCACACTCTAATTTGGTGAGAACTCCCTGTTGTTGTTGTTGTTTATTTTGTTTTGTTTTTGTGGTACCAGGAATTAAATCCAGGGGTGCTTAACCACTGAGCCATATCCTCAGTCCTTTTAATATATTTTTTAAAAATTTTGAAATAGTGTTTCTCTAAATTGCTTGGACTTGAGATGCTCCTGCCTCAGCCTCTGGAGTTGCTGGGATTATAGACATGGGCCACCGCACCTGACCAGGGTCAATAACTATGACAAATCACAGAGATGACCAGCTAAGGTAGCTAAAATTGGCCATGGACCTCAAAACCTGTGAAATCTATGATTTAGCCTGAATCTCCGTCTTTAGAGGTCATCCTTATTGTTGGTGTTCAATAAGGATTCTCATTCAGCTGCTGAGAATACGCTGAGAAATCACTTTATGTAAACCATGAGAACAGAAAGAGGTTGAAAATGTCACCCTGAAAAGGCATTTCCCCAGTCCACCTCACCCTGCCTGGCCCCTACATTGATGACTCCCAGAGCCAACGTCATCTGTCCTCAGATTTCAAGCCAACCTGGTGTGGTGAACAGTGAGCGATGTTGAGGTTGAGTGATTTCCTCTCTCTTTTTCAGTTCTGGTCTTCTGTCTTGGCCAGAGCATCTGGAAACCCCTGGAAACTATTGTGCTGTGCTAGCAGTTTTAAAGCATTTGGAATATTTTTTTTTGTTTATTATTTTTTTGGATCCAACATCCCAATCTCTAGACAGGGCCCGGAGGTAATAGAACAGACAAATGTTGAAGAAAACCATCCAAACACAGTTTGAAAACCAGTGTTTTTTTTAAAAAAAAAAGAACAATAGAAGAAAAGAAGGAGAGGAGGAAAGAAAAGAAAACCAGTATGATAGGTATCTTCACCCCAAATCCAAGTGATCAGAAATATGACAGCATTGGTAGGACAGGGGAGTCCTTCCCGTGGCATACTCGCCCTACAGCTTGACTGGTGGCTGGCTCTGCTTCCCATCTCACGGGAAGTTGGTTTTTACCAAGCAGTGAAATCTGTTTTAGTTATCAGACAGGATTTCCTTCAGGTCCATTTCCCTCTGATTCAAGTTGGGTTAGCAGAGTAAAAACTGCAAGGTTGCCCCTCCTGAGCTCCGTCTAGGAGGAAACCAGCATTACGAGTGTATTTTATGCTTCACCCATAAGTCTCAGAGTTCTTTTTCTCTGTTTATTTGTAAAACTGAAATACATGTCAAACTTGGACAAGAAGTTTATTTCATTCTTTGAAAGATTTTTGGTCATTGAAAAGATGCAGGGAGTCAGCTGGTGAAGGTCATGGGCATTGATGCAGAAAATAGGGGTGGAGACCACGAAACCGGGAAAGGGTGGTGAACGAATGTGAGCTTGTGCAAAGTTGGAGGGTGACTGGAAGCTTACTGAGATGTCCAGAAAAGCAGAAATCAACCAGGAAACCTCTGACAGAAACAAATTGCCTCTCAGCTCACTGAGGCTCTGATAGGTACGCATCTGTTCAAAACACAGTAGAATTTCCAGCCTACATTGCCTGAAGCAAGGTATTGGGGTCAATGGAATTCAGAGCCACTGTATTTTCTTACACATGGAACATGTTGGTATAATGTGAAAGTAGAATGAACAAAACCATCTCATGACTGTGCCCCAAACAATTCTCTGCAGCTGTTTTTGCCTCTATCTTCCTATTGTTCCCTTTATTGTTCTCAAGAGAAACCTCTGGTCGTGTATAAGAAGTCCCTGGCTTGCACCACAGGTCTCTCTTGCCAGCAGTTAACTGTCATTCAGATGGACCCACCCTTGGCACAAACTCAAGCGGATTTATTTCTTATTCACTTTGCATGCTCTGTGTGTCGTGATCAAATAACTCACTAAGGTAATGTATGGAGCAAAGAATTATTGGTGACTTTAACAAATGTGTTTATGTTTACACACTCTTTTCGTTTTTTTTTTTTTTTTTTGCAGTACTGGGGATTGAACTCAGAGATGCTATACCACTGAGCTACATTCCCTGTTTGTTTGTTTGTTTGTTTTGTTTTGTTTTTATTTTTGAGAGAGGGTCTCACTAAGTTGCCCAGGCTGGCATCAAACTTGTTTTTTTTTAAACAACATATTATATTCTGTAGTGTGGAATACCTTACTTCATTTAACCCATTCTCCTATTGGCAAATGGTTTCCAATATTTTTTTCTTATGCGTAATGTCAAATAAATATTTTTTTGCTGTTTTTATTTTTTTATTTTTAGATATACATGACAGTAGAGTGTATTTTGACAGATTATATATACATGAAGTATAACATATTCTAATTAGGATTCCATTCTTGTGGTTGTACATGATGTGGAGTTTCACTTGTCGTGTATTCATATATGAACATAGGAAAGTTATGCCTGATTAATTCCACCGTCTTTCCTATTCCCATTCCACCTCTTCATTCCTCTTTGTCTAATCTAATGAACTTCTGTTCTTCCCTCACCCTTCCCTTATTGTGTGTTAGCATCCACATATCAGAGAGTTTCACTGATGGTGTAATAATATATGAACATACCGGCCTCTAACTTGTGATCCTCCTGCCTCAGTCTCCCGAGTAGCTGGGATGATTACAAGTATGCACCACAGCTGGGAAGAAGTTTACATACTTCTCAAAATAAGTCACCTAGGAGAGTGAGCGAGTCTTGCTTGTGAGTGCTTTACATTTCAGAAAAGGAAACCAAAGGCAACTTTTCATGTCCTGAGATGAATTTTAGAGTCATAGAAACACCTATTTCTGAATGTTTCTTTGTTGCAGCCATTTTGAGTGAGAGCTTGGTTTATGTGAAGTAAGAATTCTCCATACCTGAAGCTGGGTATGGTGTGTGTCTCTAGTCCCAGCTACTCAGGAGGCTGAGGCGGGAGGATTGCATGAACCCAGAAGTTTGCAGCCAGCATGGGCAACACAGAAAGACTCTGTCTCAAAAAAAAAAAAAAAAAAAAAAAAGAAAAGAAAAGAAAAGAAAGAAAAAAGAAAAAGAAAAAAGAATTTGCTACAAATTAAGATAGTGTGCTAACCAGCCTGCCACGTACTGGTCTTTAGCAGCCCATATCCTTAATATTGAACATAGTACCTCATCTAAAGATGGTAGTGGATAGAGATAGAAGTCAGGAGAGAAGAGTCCATGGATAGCATGTGATAGAAGAGTAGTTCAGACCTTGGGGAGCAGGAGAATCCCCAGTACAGCTACTTTTAAAAAGCAGATTCTTTGAGCCTCATGCCAAGTCACTTCCGCTCAGCAGTCTCCACTGTCGACATGTTCCCCCTGGTGACTCTGTAGCCCACAGGCCACACCTGAGAAACATTAACAGAAACTGTGACTGCTCAGTTCTACCTTGCAGAGTCAGCAGGTGGGTGTGTCGGTCACTATGAATGTTTTCCAGGGTGACATCTGTGGAGGAGGAGAGTTGTTTGTAGAATCGTGTACAATACTGGTGAGGGGACAAGTGGACTTACCATTTTTGCCTTTGGAGGGACTTAGGGTTGTAGTCTTCCCCCAGAGTCAGCATCTTTTATCTCCCGGGTGACTTTATCACTGCAAACCCGACATTTTCCTTTTTAAAAAATTTTTGACCAATCACATCACATGACTCCATTCAAGGAATAAGAAAACAGCATATTTAAACTTCTCGGAGGTCTCCACTGTGCTTACTCCATGGGGCTGTTAGATAACTTTGCAGCTGCTACTGGTCCCCAAACCAGCTCTTCCCTGACATTCGTATCTCTTGCAAAGTGGAATTTGTCACTGACTTAACGGATTCTTTTCAGACATCTTGATCTGCTTCCTGACTGACCTTTCTCTGCCAGTGACTCCCACATCCAGTTGCATGGGGTCCTGTGGTAGAGCCGTGCCCATGGCAGCTGGTGTAGCTGGATCAAGTTGCATTTACCTTGTTTTGCATCTGTTTGTCAGGGTTTCACGTGAAAGCAAAGGAGCCTTCATAAATTGAGATACCATGTGCTGACCTGGCTTCCCCGCTCTAGTCTTTGGCAGCCACGAAAGGTCTCTTATGCCATGCCCTCCTTGGCTTCTTGACTGAAGCAAACGTCTATTGCTCTTGGCGTTTTACGTTTGGTGCTATCTGAGAAGTCGGAGGTAGTGGCTCCACAGAAACCCTGTAGTTATCCAAATAGGAAACCAAAGTGGCTCCTGGGCAGTTGTGCTTGGAGGCCTCGTCTGCTTTTGTGAGCTGCTGATATTGTAATATGGCTCCCTGGTTTGAAAGGATCTTGTTCAGGAAGCTGACAATTTGATGTGAATGTGCTGGGGAAAGTCGGTATGGGCTGTCTCATTGGAGAGGCCAGATGGCAGCAAGTCGAGAGGTCTAAGTCCCACTTTGCCCAAAGGTGCCTGAGGAACAGCAGCCTGCTGACAGCTTGAAGTATGGTGCACTGGATAATTGGCTTCCTCATTTAGTAATTTGTCTGCTTTCTTTCCTCTTCCTCTGCTTCCTCTCTTCTTGTAAACTGATAGCCTCCTGCTTCTTCAATAGACTGATAGAGAGTCCCCTGAGCCGCCGCCAAGGGGAGGGGTGCCAGAGCCCCAGGTAGAGGGTCATTTGGAAAACTGACACAGAAAGTCATCATCTTTCCTGCCTGAGCTTCCTCGGCTTGCTTATCTTGACTCCAGTCTCTCTCTCATGTCCCCTACCTTGTGTCACTGTCCCTTGTCACTCCATCCCCTATTTTTCTTTCTCTTTTTTGGGAATGGATTTCCCTATTTTGCCTCTTTCTACTTTTTTACCCTTTCCTTTTCCTTTCTTTTATCCCCTTATTGGATCCTCTTTGTTGTCTTTCCTTTTGCTACTGAGCTAGTTGAAACTGAATTTAAAAAAGGAAATTATACACATTTATCCAGGTTAAGCTCCCTTCTCCTTTCTTCACACGCACACGCATGCACACACACATATACACACAAACACACATACATACACACATATTTTTAAGAAAAAAACGAAAAACACATTTCTGGCTCATTCTGACACCTTCATCTGCTCAATGTGTTTGTCTTTAGGTGTCGGAAGTTCCAGGACACAACATCTTTGCTTCATTGAATGTGCAGATGCACCACTCAGAGCTTTTGCCCTTGGACCTGGAGAATGATGTCTGGTTTCACTTAATAAGTCATTTTGTTCTCCAGGTGGAATTCAGATTATTCCGTGGCAAACTTAGGAGCAGACCTGCCCCTGGTCTGGAAGGGTTAGGTCAAATGTCCCAGCCAGCCTTCAATCTGGAGGGCAACCTGGATGTCCGTCAGCTCGTAGGTGCTGTCCCCAGATGTTGGGCCATCTTGATAGCAGAGGTAGAAAATGGTCTCTACCTCTGCTTCCCAGTAGACCAGTTGGCTCCCAGTCACGTCCTGTTCTTTCTACCATCAAAGGCAGCCTGAGCGAAACCCAGGCTGTCAAGGGACCTTCTCAATGGGAAAGGGAACAGCTGCTTATACTTTTGCATTTTTGTTTGTTTGTTAGTTATAGTTTACAAGGGCAACGTAGGCCAGTGACTCCTTTTTTGTTGAGTGAGTAGAGGGTAGGCTACAGAGTAAAATGTTCTAGTTCAAATCCCCACTCTGCCAACTGTGTGACCTTAGGCAAATGACTCGCCCCCTATGAAGGTCAATTCCCACTTAAGCTTTGTAAGAAACTCTGCCTCTTTTGTTTATAATTGAGTCCCTAGCATCTGACATATGACACTTCATAGATTTTCAATAAATATATTCAAGGGATGAATGTAGTGGTTAAGAGCAAGAACTTTATGCCAAATAGTCTGGTTCAAATTCCAATCTGCCACTTACCAACTCTGAACTTGTGCAAGTCACCTCATCTTCTGTACTCAGTTTCTTTGGGAAAACAGGATCCATGTTAGTTTTCTAGGGCTTCCATAACCAGTTAACCAGTTGATGGTTTAAAACAACAGAAATTTATTCTTTCACAACTATGGAGGGCAAAAGTCCAAAATCAAAGTGTAGAGAGCTGTGCTCCCTCCCTCCAGAGGCTCCAGAGGAGGGTGGTCCCTGCCTCTCCCAGCTTCTGGTGGCTCCAGGGGTCACTGATTGCAGCAGCGGTGCTCCATCCTCTGCCTTGATCTCCAAGTGGCCTTTTCATCTTCTCTTCTCTCCTGTAAAGACGCTTCTCATTGGATTTAGGATGTTTGGATAACCCAAGATAATTTCATCTAGAGATCCTTGACTTAATAAAGTCTGCAAAAATCCCTTTTCCAAATAAGTTCCCATTCATAAGTTCCAGAGATTAGGTCACGGGCGTAGCTTTTCGGGGGTCACCATTCCATCTCCAGCGGGGTTGTCATGAGGATCAATTGGGTTAATACATGTAAATGCTCAGGACAGTGCCTTGAGGTTACTAAGGGTGAACTAAGTACCTTTTTAGATCTTGTAATAAGTAATCCCATAATAAATGCTGAGACAGATGTGTGTAAATTGCTAGAGTGTCGGGCACACAGTAAGAGCTCAGGGAATGTTGTTTATGTATTAATTTAGCAAATCTGTTTTGAAGGCCTACCGTGTGCCAGATGCTCTCTTCCAGGTACAGAGATTGCAGTCATAATGCATCAAGTGTAATAAGGATGGACGGAGAGCACAGAAAAGCCCTTGTCCTCGTTGTACTTACGCTCTAGCCTCTGTACTAGGATTGTCATTGTCATCTCTGCTGCCACCGCCGCCGCCTTGCGTGCCAGCCTCCAGTCTGAGGTGCCCTAATAAACTGCGGAAGAATGAGTTTCTATGCAGAAGAGGTCAGAGAAAGCAGCCCACAGTTGAAACCAAATTTCTGCTTGTGGTTTCAGAAGCATGAAAAATCAATTTTAGTTTTAGCAAAGCAGAGTTCAAAGGTTTGGGGTTTGGTTTTCTAGGGAGCTTTTTTGCTTTTTTAATTTGCTGGGATCTGGTAGAGGAAAAGGGGCATCAATCTTGTCTGAAACTTCTGTCAGCTCCTGGTCTTGTGGTGGTGCCCGGGCTGCTGGGGGAAGGGCGTGGGCAGCTCGCTGGCCCAACGCAGGCAGCACTGTCAGGATGAGGCCTAGAGGCCTGTGGGCTTTGGGCCATGGGGTACATTAACCTCAGAGAGCAGTGTTGCTGGTCCCTGTTGCCGTGACAACAGCAGACTGTGCCAGGAGATCCAGAGAATGAATTAAATGGAAGGAAATTGCTGGTGCCTTAGGAAGAAAAGAAGAAGAAGGAGAAGGAGAAGGAGAAGGAGAAGGAGAAGGAGAAGGAGAAGGAGAAGGAGAAGGAGAAGGAGAAGGAGAAGGAGAAGGAGAAGGAGAAGAAGAAGAAGAAGAAGAAATTAAAGCAAATTCCACAGGAATCTGTGGACATCTCTTTGACCTCTACTGTCGTGTGGAACATGTAAGCAAGGAGCACCTTGGGTTTGGGGGTTGGGAGGCCCCGACCTGCCCTCTGCATGACCTTCAGAGAAGGAAGATAGATTGCACAAATTGCAGGCGCTAACTTTCCCTGGCTGGCCCCAGAATAAGAAACCCCACAATGGGTGGCAGGCTGTGCTCAGTCATGGCAGCGATGGCCTGTTTTATCTTCCAGCTCATCCCACATCTGTTGAGCTTGCCCTGATGGGACACAGTGACCTGGAAACTCACACAGAGCTCTGTTTCGGAATAGACTGTATAGAAAATAAACATGTGGGATAAATAAAGCACAGGGCAGGAAGCAATGGTTTAAAAAAGTTACCAGGAAAACCACGGGTGAGGTCAGGTTCAGAATCATACTGCTTCGGAGGCCCTCAGAACTGACATCACTCCGATTGCTCAATAGAGACCTCCAAGTGGAGCAGTTGCTTTTGGAGTTTGCCCAGTGCTTCGTGTGCTACCAGGCAGAAGAGCCCTGACCTACTTTCTCTCTCTCTCTCTCTCTCTCTCTTTTTTTTTTTTTTTAAGGAAAGTTTTGCTGCTTGTTGTGAGGCCTCAAATAAGGCAGTGAATTTGAAGAAGTGGGGTCTTTGGGTTTGGGGACTATTTCATATGTCAGAATTCCACGGGTCCTGCACAGGGATGAGCCAGCCTCCACGTGGCAAGGATAGGATCAAAGCCAGAGCCTTGGCCTTGAGTCAGCCTCCTTTCTTGTGCCCCTTGACTCAGGCTGCAAGCTGGGGCACTTTTTGATTCTGTGTTTAGGGCTCTGCCCTGTTGAGAAAGAGACAAAGTGGCCTCTTGAGGGGTCACACCAGTGGCAGACTGCAATGCAGCCTCCTGGTGACTCGATCATGGGTTACTAGCCTGGCTGCAAATGCACCAGTAGCTTTATTTTTTAGATAATTATTTTATTTATTTTTATATGGTACTGAGATCGAACCCAGTGCCTCACACACATGCTGGACAAGCGCTGTGCCACTGAGCTACAGCCCCAGCCACCAGTGGCTGTCTTTTGCACTTAGAATAACATCCAGCTCTTTGTCAAGGTCAAGGCCCCACTGGACCTGGTTTCTGCCGACTTCTCTGACCTCATCCACTGACATCCACCTTTCTTATGCCTTTCCAGCCACATGCTGCACTTTCTGATCTCATTTCCTCCTCAGGGTCTTTGCACATAGTCCTTACCTGTGTTAGTTGGGTTTTTGTCACTGTGACCAAAATACCTGACAAGAACAACACAGAGAAATAAAAGTTTATGTTGGCTCATGGTTTCATGGTTGGTTGATTCCATTGCTCTGGGTCCCAGTTGAGGCAGAGCATCATGGCAAAAGGGTGGTGGCGAAGGGGTGCTGGAAAGCAGAGAGAGGGGGAAATGGGCAGCAGAGAAGATGAACCCTTCCAGGGCATGTCCCCACCTGCCCACCTGCCTATTGTTACCACCCAGTTAAGTCCATTCAATCTAGGATGGACTGATTAGGTTACAGCTCTTATAATCTAATCATTTCATGTCTAAATGTTCTTGCACCAACACAGGAGCTTTGGAGAGACATCTCATATCCAAACGATAACATTACCTCTGCTTGGGAACTCTCTCCCAGACCCCATGTGCCAACTCCTCAGATTTGTACTCAGATGTCACTTTCTCAGATAGACCTTTGCCACCACCACTGTGTCTAAATGGTCCTGTCCCCACTGGTCACAGTTGTTCGCAGCCCTCTGCTTCATTGCTGCAGGTCACTCGGCACTATCTAAAGTCGTCGGATTCCTTGATTTCTTTACTTCTTTATCAATGTTACCCCTCCCCAAGAAGGTAAACTCTGTGAAAACGGCATCTGTCATTCTTGTTTCCCCATTATTCCAACGTCTAAGATAATTCTTGGTTTATAATAGGTACTCAATAAATATTTGTTGTGGTATGCACCTGTAATCCCAGCAATTCTGGAGGCTGAGGCAGGAGGATTGCAAGTTCAAAGCCAGCCTCAGCAACTTACAGAGGCTCTCAGCATCTTAGTGAGACCTTGCCTCAAAATTAAAGTAAAAAGGGATGGAAATGTGGTTCAGTGGTTAAGTGCCCTTGGGTTCAATCCCTAGTATGAAAAAGAAAGAAAGAAAGAAAGAAAGAAAGAAAGAAAGAAAGAAAGAAAGAAAGAAAGAAAGAAAGAAAGAAAGAAAGAAAGAAAGAAAGAAAGAAAGAAAGAAAGAAAGAAAGAAAGAAAGAAAGAAAGAAAGAAAGAGAAAGAGAAAGAAAAGGAAAAGATTGTTGAGTGAATGACTGCTCACAAGGGAGTGGGCTTTAAGGAGCAAGCTTCCCTTGGCCCGGGGAACCTGCTTGCTAGTGATGCAATCTGTCTGTGTGGCGATGCCTTTAGTCAAAGGCTCTTCTAATGGAACCCAGTGATCTTCATGTTGGGTTGCCGCATCCCCTTCAAAGATTCCGGAAAAGGAGATGCTTGCATCAACCTACTGTGCCCTCAGTCCATGATTTCAAGGGAAACTTCTTGCTGAAGGTGTACCCACGGGAAGAGTGAGTCCCTGGATCTCCAAATATGATTTGTTTGGATTCCAGACTCTGATGTTTGTCCTGACCAAATGTGTTATTTCAGAATATCACATTTGTGTGTTCTGTATTTTACACTAATTGGGTATCTTCATCTCTTTGTTTTATTTTAGTTTGATCTATTTTCATGACATTTCTTAAGAAAAAAATATGATCGCATTATTCCTATCTGCTAAAAAACATTTGGTGGCAAGATAGCTTTCCACCTGTGTGGTTGTCAGTGTCTCCCATCCACTGGGAGTAAATACCATCTCTCAGATTCTGCTTTAACCACATCTTACAGGAGTTAGCCCTTGAGAAGGTCTTATTTCTACTTCCTGCCGTCTTTCTTTGAAAAGATTGATTTACTAAACATTTCCTTCCCTTCCTTCCATGCATCACAGTGTGACGCAGGCTCTCACCATGCACTGATAGGATACCAGGTGCCAATTTGTCTGAGTCTAGTGAGACGCAACACCCATGCATGCAACAAGTCACATGAAGTGATTTATTGCTTACAGACAGGCAGCAAGGGACCAGAGAAGCCTAGGATTCATTATGAGCGGTGTCCCCATAGGCTCAGGAAAGCTGCACAGGCAGATGGCATCTCCACTTGTGTGTCACTCACACCACAATGAAGGGACCCCCCAAAAGCAGCCCAGTTTGGATTTTATATACAATGGGGACATGTGACCCACTGGGATACAGCCTTGGAGGATGCGCTGTTTCTAAGACTCCTCTTAGCTGTAAAGGCCAGCTGCTCCCCATCTCAGGATGGTCCATTCCCAGCACGTGGTATGGTTATTTGTGAGAACTATAAGTGAGAGAGAGGAGAATCGGGTCAGCCCATGGCCACTGTCCTGTACATAGGACAAATAATGACCGTGCCAGGTTTATCTGACCTGATAACATCTTCTTGCTTACTTTGGTTTTCATTTTCTTTTAATTGTAAAATACTGCAGTCTACACGAGAGACGCCACTTAACTCAGCACTCAGATTAACAAATGTGTTAATGCTTTTGTCATATTCGCTTCAGATCTTTCGTTTTTTAAGATGTGAAACATCATCATGGCTAACTTCCTCCCCTCTTTCTGCAGGAAAAAATATTAACTGAAAGTTGATGTACATGATTTGCATACGTTCTTTCCACTGCTCACATAACAGAACGTAAAACTATTTGTATTTTGACAACTTACTTAAATGGCATTATTCTGTATATGTTTTGAAAACATTTTTCTTTTGACATTGTTTTGAAGACTTAGCCATGTTGATTCAGTAGACCTATTTCATTTTAACTGCTGCTTGTAATCCACTTTGTTTATTCACTACCCTATCACACATATATTGACCTTTTCCATTTTTCACAATTATATACAATACCATAATGGACACCATTATATACATTTCCTTTTGCATGAAATTTTCTTCATCATATATGTCAAAGTAGAATTGATGGGTTATAAAGTATGTGCCTTTAAAATAAAGATTAAGAAATCACTCTAAACTGATTAAATGAATTGATAGTACCATTGGCAATGCAGAAGAGTTGTTCTTTCTTCACACACTCACAAACACTTAATATTATCAGACTTTGATTATTTAAAAAAAATCTGTTAAATATAAAAATATCTGGGGCTGGGGTTGTGGCTCAGTGGTAGAGCGCTTGTCTTGCATGTGTGAGGCACTGGGTTCAATTCTCAGCACCACATAAATAAATAAATAAATAAATAAAATAAAGGTACTCTGTTATGTCCACCAAAAAAAAAGTTTAAAAAATATCTAATTTTTTAATGTTTGCATTTGCCAGATTGTTAATAAGATTAAGCATCTTTTTTTTTTTCTTTTTTCTTCTTTAATATTGAGGATGGCACCCAGGAGCCCTTTACCACTAAACTACATCCTAGCCCTTTTTATTTTTTATTTTGAGACAGACTTCCTACATTGCTGAGGCTGGCCTCAAACTTGCAATCTTCCTGCCTTAGCCTCCTGAGTTGTTGGGATTACAGGAGTGTGCCACCACACCTAGCTAAGCAGCTTTTCATTTGTTTGAGGGATATTTGGGGTTTTGTTTGTTTTCAATGAATTATCAATTTATGTTCTTTTTTAAAAATTGATTTTATTTTTTAAATACATGACAGCAGAATGCATTACAATCCTTACAATTTATGTTCTTTATCCATTTCTGTATTTATCTCTTTTCCTACTGATTTGTAGGAGTTCTTTAGAAAGTATGGATAATAATCTACCAAATCTTCTTCCACTTGGTTGTTTATCCTTTTATATTTTGATTCTTTTATCATTAAGAGTTTTAAATTTTTCATGTTGTCTAATTAATAAATTGTTGATTTATACATCATGCTTTTTATTTTATTTATTTATTTATTTATTTTTTTAAAGAGAGAGAGGAGAGGGAGGGGGAGAGAGAGAGAGAGAGAGAGAATTTTTTAATGTTTATTGTTTAGTTTTCGGCAGACACAACATCTTTGTTTGTATGTGGTGCTGAGGATCGAACCCGGGCCGCACGCATGCCAGGCGAGCGCGCTACCGCTTGAGCCACATCCCCAGCCCACATCATGCTTTTTATAGTTTGTTCAAACTATGAAAATGATCTCTACTGCAATAGATTGCTGATTTTTTTCCCATTTAGATTTTTCATTCATCTGGAATTAATCTTGTGTATAGTATGAGGTGAGAATTGAGCTTCTATTTTTCAAGATGGATCAGCCTCACATTTGGAACAATTTTATCTTTATTATGTATCCTTAATAGAGACTGCACAGGGGTGAAGGGAATGGGCTTGTTCAATACTGCAGCAGTTCTTCCCGACCCTGGTGCTAGGGCTTCTCAAACTCCAGGATACCCAAGAACCACTAGAGAAGTGAGTCAGAGATGCATATTCCTCAGACCCACTCCAGACCACTAAATCAGACTCTATGAGGGCAGTGTCCAGGAATCTGTATTTTTAACAAACATCCCAGGTGAGTTTGATTCACATGACCTGTGGACAATACTGAGAAACCCTGTCTGTAACAGCAGAACGTATAGTTGTCCCTTCTCCATCCTTTTGTATTTCATGGGACACAGCTTAACACATACACTCTCTCACCTTCACACACACATATTCTTATCCTTATATGTTCAGTGATGCCCCAACTCACTCCTTTAATGAAAACAGGAAGAATCCCAAACTCCCATCTTCTGTGCTTGGAGTGGACACTTCACTTCTTCTAAAGGAGCCAGATAACATTTGTTAGGCTGGTAAAAGTGAACTCCAGGGAGTTGAAAGAACCCAGAGATCCATAGTCCATGCCTGTTTTCTGCTCAATTTGCATATTTCATGCAATTAGCTCTTTTCTGTGCAATTTTGCTATTTCATGCAGAATCTGTGGTGTTTACTCTGGTTGGACACCTGAAAGGGGTTCTGCAGCCTGGAAGACAATTGAATAATTATTCACCCATAAACACCTACCCTTGGAGGTGTTTTCCCTGGCTGCTGTCTGTAGAGGCACTTCCCAAGGGAGGCCTGGGCGGCCTATGATCTAAGTAAACCCTTTCTTGGGATGCCTAGACTCCTTGGCACCAGGGGGCCAGGCAGCCTTTCATGTTTCAGGAGCAGGAAGATTGAGTTTCTCATACTTGGATGTATGAGTGTGGAGGGGCAACGTGGATGGGTTACTGGTGCTAACAAAAGCCTGTCTGCTCATTTTGAATGTTAACAAGGGCAGAGAAGGAGAGTTACTTAATGTGAGAGCGCATGAGGTCCACCTCCCAGGACAGGATGTAAAACTAGATGAAAATTTAGAAGGCCTACCTGGAGTATTTATTTTTTAACTTATAAGGGAGCCAGGATTTTCTATTTTTCATCTGGAAGCACACCATTGATCTGATACTAGGATGGTTCTGGTGGTCAGGATAGCATGCCAAATACAAGGGAATCGTTAGGAAATCGTTATTCCCTTTGCTACCTTATCTTCAGGCAAATTCCAGACCCCAACATGAGAACAGTGGAAAATCTTGCCTTTGAATAAATGCCTCTCCATAGAATTTCTAGAAACCAATGTTATCACTCCCAGAGTCTTTCCTTTGACTTTAGATTGGGAAATCTGGCTCTTTATTTTTTTTTCATTGCAATACTGGGGGTTGAACCCAAGACCTTGAGCATGCTAGGCAAGTGTTCTACTACTCAACTACACTCCCAACCTTTGTCTTTTCCACTGATGAGGAAGATTTCATTTCCTTATCTTCAAATAGGTTTCAGAAGAAAATTAAATTTCTAATTTTTGTCTTTGTTTTGATTATTATTGGCTCAGATAAGTAAGGCATAGGGGCAAAAAATGACTCATGTGAACAAATATTCCCAGGTGTTGGGAAATCAGAAGGAAATCCCTGGAAAAGGGTCACCTTTCTAACAGGTGCGCTTCTCTCTGACTTATCTCTCTAGGTCTCTCTTGGGAAATGCTTTGCTGTGTGTTTGTCTGGTGTTGACAATATTGAGTCCACCTCCTGGGCCACAGATAAAATAGAATCGTTCATTATTAACTTCTTGGACTTTGCACGGACATCTGCTTATGCAATTTAGTGATTGCTGGTGGCCGGAAACCCTTGGAGGTGTGGACTATCTTCACATCCGCCACACAGATACTGAGATCTGGCTCAGGTCCCCTGTGCCCACAATTTTCCAATGACAATATAGTTTTTAAAATGGTTACAGTACATTCTACCTGCAGTTATATGTACAGAACAATATTTGAGTATGAGAAGGGAAAGTCAGATGTATTCATGATGTTAGTGAACACTAGAAGGCAGGCAAATATTTGGCTGTGATCTGTATTTATTATCCTTAAAATAGATACAGCATTAGAAAGAAGCAGAACCAAGATTTAAACTTAGATGTGACACCCAGTTCTGTTTTCTTTTTTACTAAACAGTATTGTTCATCTTGGGATTATAGGAAAGTCCCATATAATTCATTGTTAAAATGATTGAAGGACCTTCCTTCTTTAGTAATGTGTTTGAAACAGGGCCTGATGTGTGCATGCTATACCCTTCTTATACAGGGCTTTTGCTGCATTTATACAGGGTTAAGTTTTTAACATGCTTTTAAATGTAAACTCCTTGAAACCAGTGAAAATAAGGTGCCTATGGATAATCAGATAACAATGGGATTTTATTCCCACTGATAAGTGAGTAGTTAGCTCATCCTTATCTATATTAAAGACAGTGAACTATATCCTTTCCCCTTCTTTTGGGACATGTGGAGTAAGAAAAGAGGAGCCAAGAATAGATAGGCTTCATGCAGACCAGCTGCGTTCACGAGACAAACATAGTGGAGTACCCTACTAGTGTACGAGCATGTCCTGGTAACACCAATATTAACTAGAAGACGTTTCCTTGATGTACATCCCCTCTCGGCCACTGCCCCATTTCTTTCCCCATTTGTGGTATAAATTCCAATAGTTCTTCTCCTTGGTCACCATCTTGACTCCAGCCCCCATACCCACCTTTAATTTCCCCCTCAACACACTGTGGATTTCTGACCCTCCTTCACTGGTCCCTTCCCACCCTGCTAAACCTAAGATCTTCTGTGTCTTCATCTTCCTCAAACTCACAGCAACATTCAACTCATTGTTTCTTCTTGACACACTTTTCTTTTTTTCCTCTAGGATTTTTCTCCCTAGTTTACTGGCTACCTCTTGGATTTTTCTATTGTGGGCTCCTTCTCCTATGCCTCAGCCTCCAAGTTTTGGCAACCCAGGAGCTTGTTCCTGAGACCATCTTTCTTCCTCATCACCTTCCTCAACAAAGCTTTTAAAACCTCATTTTGTTTCATAACATAAGTAAATTAAAGACTCCAACTCTCTACCTTCAGCTCCAACCTCTCCTTTGAACGCTAGAGTTCTACAGTACACATTCGGTCATTTTCCTGACATTTCTTCTTCTATATCTAACAGGCCCCTCAAACTTAATGTCTTAATATATCCCACCCCTAACTTGCTTCTTCCTGAATCTTCTGTAGCTCATTAAAGGAGATCCTTATCACTGGGTACAATGGTGCTTGCCTGTAATCCCAGCTATTTGGGGAGGCTGAGGCAGGAGGATCACAAATTCAAGGCCAGCCTGGACAATTTAGCAAGACTCTGTCTCAAAAGAAAATAAAGTGGGTTGGAAATCTATCTCAGTGATATCTCAGTGGTAGAGCACTTGCCTAGCATTCACTAGACCCTGGACAATCCTCAGTAGGCCAAAAAAAGAAAACAAACAAACAACAACAACAAAATAAGTGCTCAGGCTACAAACCTAGGAGTTATTCTAGAGTTTTCCTTTCATTCACCACATCTAATTCTTTGGCAAATTCTGTTGCCTCTACCTTCACCCTTTAATCTGTCCCTTATCTCCATTTCTTCTGTTCTCACCCTTGTGCCAGCAACTACCAATCCTATACTGGATCTTTGATTGCAGTGGCTTTCTAACTGGTTCCCTGGAATCCACCATTGATTCCTTATAAAATCCATTTCCTCGCCTGGCAGCCAAAATGATCTCTTTAAAAAGTAAATAAGTTTCTGTCACTCTGCCATTAGGAAAGTTCTAATGGAGCATTTCCAATAATATCTAACTCACTCCTTTCAGCTGAACCCGCACACAGGAAACCAAGTACAAACTCTGGAAGAAAAATAGACACACAGCTAATGACCTGCAGGGACTGGAGAAAGACCAAAAGCAGACACAGTTGGGAGGGAGTCTACATTTGAGAAATGGGATAGAACGAAGAGAAGGTGTTCCAAATTCCAAATATAATTCTGCCCCAAATTGTGAGGGATTATCTGAATTAGTGCGTCACGGGACACTCTCCAGGTAGACCCAGAAAGAGGCATAAAGAACTCACAAAGGTATCAGCTGCCAGCACTACAGGGAAGACAACTTAAAGTTGAAAGTCAGTCAAGAAGAGTTGCTAAAATAATACGATAATAATCAACTCTATCTGGAGAAATGTTGAATCTAGAGGCTCTACAGCATTTCATTTTCACTCTCCAGGGCACAATCCAAAATTGCTAGACATGAAGAAACAGGAGAAAGTGACTTAAACTCATACCCACCATGAGATGACCCATATGTTGGTTTTATCAGACAAGGATTTTTAAAGCAGCTGTTATAACTGTGTTCAAGTACATGAAAGAAAATATGTTCACAATGAATGAATACATAAAATCTCAGCAGAGAAAGAGAAACTATCTAAAGAACCAAATAGACATCTGCAAGTGAAAGATATATCTGGAAGCAATTCACTGGGTGAATTTAACAGAAAGTTGGAGACATCTGAAGTGTCCACAAACGGGAAGATGGATCAGTGGAAATAATCTAAGTGGAAAAATATGTTTTTAAAATGAGCAGAGCCTCACAGACAATATTAAGAGGCCTAACATACATTTAATCAAAATTCCTGAAAAAATATTTGAAGGAATAATGATTCATATTTAGTAAAAGTCATACACTTAACAATTTATAAAGCCCAGTGAGCCCCAAGTAGAATAAATGCAAAGAAAAGTCTATTCAGGCAAAGCATAATCAATCTACAGAAAAGCACAGATAAAGAACAAATCTTGAAAGCAGCCGGAGAGAAATGATGGGATGACTGCTGACCTTGTAATCTCCAGTCTGAAAATTATGGAACAATAACTTTAAAGTACTGAGAGCAAAAGAAAAAAAGTGTCAACCTAGAATCCCATATGCAGCAAAAATACCCTTGAAGAATGAAGAAGCTGGACAAGGTAGTGCACGTCTGGAGTTCCAGCAACTCTGGAGGCTGAGGCAGGAGAATTTAAAGTTCAAGGCCAGCCTCAGCAACTTAGAGAGACCCTGTTTCAAAATAAAACATAAAAAGAACAGGAGGTGTAGTTCAGTGTAAAGCACCCCTGGGTTCAATCCCCAATTATACAAAAGGAAAAAAAATGAAAAGGAATAGTTAGAGGAGGACATTTATAGATAAGCAAAAATGAGAATTTTTTACTAGCTCCCTACACTATAAGAAATGTTAAAAGAAGTTTTGACTGGCAGGAAATGGTACTAGAAAGAAATCCGAATCTTTAGGAAAGAATAAATAAGAACGCTGGACACAGGAAATACTTACATGAGTAACAAAGTCAGTTTTGCCCTCTATAATTCCTTTGAAATACATGCTACACATTACAACATTGTGTCTTGGATTTATTATGGTCTAATGTGTATAAAAACTTGCATAATGAATGACAATAGAGAAAAAGGACCTATGTAAGTTTTTTACATTTATGTGAGCTGATAAGTTTAATTCTAAATAAATTATGAAATGTTAATGAGGTGCATTGTCCTCTCTAGAGCAACTACTCAAGCAAAACAGAAACACAAAGAGGTAGAGCTAAAAGGCTAATAGATAAATTACTATGGAATCCTAAGAAAGTTTGATTAACCCAGAAGAAGGCAGGAAAACAGGAACACACATAGGGAAAATAGGCAGAAAACAAAATAATGAAATGTCAGACCATAATCCAATCACATAATTATATTAAATATAAATGGACAAATATTTTAATATCAAAGATTAACAAAACTTTAAGAAAAATACAAAGTCTAACTACATGATAACTAACCATAAGTAAGTATAAATAGATTGAAGCAAATGGATAAAAATGTAGTATGCATAGAGTAAGCATAAGATAACTGGTTTGGCTATATAAATATCACCTAAAGTAGATTTAAAGATTAAAAAATCAAAGAGAAGTATCTTAATGATATAATGGTTAGTCCATAACTTAGCTGTCATAAATGTTCACACTCCCAATAACAGATCTTCAGGATACACAGGCAAAATTTATAGAATTAGAGGGAGAAACAGACTTATCTACAGTCATTATCGAAAAAAAACTACTCTGCTCTCTCAGCAACTGATGGAACAATTAGATAAAAATATACTGAAAATCACAGAAAACATGAATAACACCCTTGACCTCTTTGATCTAGTTGATACTCATGCAATAACTGAAAAATAAACATTCTTTTCAAATACACATGTACTTTCAGCAAGATAAATGATACCCTGGACCATAAAGCAAGTCTACAAATTTATAAGGACTAAAGTTATGCAGATTCTGTTTTCTGGCTATAGTGGAACCGAATTAGAATTAAAAATAGTAAGATATCTAGAAAAACTTCAAATATTTGAAATAACACATTCCTTACTGGAGCCTACTTATCATTTGAGTTTCAGCTTAAATGTAACCTTCTGTATTTGTCATTTTTGTCACTGTTGCTACAGGGAAATACCTGAGACTGGGAACTTTATAAAGAAAAGATTTATTTAGTTCAGTTTTAGAGGCTGAAAATTCAAGATTGGGTAGCCCATTGTCTTAGCTTCCGGTGAGGGTCCCTGGGCTTGATCACATCATGGCAGAGAATATCACGGGAGCCTGTGTGAGAGGAAGAGATCACTGGTGAGACAGGAGCCAGAAAGACTGGAGCGGGGTGGTGAGGATCTCCCACTAGGCCCCACCTCTTAGAGGTCCCACCATTTCTTCACATCACCATACTAGAACCAAGCCTCAACACATGACCTTGGGGTACACATTTCCATTATTCCAAGCCATCGCCCCTCCTCAGGATGTCTTCCATGTTTGCTAATATCAGGTGGATTCCCCAGTGAAGTCCTACCACGTCACTCTGCTTTACTTTTGTTGTAGCACTGTCGACATTCCTGATTCCTCTACCTAACCTGCCCAGGACTCGGGATTGAACCCGGGGCACTCTACCCAGGCCTATGCCCCCAGCCCTTTTTTTCTTTTAATTTTAAGACAAGTCTCACTAAGTTGGGAGGCTGGCTTTGAACTTGAGATCCTCCTGCTCAGCCTCTGCAACACTGTGCCTTGTTATCAGATACTTTTTTGTCAGGGTTAGTTTGTTTTCCCTTACTTACAAGGGCCTGGGTTCAATCCCCAGCACTGCCAAAAGAAAGAAAGAAAGAAAGGAAGGAAGGAAGGAAGGAAGGAAGAGAGAAGAGAGAGAGAGAGAGAGAGAGAGAGAGAGAAGAGA
>NW_026000026.1:73738392-73759684 GCF_001458135.2 Marmota marmota marmota
GAAGGAGGAAGGAAAGGAAGGAAGGAAGGAAGGAAGGAAGGAAGGAAGGAAGGAAGGAAGGAAGGAAGGAAGGAAAGAAGGAAAGAAAGAAGAAAGGAAGGAAGGAAGGAAGAAAGAAAGAAAGGAAGAAAGAAAGGTGAAATGCTTTACCTTATTTATTAGTTTTTAAAAATATTGTGTCAGTTTTCTGTCCTCATCAGAAGGCAACTTTTAAAAACTACCCTTGAACTCAGAGGTGTCTCTTCCTTCCAGGTGAGCCTGATTGCTTGAAAAGCCCCCAGGCTGAGGCTTCAGAGTTAAGCAATGTGACTTCTACCACATGCCACTGTCCAAAGTAAATCAAAGACCATCCTGATACAAAGACTGGAAATCAGATCCAGTTCAGAGTTTGTTACCATATTTAATCTAGTTTCGCTGTAAATGTCTTCTATGCTTTTTTGGTTTAGCTGTTTTTGTTTGATTGTTTGTGGGGGTTCAGGGAGATTCAAAGGTTATACTACCACCACTGTCTTCCTAGAATCCTCCTTCTGAAAAATTCCTTATCAACTTCTTCATGGAACCAGCCTCATATAGACAAGGAATCCTCCAGCAGGTGAGGTGGTTATGACTTCTGCTGCTGCATGTTCTGCCCTTGAATCTTTGAGGACAGGAGGCCTTGACACCTCCCTGCTGCCCTGTCCATTTCAACCAGTATCTGTCTGTTCACTCTTTTCTGCCACTCCAAGTGACGGGCAGCAGTTCCTGCCTGGAGGCCTTTTTACCTCCAGGCAAATCAAGTTCTCAAATATATACCTGCTCTTGCCTCTCAACCCACACAAGCTGCAGTGGTCCACCCATTTACTAAACAGAGCCAAACTCTGATTGCTAGTTCAGGTTTCACTGGACATACTCAGACATTTAGAGAAACTCTCCCCATCCCAGATTGTATTACTCCTTCCCCATATTCTTTTCTGATATCTTCATGTATGGTGTCATGTCATAGATTTAAACCTTCAATCCATCTGGGATTTGTTTTGGTATATTATAAGAAGAACATGCCAGGTGCGGTGGCGAACAACTGTAATCCCAGTGGCTTGGGAAGCTGAGGCCGGAGGATCGCAAGTTCAAAGGCAGCCTCAGCAAAAGTGAGGGGCTAAGCAACTCAGTGAGACTCTGTCTCTAAATAAAATACAAAATAAGGCTGGGGATGTGGCTCAGTGGTTGAGTGCCCCTGAGTTTAATCCCCAGTACCAAAAAGAAGAAGAAGCAGGAGGAGGAGGAGGAGGAGGAAAGTTTTCCCCTAAATAATTTGACAGACTATATGTTGAAGAAGCTTTCCTTCTCCTATCAATTTGAAATAGCATTTTCTATTTCATTTGCTAAATTCTTACACACACACACACACACACACACACACACACAGGTCTGTCTCTGGGCTTTTCTCTCTGTTCTCTTCATCTACATGGCAGCTCCTATGTGGCAATTAACTGAAACACTATTAATGCCTTCATTTAGGATAGCAGTTTCACACATTGTAGTAGCAGATCCTCTCGTTCTCATTTCTTTTCCTCCCATGCACCCAGGATTTCTGGTTTCTCTCCTTGACCCAGCGCCTCCATCTCTGTTGGCTTCTCCCCTCCACCTACCAACAGGTTTGTGTCGTACTAGTTACAGATCAGCAGAGACCTGAGAGCCTGTCGTTGCCTCTAGCTGCCATGCTGCCCCTGTCGTAGGCCAAGATGGACTCTGCCGAAGGGTAAAGAGTATTGGGTTCTCACCCCGACCACTGGTGACATCCTAACTGCTAAGTGCAGGGAACACCTCATTCTTTTCTTGCTTGATTCTGGGCTGAACTAGATGGCTGGTCACTTTGCCCTTCTTGCAACCCACTCCTCACCCGTTCCTGCCGTGGCCTTTCTCGGGTCTCTCGGCCTGCTCCTTGTCAGGCTGCCCTCTGGCTTCTGCTCCTTGGTTGGCCCTGAACCCCTCCAGTGTTCCTGGAGTTCCAGGCCCAGCTCCCCTCACACTCTGATTTCATCTCTCCTGATGGCTTCAACCAAAAGATTTATTTTATGTTCCCAGCCCAGTGCTTTCCATATTTCCAGTTATCTTCTGTATGGCACCAGCAGGATGTCCTGTTCCAGGGTGTCAAGTTCGGAGCATCTCATCTTTCCCTACACACATATATATCTCAGTTAATGGCCTTACCATTCATCTGGTCTCCCGAGCAAGAAACCCGAGCCTCGTGTTCAGCCCCTTTCTCCCTCTCCCTTTCCTCCTGCCTTGAGAACAGTAGGAAACATGCTTTGCTTGGACTCCAATCCTGGCTCCACATCCCACTCACCACGTGGCCTGAGTGAGCTCCTTAACCTCCCACAGCCAACACTGGTGCTCCCTGAAATTGGCTTGCTGATGGTACCCATCTCAAAGGGCTGTTGGGAGGGATAAACGTGATAATGAGCATCTAACCCAGTTCTGATGCATCACTGGGGCTCTTCGAAGACTGGCTTCCTTCTTAATCAGTGACTTTAAATGTCCAAATGGGTCTTCCTTCCTCTTCATTCTTTCTGCTGACCTTCCCATTCTGGTCCTCTCACCTCTTGGCTGGACTATTCTAGCAGCCTCCCCACTGTCCCCCTTCCTCAGGTTTCATCCTCTTCCATTCTTCACTCGAGTGGGTTCTCTCTTCTTCTTTCCCACCTCTTCCTTACATCCAGGTCCATTTGTGACCCTAAAGGCATCAACTCCTCAGTGGACAAAGCCTATTTTTCTTGGCTTTCAGACCTCTCTGACTCCCCCTCCTTCCTTTTCGTACCTGTCCTGCGTGTTCCATGTGTCAGCTCTATCTAGCCTGTTATGTCTTGGTCATGCCGCCATATTTCTCCTCTTTCTCGCCTTTTCACAGGCTCAGTGTTTTGCCTACTCTCTTTCTTTCTCCTCCCCCATCCCAGCTCCGGACTCAGAATGCCAGCCGAGCTCCTCTGCATTATTCAAAGCCTAACACAGTCTCACCCCCTAGACTCCCTGAGTGATGGATGGCCCTTCCCAGTCAATGCACTCCATACTATAAAAATGCAAGAGACTCTGAAACACAGTTTATCTAATTATTTGCTTCTCATGCCTTCCTTCTTCCCACTCTCTACCTTCACTCCCAAATGACTGAGAACCTCCTTAAAGGAGCAGCAGATATCAAGAGCTTGGACTTCCTAGTTAGACTAGCTAGATTCAAATCCTGGTTTCACTGTTTATTCATTTGATGACATTGGGCAAGACCATTTATTTGAGCCTCAGTTTACTGATTTATAAAATGGAGACATTAATAGTACCTATCTTAATGATTACTTTGAGTATTAAAATAATTCATGTAAAATGTTTAACCTAGTCCTTGGCACATAGTAAATGTTCAATAGTGATTGCTACTATCATTGTTATTCTTTGTATTACTGTCATTATTATTGGGAGCAACAATGTCTCATTCATTTCAGATCCTCAGGGCATCACATGAACTGCCCATGATCCCCAGTATATATTACTATCTGAATCTTATAGTGGAGCACACTGAGGCACAGAGAAGAAGAACCATGTTCTACATCACTCAGCTAGTAACTGGTGGAGCAGGGTCTTGAGATTTCAGAAAAGGGGTTCAATACATGGAAGATCCAATCCTAGTGCCAGGTTACCCACCACTGGCACTGCGCCTTCTCAGTTCTGAATCTAGGACAATACCAAAACCAAGCACTACATCATAAGAAAATAAAATTGACCAGATTTGCAAGAATCATTACGCATATCTCTCTTAATGATTTCTTTCTTTTTAAAAATATTTTTAGCTGTAGATGGAAACAATGCCTTTATTTTGTTTATTTAGTTATGCGGTGCTGGGGATAGAACCCAGGGCCTCACACATGCTAGGCAAGTGGTCTACCATTGAACTCCAACCCCAGCCCCTTCTCTTAATGATTTCTGAGATGTGGAGGTTTCAGATAGTAGGGTGCTCTTTTAGGTAGCTAAAATTGAAGAGTTGAAAAGTATACAAGTC
The DNA here is from genome assembly GCF_001458135.2 of Marmota marmota marmota. Taxonomy (NCBI): domain Eukaryota; kingdom Metazoa; phylum Chordata; class Mammalia; order Rodentia; family Sciuridae; genus Marmota; species Marmota marmota. The sequence continues at coordinate 73,742,411 of NW_026000026.1, forward strand.
TTTGTTCCCTAATGTGCTGGGAGCAGAGTTCTGAAGGAGACACATCTTGAGAACTCGGTTTGCAGGGGCCTACACCGACTTAGCACTCTGCTGCTGCTTCAAGTTCAGGGTCACTATATAGTTCTGGAAATCTTTATAGAAATGGTTCCTGTTCTTGCTCCTTTACATGAATTCTTTCAGTTTTTTTTTTTTTTTTGAAGAGTCAGAGCCACTTTGCAGAAATAAATACTGAAAACAAAACAACCCTACTCCCCACCTGACCATAAATATATGAGCATAAACTCTGGTTGTGTAATTCAGGGCTTATTTGGCCTGACGTTAAATTATAAAGGAGTTTCGTGCAGGCATGGAAGTGCACACGAAGGGGGAACACATTCAATTCCCAATGGCCCAAAGGAAGCACCCTTACTCCCCAGCCAGAAGCTCTCCTGCTTGGTGCTGGTTTGAAAATATTGGCAGGCTGCAGCAAGGAGAGATGTGATTGCTTCCGTGCAAGTTGACAACTGAAGCCAGGAGGGAAGGAAGTGAGAGGAGAGGCCTGAGTGAGGCCGCAATTTCATTATGAATTCCTGCCTATTCTAAGCAGATTGTCCCCAAATTTGTCATTAAAAGTGCAATTTCCTCTTTGCAAACTATCATTCCAAGGACCCCAGGAAAGATGATGAGAACAGGAAGTGGGGTATCCAATTATTCATACCGATAATGAACTTGATTCTGTATTCATTATTTATGAATTCTGCATCTTGTTCAGTCTTTGTTTAGCAATAAAGTCAGTATTAATTTCCTCATTTGTGCATTAGTTCAATAGACGTTTATTGATTGCCCATTATGTGCAGATACCGTGCTGCTGGGTACGGGGCTTGTTGAAAGACCCTAGTGATGCCCTCTGGTGCTTCCATTCCACCAGAGAGGCAGATATTAAGCATCTCATTACAAGCCAAAGCTATGTAATTGTCAGGTTTGCTGTGGGCTCTGAAGAATCACAGGATACGATGAGAGCAGGTAACAGGAGGGGCTGACTGTGGTCAGAGTGTCAGGGAAGGCAAGCCTGGCAAAGGGGCATTTGAGTCCTGAGTTCAATGTCAACACCAAAAAAAAAAAAAGGGGGGGAAGGTAAAGAGGGGGGAATCTATCAAATATCTAGTAGGGGGCTGGGATTGTAGCTCAGTGGTAGAGCGCTTGCCTAGTACGTGTGAAGCACTGGATTCCATACTCAGCACCACATAAAAATAAATGAATAAAATAAAGGCATTGTGTCCATCTCCAAATAAATTTTTTTTAAATACCCAAAATAGGTACAAAAGGATGGAGAAGTGGTTCTTCCATGTATGATCAGGGAGCTATCTGCTTTAGAATCACTTGGGAAAATGTTTAAAATTCAGATTCTTGGACCCCACACCAGAGCACTGTAGAGACAGAAAAAAATGTATGAGTTTTTGTTAATGAAGTGATTTTTGGAAAGTTCTAGATAACCACAAGATGAGACACTGGTTGCCAGGAGAACTAGCCATGTGATAAGAGGGTTGGAAATTTTAGTATCACCTCCCAACTCAGGGAGGGGAGAGGAACTCAGGGTTGAATTGATCAGTACTGGCCAATGATTTAATCAATCGTGCCTACATAATGAAGCCTTCATAAAAAACTAAAAGGACTGGCTTTGGGGGTTTCCAGGCTGATGGATAAGAACTCATTCCTGTGCTAGAGATATCCAGGCCTCGTCTTTCCTCTGCCTGATCCTTTGTATCCTTTAAAATAACCTTTGTAATAACTAGGTTAACTTAAGTGACATGTTTCCCTGAGTTCTATGAGCTGCTCTAGCACATTAATCAAGCCTGAAGAGGGCATCTGTAGGTACCCTGATTTATAGCCAGTCAGTCGGAAGCATGCAGGTCACAACCTGGGGCTTGTGATTGACATCTGAAATAGAGGCAGTCTTGTGGATTGAACCCTTAAACTGAGGGATCTGATGCCATCTGCATGTAGAGAATATCATCATTGGATTGAATTAGAGGACTCTCGATGGTGTCTGCTGGAGAATTGCTTGGCATAGCGGGAAAATCCCACACACTTCTGCTGTCAGAAGTGGAGCGTTGAGTGACTGGGCAAGAGGAGGAAAAACACTTTGGATTTCAGTTTTTTCCTGTATCCTGAGTCCCAAAGCAAAGATGTGCTTAAAAAACGAATGGGTACATGTCAAAAAGACAGATGAGCTCGCCCAAAGTGGATCCCATTTTCCAAATTCAGGACAGTTTGAGTATCAGAAGAGTAATGACAGTGATGTTGATTGTGACACAGTTATGGTAACAAAAAAATAAAATACTGAGTTCAGAGTGGTGATTAAAAAGATGGTGGGGGGTGTGGCTAGTAGAGGAAACTTTTTTTTTTACAAAATGCCAATTAACTAAGGCAGGACTACCAAAGGAGGGAGGAAGGAAGACAGGGAGGGAAAAGAAAAAGAAAGCTGGATGGAGGGACAAAGGAAGAAGGAAGGACAAAGAAAGGAAGAAAAAAGGAAGGGAGGGAACGAATTATAGTGCACTGATGTTTCAGTCAACAATCAACTACGTATACAATGGTGGTTCCTTTAGATTGTCCAGAGACATTGTAGCTGTCTCCGTTTATGTAAGCACACTGCAATACTCACAAAGGAGGATGTCACCTAGCACGGGTTTCCCAGAATGTATGCCTGTTGTTAAGCAACGCATGACCGCAGTTGATGCAGACAGTGGCATTGTTGCCCGTTGAAACCCTTGGTCAGGGGCTGGAATGCAGCTCAGTGGTGGAGTGCATGCCTGGCAGGTGTGAAGGCCTGCATTCCAGCCCAGAATTGCAGAAAAGAAAAAAATATATACGGTTAAAGAATATTGGAAAATAAGATATTCACATAGTCTTAAAGATTGCTTATGTTAATATCACTTAACTTTATTATTATACAAAGGGAAAGTGTGTGCTATGGAACCAGGCCATGCAATATTATGCCTATCACTGAAATAATAGGTTTTGCAAAAGAAAAAGTTTATTCATGAGATGCCAGACTCGAGGAGACAAGAGACCCAAGTATCAAAATCTGCTTTTCCAAGAATAGGGCCTTTGGAGTATTTATGGAATGAAGAAATAGTGGTCAGAGGTGTGGGGAACAGTGGGTGAGGGGCGTAAAGAAAAGTGCAGTTATCAGTGGTCTGAGCACAAGTCATCAAACGTCATGGTTCTTAATAGGACACATGCCCAGAAAATGGGCATGTTGGCACCGTGACGGTGGACTTTTGACTCTCTGACGTCAGAAGGTTACGCATCTGATACTTGCACAGGTCCCAGTGAAGGGTCAGTGGTTTCAACGAGTTTAAGCTACAGAATTCCTGAAAACAACGTAGGCAGCCATTACCATGTGACCCATGTGTCAGAGGCGTTATCTACAATGAAGCTGACGGAGGACCAAGAGAGTGCAGTATACTGCTTTTAGCTACCTGAGCTCTGAAATTGTTGATGAAAACAAGCGACTAAAAGCAAGTAAAGCTAGAGGGTTCATTCAGTTTCTTCCTCAGTTTCCTGTGTGTTTCCAGTGGGAGATCTGGTAAATATCATCTAACCAACTGACCAAATTTAGCATCACCAACCATAAGACAATGTGATGTGTGCCTTCCAGAGTGATGCAATAGAAATACACAACCACTTTGGGGGATATTGTTGCCCAAATTGTCTAACCTGAATCAAATAATAGGAAGCACTCAGACAAATCTATGAAGACTTCTCCAAAACAACCTCTAATTTTCAAACCATTGAGCCTGTTATGATGGTGCAGCCTATAATCCCAGCTACTCAGGAGGTTGAGGCAGGAGGATTGTAAATTGAAAGTCAGCCTGTATAATTTAGCCAGACTCTGTCTCAAAATAAAAAATTAAAAGGGCTGGGGTTTGGCTTAGTAGTAGAGCCTTGCCTAGCATGTGTGAGGCTCTAGATTCCATCCTAATACCCCCCCCCAAAAAAAATTCTGTTATAAAAGATAAAAAGAAAAACAGTTGAGAAGAATGTCGTGAGACATGGATGAACATTCTAAAGTCAATGTTGTAGAATCTAGATTAAAGGAAACTAGAGACATAACAATTACATGCATTGTGTAGTTCTTGATTAGATTCCATTTCTCAAATTCAGGACAGTTTGAGTAAAAAATAAAAAATAAATAAAAAAAGCTGTGGAACAATCCAAGTGTCCATCAACCGATGCACCTACAAATTGTGACAGATCCATGCAATGAAATATTAATCAGTCAGAAATAGGAATGAAGTACAGATGCAAGAGTGAATCTTGAAAACAATGTGCTAAGGGAAAGAAGCCAGACAGAAAAAGAACACCTATTGTACAATTCCACTTCTAGGAAATGTCCAGAATAAGTAAATCCACAGCAACAGAAAGTAGATTAGTGTTGCCAAGAGCAGAGGGGAGAGGAGATGGGTGTGACTGTTAATGGGTATAGGATTTCTTTCTGCAATTATGAAAATATTTTGAAATCAGTGGTGACGATTGTATATGTGATGAATATATTAGAAACCTGAATTGCACACTTACATAGGGCAAATTTTATGATATGTGAATTATATGTAAAATTTAAAAAAAAATTGTAAAGGATATCAATCCATTGGGGAAATTTGAATGAAGTATCCATCAGTCACTATTTTTTCACTGTTAAATTTCTTGGATGTGATAGTGGTGTTGTGGAAATATTGAGAGATTATTTAAGGATGAAGTACTTAGGGATGATATTTGCACTTTTCTTTCAAATGGATCAGAAAGTAAAGTATTGGGAGAAAGCAAATGTTGCAATATTTTAATCATTGATGTTCTAGGTTAAAGATATACAAGGATTCATAGAATTATTTTAATTTTTTTGTAGCTTGAGCTATTCCAAAATGAAAATACTGGGAAAGGAGATCACTTATTGAGCATCTATAATATACCTAATAGACAATGGTAAATTCTGGTGGATTGTGACAAGAAAATTAGGAATATCGAGGCATTACCCTGTCTCCTGAGTGAATCCTCTGTGAAGAGTGAGTTGTTTGATTCCCTTAAACTTCTCTTAGGCCCACCAGCATCAGAGGGGGAGAGGCAGGCTGCTTGTCTTCCAGGAAAGTCATTCTGGGCTTGTGCTTGCTTCTGAACATACTGTCTGATGTCATAGTGTTGCTGAAAGCTTAGTTCTTGTCCCTGATGCCAATCCAATAATGAGGACAAGGTTTTGAGAAAAAAAAAAAAGGAAAAAGAAGGTTTATTGCTTTGCTAGCAAAGGAGAAACACAGGGGACTCCTGTCCCAGAGGCTGTGATTCTGCCCATCAGCAGGAACAGGAGGATTTTAAAGAGATGATTCAAAGGCTACATTCCACATGTTCTCTGTTGGAGTTGTAATCCACTTGTTAATTTGGGAGATGGTCATTTCTGAGATCTTCTGGTGCCACTCCCAAAGTCTGGATTACTTCCTTCCAATGGAGGGTGTATATTCAAGCATAGATAAATCTGCCAAGGATGGGGAAGAAAGGTAATGCTATTTCCTCTGAAATTAGTGATGGGGAGAGATTAGGAAGGAGCTGGGAGAGAGGAAGAGAAAGAAACATGTCCATTTAAAAAAAAAAATCAGTTGTAGTGGCAGAGCAGCAAAAGCTACATTCAAAGCATAAAGTGGACCACTGTTACAATAACATTTACAGGGAGCTCTTAAAATCTTCCAGAGAGGTTCTGGGGGTGTAGCTCAGTGTTAGAGCACTAGCCTAGCATTTGTGATGCCCTGGGTTTAATCCCCAGCACTGCAAAAAAAAAAAAAAAAAATCAATCAATCAATGCAATCTCTTAGAGAGTTAGTACTAACTTCATTAATAAAATTGAAGGGTAATGAGATGCAAGTTGGTTGAGGCTGAAGTGGGAGGGGCATGGGTGCCTTCAGTGGGGGAAGGCAGATGGTCAAGGCTTAAAACTCAGAGCACAGCCCATGAATTTCCGGTAAAAAACAGGAAGTGAGGTGAGCCTGTGCCCTAATCCCATTGCAGGCTCTGAACAGGCAAATGGGTTCATGGCAGCTTCTTTTTTGAGTTTCCAGCTGCTCCTGGCTAGTGGTTAGAGGAGCATAATCTCCCCTATTGCCCACCTACTCGCATTACCCCATGTAACCAAGGAATCATCATCCTCTGCCTAGCCCCTTTTTCTTTTTTGTCTCTGTGCCATTATTTTCCCTCAAGGATGCTTGGAGAGAACCTTACAGGGCTGAACTAACTAGTGTTTACTTTTGGACCGAGATTCGGGGTCTCAGTTTGGAGCAGGGCTGCGGGTGTGGAAATGGCCAAGCAGCAGCCACAACATAAGGAAGGTTTTGTGAGGCCAACTGGGGAGGGCGGGGAAGATTGGATTTCTGGTTCACCCCTGACCACTGGTGCCTTCTGTTTTTAAAACAGACGTGCTTCATCCTTCCCAGAGCAGGGGCCAAAGATGGGAACTTGAAAATGCAAAGTCCCAACTGGAGAAATTGGGCTGCAAGAGCTCAACGCCTGAAAAATATTGACTGTTTCTTTTTTTAAGCTAATATTCCAAATTTCTTATGAAAGTCAACTTAGACATCCAGGACACAGGAAACAAGGCAAGAGGCCACAGCCAACTGCCTCAGAGGACCCGGGACACTTTCTTAATAACATCCAGATGGTTCCACAGAAATTGTTAACATCTTGGAAAAAAAAAAAAAATCAGCTGCTGGAGAAATGAGATTCAAGTGGTTTAGGAAGGACAGCCTGGAGGAGAGTCCCCGGGGATAGAGAGTGGGCCTGAAATATAAGCCGATGTGGTGGGATTACGGCTTCCTATGGCAAGGCTGGTGGGCTGTGGGGAGTGGGGAGCGATCCAGGGCTTCTGTCAGAGCCTCCAGGCTGGCAGGGACACCTCCGCAGAACCGCCTTCTGAACATGTTAATCCATTCACTAGCCTGGATTTGCAATGACTTTTTATGCTTATATTTTATATTTATTATTGTTGCTTTTGTTTTAGAAAAGGACTATTTGCCTCCCAATTTACTGTCTGTATTTAGGTTCTGTAGACTCAGAGCTCAAGGTCAATAGATTTTAAGGGTTTATGGCAATGTTTAACCCTGAAAAAATTTACACATATAGGTTTTTATAATCATATAATATAACATTTATAATTCCATACAACAAAATATAAATGTATTTTCTAATATGTGAAAACTCTCAAAATTTAAATTAGTGAATACTAATTCAGTGCCACAGTAGATGACATCATGCCAACTCTATCAGTTGGTAGGTTTAGTGTTCACTGAAAGCTCTGTTGCTAGTATGCCTGAGGCCTTGGGTTCAATTCCTAGTACCACACACAAAAAAGACTTCAATGCATTTGAAAACAATGTGTAGGTTAGATTTTCTCACTTCCCAAGAAATATTTAGAACTCAGTTCCTCGGAGCCAAATAAATTTGGAAGGAAAATTTAAAAATCCTTCCCAGCTAGGTATAAAGCTCAGTGGTAGAGCATGTGCAGGGCTCCGGGTTTCATGGGCCCGGGTTTCATCCCCAGCACCATAGAAATAAACCAAACCTATGAACAAAATAAAAACCTATCCATAATTTTGCTGGGGAAAGAAGCATGTATCTTTAACATGCGATGTGAGAGCTTCACAAGGTGTTTACATCAAGCAGGGAGGAGCGGAGCCCGAGGTGAAGAGGCTGAGGGTCTACGGAGGCCTGACCGCAGTTCTGCTTTTCTGAAGAGGTATGTGTTTCTCCCTCTGTTCCCAGTTGCCTTCCCACAGGAAAAGGAAATGACTTGCTTGTGGAATGTAACTGCTTACACGCAAATCACTTGCTTGGAACTAAAAATGGAGGAGAGGGAAGCAATAGCTAGAGACTCGGGGTTTGATCAGCCTTCAGCAAACCTTAGAATTTATCATCTCCCATAACCTGACTCTCACCCAGGCCTCTTCCAAACCCAAGAGACATCTCCTGTCTGCCCCCAGCAGAGGAGGATTTCTCTCTTTGTCTGACTGTGACAGCAGGATGTTAGACCTGGTGAGGGCACATTGGTGGCCTTCCTTGCTATTCTCACATTCTAAATCAGGAAGCTTGCAGGAGTGGGGAATGAGCAGCAAGAATGTACACATCCCGGAACTCTCAGGCTGAAACGCCTGGGGTATTTAGTCCAAAAAATTCTGTGTATGGTGGGGGGCAGGGGTGGGAAGCAAGCAAGCTAGTACAGGAACCAGAATTTTCTCCAATAAGCAACATTACTGAAAGAAGACCAGAGAACCTGCCAGAACTGGTTATGGAGCATTAACCAGGTAAACTCATTAGATGGATCCATCTCTTCCTTTGGGAGAATATTGACATTTAAGCTTTGGCTTCTTGGGATTCCGCTGGAGGACTCTTCAGTGGAATGCAATGACTCCTTCCTTCCTCCCCAAACTGAAATCCGGGCTATTACAATTCCAAATGGACACGGAGTCCTGCCAAGTTTATAGGAAATTGGAATGACAGTGTGGGTTCCCACCACAAGGGATAGCAAAAGCTGAATGCCCAGAGAACAAGCAGCATTTCCCCCGTGGTTCCCAAACACGTCTATTTTTATTTTAAGGGGTTCTGTGTTTTCATTCAGTTTTAAGAACAGAGGAATCCATATGGAATCTTCACCAACTCTACTAAAATAAAAGCATGCAACTTCTCAGCAGCGTGCCGAAATAGCCACAAAGATTCAAGGGTAGGTCGGAAAGAACTGCAGACACTCACTTCTGAAGACCTGTGAGAAGTCATCAACTAATTTCTAATGAGTACCGTTTAGGCGCATGGCAGAGGACAATATCAACTGCTAACCCCATGCTACAGATCTTATCTCTGACAAAGTATAGCTTATCATTTTGTAGAAGTTATAAAGTAGCTGCTCTAAGACAAGCAGTTTATATTAATTTAAGATATAGGAAATATAAATGTATTTTATTTAAAGTGCAAGATTTTTCAGGTGGGGTCGGTTGGGGAAGAAGACTCATAGGTCTCCCTTACATAAAACAGTTACTTTTTCTTTTTTTTTTGGTACTGGGGGATTGAATCCAGGAGTGCTTTACCCCTGCCTTTTATTTTATTTTATTGGAAACAGGGTCTCCCTGAGTTGCTTAGGGCCTTGCTTTTGCTGAGGCTGGCTTTAAATCGATCCTCCTGTCTCAGCCTCCCAAGCCACTGGGATTACAGGTACATTTTTTAAAAAATTTTTTTCTTTTAATTTTTTTTAGTTGTCAATAGACCTTTTTAAAATTTATTTATATGCAGTGCTGAGAATCGAACCCAGGGCCTCACACGTGATAGGCAAGCACTGTACCACTGAGCCATAACCCGAGCCCATATAGGTACATTTTTATTGGTCATTTTCAATAAACTTTCTGTAAAACATATCTTATTTGTAATTACTTGAAATTATCGTATTCATTTATCTGTTTGCTTTTTTATGGTATTCTTCCCAGCTTCTTCAATTTCTACCTCTATCCCACTTTCAAGTGCTTCCCTGGCTTGATTCTATACTTTCAGAACTAGAATAGTGCCTGAGACAAAGTTGACCTTCAATAAATGATTTTTCCTCCTCATTTATCCAACAAATAATTTTTTTCTGTTCTTTAAAAAATGATAGTTATTTTAAAAAAGCACATTATACCCATTTGAGTGTTTTGTTATAGTCATTGCTATTTGTTTTGACTTAGAATGAACATTATCTGGGCAATGTGCAACATTGTTCATTTTAAAAATATTTATCCACTCTGTACCAGGCGGAGAAAAGCTGTATCTGTGGAACATACATTCCAGTGGGAAGGGAGACAGACAGTAAAAATCAACGCATATTCTGTCAAGCGAGGGTGAGTATTATGAAGAAACTGAAAGTAGAATAATGGGATTCTCAGTGAAGCTTCCTGAAGGATGTGACTTGAAGGATGCAGAGAGCCAGAGGAAAGGCAGCTGCAGTACTGAGTGCACAGGCCTGGCAGGGAGGCCGAGCTGAGTGAGCCAGAGAAGTTAGAGGAGGCTGTAGGAGGGACAGTCGGGGCCAGGGGCAGGCCAGGGAGGGTGTGGAGGCCTTAGGCAGACTTTGCCTTTTACTCCATGTGAAATGGGGAGGCCCCTTGAGGGACCAGTGACCCCTTTGGAAAGACTTCTGGCTGCCGTGGCAGGGAGACTGGGACACGTGGTTTGGGGGAGTCTCAGGACCAGATGGGAGGTCTGGAGTAATCTAGAACTAGGGAAAGTGATAACCTGGACTAGTGGAAATGGCGAGAACCTGTAATCTGGGTCCTAGTGGAAGTGATAAGATTCTGGATACGTTCTGAAGGCAGGGCCAATAGAATGTCCTGAGGGTTTGGGAGAGGGATGTCAGAGTTGGAGCCAGGGATGGCTCTGAGGCTTTCAGACAGAAAGAGCACTTTGCAGAATAATACCCTGGCCGGTTAGTGAGATGGAGAAGATTGTGGGAGAAGCAAACTTGGAGGGGACAAAAGAGTGGCTCTTGGGCCAGATGTGATGGTGCATGTCTGTAATCCCAGTGACTTGGAAGTGTGAGGCAGGAGAATTACAAGTTCCAGGGCAGTGTGGGCAACTTAGTGGAGATCCTGTCTCAAAATAAAGAATAAATAATATGGTCTGGGAATGTAGCTCAGTGGTAGAGTGCCCTGGGTTCAATCTCCAGTACCAAAATAACAATAGTCATAATAATAATAATAATAACAACAACAAGAACAATAAAAAAATAATGAGTAGATGTTGGATTGTGTTTGAGAGGCTTTGTTGGGGAGGCCAAGTAGGAATTGCATATATAAGGTTGAAAAGCAGCTTGAGACCTTCACTGGCAGGATGACCTCTGCACCCTGTCTAGAAGGGCCAAGAAGATGCATCCAGGTGAGGTCAGCATCAAGCTACACAAACACTGAACCTGAAGCCATCGCCAATCCCCAAGACCGAAGCAAGTCTACGTTGTCACTGGGAAGCCTGCTGACAAACTCTAAGATTCCGTCTCTCTGAGTAATCTTCAGGGGTCTCGTTTAGTCTGTTGTCTTTCTGCTAGTGCTCTTTTCTGCTATATCTGTACCCTACACTATTTATTGATTGGAGAACCATAAATTTGTTTTTAACAACATAAGAGGCCACAACATGGAGGTTTAACTTCAGAGTTTAAATTTGGCCTTTTACTAGTAACTGGAAGGCCTGCAGCCAAGGAAATATAAAAGAGCTCTCTCCCGTCCTCCTAATGAAGAATCTTCTTATGTCTGGGAGGACCTGACAGTAGATGATAGGTGAGCCAGGGCAGGGAGGTTTCAGGTCCCCTCTGAGCAGAGGTTAATAAACCGCCAGTCTAGTGGCTCTGAAGGTTGGTGACAGGCTTATCCTGGAATGCTTGAAAAGCCTGCCACATCAGCTCCGGAACAGGATCTAGTCCTTCCAAACCTTGGGAATCTCTGCAGCCACGATTCCTTTATGACTATTAACTCTACTATCCTCAGTCCCCAGTGACCTAGTATAATCACCGATGAATGAATTCCTTTTCCCTTGAACCTAAATCTGAAACCTCACGGGCCTTTCCCATAGCATAAATAGCATTCTATTCCTGTGCATATTGTCTCATTCACAGGAAATAGTGTCTGAATTACATCACAGACGAGTTCTACTGTATTCTGTTGACGTTTATTGTGGAACCATTGTGAGAATGACATGGTTCCTGTCCCCAGTAAGTTACTATATCCTATCCAATATGGTCAAGATTCTAAAGCCAGTGAAAGAGATGGGGACAGAGAGGTGAATGAAATTCCAGGATGTCTCAACATCCCTTCAAGGCCAATGCCTTAGCAACGCTTTTCTCTAAGTGTTTCCCTGAGCTCATGGATATGAGTAGATGGCAAAGCAGGATACTTGTACTTACCAATGCCATTTACTGAGAGGATGAGATGACAAACAAGCTTATTTTTAGTAAAGTTGGTGTGTAGAGAGGGCAGGTCTATTGGATCAGTGTTAGAGAAAACCAGTCCTCTCCTGGTGTCTGTCCTTTCCTTCTTTTGGTAGGAACAGAACTCCCAGTTTTAAGCTGAGCATGTAGCCACTTGGCCATAAGACTGAGTTCTTGCTGATGCAAATAGGTAAATTTGCCTAGTGGTAGCTCCTAGAGAGGCATTAGATGTGGGAGGCCATCCTCGCACGTGATTTGAATTACCTTCTTGGCTGGGCGAGAGGCACTTAGACACATCCTTGTGTCCAGAGCTAGGAGAAGCCGTCCTGGAGCTGGTTTAAAGGTAATTAGAGTCTGTCTCTTTAATTCAAAACTCCTTAAGGATTTCTCATGTACTGAACCTTCATTTATGAAGCCTGTGCTGGCCGCGGGCTAAAATTAGGTGTATACACATACTTTCTTTCTCAAGCCTTTCTCTGGCTTGCTGCCTGAAATGCAGGTGCCACTATCTTGGTCAAGACCATGCTTGATAGAATCATTGGAGCCAAGTAGCAGCTACCACACCCCGTTTCATATGAGAGAGAAACAAACTTTTATCTTACCCATTAGAGGGCTGTTAGTCTCCACAGCTGACCGTAATCCTGAGTCATACAGCTGTCTAAGTTTCCCTCCAGAGTGCCATTCTCAGCTGCTCTGAACAATGTGCCCATTCCTGCTGACAAGTCATGGAAGCTTGAGTTAGTCTAAGATACTGCAGTTATTGTCCAGGTCGTTCTCCATGAAAGCCGAATGTAGTAAGGCTCCCTTATGGCCGGATTATCAAAAAGGGGAAATAATGGAAGTGAACGTAGCTTGAGTTCGCATGTTCCCTTAGTGGCAAAGACTTGTCCCCCTATACACCACTGCCCTCTGCTTTTGTGTTTCTGTCACTTGGACTCTAGATGTAGATGAATGATGACCACAGAGTTTCTAAAGGCTGAGAGGAGTGTCTACCATTCCTTGAGGCTGGTTTTTATTTTTAGAGAAGTGACACATATAAAAATGTTCAAGCAATACAAAACCATGTGTAGTGAAATATGCTCTGTGTGCCCAGTCCTACCACCCGTAAGTCCCTACGTGAAAAGCTTTCAAGGTATTCCCTAGAGATTTTTCCATGTGTGGAGAGCCCCTTTTCAAAAAATAAGGTAGAATAAATTAAAAAATAAATATATATTGCCATTTATATAATATTTACTACATATAATCTCATTTTAAAATATAAATAAGCATATACTACATACTATAATATACTTTGCTTAAATGCAATCATACTTTTAAACATCTTTCCAAAATGGTGTATATGCATTGATTTCTATCAGACTGCACAGTACTGCATTGTGCAGTAGATGTAGCATAGTTTATTTAACCAGTTTCCTGTTAATGGACATTTGTTTGCAGAGTTTTGCTATTATAAACATTGCTGCAACAGATTTTCTTTCCCATACATCTGTGTGCCAACACATAGGTAGGAGAAAGCCATAGAACTGGAGTTGCTAGGTGAAATAGTGTGTATAAGCAGCTCCTTCTGCATTTTCAGTTAGTGTCCAGGCTGCTTTTAAACTCAGGTTCCCATTGGGAGCACAGCTGGACTTTAGTTTTGTTTCCTATTCACTTGTTTCTTTTGTTATTTGGGTTTCTATTCAGAAAGAGCATGGTATTTGACTTTTCAAAAGACAAATCAGAAGCAGGCGAGTGATCTGGTTTAGGATAATACTTTATTTGGGGCAAAAATTCCACTTTCTTGCTGAAAAGATGCTAGTAATTATTTTGAATTAAGGTATGGGCATAAGTTCTTGAGAAATGAGGAACCTAACTAATATCTTTGGGGGAAGAAGTTTCAGGAATACCATCTGCCAGACCCCAGACTCTAGAGAGACTATTCCACCACAAAGACAAAAGCGTCTTTGAATATTTTTGGAAATAAGAAGATACCTATAGAAGCGCTGGGAGAAGGTCCAAATTTAGGGCTCATTCAATACCTGTGGTATCTAACCTCACAGCCCTACATTTACCACTCCTCCTGTCTCCTCAAAATCTTTGCAGAAACCACCTTAGTAGGAGAAGTAGCAATGGAAGGGTTTGTGCATTCTCCCCCAAGCCCAGCTTGCTGCTGGACAGATGCTTAAAATGAAACTTTGGAATCTGTACATCTTTGTGTCCTTTTTGCCTCTGCTCTTTTAATGTTCTCATCCTCCCTAGACTCCTTCTAAATTAGACAACTTCCTGATACCGAAGAAGGACCAAGCAAGTTAGAGCATTTCCTTCTTACTGGCCAAAGGGCTGCATGGGAGCCTGAGTCCTGTCCTCTTTTCAGGTGACAGGCCTTGCTGGGCTTTCCTGTAGAGGCTGTCTTGGAAGTAGGTAGCACCCTCTCCTGGGCTAAATCCAAATGTTTTCTATCTGTCCTGAAGTCATCCAGGATAATAACCACATTTCCCTTTCTCTGGCAAGCTTTGCCCCATCACTGCCCCCTCCTGGCCCCTTCTATTTTTTATTTGAATGCCACACTATTCCTTCAAATCCAAAGGAGTAGCTTTGGAGATCCTAAGGAGCAGAAATTTATTTGAGTATTTCCTATGTGTAGACAAGGACATGATTGCAACTATAAAAAAATTAAAATAGAAGCTTGTAGTCAGTATAGATAGGGAATATGAAGAGTGAATAACTAAATGTAGATGAAATACTATTTTAAAGTTATCAGGCAACACAGGTGCTAGAGGATTCTCTGCACACGGTGGAGACCCTAGAGCAGGGAGGTGATGCTTGTTGCCTAGCAGTCTCTTCAGGACTTTGGGAAAGGAGTTGCCCAAAGGCAAGGTAGGTCCTCTCCCCTGGGAACTCTCTGGAAAGAGATGCATCTGAAGGTTCTTTTATTGAATGAGTTAACATAAAACTGAATGATTTGAACAATTTAAGCCTTTTAGGTTCTCCTACCACCTACCACCACCTTGTATGTTCTTTTTTTTTCTTTTTTCTTCACCAGATACTTGTTTCTCAATGGCGTTTGTACAACATGCAGGCATCTTAATGGAATCTTCTCAAGTCTACTTGGCACTCCATTTTCTATTTTACTGAGACCTTTCTTCTAACGGACTTTAAATGCTGCTTTAGTTACCTTTATCCACATGCTGACCAACATGGACATTTGTTCATTTTTATCTCATAAGACAAGGATCGTGTGCCTTTTCCTTGTTCAATTTTCAATGCAACAACAATAACAATAATAAAGCAGCTGTCACTTAGTCATTACCTGAAAGCAGCACATAATAATTTCACATTGTTTTATCCTATGCTCATATTTTCATAACGAGATTAAAAACTATATTATCCGTATTTTTACAAATGAGAAAATGAAGGTTCAGAGATATTACGTAACTTGCCCAAGTTACAAAGATGGGATCTGAACTTGCAAGTTTAAGTCCAAAGACCTCACTCTTGACCACTGTGGAGCTCTCTCTTTGTATTCTCAAGTAATTAATAATCATGCAATAATTCAGTGACTAAGGAGATCATCGTTTTAGTAGGTATAGTTCATTGCATGAAAATTAATGTGTGATGTGGGGCTTCACAAAATTGAGCTAGGAGGAAAGCACAGCATTCTCAGTGTCTTGGGGGTGCTTGTTAATGGAAGAGACTCTCAGGGCAGAATTTGCATACTCTAACAAAGCAAGCAACACTGACCCCCAGGGTCACATCCTCTCCGGTTGTTTCAGCAACAATCCCACCTTACAGAGGAAATGAGGAAAAATGAAATTAGTTGTCTGAGGCCACATAACTAGCAATTGGTGGAATCAGGATTTGATCATTTTTCTGGACTTCTCTCAGGTGGCCCTAGAGACCCTCAGATTTTCTTATAGACTCCCTGAATAGATAACATAACTAAAGTGGAGAGAAAAGGAGTGGCAAGGGTCTTCCAGGACTCTGTTAAATGGATCTGAAATGGACTTACAAGAGCCCACAAGAAGACAGCAGATATATTCATGTTTTTTTTCTTTTTCTTTTTGTGAGGTTGGAGATTGAACCCAGGGCCTTATGCATGGTAGACAAGTACTCTACCACTGGACTACTCCCCAATCCCTGCAAATATATTTGGAATTCAAGTCTATAAAATGCTATCTTCAGGGGCAAAAGTGGGTCTTGTAATTGTGAAGAACAAGGAGAAGGCAGTCCCTGTGTTTGGGTAGCAGTCTACTTTCCTCCAGTCCTATGTATAAAATAATGGGCCTGGCTGCTCTTATGAAAAATCTCCATAAACTATGTTTTCAAGTGGATTTGGAGTGTGAAGCTTTGGAGACAGAATGCCTAGGTTCAAATCTTGCCCTGCCACCCCTAGCTACACATCAGTGGCAAGTCAGTGAACCTGGCTAGGCCGGGAATCCTGTCGGGCTGTGTGAGTGGATGCAGGTGAAGCACGTGGCTGGAGTAAGCTTTGGTAACCCGGCTACAGTGACAACACCGCCAAGGGCCAGTCCAGCTGGACCGACAAGGCGCAGCCCCCATGATTTACAAAAAGGCACCGGGGAATTGTCTCCCTTCGCGTGTGAGCGTAAAATTCGCGGTCCCAAGTTGAACCCAAACGTGGAGGAACAAACACCTGGCCCCAAATATAATTTCCTCTTGCAGCTTATTGCGGCCCTGAGGAAATCGCCAGGGGAGGGCCCCGGAGTGCGGCGCGGCAGCCCCATAATTTCCAGAGCCCTTCTCCTCCACTGACACGTAATTGTCAGATTGTTTTATGAGAGCAGCTTCCTGCCCCCTTCCTGCCTGGCTTCCAAATGTGCTCATTCCAGAGGAAGCCTCACTTCTCCTCCTCGCCCTTAATCGCTCCTTTCCTGCCCGCCCCGAGCCCCGGGCTGGGGCGATTTCCTAAATCATTGGGAATTGGCTTCCAGCGCAGGCGCCCCGGGTGGGCTCCGGACCAGCTCGCGGGCCGTGACCCGGAGGTCAGAGATGTCTCGGTGGCGTTTGATGTCGCGCAGGGGCTCCCCCCACCGCCGCTCCTCTCCCTCCGCTCGGGAGCTGCGCCGCTCCTAAGATCCGCAGGAGCTGGGGGCGCTGAGTCCCCCGGCTCTGTCCCAGGGCTCTGTCCCCCGATGGGCGCGCAGCTGGGGCTGGCGACTGCGGGAGTCCTGCCTCGGTTTCCCGGGCCTGTTCGCTCAAACGGGAGCAGTTCCAGAATATTTCTGCCCCAGATTGAGCTCTCAAAGATTCATCCCAGAGACTCCTCCTGAGCATTTACCTTCTCTCCAAAGGCCGATTTTTTGAGGGGTGGGGGTGGGGGG
>NW_026000026.1:73759709-73781804 GCF_001458135.2 Marmota marmota marmota
TGGGGGTGTCATTTATTCTCCTCTTCAAAAGCTCATTCTTAAGAGGAAGTGATAAGTTCTAATGTTTTTAGCTTAATTTTCCCCATTTGAGGAATTTCCGAGGAAGCAGCATGGGGCTTTTTATATTTTAACTATTTTTTTTATTACTAAAGAAATACACAATCACAGTAAAAATTTCAAACAGAATCGTTTCCAGATGGAACCACAGTTAGCAGCATTTTGTGTATCTTTCCAGAAATGTTCTATGCACATACAAGCATACAATATATTCCCCCACCCCACTCTCACGCACAAATGGGAGCATATTGGACATCTTTTTCTACAACTTGCTATTTTTCATGTAGCACATTTTGGATGTTTGCCATTTCAATATATCTAGATTTACTCTTGTTAAAAAACTGCTCCGTAGTTCTATTTATGAATGTACTGATGTATTTACCCAACTCCCTGTTAATATTTATGTTAATTTTGCGTTATTATGAACAGTGCTTAGAATAAGTGTCCTAAATCTACATCCATATCCTGTATTTTTGGAGTATCTTCCACTTAGAGATTTATTTATTTATTTTTTAATTAAGATGTCTGGGAGATTAAAATTTTGAGAGATGTCAATTGTCCTTTTAAAAGCTTATGCCAATTTAAACTCTAGTAATCATGAGTGAGAATACCTGGTTGCACATACCATCACAAATACATACACAAACTTTTAAGCTTGCCAATCTTAAAATAATTTTTTACTTTATTTATTTATTTATTTATTTATTTATGTTGGTACTGGGGATTGAACTAGCAGTTCTCTACCACTGAGCTACATCCCCAATCCTTTAATTTTATATTTTGGGACAGGGTCTCAGTAAAGTTGCCCATGCTGGTCTCAAACTTGTGTTTATTCTGTTGAAGGGACAGATGAGGCAAGGCACCGAAGATAGCAGGAAACCCTTTTATTTGGCTGCAGCCAGGTTCAGAGGGCACAGCTTTTGCTGTAATCAATTAATCCCCTGAACCCCGAGTTCAGGTAGTTTCAGAGTTTTATACCCAGCATGTAAGGGGAGAGGCTCAGAAGTTCACATAAAAGCAGCTTTTTCTTTCACTGTTCTGGGCAAGTTAACCCTTCAAGGACAACACCTGAGAAGGGGAAAGCTTCCTCTCCCCTTTCTTTCCTCCCCCTGCCAGCTGTTACCATTGAGCCCAATTGGTAACTTCTCTTAGAAATGTAGGCATCTCTGTGAAGCTCCAGCTCAAGGCCAGAGGCCTTGTTTACACATTTCTACAAACTACTATACTGGATACATGTTTGTGAAAAACTAATAAGGGGGTGTCCAGCACCTGGAGTGCCAATTTCTTCCAGGCTAGTGGCCAAGTAGAATAGGGCAACATGAAAATAGGAAGTTTATTTACATTGGACTCTTTTGTGGAGACTCTTTTACTTATAGTCTTAAAAATCAATTATGGTGAAGATTGCTGGAGAAGCTTAGTTAAGATTTTTTTGTGGAGGAGGGGGTGCTATTACAATTCTGCCTCAGCCTCCTGAGTAGCTGCGATTACAGGTATGTGCCACCCCTCCTAGCTTAATTTTATTATTTTAAATTAATATTTTAATTTAAATAACTTTTTAAAATTTAAATGACTAATAACTTTTTCTTGTTCAGGTAAATTTGGCCATTTTTCTATTATTTAAGCTGCATCTTACTGAGTTATAGAAAGATCTCTTTCTATATGAAGGGAAATGACTCTTTTGTACCATATGTAGTAGTAGTAATTCCCAACTTTATCATTTGTCTTGGTTTTATGATTCTTTCCATATAACATTTGAAAAATTATTTTACTAGCAAATTTATCAATTCATTTTTGCCTTTGCACAGCCTTAGAGACCCTATTATAATGATCCAATGTTCCTCTGATGATTTCCATATTTTCTTTTTTACATTTAAATCTTTAATCCAACTACAAACTTTGAGGGAAGAATAAATTTACACTAGAGGTCAAACTTTACTTTCTACCTGCCTATCAGTTGTTCTCATAGTGTTCATTAATACTATACTTGGCATTTCTAAAGGTAAGATGCCTCAATATAAGAAAAATATTATTTCATGTTAGTTTTCCTAATATATAAAGCTCTTTAGAATAGAAAATAATTTGATCTTTAACCAACTTTAAAGATGCTAAGGACTGGGATGTAGCTCAGGAATAGAGCACTTGCCCAGCATGTGCAAGGCCATGGGTTCAATTCCCAGCACCTAAAATGCCGCAGTCCGGCTGCAGCAGAATAACCGGGGGGTGACGAATAACTTGTGTACGTTGATACAGCAGGAGTGGAAGCCCTTTATTGTAGGACAGGAACAGTATTTATACATTCCACACAGCTTATCTAATTAGCATAAACTAGATACATCAGTCAACCAATAAGGAATCTCCACACTTAATGGCTCGCTTTTGTTACTTCTCAAACCACTCCCTCTGGCATTTTGCCAGGCACCATCCAGACTTGTTTACGAACTCTAACATTCCCCTGGCAAAATGCCAGGTGTTATTTTGACTTATTTACAGACTCTAACACTAAAAAAAAAAAACAAAAAAAACCCTGACACCCATCTTCCAGAAAGAACAAGTTACTTACTAGAGTTTGACTAGTTACTGTGAAATGAGGTGGTCATAGGATGAACCCCTAGAGGCTGTGTTTTCCATTTACTCAACAAGCATTCATTGCTGCTATGTGCAATAGCCTATGGGATCATGGAAATGGTTAGATATGATTTTTTGCCCTCTGGAAGTATATAATTTAATAGAGAAATGGCAAATCTTTCATCATAGAGGGAATGTATGTATATGTTCTTGGCATTTCTAAAAGTAAGATAGCTCATTAATGTACTGTGGGTTCCTAGGGTTTTGGAAATGTATAAAAAGGAGATTCAAATTTGTCTTTCAGGAAATAAGCTGTTGAATAGTTGAAAGTTGGAATGGAACATGGAAAATATTTTAAGTTATCTGCATTTTAGAAATGTGTACTCTGTATATGGTCTGTATGTTTCCAAAGTCCTTTCTTAGGAGAACCCTTCAGATTTTGAATTTCAGGTTTGGCAAGTGGAAAGGAGAATAACTGTCAGTTATAATACCTTTCTTCTAAACTAAAGCTGTGTTTCACCCATGGTCCCTACTAAGGAGCAGGGGTAGGAATGTGTCAGCTTTTCCAATTCAGGAGTTGTCATGTGCCTAAGAGCTACTCCCCACAATCTAGAGTGCTCAGCCTGAGAGAATCATGACACTCTGTTTCCTTTTCCAAATCTTTTCACAGATCTTTGCAGCTAGGGGACTGTATTAGTTTGCTAGGACTGCTATAACAAAATAACAGACTGGTGGCTTACCTGATAGAAATTTGTTTTCTTATAGTTCTGGGGGCTGCGTGTCCAAGATCAAGATGTCAGTAGACTTGGTTTCTCATAAGATGTCTCTCCTTGGCTTTCAGACAACTGCTTTCTTGTTATGTCCTCACACAGTTTTCCTCTGTGTATAAATATCCCTGTTCTCTGTGTGTCCAAATTTTTTTTTTTGGTACTGGTGATTGAACCCCCAGCATCACTCTACCACTGAGCTACATCCCCTTTTTACTTACTTTTTGTTTTAGTTGTACAAGGATAGCATGCCTTTATTTTATTTGCTTATTTTTATGCGATGATAAGGATCAAACCCAGTGCCTCACATGTGCTAAGCAAGCACTCTGCCACTGAGCTATAGCCCCAGTCCCTATTTACTTTCTTTGTTTGTTTACTGTTTGAGTCTAACTTGCCAAAGCTGGCCTTGAATTTGTGATTCTCCTGCCTCAACCTCCTGACTAGCTGGGATATATACATACATACATACATACACACACACACACATATGCTATACTGCATATACTACATGGGGTGAATGTTGGGAATTGAACCCAAGGCTTCATGCATGCTAGACAAGCACTCTACCACTGAGATATACCCCCAGTCCCTCTACTCATTCATTCTTTCTCTTTCCCCAACCCCCTCCTGCCAGGATTGAACCCAGGGCCTCACATGTGCTGGGAGGGTGCTCTACCACTGAGCTACACTCTCAGCCCATGAACTGTCATTTTTATGGGCCCTAAAATCCTTTCTTACTCTAAATATTAGAACTAGAGGCTGGGTCTATTGGGAAGATTTTGGTTTTCATTTTAGATCTTTCTCTAGTTTTACCATGTTCAATTATTACTTTTATCATTTAAATTATGAATACAATTTTGAAAAAAATTATGAACAAAATTTTGATAATCTGGAGTGTGGCAGGCCAAATAGAACCCCTTTCTCAGCTTTCCTCTTTCTAAATGAGTGTTCTGGGTGAAAAGAATACAGAATCAGAATTCATCAGAACAAAAAAACCAAGAGATATTGGTACATTATCATTAATTCAACTCCAGAATCCGGTTCAGGAAACCACATTGCTTTTAGCTATCAGACTTCCCCAGGCGCCTCTGGCCTGCGAGTTGCTCGGTCTTTTCTTGTTTTTCCTGACCTTAGGAGTCTTAAGGAGCGAGTCCTGGACTCTTGGGTGAAGTGGAAAGTCTATGCTCCTTCCCCTAGCCTATGTCTTTTTTTTGTTCCAGAGACTTCCAAACCCGCAGACAAGAGCAGCAAATTGATCAAAGGAGGTGAACTGCATCTCTAAATATTGAACTCTCTCACAGCTCTGTGGCCTGGGTGCCAGTTGCAGGCCCATGGCTTTGACAAGAGCACTGATCCATGGAGACTTTAGCTCACTTCCCCTTGGAGGGGCTGTTAGGGTGGGACTGTCCCCCAAACCCTCATGTGTTAAAAGCATGGTCCCCAGTACAGCGTTCAGAGGTTGGGCTGTTATGCAGTGATTGGATCAGGAGGGCTCAATCCACATGATGGATTGATCGCCGGTTGAACTAATGGGAGGTAGGACCTATTTGGAGGAAGTGGGTCACTATGGGGAGGAGAGTCCTGGGAGGGTTTATCTTCTTCCTAGCACCTTCCTTTCTCTCTCTCCCTTTTTGGTACCTGGCTGCCATGAGCTGACAGCTTTTCTCTGCGACACACTCCTGCCACCATGATGTTCTGCGTCTCCTCAGGCCCACAGCCATGGAGCTGAATGACCATGGACTGAAATCTCTGTAACTGTGAGCTAAAATAAATATTTCCTCTTCTAAGTTGTTTTTCTCAGGTGTTTTGTCACAGCAACATCAAGCTGACAGACACAGTGGCACATCTGCCTTCAGAGGAGATTCTATTAGATGACCTTTTGCAAATGAAGTCTGTCATAGAGGACGGAATGGGATATGAGGACAGAGTGCCATACCATGGTGGAAACTTTGATATATTTCAAGTAATCCTGGCAGCTGGGGCATCCGGAGTTCTTCTCATCAGCCTTCATCCTGAACATTCCCCCTCCATTTCAGTTGGGTAGCTCTTTGGTTACTGCTTCGAGTTCCACATGCTGGGGGAAAAGAATTCATCTCTAAATGAAGAAAAAATTCTCCAGTTAGCAGATCTATAACCATGCACACTAATACCTTCTGGGACTTAAGACTTTTCAATGCATGGTCAAGTTCAGACAGCCCCCAAAGACATCTGAGGTCCATTAAGTTCAGATTTACATTCTTACCCAACAAATGGCAGTACTTCAGAAAGTTTGTTTATTTAACATAAAACGCAATAAAAAAAAGTTTTGGCCCCTAGAGTACAGAGTTTATGTGACTTCATGCCCCTCTTTCTGGGGTAGAATAAACAAAACAGGGAAATGGCAAAATCTATAGGATCCTCCTGCCTCAGCCTCCCCAGTAGCTAGGATTACAGGTGTGTGCAACCATACCTGACAAGATTTTTTATTTTTTAATGTATGACTAGGTCAACTTCAATATAAAAAAATTTTCAAGAGTTTATTGGATTTTTTTGATTGTACTGGAATTAATGATATTAAATATTGCTAGAAATAAGTGGGCCCTGCTAGGACCTTGAGATTATTATTATTTTTTTGTCACAATTATATTCACTGTAATAGAATTTGGTTTTCCTGGAACTAAAAGTTCCTACCAAGAGCTTTATTAAAATCCACAATCTATCAAAGATTTGAACTCCTGCTTCAAGTTATTCTTGGAACTAAGGTAAAGAATTGCCCAGTTCACATTTCAGAGGTGAGAGACACAGAGGTGAGAGAGGCTTGTCATGAAGTCCTACAGCCAAGGAGTCCTGGAGGATGAGCAGTGATTGCTCTTCAAACAGCCTCAGAGCAGACAAGGTGTGCAGAGGTAATGCCAGGTCCTAGTGCAAAAGTGGTCAGCCTGGAGGCGGGGCTTGATGTTGACTGACCCCTCACCACCCACATCTCCCACCCCAGGATGCCAGGGAGGCACCTAAGAGAGGCCCCGACCCCTGACTTCCCCTGACCCCAGACTGGCAGTCTTTCTTCCCTGCTGCTTTCTACAGTGTCTCTCATCATCATTGTAACACCCATCATGTCAACACAGTATCTGTGAGAGCTGTTGAAAAGGTACCGCTTTTGGAGACTGCCAGCGGAGAACTAGGCTGGCTCCACATCCTACCCCACTCTCGGTGGCTCCTTTCTTTAAATGAGCCTATTTAATGAGTCTAGAATATTCCATTAACCAATTGAGTACAGCTGCCAACAGGAATGTTCCAAAGAAAATAAATGAAAACTTGTCTACTTTGCACTGTTTTGATGGGCAGCCTCTTTAAAATCGTGGTGCCTGGTCTGTCTCCTCTCGGGGTGTAGTGCATTAGAACAAAGTGACCCTGAGAGGCCTAAGAAATGGTTTCATGCAATGATACTTCACAGCTTCCTTTTTTTCCTACTCTATACTCCTCCCTCCTCGGTGCCTAAGGCTCTGTCTGGGAAGAAGCTCCACATTTAAAAGGTACATTAACTCTTTGGAGCCTAACTCTTTGGCTTGCAAATCTAAACAACAAACTTTATTATTTAAAGATCAAATCTATTGAGCCAACCTCTGAAAAATGCTCTCGCATTGCTTCGGATAACAAGTCTGTGTCGATGAGTTTGAAAAGTGAAGAAAACTCTAGCCACATGAAATAACCCATATCAATCTTTTTCTCCATGTTAACAAGTGTGGAGTTTTCTTAGTAGAAACTGAACATGGTGGAGGTCAGAAACCTGACCTACGGCTGGCTCCCCTGTTCTTCCTTCCCAGGCCTGAATCAGGGGCTGGCGGGCTGAGCTCTTTTCTGAAGGCTCATGGGAAGAATCTACTTCCCAGCTCATTCAGGTTTTTGGCAGAATCCAGGTCCTTGTGGTTGCAGGACTGAGGTCCCATTTCCTTGCTGGCTGTCATCTGGGAGCTGTGCTCAGCTCTTAGAGGCTTCTCCTGACAAAGCCTTGCCAAAAAAAAAAAAAAAAAAAAAAAAAGGTCAGGACTTGAAAAACGGAATTTAACCCTTGTGAGCCCTGAAGACTGAACTCTGAGGGACGCTCAAGACATATCAGGCTCAAGCATTTTTCAATGCAGTGTCTCTTCTGGTTAGTTATTGGGTATTTAAGGGTTCTCCAACTTTGGTCTAATTATTTTATGCTGTTCCCAAGACTCCTGTATGATCACATCAGAGAATACTTGGTGTTAGAAGTGAGTTTTCATCTGGGTGATCCGAGCCTTTGAGGTCTACTCTCCCACTGAATGTTTTACCTTTGTAAAGATTAGAGTTCGTTGGGCTGGGGATGTGGCTCAAGCGGTAGCGTGCTTGCCTGGCATGCGTGTGCCCGGGTTCGATTCTCAGCACTACATACAAAAAAACAAAGATGTTGTGTCCGCCGAGAACTAAAAAATAAATATTAAAATTCTCTCTCTCTCTTAAAAAAAAAAAAGATTAGAGTTTGCATTGAACAAGCCTGATTTCAGATGAAAAACAAAAGCAATTTTATTTAGCCATAGTTTGCATGAAATGACATTTACTCATTTTAAATTTATTTGGACAAGTTTTTAAGAAGCAATACTTGCATGTAACCACCACCACCATCATCATCAATATAGATATTTCTGTCACCCTACAAAGTCTTCTTGGACTCTGTCCCAGACACCCTCGCCCCTCATTCCTTTTCCCTTCTATCCCAAGCAAAGACTGAACCATTTTCTCTCTATATACATTTTATTTGTGTTTTTTTTTCAGGAGTTTTATATAATTGGAATCATGCACACCTACATCTATTTTGACACGCGTGCATGCGCATGCACACACACACACAATAAACACTTTGGTTTCTTTTACATAGTATAATGTTTTAGAGTTTCATCCATCTTGGGCTTATTTTTTGGGGGGAGGGAAGGGTGCTGGGGATTGAACCCAGGGCCTTGTGCATGTGAGGCAAGCACTCTACCAACTGAACTATATCCCTAGCCATCCTTCTTGTTTTGAATCCCAGTAGTTTGTTCCCCTTAATTACTGAGTCATTTTTTACTATGTGAATGTACCACAATCATCCCTTTTCTGTATTGCTAGAATAAATCTGCTAAGATTTTGTCTAGAATTTTTGCATCTGTGTTCATGAAGGATATTTGGTCTGTAGTTTTCTTACAATGTCTTTGCCTGGTTTTGGTATCAGAGTAATACTGGCCACATAAATGGAGTTGGGAAGTATTGGGGGGGGATATTTATCGCTATTTGCAGGTGGTTTTTCTTGGCCATCTGTTGGGCACTACTGCCCCAAGAGGCCCAGAGACATCCTTCAAAGAGCTTTTTTTACAGGCCTAGGGAGAGTGCAGAAGTCCCTGGCACTGCTCTCAGGGTTTTGTGGCTTAGCAGCTATTCTCCGTTCCTGTTCCGTACATGGCATGCCAATAGGGCACAGATGTTCAAACACTCTACACAGAAACTCCTAAACCCTGACCTTGCAGAGAATTTCATCCATGCTCTTGAGTCTGGCTGCTTCTAACTTCAGCACAAAGCAGTGACCTCCATCCTTCCCCTGGGATGATGTAGTAAAATCCTCCTCAACCAAAAGTGCATTTTGCTTCTAAGAGCAAGAGTAGGGGTAGTGGAGAGAGGCAGCAGTGAGAGAGGCGGGGTGCTCAGACCTTCAAAAAACAAATTTAGCTCTTGCCAGAGTATGGAATGGGGAAAGGAGACATTTTAATGTCCCCTAATAAGTATCCAGAAGTAAAAAAAAAATCAAAAAAGTTTACTCCTCAAACACACTTTGTAAGGCAAACCAAGGAAAATTTAGATTCATACATAAACTTTCAGAAAAGGAAACTTACAAATCATATAATGTCCTCCCTCAAGCGGTTTTCTTTTACAAGTGTGGGGACTGTCCCTCAGCCCTATCCATCCCTGAGAGATAGTCAAGATGCTTGAAAACCACTGTTTTATGAGGTTTTGGGGGGGTGGCTCAGGCAAATAAAATTCCTGTTGATTGAGGCTGATCCCCAGGTATCCTGAGTTGGCATGCAGATGAGGCTCTCAGAGTTCTGGCAAAATCAGAACAAAGAACACATTATGATGACTTCCAGCCCAGGACGGAGGCTACTGCATGATGCTATATAAGCTCCCATGCTCTTCAGGTGCCTTTTTGTTTGTGTTGAGCTAAATTTCAAACATCAAGAGATACCATTATCAATAGATACATTGTAATTCTCACTGTGTGTGTGCATACACACGTGTGCATATACAGACATAACCACGACATGATGAAGGTATTAGCATAATGAGAATGTAATGCACCTGCTTCTGTATGCAGCTTGAGACTCGCCTACAAAGAGAGTTACCTGAGCCATAGCCATTCATGGAGAGCCAAGGATGTCAGTGCTCATTGCCAGCTAACTTCATCGTGAACCGGGCCTATTGCTTTGGTGGGAAATAAGACTGAGTTCAGGGGACAGCAAATAGGAGGTTCTGTCTTTGGGGAGTTGGACACAGCATGATACTTTGATAGACTGTTTCCAGGGCCAGGGAGCCAAGATGGTGCTGGGAGGCCGTATAGTACAGAGCCACAGAGGAGCAAACCTCAGGGTGGAGGGAAGCCATCAAGACCTGGCTGTTGCTGTTTGTAATGCTGGGCTTGAAACCCAGGCCACCCTCCATGCTGCACAAATGCTCTACCTCCAAGCTTCAGCCCAACCCAACGCCATGCTTTTAAGAGTTGTAGCTGGAAAAAACCAAAAGGACGGGAGAAGACACTGAAGTCACCACATTCATAGTTCAGCTTCTGACACAAAATTGTTTTATGACCTTCACCTACTTTCTCTGGACGCCCCCCCTCCACCCCAAAACTACAAGAGGGTCTCATCATCTATAAGAGAAAAGTTAAAGAGGCTAATGATTAAACTATGCCTAGATTTCAAGTCCTAAAACTGAATGTGAGGAAATAGTTGTTCTTTATTTTTGTTTGCTGGTTTTATAATGTTCTCTATAAAATTGCCAGCTGGTCTGAGACATTATAAATGGGAGGAGAGAAAGGGAATTTTTGTCTATGCTTCAATTGGAGTTGGTAGTTAGATGTAGCTGAAGACCTTCCAAGAAGGGAGTAGAAAGTCAGGGAGAGACTCAGAGACGGCTGGACATTCAGTTCTTCCATAAGATTGTTCTATCCATGCTCTAGAAGATTCTGAGTCTTATTTCACTACATAATGATTTTGATATCCTGAATTCTTTTTTTTTTTTTTTTTTGGAACTGGGAATTGAACTCAGGGGCACTTAACCACTGAGCCACATCCCCAGCCATTTTTTATATTTTATTTAGAGACAGGGTCTTGCTGAGTTGGTTAGAGCCTTGCTAAGTTGCTGAGGCTGGCTTTGAACTCGTGATCCTCCTGCCTCAGCCTTCCGTGCCACTGGGGTTACAGGTGTGCACCACCATACCTGGTGATATCCTGAATTCTTAAGCAAGCTGCATGTATGTTTTATAATGCCCCAAATCTTGTAAACAATAAGATAGCCCTTATAAACAGTCACAGTGAGCATAAATACTGAAAGCTTTTAGATTCCACAGAAAGATACTACCTTTTGGAGAACCATTTTCTGTCTTCTGGAAGATATTCCTATACCCCACCCCCACACCTGTCCACCCAGCCCTGGAGCGAGCAGGCACTTTCATACAACATGGTTACCCTCTGGCCTCCTGGCTGGAGATCTGTTCATTTTGAGACTGAGAAAGCATCGGGAATTTAGGGGGAATAATTTTTGCTTTGGAGTGATGCAGGAAGAGGAACAGATTAGGACTGAAGGGACAGCAGATGACTTTTAGAGTGTTTGCAGCTCATCGACATGTCCACAGGGGAAAGTTGAACATACTGATCCACAGCTCCCCCAAACAGTTGCTGACACAGGTTTGGAGATAGCCTTAAAGTCTCCTTGAAGACATGAGAGCAGCTGTAGGTACCCCAAGAGTATGGAAGAGGCCAAGGACAAACCCTGTGCAAAAGAACAGGGGAAAGACAAGCCAAAATGATTGTAAAAGAGGTGAGGACCGTGGTCAGGGGCTGTGTTGTCCCTCTGCTCTCTGAAGAGGCAGCCTCTGGTCCATGCATGTATCTTCTGTCTGCTCCACAAATCACTGGTGTTCAGCCTTTTGTTGTCTAGGATGTCAAAGTTTCCAGGATGCATTAGTGTTCCTGCTTGTTAGCAATCTGACCATACACACTGTCAGTTCCTAACTAGGTGAGTTAAAATATCTGGCTTTGTGTGTTTGCCATGTTTGGCATCCCTTCCATGCTCTTCAGACTGCATAGGGACCTGTTAGATCCTTCTGGAGAGATCCAAGTGAAGGGGCAGCAGGTTGTAGCCCTTCTACTTGTTGTAGGCCAAACCAAATAGGTAAGAGATGGAACCTACATTTTGGCTTGTTGGTTTCTTATTTGGGCTTTTAAAAAACGGTTTTATGGGCTGGGGTTGTGGCTCAGGAGTAGAGCACTCACCTAGCATGTGTGAGGCCCTGGGTTCGATCCTCAGCACCACATAAAAATTAATCAATCAATCAATAAAAATATTTTTTTTTAAAAAATGATTTTATAATTTCCTTCTTGTAGGGGACCAGCAAGGGAAGGGGCTCTGGTTCTTGTGGACAAATTAAAACATCACAGATTCAGGTAAAACCCAGTTTGGGATCTTGCCCCTGGGCTTCGTAAGGCTGCTTGGGCCCAACTCCTTTTCCAAGTCTCACCACATTCTCACCAGGAGCGAGATGGAGTTGGACCCCTTGCTCAGTACAGCCTAATTTCTTTCTGTTATTTCCATGATACCAGAGACAGACTTTAAAAAAAATGGAATATAAGTTTAGTTGAGTGAATAGTGAATATTTTTTTGTGCTTCAGTTCACCAGTCATGGAAAAATAAATGAATCTGGCTCAGTGTGAACTGTATTTCTAAAGTTTATTTATGTATTTAAAACATAAGTTTGGTTTTGCAGCTGAGTAAAAAAGAATACTTGGTCTCAGTTCAAAATTCACAAAATGTGCAGCTTTTGGTTCTCAGTCTAGCTCAAAACCCTAGCTATTTATTCTTAGCTGTCTTCTGCACAGAGAAGTTGGGAAATCATCTTCCCCCTTACTAAGGGCCTCTGAAAAATGGGTTACTTGTGATTCCTCCCTTCTCCTCTGAGAACGGGCGGATATGCCTAAATTCAGGAAAGGCTAAGAACATCTTCGCCCCTTGTCAAGTCCTTCCCATTTGGTTCGTGACTTGATGCAACTCTCCTGGTCACATGGGGGGGGGGGTCCTTGTTTAGGCAGAGTGGTGCTATTTCTTTTTCTACTCCAGCATGAGGATGGATCCTACCAAGTAGTCCCTGAGCCTCAGCCCTCAACAGAAGACCAGCGATGAGGTTAATGAGGTGTCGGAAGATGGCAAAAGCAGCTCCAATGTTCCGCCTTCCAACTTTTTAATTAGGAGTCCTGATGAATGGCTTGCTTGTAAAATACTCTTTCACTGGTGACACCCCCGCCCAGCACCAAGAGGTGAGGAAGTACGGGGTGAGATAAAGCAGGGCACTTAGTCTCTGCTTTCTCCCAAGTCTGTCCAGCTCACATCCAGGGACTGTAGCTGCCTGTAGCTGCCATAAATAATGTCCCAGGGCTTGCAGAGGCTTCCAGAGGCCAGAGCTACCAGTGCAGCATGAATTACCCCAGAAACAGGAGCTTGCTGGGGGCTTTCTCTTACTATTTTTCTCCTGCAGGCCATTGGTGTGATCCAGAGTCTCTGGCAGCTTTGTGCATGGGTTTGCTCCATAGAGCCTGTTTGGGCTCTTGTGGGACCTGCTTCTTCCAGGTCCTCAGAGTCACACACCTGAAGGTTTCCAGAGGCCGTGGTCATTAAACAACCCAGGAGGCTCACACTGTGAGTCTATACATTTCCCGAGGTTGTACCTCAGGAGGACTTGGGGTGCTCCTTGTCACGGCATGACGGATGTGTGTTGTGGCGTTTTCCCAGGGCTCTGTGGAAGTTACCCCTGGGACCCAGCCACATTTCTCTTTCCCAGGTGAAAAAAGTTTTGTCCGGAAAAAGCATCAAGTGTAGAAAGGCAAAGAGCGTGGCTTTAGATGGATGGACAAGTGCAAAGAAAAGGACCCTTCCTAGGAACAGCAGTGTGCACCCTTTGTTATAATTACAAGAGAAATGTTTCCAGATAGTGCTCTCTGAGTGATATTACGAGATAGAGGTTCCAGGGGAAATCAGGGACTTGAGGGAGGAAGCAGTTATCAGTGGTGACAGGAGCAGTGACAGCGATTGTTGACATTTCTCCTACCCCTCCCTTTTTTTTTTTTTACAACTTGACTTGTAAAATTCCAATGAATACTTCTATGACTTTTAACATCTACATAAATTCACGTAGCCACCGCCACAATCAGGGTTCAGAACGGTTCCATCTCCTGCCCCCAAAACTCTCCTGTGCCACCACTTTGACTCTACTCTTCCCTACCAGCGCCCCACTGATGTGCTTTCTATTTCATTGTGAGGATGTGGTAAACAGAGAATCACACAGTAGGTGTCATTTTGAAACTAGCTTCTTTCACTCAGCATAATATCCTTGCAATTAATCAAAGTTGTTGTATGTATCCATAGTTAGTTTCATTTTATTCTAACATATGAATGTACCACAATTTACATATGGATTCGTTCATCTATTGGAGGGCACTTGGACTGTTTCTAGTGGAGTCCCTCATTCAAAAAAATTGTGGTTATATATGATATATAATACATTATATAGAGAGGGAAATTATTATATATATTATATGTAATATATAAATAATATATATAATACATTATATCATATATATAATATATATCATCAAATTTGCTCCTTTAACCATTTTTAAATGTACAATTCTATGGTATTGATTTTGCATTGTTGTACAACCATCACTATTTTATATTTCCTGAACTTTTTAATCAGCCCAAATAGAAACTAAGCAATAATCATCCTTTCCCTTTAGCTCCTGGCAACCTCTAATCTATTTCCTGTCTCTGTGAATTTATCCATTCAAGATATCGCTTATAAATTGATTCATACAATATTTGGTCTTTTGGGTCTGGCTTATCTCACTTAACATAGTGTTTTCAAAGTTTACCCAGGGTGTTCAGCATGTTCAGCACCTTCATTCCTCTTTTTTTTTTTTTTTTTTTTGGTACCAGGGATTGAACCCAGGGGGTGCTTAACCACTCAGCCAAATCCTCAGACCTTTTTTTTAATTTTTATTAGAGACAGGGTCTTGCTGAGTTGCTAAGTGCCCTGCTAAGTTGCTGAGGCTGGCGTTGAACTCACAATCCTCCTGCCTCAGCCTCCTAAACTGCTGGGATTGTAAGTGTGTGCCACCAGGCCTGGCTCATTGACATGAATTTTTGGTTCCTGTTTCCAACTCTTTTGCCATCTCTACTTTTTAATTTGAACTTGCAGGGGATGGAAGAGTCTAGTTTCTAAGAATCCAGTACTTTGTCTGAATCTATTCATCGTTCTTTGTGTTCTTAAAAGAATTCCTTCATTTTTTTGTTCACTAGCCACCTTAGTATCTTGAAGGAGGCAGGCAGTCAGTGGATTGTGGGGAAAATAGACTTGTGGTAAAGGGCTGGAGACTGTCAGCCTCTTTGTGTGTACTTTCTCAGGCCCTGGTGTGATGGTTTGTTTAGACCTGGAGATCTTTAATAAGTAACTCACAATTTTTCTTTCTTTCTTTTCTTTTCTTTCTTTTTTTTTTTTTTGGTGTTTAGGGAAAAATATATATATAAAATCATTTGAGACAGGGTCTTGCTACATTGCCCAGGCTGACCTCAAACTTGTGATCCTCCTGCCTGAGCCTCAGGAATAGCTGGGATTAGAAATATGCACCATTCCTGGCTTGAGTGTTAATGATCATTTTTTTGCCACCACTAAAGTGTGGCATATCTTTCCTTTTATCAACAGCTTGCCAGAGCCTTCCACCATCTGAGATTCTTACCCCAAGTGATTCTCTTGCCTTAAAATCCTTCATTTTCAGGATAAAAATGAGGTTGTTAAATATGCAAGTGGGGTGTGTGTGTGTGTGTGTGTGTGTGTATGGACATGCATGTGTGCAGCTTTCAGAAGGACTGTGAACTCATTCTGAATCTCTGTGTCAGTCTGGCCACCCTCCTTCAGTTCCTGGGTTTGTGTTCATATGGGGATCAGGGGAACAGGAGGTGATGTCTCACTGCAAGGTAGACTGAGAAGACCCCAAGGTATGAGGATCAAGGGGTCCAGTCTCATACTAACCCAGTTTGCAGAATCAGCCAAGCCTGCTTCATGGTCCCCCCTTCATCAGCACGTTCCCTTGAATGGAAGCTTTTTGGTATTGTATTTTGAGGTTCCTCATGAAATTAATTAACCTTTTAAAATCGTGAAACAGGGCTGGGAATGCAGCTCAGTAGTAAAGCGCTGGCCTAGCAGGTCCTGGGTTTCATCCCAGCTTTGCAAAACAAAACAAACAGAAACAGAAGTTAAAATGAGCTTATCTTAAAAAGGACAAATTACAATCAGGACAACAATAACTTACAAAGCCTCTGATTTCAGGCTCATCATTCCGAGCGACTATGCTTAGCCTCTCACAGAAAAAAAGAAAATGCACAACTACACGATACGCTTCTGGTCTTTAAGAATTTAGCAATTATTCTGTGGCAACCACCCAAGTGTCCATCAACAGATGAATAGCACAGTCTGTCACATTTATGTCAATATTTTGGATTTCATTGACATTTTGTTTTTAATCTATGAATAAGTCCTATGCCTTTATTCATACATTTTAGGCTTAGTAATTGTGTGAGAATTATAAGCATATGAGCATTAGACCTAGTTTTATATATTTGTGCATAGTTTAGTAATATAATAAAAATGGCTTAGGTCAACACTGGCAGTCCACAGTCTTATGTCATTAACACCCTGAGCATATTAACACTGTTTACTTTAAATAAAATCCCTTCAAAGCCTAAGAGACTGGACATATTTGATGGACTGGGAGTGAAGAGGTAACAAGAAAGCTCAAAACAGAAGTTCAGAAATGACTTGACGTTGGTCACAGGGAACCAGCCGGTTAACGATTATTTTCTCTCAGCCCTTTGAAGACAGAGTCTCCTCTCTCCTGGCTGTTATTGTTGTGTTGCTGCTGCTATAAATGCCACTGTACAGGGAACCACCCTTTCCTTCAGTTCTTTTAAAGATATTCTCTATGATGTTCTTCCTCCTGGTGACTGTCCCTCTGAATGTGGGCATAGATCCGGCAGAGAACTCCACATGGTTCCAGAACATTAGGATTCTACCTTTCATCAAAGCAAGAACAGTTTCAGTCCCCGTCCCTCCATATCCCCTCTCTCTGTTTCCCCTCTTTTCTCACACTGCACGGCCTCCTCACTTTCTCCTCCCCAGCCCTCAGTTCCTCTCACATTTCTCACTGTGTGACATTTTGGTTAATTTCTTCAGATCTGTTTTTCTATTTGTATTCTCTTCAGTATTTACCAATATAATATTTTTTTATCAATTCAAGAATGTTCATTTCTCATACTACTACAAATGTGAAGTACACACAGAAAGCCAATTAGAACATGCAGTCCAATATAACATTATTATAAAGCGAACACCCAAGTTGAGAAGTACTAACACTTAGTACTTCCTTCCTAATCAGAAATAATTTTTCCTTGCAACTAATAAGCTTTTGGTGGAGAAGTACTTTGTAACCCTGCCAATACTCTGTCTTTTCATCATGGTTTTGCTATTATGACTTTATTTTTATTATTTTGCACATTTTTTATTGGTGCATTATAGTTGTACATAATGATGAGATTTTGTTGTTACATATTTGTACATGTGCACAATATAATTTGGCCAATTATGACTTTTGTGATAGATTTTTTTTTTGCTTTCCTTTGCCGTTTTACTACCCATTTAAACATCTTTACACGATAGTTTCACACATTAGTAACTTTATATGATAAAGTCATACACCTGTATTTTCAAGTCTCTCAGTCTATGATAGTCTAAACTCAGACAGACCTAGACAAAAACTGTCTTCCAAACATTTTGTTGGAATTACCGTCGTGATTTCAGGAAACTTTTCCTACTGTACTGTAGAGGACATTTTGCATTCTAGACTTTAGCTGTTCAGGACCAGGCCAACCCAAGTGTAGCGTGTCAGTGATAAAATCTAGGTGGTTTTGGTATATGGGTTTTACTGTAAAATCTTTTCAGTTTTGCTTCATGTTTGAAAATGTCCATCATAATGTTGGAAAAATTCTATATCTTGAGTTTGAGCCAAAATGGAGGAGCCCCAATCTTCCCAGGTTGTCTTTCTTGTAATTTAAAAACCCCTGACATGACACAATAAAGGAGCCTAAGAAGACTTGGAAATGTGGAAAGAAGTTGGCCAACTGGGGACTTTGGGACTGAGGAGAAGCTTAATGGAAATTTCCTTTATTTTCCTCATCATCTCCCAAATCTCCCAACTAAAGAGTTGTAGAAGCTATAGATAGGCAGTTTGTGTCACCCAAAATTCATGTATTGAATCCTAACACCTAAGAGATGGGGCCTTTGTAAGGGAATTAAGTCATGAGATTGGAATCCTCATGAATTGGATCATTGCCCTTGAATAAAGAGACATGAGGTCTTGCTTTTCCCTACCTCTCCACCAAGTAGGACACAGCAAGAAGTTGGCCATCTGCAAGTCAGCAAGTGGGTCACCAGATACTGGACCTTCAGATACCTTGTTCTTGAATTCTTCCTTAGCCTCCAAAACTGTGAGAAATTGGTGTTGGTTGTTTAAGCCATTCAATCTATGATAGTCTAAGACAGACACAGACAAAAATAAAATGTTCTAAGAAAAGCTGTTCCCTTAGCCAAAGGACCATTTGGTGGCCTCTACCCTACATAATCCAAACACCAGCAAAACAACAACATTAAAACCCCTCATACCTCCTCACTTTTCTGAACCCATGGAGGAAAGAAATAGCACATTTTTCTCAAATTAAAAAAAAAAAACTCAACCATGAATTCTATATCTGGTAAAAATATTTAGCAA
Source organism: Marmota marmota marmota (assembly GCF_001458135.2). NCBI lineage: Eukaryota > Metazoa > Chordata > Mammalia > Rodentia > Sciuridae > Marmota > Marmota marmota. The sequence goes on from NW_026000026.1 coordinate 73,778,212, forward strand.
TGAATAGGAAATAAAAATATTTTCAAACAAAGGATACCCAAGAGCATTTATGGGAACAAGCCTACCCTTAACATGTAATTGAAGGAAATACTCTAAGCAAACAATAAATAAAAGATTGGGAAGTGCAAACATCGCCAATATAATATTTAACTCATACATTAGGATGTTTTTAATGGGGGAGATGAGCATATTTCATCACTTTTTAGAATAGAGTATTAGATACTGATTGATATACATCATTTATAGTATACAATTAGGTGAGTTTTGATGAATGTTTACACCTCTGTGCTCAAAGCACACAGCATTTCTACCATCCTTAAAAGTTTCCTTGTGCCCCTTTGGGAAGTTTTTAATAAAGAGTTCTTTGGTTACCTTTTCTTCCTCTTCTTTCTCCTCTTCCTCTGGAATTCCAATGACATGTATACAGCATCTGGAACATCTAGATATCTATCCCCCAGGTCCTGAGGTCCTCTTCCTTTCTCTTCAGTTCTTATTCTTGCAGTTGTGTGAATCTGGCATCTCCATTACACTGTCTTCAGGTTCACTGATTCTTTGTTTTATCATCCCAAATTTTTGTTGAGCCCGTGTCATGATCTTTTTAAATTTCAGTTTCCATATTTTTCAGACCTAGATCTTCCTGGCTATTTATTTGTTGTTGTTGGTGGTGGTGGTTTTGTTTTTTCAGTTCTCATTTCTCCACTGAGAGTTCCTAGCTGTTCATTGAATGTGATAAAATAATTTCCTTTAATTTTTTTGGAACATTTTTATAATAACTGCTTTAAAGATTTTTGCCCATGAAGTCCAACATCCGGAGTCACTCAGAGTCAGTTTCTATTGGCTGCCTTTTCCTGGGAGAATAGAGACCACTTTCATGTTTCTGTGCACGTCTAGGAATTTCTGGTTGAAAGTTGGGCCTTGTAGATAACCCACTCTGGCAACTCCAGATTCTGTTGCATTCTTTTGCGCTTTGTTGAGTTTTGACCTGGCAAGCAGTTAACTTGTCTGGACTCCCCTGCAAACTTTGTCACCTTGTGAGGCTCAGTAGCTGATTTCTCTGTTCCTATGGCTTCCCATTGCTGTGTTTCTCCTCTGGCCCTTTGGGGGTTTCCCCTGTTTCTGTCATTTGGTGGTTAGCCAAGGATTTCAACAGAGACGGAATTGCTCTCTTTGTGATTTTCTTGCTTCTAGGGGTTCCCTTTCCCTGTTTTCTAGCTATTTGGCCGATTTTGAGCACTCTCTCTAACATTTCAGGCCTGTAAGTTTCAATTTTCCACCACCTGATTTGTGCACAGTTGAGAAATTTACTCAGTTTTTAAAAACAAATTTAAAAAGGCAGTAACTGCACACAGCTCTGTTCAAGAGCAGATTTCTTTCTGGTTTCTGTCCACTTTTTCACCACGTCCCTTAGGGTCTCCTACCACATCTGCGTAGTTTAGTTTCTGGCCAAGGGTTTGGGCAGAGTTTATACTCACAGTTTTATACTCCTTCTGTGGTTTTTCTACTGCCAGTACTTTTCCTGTAGATTTCTAGCTACTTTTCCAGCCTTGAACTCTGATCTCTGGCACCTTCAGCTGGTAAAACTGTGGTTTTCCACTGCTATTTTTCACAGTTGTAACTGTGAGGGTTGGGCATCACCCTCAAGCCAGGAAGACAGAAACTCAAAATTCTTACCTCTTCCTGTGGCAGTTTTTGAGATTAAATTCTTCTGCTTCTGTCTTTCAGTAGTTGTGTGTGTGTGTTTTTTTTAATTGTTTTTATCCTATTTTTTATCATTGTTATCTGTGGGAGGATTTCATGACCACTTTAATCATCTGCCATTGCTGGGAGTTCTACCCATTGGGTTTTAAATTTCAGTATCTTTTTCATTTGAAGTTCTATTTGGCTCCTTTCCGAATTAAATTTGCCTTGGATTTGTGAGAACCTTTATATTTCTTCACGTCCCTTTGAAAAGCATATTTGATCATCTTACAGATATGTATTCTATGGTGAGGACACCCGATCAGCACTGATGGTTCAACTCTCTGAAGTTCTTGGACATTTAGCATTGCTGTTCGGCATGTCTGCTGACTGTCTCATTCAACTTTTTGCAATTAAGTTTTGAATTATGAACTAGGGATTAGAGATTCAATAAACATGGAAAAACCATGTGTCCTGATTTGGGAAGTTGAATCTGCAGAGAGAGTTCTGTTTCCTTTGACTTGGTGTCCCAAGAATACCATGGGCCATTTCTTATGTTTATTTCTAAGGCTGGGGTTCCTCAACCAGACAGGTAGTATAAATTTGTAGCCCAGATCTTCTTAAGGATAGATGATGATTATAAATCCTTGGAGAGTGACCTCTGTTTCTCAGGATACAGGGTCCATGGCAGCCATATCTCTGGGCCAATAAATAGACTACTTTTCTGACCACAGCTTGGCTGTTTGAACCTGTGTCATGTGTCTGCTCATGGTGGAAAAGATAAAGCAGTCTATGGGGTCTCTGGGGTCTATTTTTTTATTATTATTATTTTTAAATAAGGGCACTGATCCCCTTCATGAGGATAGAGCCCACTTCACCTAGTCACCTCCCAACCCCATCACAATGGTGACTGGGTTTCAACATGTGCGTGCATTTCGGGGCCACACAGACATTCAAATCATAATATCTGCTCCTCTGTTCTGACATAGCTCAAATGTTGCTTCTCTGGGAAGTTTTACTAACACCCCTAGGAAGATTTTTTTTCCTCCTACCTGTGTTCCCAAAGCATCCTGTACATATTTCTTTTAGTGCTTTTCTTGTTGCTTTTAAATGATTTGTTTATGTCACATTCTCCCGCTAAGTTTTGAAGCCCCTCAATAGCATCCTTTTTTTTTTTTTTAGTTCATAATTCTCTGGTCTCTGTTACAGTCTCTCCCCCATAGGAGGGATTCAGGGACTCTCTTTTTTGCTTGGTTGTCAGGAAAGCAGATCTCTATCCTTTTAGAAAAACAAATGAGGTCAACTCATAGAGGTTATTGCGAAGAATCAGTCATTTCTTAAAGAATCTGGAGTACCAAAATTTTTCTATCTCTACTCATTTCTACTCATTTTCTGTCTCTTTGATTTCTTTGTTCTTTCTGTAGGGTCACTATTTTACCTTAGGACCTTAGGAAACTAGTTCCTGAAGGGTAATATGGGCTGTGGAGTTTTTCTCTTTAGATCTGTATAAATAAGCTTCTTATGTTATTTATTTTCATACCCAGATTAAGACATCCCCAGACAGCCAGTTCCTTCCTGAACTCTGAAACTGGCACCATCTCTAAAGAGTTTTCCAGTTGCCTTTTTCTCCCTTGTGAAGAATGTAAGGTTTGGCTGTGTGATTCTTTTTAAGCTAATCATTTGTTTTTGGACTGATTAACATCGTAGCTATCCAAACTTGGGCAGAAACACCAAATTCAGAATCTCCGGAAGCAAAACAGTAAGAAGTTAATTCCCTTCATGCTTTCAGATGAATGAGACGCCAATACATAATCATGGTTCCCTTGTTCTAACTCACACCCTTGACTATGCTGGCAAATCTTGCTTTTCTTTCTGGGTCCCAGGGAATTCATTGGGGGGGGGGGGGGGGGGGGGGG
>NW_026000026.1:73781827-73786908 GCF_001458135.2 Marmota marmota marmota
GGGAGGGGGAAGCATTTTCCTGTACTCCACCTGCTGGATGGAATGAATAAAAGCCTCAGTGAAAGATCTAAATATTTAGCAAATGTAACCTCAGCCTCCAGAGTTTCAAGTCTGGAATACATTTCACAGGCTCTCAGATCTGAACCCAGGCCAGACACATGCATGCTGATACTGATTATTTGTGTTCTTTGGCAGAGGCACTAGAGAAGCGTTATAATTCAGCTGTGCGTGGAGAGAGAACGATTATGCATATGTAACTTCCACTTGGTTATCTACAGATGTTGGAGAATGCAGTCCACCCAACTTTTCTGTCTCTGTCATCCGCCTCTCTGGTGGGTCTCAGGTCCTACTCTGTTCCTGCCCCCCTTGCTTTCTACACTGAGCCTCCCTGGCATATGCTCTCTCCTGTCACAGGCATTTGGCACATGCTGCTACTTCTATCTGGAATGTTCTTCACAGGCCTGCCCATGCCTCTTGACCTAGTCAGCTTTGCTCTTCCTTCAGATGTCAGGTTGCTTCTCAGGGAAGCTCTTGAGCAAGTTTAACCCTCTACCACAGGGTCCAGGATGCCTGATACTTCTCCTTTGTAAGCACCTGTTACCGTTGCAATTATACGTTTCTCTGTGTGATCTTTTATAAAAACTGCTTCCTGAAGTGTAGTGTAGGTATGTGTGCCAGCTTATCGATATGTGGATATTTGTTTTATTATGAGTTATGTGTTTATTTTAATGTGCATTTTTTTTTTTAAAAGTCTACATAGTACTGGTAGTAATGAACAACATTTTGTGAACATTTTAGGCCACCTTACGATGGGTCTAAAGTAGATAAAACTATGAATCCACCTATGCAAACCATGTGAATCAGGAGCACTGTGGTCCGGAAACAGGCATATGTGGCAAACATTTTGGAAACAGAATGAAAATGACTGAAATTTGGGAAAGAATGCATTCGTCAGTATGTTTCCCCTCACAAAAATGTAAGCTCCAGAGGTGATTTTTGTTCTTGTGTGTGTGTGTGTGTACCATTGTACCCACCAGACTTGATGCACATTTGGGCCTTAGTAAATATTATCCACAGAGGAGACAGGTTGTAACTTTGTAGACCTAAACCAGTCACCTTCAGATGCCCAGAGACTCTGTAGAGTCACAGAGCTGTAGGGATCTTTACCATTACCTTACTCAAAATAGTATCAATAGCATCCTAGAAGGGTGCTGTCACAGACTGGAGTCCCTGAGAAGCAGACTCTGAGAGGGAGATCAGTGGCAGGGAGTTTATAGAGAGTGCTCTTAGAACTCCTGTGGAAGGGAAGGAAGCAGGAGTGGGCAGAGGGAGAAATCAAGGCCGTCTCAGTGTGGGCTTCAGTGGGTTCCATGAGAAGTTCTAAACCTGGAATGACTTTTAGAGCTGCCCAAAGAATTATACACCCTTGTAGGCCACTTCAAGGAGAGGACTACCTTGGGGACAGCAGCTCTCTTCATCAGGGCCATCCCTGCAGGTGTTATAGGCTAGGGTCTGCCTGTAGGTAGGGCATATCAGAAGGGAGATAGGGTGACACGTCACTGGATTTGCCATAGACTATGAAAATCTCCAGGAGTAGCAGGTGTCAGTCATTGGCTGTGGATATACCTTCTGTGATGGGAATGGCTTTGCTATTTTAATTTTTTTCCCTTTTATTAAACCCAAATCACTTTCTTGTTAAGTCCCAAATACTAAACTATAACAGAGCAAGAAAAGCAAAAGGTACTCAGACTATCTGAAGAGAACTTTTATCTTTATCTCTCTTAACTAATGTAATCCTCCACTTAACTTTTTTTTTTAATTTATAAAATGTCACATACCATGCAGCATCTAGAATCATATACAATGGCCTAGATGAGCACTGACCAGCTCAGATTACTGTAGAAAAATTACTGTAATCTGGACCTCATTAACTTGGGATCAACTAAGATTCTTATATCTTCTTCATGTGGATTGTATGGAGTAATATCTCTTTTTTTTTTTGTAATATCTCTTTAAATACAGACTCATGAAATCATTCTTTCCTAAGACTCATTAAATGAAGAGTCTTAAAAGATCATTTTTAGCCCTTCTTATTTTATAATATGTATGATTATACTTATTATAGAGACAATACCAAATGTTTACTGAATCCTTGTCATATGCCAGAGGTTGTGTTTCACAGTTCTTGCATGTCTCCTTCGTATTAGATCCTCCTGATGACACTGTGAGGTTCATACTGTTTGTATTTACTCAGGAGGAGATGGAGGCACAGACAGAGTAAGTAGCTTGCCCAAAGTTCTGATGTCAGTAAATGGAGAACTGGGATTCCCACCCTCCAGTCTGGCTTCAAAACTGCCTTCTTCTGTACATGTATGTTATGTTGGTTTAAGTTGATTTAAACTAATGAATGAATAGCCATATGTAAAGACAGTGCTATGAACATACAAGGTACTCATCTGAGTGGCTCAGAGGGCTTAGAGAGACTGTTATATTCTTTAAAAGGAATAAAGCAAAAAAAAAAAAAAAGAAAAGAAAAGAAAGAAAGAAAAGAAAAAACAGAACCCTAACACTTTCATTTAGGTATTTTCTCTTCTACTATGATAAACATTTTGTTTTTCTCTTGAGTGAGGCGATAGACTTTGAACCCAGGACCTCATGTGTGCTAGGCAAGTGCTCTACCACTGAGCTGCATTCCCTGCCCTTTTTATTTTTATTTTTTTTATTTTTAGAAAGGGTCTTGGTAAGTTGCTCAGTCTGGACTTGAACTTGTGATTCTCCTGCTTCAGCCTACTGAATCATTGGTTTACAGATGTGAGCTGTCATACCTGACTTATGATAAGATTTTTAAAAGAAAGGACCACAGCTGGATTCAATCCCCAGTACCAAAAAATGAACAAACAAGTAAAAACCAAGAGAAAGGATCACAGTTTCCATTTTAAATACTGTGTGTAGTAAATTATGTGAGGCATGGTTATGCCAGTTAGCTGTCTATTGCTTTCTTTCCTCATCGACTCTTCTTCGTCTTGTTTTGAGATACTGGAACTTGACCCTTTCAACATTTCTTCTATACCAGCAGATGCAATGCAAGATTTGTCAATAGAGGGCGCTGGCGGGACGCTGTAAGAAGAAGGGGCTTTTCTTTGGGGTTCTTGTGATTTCCTCCTGTTCCTAGGGCACAAGCCCAGTGGGTACTTTCCTGTGGGAGACCTAGTGGAGCACACCTCTGTCGATTTTGCCAGAACCCCTGGAAGTCACACCTAGAAACTTTCACCATCACTCTGAGGGAGAACTCCCTGAAGCACCTTAGGGAAATTCTTCGCCATCCCGTGGGTAACAGACACAGCTTTACTAAATCTGCATCTCACCCTCTTTCAAGTTTGTCCCCTCAAGTTTGTCTTTCCTCAGCCTTGCAGATGGTAGCTGCTCCCTGCATCTGCTGTTCCACTTTTTTTTTTTTTTTGAGATCTCCTTATCCCTCTTAGTAGTGAATCCCCTTTACAAGCCATTAAAATTTCCCTGTTCAAATCATTGTTGTGGATACTATCTCCTGCATGAATTTTGACTAATAGAGTGGTAGACAATGAATGATGAATGAATGGATGTTTGAGTGAGGAATTGAAGCAAAATGCTTCATTTTTCAATTTATTGCCGCCCTTTGTTTTGAAGCACTGGACTAGGTGGCCTCTGTCCTATCAAATTCTTCCCAGATGTTCAAGATATTTGAGAGTTGCATGTTTTCAAGCGATCTTCAAGCCCATCTCTCTTCTTCACCTCACTTAAATTACAGGACACATTGTAGTACACCAAAGAGATAGAAGCAAATTTCCCTCCATACACCCATCCACGATTGCAGCTTTGTACCAGAAATAACCTGGCCAGTCGTAGAGTCTGCACTGTGTCCTGGGGTCAGCAGCACCATGGCTAATGCAGGTGCTCTATTTTGAGAACACCATAGATTTTTCTGTTCATTTCCACAGGAAATTACTAAACTCTTAACATAGTTGATATTTCCAGGCTCTGAAGGGTCCTTTTTTTCCAGCCCACACAAAAGAGGTTAGTTTACAGTAACATTCCTATGACCTGTTCTGGAGGATAAAGACTTCTAGCCAAGGTCTATCAGCAAGACAAACTAACATCTTACTCTATGTATCTCCGGGTCAGTCTAAAATACATCTTTTTTTCCCCTACGACAGGAAAACATGAAATGTGAAACTTTCAATGAGATATATTTCTGTGATGATTTGCGCAAATTGCCCATCTACATCTACATCCCTAAACACTTCGGCCAAGGGAACCAAATCCTTAAATTGAATGCAGTTCCAAACAAGAGTGCCCAACCCTTCATTAAGGCCACAGAAAAGCACATCAAGGACAGGGTGAGGTTTTGCTTGTTTACGTAATAAAACAGACACCAATGTTTAGCTGCCAAATGTGTAAATTTAGCCTGTGTGACAGTGAGAACTAAGAGGGAAGGAAGCAGTTTGGGAGATACCTCCTCCCCACATCACAAACCCTCTCAGACCCATCAGAAGACCCCAAAACTGGGCCTACAATATGTGCATTTTATACAGCAAACCTACCCTCTGGCTTCAAGCTGTGTGTGACCTCGTTTCTCCTTTTAATTTTATAACTAGGGTGGAAAGCTAGCGGTGTAGTATGTCATGGTCAATATATCAACTGCAAAGTAAGTCCAATGTTGCAGAAAGACTCCAAGAGTCATTTAGTACTTTTCCCCTGACACCAGAGATAACGTTGGAGAAATCTTGGGGTCTGGAGTACCTGATGTCAAAGCCCCATGCCTCTGGTTCTCTGACTGGGTTTGGGAGTAAATTTTATGCACAGTGACAAAGGGAGTTTCTTTCTGGTGGTGGAGGGCGTTTTAGGAGTGGACGAGGAAGGTGGGGGTGCCGCTTCTACTCGCCATTATTTCATTTTAACAGTTGTTAGACACGTCATCCTACTACTTCTGAAATGGGAAACCTACAGATCCCCAGGCTTGGTTGGGCTTAAATATCCCTACAGTATCACTATTACCCCTAAATATATATATATATATATATATATATATATATATATATATT
>NW_026000026.1:73786930-73848531 GCF_001458135.2 Marmota marmota marmota
TTTTTTTTTTTTTGGATAATTTGTGAAACTACAGTTGAAGTCACATTTTTGCTTGATGTGCCGCTGTTATCCTACTAGCAATATAACAACTACCCACTAGGGCTTAGGACTTGAGATTGCCCACCCTTCCTGCCCCATGACAAGCAGGCCCTCAACCCCATAAACATGAAAAGTGATAACTTCATTCGTAGTTTTCTCTTTGCCGTCAAGTTCATCCCCACGAGGCCCCTTCTCAGCCATCCTACCCCCTCAAACATCCAAGGAACAGAAGTACTTTTTAAAAGTCGGTTCAGCAAAAAACAGGAATTTAAAAGCTTCCTTCCAACAGCAGTGGCGTTTATCTGAGGACTTAGAGTGGTATTCCATTTTTCCTAGAGGTAGGTGAGAGGCCAGAGGGTAATTTCCAGAAAGTGCTGGTGGCTGGGGAGGATGCTCAGAGGTCCTAGGTTTATGGCCTTTTCCTGGCTCAGTCTTTTTATACCTTTCTTAGAAATGGTTATGATTCCTGCTTCATCTCTCCTGGGGGGGCAGGAAGGGTGAATGAATATCGTGGGAGTTAGGGAGGGGATGACCTCAAGACCCAAAGTGGTGAGCATTCATTCCAAAGGAAAAGGGAGTGGGCCAGAGTGTCCAGGGCTTCCAAGAGCAGAAATCTGCTAGACCAGCACTGGCGGCTGTGGGTGGGTGCCGTGGAATCTGCATGGTCGCATTCATTTTGCCTGATTAGTGGCAAACCAGGCTAAGACAACCGCTGAGCTTCAGAACAGATGGTGCCTGGGTGACAGGATGTCCCTTGCCTTATTTATTCAAGAACAAATCATGCCATTGAAAACACTAAAGTCAGACTGGGGGTGTAAATCAGAGGTAAAGCTCTTGTCCAGCTAGCGCTGGCTTCCATTCCCGGTACTGGGGTGGGTGTGCAGTGAGAACACTGAAGTCAACATAGGATCCTAATTGGGTCTCTCCATCTTTGGGAAGGAGGACAATTGCTTTTTTTCAAACTGTGGTTGTGACCCAATAATGTTGGGACCTAATTTAACTATTGGATCAGTATTTTTAGTGGAATATCATAGAAAGATCAAAAGTGTGTCTCATACTGTTTTATGAATTTTTCTCGTTTCAACTGTGTATGTATAAGGATATGTATGTGGCTGGGTTAGAATGGAACATGTAATTCTTTTTGTGAGCAAACTCCAAAAAATAGAAAAAAATTACTGCTCAAGGCAACTTTAAAAGAAAGATATGTAATTACTATAGTGGGCACACACGGCCCAGGTATTTTTGTACAGGTGTGCATGTGTGTGTGTGTGTGTGTGTGTGTATAATCTAATTAGCCATGTTGTGCTAGACCATGTTGTGTCTCCAAGAACAAGAGATCATGAGATTTGGAGGTTCAAATAAGGAAACATCCTTACTTAACGATAGTTTTGAAAAGCTGGTGGGCTTTTAGGATGAAGATATGCAGCTTTTTTTGACATTGCTCTAAAGTTGTTCTTTTTTTTTTCTTTTTTCAGTTTACCATATCTTTGCCTAAGCAGAAGCCTGTTAGCCCAGCGATAGTACCACAATTTCACAAGGTTTATATTACGAAGCAAAAGATTTAACTGAGTTATTAGTGGAGCCTGGCTCCTGAGGGGACACATTTCCTGAATATCTTTCCCTAGCAAAAGCCTTCTGTTTCTAAACAAAACAAAACAAAACAAAACAAAAAATGCTTCTGCTACAGTTTTTCCTGTCAGCCATTAAAGTCTCATATCTGGGAACAAGATAAGTAGAAAACAGTGTCCACATCCTAGGCTTGCCAAGAGAAGTCTTTTGATAGAAAAGAAACCATGACGTTCAGACACTCAGAGACGTAATCACCAGTTAATGGAACATTTATTGTTACTTGTAAGGCATAACTGTAATACCGAAAAAAGAGAGAGAGACAGAGAGTGATGTGAAATGACAGGTGGTGTCCTCATTGACCTGCTCTGCAGCCGTGGGCCTGGCTGTTTTAGGCAGCACACGCTGCCAGGCTAAGGACCTGGGCTCTGTTGCCTCCAGCACAAAGTAAGGGCCTCCTCTGCAGTGGCAGCTGGTACACCCATCTGGTTTTTGTATATCCACCCTGTTGGCCACTGGAGGAGATGAGAGCCACCTCCACCCACACCTCACTGCCAACCTGCTGAAGCCTCTGTGGTCCTGACAATAGAGTGTCAGACCCTTTATGACAGTCATTCTGAACATGGATGCATGGGAGAGGCACAGGATGGGCAGATGGCGGCAAGAATCACTGAAGGAATAGAGGGCACAATGGGAATGTTCGCCCGCTCAAAACCACACAGGGAACTGCTCACCACTCCGTTCTGCCAAGAGCTCACGGGCTCTCTTCCTAATTTGCAAGCAGTCTCCCTGAAGCAGATGCAGGTCTACAGCTAAAAATGTTAGATTCACTTTGCTATGTTGTTTGTCACTCTGTTAGGGATTTGTCTTATGTTGGGAGGAGCCAATTCTTCCAAATCCTGGGTTTCTGGTACTTGCTATTTACTCAGCAGTAACATGCAAAGTCTATGTTTTTCACTTGATTGAAAGAAATGAATCCACAGCATCTTTCATCATAAATATAATGCCCTGGGAGAGGATACAGCAGCAAACCAGACAGACAAAGTCCTCAGGGACCCCAGTTCCCAGTACAGTACCTGGCACACAGGCACACGGTCTCCATTGAGCAAATATGCAAATGATGCCTGGGCTGATTGTTAAGTCACAATCTACTTCAATGCTTTGGGTCTCTGGAATCACCAACTTCCATCTCGTCTGTTAGCAACGGTATTTCGTTGTTCTTGGCCAGTGTTATACTTGAATTTGATTCACACAATAAAAATTATGGACCATCATAAATATCTTAGATTTCCTCTCTGGATGCCTTTTACTGGCCAAATCTTCATACAAAAGAGATGTTAAGCCACAATGCATTATCCCCAACTTGCCTACAAAGATTGACTAAAATAAAATAGAATCATCCAAGTTATAAAAACAAAAAGTTATGAAATCATTTTTCTGTACAAAAGCAGATCACTATTATTAACCATAATGCCAACTTAGTTCCTCAGATGTGCTCTCACATTGAACTTTCAAATTGTCGTTCTTCTTTCATCCTAAGTCTGACAGTTCAATGAGTGAGAAATTATGCTTCAGTTAAAAATTACTGCAATTCGTTGTAAAACGTGAGCTAACACTCTCATCCGTTTTTATATACAACGATCATCTCATTGGTTAAGAGTCCCCATTTTCAAGAGAAAATGCGGGACAGCACAGTGGAAGACAAAGAAAAATCTCTTGAGTAAACATGGTGAAGTGTTAGTTAACTGAGTGCCTTATGTATCGTATCCTATTATTACCATTCACAAAGGCTGAATGCTAATCAGTTTAACTGCCTTCAAGCTATATATTTCAAAATGTGATTAAAACATACAGTCTCACAGTAAATTTAAATGGCTTATTAAAGGCCTCAGCATCGGTATCATATGTCAGAGATGAATGGTGTTACTAATATGCTAGCCACTTGGGCCAAGTTCACTTTAAGCAGGAAGCATATTTATACAAGGAAGGGTAACAGAAAAGGTCTCTTGCGGGAAGCTGTGTGTGTGGGTTTAACACTTTTTTGTATGCTTTTGTATATCTTCTAAATGGGCATTTTGCCAGCATTGGGTCTTTAAAATCCTTCCTTGATACAGGCCTAACTATTGTCAATGCTGACTGAATGTTCAGGGAAGGTGTGGGGGGGTGCATGTTTCGAGGTGAGGCAGAGGTGGGTGAGGGTCAGGGCTTCGAGCCATCTTTATTTGAATGACATTTTTTTTTCTGATCTGCTCCTTCAAGTGCACTGGGGAAAGGCAGCAGCCTCTGCAGGACCTGGGAGCCCCTTGGCAATGTAGAAGCTCCCAGCCCCACCCAACCAGAAGCTACTTCAAAGCAGATCCCAGTTGATCCCTAAGCACGTCAGAGTGGGGAAGCGCTGCACGCGCACTCCAAAGCCCTGCTTACTGGTGGCCAAGCACAAGTCATGGTGTCACTTTCTCTTTCTTCCTGTCTTCTAAAATCGTCCTTCTCAGAGTGCAACATCCCCTTAGCCAGGGACACCCTTCCTTTCTCGTCACTCCCAACACACTGCCAAGACCCAAATGAACTTCCCAGCATTGATGTCCTTGCTTTTATGAAGAAGCCACTTCCCATGCTCCTCCTGACCTCAGAGGCTTCTTGGGCACGGTATTGATTCCTAAGGCTATGGGTTTGTTCTTTCCCGTGGCTGAGCCTCCCCTCCTTCATTTATCCTGCATTGAAATTCCATCCTTCTCTGATGTCCACCCAAGTGCACCCCCTCTTTCCAATTTAAATCCCTTCTGTGCTCAAGGGAGGACTTCTCTGTCCCTGCTTCTATTACGGAACATGGCCCTCCTCTAAACCTCACGATCTGCTTCTCTGCTAATATTTGTGAGCTACCGAAAGGAAAAGAGGCAGATTGGACCAGATGTTTGGGGGACCGGCAGCTGGGGTTTACTCAGCAGCAGGAAAATGCTATGCAGTCACCTACGGCCACTTGGCAAACCCCGGAACACACTTCATTTGGCCCCACCTTGCACTGAGAGGCTCAGCCTACCGCAGGTGCCCTGCGGCAACTGAACCTCCAAACCTGGACTCAGACTGGCCTGCCAGCCACCCCTGGAAGCAATTTGGTCCCTCTGTTCCAAACTGAGCTAGGGTAAAGGGCTCTTAAAAAAAAGGGAACTGGCATTTAGAAGCGCATTGCTTACAAATTCAGGCTCCGTGGGCTGGGGGTTAGCGCAGCCAATGATCAAGGGGACATTTGGGGGTCAATCAGGTGAGGACCCCTCAAGGCTCTTCTGGAGTGGTCAGCACCCAGAACAGATTTCTCTAATCAGAGGAGACAGGCAGTGGGAGAAACAAGATTGCTTTCTGGCCATAGTGAGTCCGAGGACCACGTTTGCAGCTTCCGTTCTTCTTGAGGCCAACAAACCAATTCTTCTCTGCATGCTTCTTGGATGTGTACGTGTTGTAATGGTTTTCCTCCAGCCTTTCCAGGAATAAGCATTCCTCATTTGGGGTCTGCTACAAAGATAAAACCAACATAGGGTAGAACTGTTAGCGAGTGCTTTTAAAGGATCCCTCCTTTCACCAGCAGCTTAATCTTGGGACAGTAACTGAAATGCTCAGTGCCTCAGGATCTTCTTCAGAATTGGAATAAAGAGGGAGCCCATCTCAGAAGGTGCTCACGAGGACTTTGAAGGGTACCCAACAAGTGATGGGTCTTCAATATGCATCCACTATTACTCTAAGCTCCCCTCCTGCCTGCTGTTCTCGGGACCTAGGGTCTCTGCTGGGGAGACCTGCTAGACCAAGCACCTTGAGGGCAGGCTGGGACTTTTGTCTCTGTGGAGGCCGACAGATGCGATCGTAGAAGAACGTGAAGCCAGACAGTGAGGCAGTGGTGTTTTTCAAGTTTGGACTTGAAATAAATGAAAACCTACTAATATTTCTTTCTATCCTGGTGATTGTCACTAACAATATCTGAGGATTTCACTTCAGTATTATTACAGATGTGAATGCTTGTACAAAATTTGCCCTAACATATTAAAACTTAAACTGGGACTTAAATTTTTTTTAAGTGAAAATAACTATTTTTGCTACCTATAAAAAAGAATAAAATGTTTTTTTTTAAAAACCTTTTTTTATGCTTTTGATTAAAATTTAACAAAGGTAAAGAATTTGTAAGAGATCTTTTTTAACAAACAAAAGTTTGTTAAAACATCCTAGTCAAAATATGGAAGAAAAAAATTGCAACTTCTCTCAACAAACTAAATTTTGGAAATGCCTCATCTATATTTTGTTACACAATAACATTTCTGGTTGTTTTAAAATTTGAGTTGAAAAACTCAAATGATTTTTAAATTTTTATTTATTTTATTTTATTTATTGTTTATTTGTTCTGATTAGTCATACATGACAGCAGAATGCGGAGCCCAACTTTTCATTTCTCTGGTTGTACCCACAACTTTATTTTAAAAAGAAAAAACAACAAAGTACCCAAAGCCCACCACTAGATATGGTTTTTTTGTTTGTTCTTTTGTGTGTTCACTCATTTTATTTTTGTACAGTCCCGGGGATGGAACCGCAGGCATTACTCAGGCTAAGCAAGTGCTCTACGACTGAGCTACACTTCCAGCCCAAGGCAGCTGTTAACAGCTGATGAACACCCTCCCCTACATCTCTTTATGTACAATAGATAAGACTCTGTGAATATAGATTTATGATATTATCAAAATGACATGTTTTATCTGCTGTTCTAATATTGGACAATAAAACTACGAAAACACATTCAGTATCACTAGCAAGAAAAATGCAAGGTAAAAAATGATCATCTGTTGGCTATCCTATCTGTAAAGACCAAAGAGATTTACATATCAGTATTGGTGAGAGTGTGGAAAACCTGCACTTTCATTCACTGTTGGTGAGATGAGAGCAATTTGGCGGTATCAGAATTTAAAATAGCATTATCCTTGACTCAGAAATTCCCTTCTAGGAATTTACCCTTAGAAGATAGTTGAACGAGTATAAGATCATATTTTCAAGAATGTTCTTTGAAGCATTGGATGTAATAGCAACAAACTGAAAGCAATCTTTGTACCTATGGCAAGGTGTGAGTGGGCAGATACATCACTAGAGTGGGGTCCGGTGCAGACGTAAGTGTATTAAGCTTAAGTAGCTACCACAACATTATTAAAAAGAGTACCGTACTTAAAAAGTATCCACCAACTGATATTTTACTTATAATTTATCTGTTAAGAGAGTGGGGGAAGCCAGGCTTTGAACCTCTATTTGTCCAGATTTTAGAACACATTTACTCTATTGAGATATAAAGCAGGGATAGCAAAGCCCTTCTGCTGGATGCTCTCTTTCCAATGACATCACACATCTGACTTGGCACCTTTTTCAAGCTGCATGGTGTATAAAGTCTTTCTGTGCCCATGTGGTTGGTGATTCCCTTTCTCGTGGTTTCCAGTCGTCTTGCTCATTGTTCTCTATTTGTGGACTTGGTTGTTACATTAGACTGTAAGCCCCACTGAGGGAAGATAAGATCTCGTTGACCTTGTGTCTATCCCCAGTCTTGCAGATGGTAGGTGTTCACCAGCTAGGTAACAAATTAATTTGGTATCTTGGTTTGTTTTTGCTGGAAATTAAACCCAGGGTGTGCTAGGCACATGCTCTACTGCTGAGCTACAGCCTCAGCCCTAAAGTTAGCTTTCATTAGTAAAAAGCTATGCAACAGGAAGCATGCTGCTTCATATTCACCGAAGTATAGCGAGAGGAGAGCTGGGTGAGACACTTTAGCCCTTCTGGAACAAGATGAAATATAAATATACTAATTGGCTGGCCAGGCTGCCTCCAGAGGAACTTGGTCTGAACATTAGCATTGATGCACTGTGTCAGGATGGAAGGACGCAGGAGGTTCTGGACTGTGTGGGTCGTTGACCCTCTCAGGGACGTTAGTCCCATGACTCCCCCCGGTGGGTGTAAGGCCTGCCTTCTATGATATAGGTGAGGCTGGCCACGTTTCCCAACTGATGTCTCTACTACACCTGCTCAGTCAACACAGACCAAGTGGCTGAGTCACAAGCTGAGCCGCAGGCCAACCCAGAGGTGCCCCAACCCCAGCTGGGACTTTTCAGCACTTGCCATGCATGAGGTAAAGTGCCAACTTGTTGATACACACCTAGGATTGTGGTTGTTTCTTTTTTATATTTAGCATGCTTTTCTTCCAGTTACACAGGTGACATACTCACCGTAGAAGATTTGGAAAATATAGGAAGGCACCCCCATATTAGAAAAACACCCACTTACCACGCCCAGAGAGAACTGTGTTAATATTTTGGTATACAGACATTCAAACTTAAAATAAACATATCCTCTCTGTATACACACACACACGTGTGCATACACATATTTGAATTAGGATGATTGAATAAAATTTGTTCATGAGGCAGGGCTGTGAGGTACTTGAGAATTTTCTTTAAAATTTAAATGGGGAAAAATGTCAAAAATCAGGTGTAATGTCAAGCTTGGTGGTGCATACCTGTAATCCCAGCAGCTCAGGAGGCTGAGGCAGGAGGATCACAGGTTCAAAGCCAGCCTCAGCAAAAGTGAGGCACTAAGCAACTCAGTGAGACCCTGTCTCTAAATAAAATACAAAATAGGGCTGGGGATGTGGCTCAGTGGTTGAGTGCACCTGAGTTCAATCTCCAGTACCTTCCACCCTCCCGAAAAAATCAGGCATAGGATACTAAGAACATATTTCAGGTGAGTAGCAGTGACAACCAGGGTGATAGTGGGAGAGGGGCTGCCTGGAACCTAAAGCAAACTGGATTCTTCCTTAATATTTTTATATAAGTAAAAGAAGCTTGCAATAAATATCAAAACTGATCTAAAGGGGTCAGTGTAGTGGCACACACCTATAATCCCCAGCTACTCAGGAGGCTAAGGAAGGAAGATCACAAAATCATGTCTAGCTTCAACAACCTAGTGAGACCTTGACTCAATATAAAACGGGCTGGGGATGTGTGCTCATGGGGTAAAGCTGAGTGTAATGAAAGGAGACCACCAGTACTGCAAAAAAAAAAAAAAAAAAAAANAAATGACTCTTGGAGTCTTTCTGCAACATTGGACTTACTTTGCAGTTGATATATTGACCATGACATACTACACCGCTAGCTTTCCACCCTAGTTATAAAATTAAAAGGAGAAAAGGCCATAAAACTGTAATGTATAACCTAAGACAGAGATAGGATAAGGTATTCACAAGCTGATTATTTGTCTTATAGCTACTGTTAATGTAGTGCCAATGTGCCCTTCACCCTGGCGGATGTGTTGTGTGTGTGGTCTCATTGACCCCTCTTGAGCCCATGTGAAGTGGTCACTGTCCTACATTCCATTTTAGACAGGGCTCCAAGTGGGCAAGTAACTTACAAAGTGACAGAGGCGTGAGATTCAGTTGTGGGTCTGAGACTGGGTGATTGATTGATTCTATTAGTAGTTGAAAAAACTACTTCCTATGTAGCAGCCAAGGTCTACGCTCCAAACCCCTTGAACTTGTCCCAGTTGCTCTGTGTTTCAGCAAACTGCCTAAGAGTCAACCTATTACTGTGATGATTCCTCCTCCTGACCTCTAGTGGGCAGTGTGATGAAACAAACTCTGTTCACATCTAGCACTAGCAGCCAGGCTTCAAGAAAGGGTTTCCTGCCCCTGCTCAGGCTTGGCGATTTCGTACAAGTCAAAGGAAGCCCCAGACTAAACTCGCACTATGGTTACCTTTTTGGAGACATCTTCATAAAAGGGAAGAAAGTGGTTTGAACTGGGTCATGAGTCACAGTCACACCCTGGTTATCAGATATTAGGGAACTGGAGGGATAGTTGAAATCTGGAAATAATTGCAAACTCTGCAATGATTCATTTCAGCCCTCTGTCCAGTTAAATCTTTTAGTGGAGGAAAATGAGGGGCAAAATCAGGTTGCCTGTGTTTCTATTCTTTTCTCACAAAGACCAGAAGGACACACTGGGTCAAACCTGTCCAGTGCCTTTACTCAGAGGGAAGAAGCAGGTGTGCAGGGTTTTAGTTACCGAAGAAACTAAAGCCTACACTTCTTGATGTGGCTCATTCTTCTTTATGGACCTCTCAGTATCTAAGATGGCACTGAGACACAAGAGAAGCCAATTTGATAGATGTTCAATTAAGTTATTAAAATGTTCATTCTTTTAGGTGATCTATCTAGAATAAAAGGGGCCTTTTTTCAAACCTGTATACATGACATTTAAACTGCTAACGTCTGGGCTCACAATTTTTGTAAAAGTATTAAGAGACATGCCTATAGCACTTAGTAGGTGCTCAAGAAAACATTTTGGGACTGAATGAATAAAGCAGGAGTAGGTATTCTGAAATGACTGTCTGATGAGCTACCAAAACATCAATCAATGTTTCCTCTCTGTCTGTAGGATAATACACTTGAGTATTTTGAGACTACCACAAAAAACTCTTTTATGTTCATACCTAAAATAAGGCAAGGTAGAGGGTGGGAATCCTACTGGGAAAAATAACAAACAGAGACTAATTGATGCTTTTGAGTTTGCATCACTTGGTGTAACAAGATTTCTGGAAACCTCAAACCTGGGCCGTGTCTGGAGGCACGTCAGTTTCATACTTACTGAGCCATATAAAAGCCCGTCGGTGTCCATGGCCAAGTACTGGCCGGTCTCGGTACTCTTTATATACACCTCCCCCACGCTTTCCGCACTGAGCTGCAGCTGAACTGGAATAAAAATAACACAAGAAAAAGTAGAGTCAACGTGACACTTGTGCAGATAGGGCCCAGCGGCCAGGATAATCGGTTCTGGAAAATTCTGCTCATTCGTTTTGTAGAACCCCAAGGATGAGCCTCCCATTAATCAGAACATAGAAATACAGTTCCTTTTTCTTTGCCATCCAGAGAAAGCTGTGCATGGGGAACTATGTTCTTGAGAGGAGGAGAGACGATGGCTAGCTCCTCTGGTTGTCCACCCTGTTTGTTACAATAACCCCGTGGGGCCCTTCAGGGTGTCCTGCTCCCCTCCTGCTGTCTCCTGGAAGAAAATAATCAGGAGGGAATGGCATTTGCTTCCCTGGCTCTGCCATCCCATCAATCTTGGGGTGCAGTGGAGCTGACCAGCGTGTGACTCTTGCGGACAGATTTTTGATGCTGTTGTTTGAAAGACAAGGTCCTGCTAACTTGCCCAGACCGGCCTTGAACCTGCGATCCTCCTGCCTCAGTCTCCCGTGCAGCTGGGATTACAGGGGTGCACCATCACACTTGGCTTTGTTCTATTATTTCTATTATTCTATTATTTCTTAGTTGTAGTTAGACACAATACCTTTTACTTTTTTTACTGTGGTGCTGAGGATCGTGCTAGGTGAGCGCTCTATCACTGAGCCACAACCCCAGTCCCTTGTTCTCTTATTTAAAAAAAAAAAAAATCTGGAATTGTTATTTTTCCAGACAGAAAAGTTTCCCAAGGAGTTAGGATGGCTTTCAGCTATGAAACGCAGGGGACCAACCACAGTGAAGTTCAGTCGACCTCTCCACCCCTGGGGCAACCCATCTGGGGTCCAGACCAAGGGGAAGTCACTAGTTTCCCATCTAGAGGGCAACAGTTGTTCGGAAATACAGTGGTGAGAACAGGGGTTCTCAGCTGGGACTATTTTGTCCCACGGAGGACACTGGGCATTGTCTGGGGATGGGTTGGATTGTTACAACCAGAGGGGTTGGAGGGTGCTCCTGGTTTCTAGTAGGCAGGGACCAAGGGACCCTGCAAGACATCTTATAATGCACATGGCAGCCGTCCAGCAAAGAACTGTTCAGCTGGAAGAGTCCGTGGTGCCCAGGTGGAGAAACTTGGAGACTGAGGGCAGCGATCGTGAGTTAAACTGAGGCCCGCTCGACCGGTTTTGCACAGGGACACTCCCAAGGTGCCCGCCCAGTGCTGGGTCCATAATCACAGTCCAGGACCCAAGTGATGAAGACATTCTTGCTTGTTCATCTCAGAGTGCCTCCGAAGGCAGGAGCTTTGAGGGTTCTAATTTGGGAATTGGGGTTAATTCTGGACTCTCCTGGACAATTTCTTTGGTCACCAGACGATCACAAAGCATCCATACAACTAGGAGCAAAATCCAGACCAGGAACCGACTCCTCTAGGACTTATCAGAGGCTGAGGGGCAGCAGGGTTGGAGCATAGGGCTTTGGCTCGTAGGTCTAGACCGTTTCTTTGTTTTTATTTTTTCATTTAATTTCTTTGAATAGGGAAGAATCCATTCCCATGTTTCAAACTTGGAAACAGTCTCAGAAAAGACAGCGGAGAGTCCCCCGGTACCCCTCCCTCCGTCCTACCATCTAGCCAATGAAGAAGATCCTGCCCTTCCTCCCTGTGCAATTCATCATCCTGGGGAGACAGAAACAGCAGGAATCCCTCCTTGTAGACAGATGATATGTGTGGATTTTGCCAAATATGCATCTTGTTTTATTGCACACAATTGATGACATTCGATTCACACAGTGCTACCCCTAGGGTTGGTTGGTTGGTTGATTTCTTAACAACTATGGCAGTACTGAAAGGTTCAGCTCATTGTTTTTGCCAGTTGAATTATGTTCCACGATGTGGCTATACCATAGTTATTTAACCCCCTCCCTATTGATACGGCTGTATGTTTTTTTTTTATATGTTTTTTATACACCATTTTCCTCATCTGATTCACCCCAAGGGCGATGCACAGCTACATCACTCCCACCAAAGACCGGAAGCGTACGGAGGATGCTTCTCTCATCCTTGGAAGCCTTTGCTCTAGATTCAGGACTCCTTCCAGCTGCCTGTGGTCAGTGAAGTTCATTGAATTCACTGGAAGGGAACTGGGAACCTCTGGTCTTTCCCACAAGTCCTCCTGTCTTCATTTAACTCTAAGAGTGTGGTCATGAAAGAAGAGGCCAAAGAGCTTCCATTGGGATCCAGGCCCGGCCCTCTCCAGCCTCATGTCACACCACCTGCTTGTTCAGTCACTCCAAGCTCTTTCTTGCCCCAGGATCTTTGCACATACTAAGCTCTCTGTCTGGTAACTTCTTCCTCTAGATAGTCACAAGATTGCTTCTCTCCTCCTCCGGGCCTCAACCTAAATATCCCCTCCTTGGAGACACCTTCTCCAAGTGTCTGATGAAGTGCTGTGTGGCACTCTGTATGGTGGGTCCTTTCACCCCACCCCTGCTGTGCCAGTACTTCCCTAGTCCCCACATGGCTCTTTCTCAGACCCTTGATTGCTTCTTTTGTGGCCCTTAACATACAATTATTTGATTATTTAGGGGTTCATTCATTTGTTTCTGCCTTTCCAAGAGAAGGTACATCTGAGAGGAAGGGCAGGAGTCCTGGCTGATCTGTGCCTCCTTGCGTCCCCGGCCTCTCGCAGTGTCTTGTACATGGGGGACAGACAGCATCCACTTGCTGAATGAATGGTGTCAGGCAAATGTTGGCAGAGATGCTGCTGCTGGTCCCCCATCAGTGACCTGTGAGTTTTTAACTGTGTTTCCAACAGTGCAAAGTGAGATGGGATCAAGGTGAGAGTCAAAAGGCTCGAGGCTGGCCTCTACCCCCAACAGCTGGCCATGCTCCATCCCCTCTCTGGGCCTCAGCCTCCTTGTCTGTACAATGGAAATATTTTTCTTTCCCCCGTACTGGGGATTGAACTGTGGGGGCTCTCTAGCACTGGAAAACATCCCCAGCCCTTTTTATTTTTTCATTTTGAGACAGGTCCTCACTAAATTGATGAGTCTGCTTTCAATTTGCAATCCTCCTGCCTCAGCCTCCCGAGTCTCTGGAATCACAGGTGCACACCACAGCAACCAGCAGAACCACGTACTTTATGATTCCATTTACACAGAAGGCCCCAAAGAAACAAATCTATAAATATAGCAGCAGGTTAGTGGTAGCCAGGGGCTCCGCAGGGGTGGGAGTGGAGATGGAGGAATTATAGTTAAGGGACATGGGGTTTCTCTTTGAAAATATTCTCAAATTGATCGTGGCGATGGCTGTCCAACTCTATTAACAAAAAATGTAAGAAAAAAAAAACCACTGGATGATATATTTTAAATGGGTGAGTTATAATGGTATGTGAATTATATCTCAATAAAGTCATTTTTAAAAAAAAAAGTCCTCTATTTTTCATTGGACTTTATGGCCTTCAGAGAACCTTCACATATATTTTTCTCTGGATTTCTCAGCATAATCCTGCAGGTTTAACTGAGCCTGAAGGAAGGTGATAACCATTATGGATCACCTACGTGGGTCAGGCCCCACACTAGTTTCTGTCATAGTACAGTGGACAGTTAGAGAGCGTGGGCTCTGGAGTCCAGCACGTGGGCTCCAGTTCTGATTGGGCTGTGTGTTAGTTGTGTGGTCACTGGGTGGGTTGTTGGTCCCTGTGTCCTATTTCCATTGGTGTCGTGAGGATTGAATGAGCTCATGCATGGAGAGAGGCCACTCCCGTTGTGATCTTCTCCTCTGTGCTTATGTGACCTCATTTGCTCCTCACCCAGTTCCCCTGAAGGAGGTGGTCCCTACTCCAGGTGACAGATGACGTGCTGGAGCTTTGGCTAGAGCATCTGCTTGCACTCCAAGTTATAAGAAGAGGCAACACCATGGCCAGAACGAGGCTCGAGTCCCCCAAGGACCCTGTGATTTCCTCTCTTTCACACAACCTCTTGGGCTCCAATTATGGGATGAACTGATCCAAATCCAGCCATGCTCTCCAGGTTGGGCCCCCAGGTCCCCATTGGTAACCATGGAATGGAGTGAGGCTAGTGCTTGGGACTTTTTTCTACCCACCACCCATCTATGCAAGTATTTAGACCAACACGCTAGGAGAGCTACAGAAATCCCAAGGGGCAGGTCCTTTTGGATCTCAAGGAGGATTTTTAAAAGGATTTCCATTTCTGTGTTCTGTTCTGTTGCCCGTTTGTCTTGCCTTGGGGTCGAGCAGAGTTGACTTTCCTTCTGTGGAGTTCCGTCATGGCCTCACAGAGGTCAACAAGAGCCGAGACCTGCCTAGCACGTGACCGGCCCTCAGCCATGTGCCCCAACACCAGGGTCGTTGTGACAGTTCGATTCAAGAGTTTCCTCTGTAAATATTGTTTCTCCAGGATGTCCAAGTTTCATAGCTCATTTTCACTGGATTGCTTTCTGGCTGAGTTTCCTCAACATATATCCTTCTGCAAGCAGAGCCGGCAGGAAGGAGCAACACCCAGCCGAGCTGCTCATGCAGCTGACTAGGTGTCCAGCTCTCTAGTGTGACCTCATCCCAGTTTTTCCAGACCTACATCCTCTTGCAGCTGCTGCTATAAAAGAGCAAGGAAGGTGAGAGCCTGAGAAAGGGGCCTCAGGGCGAGGGAGAGGCTGGCCACCAGCAGGGTGGGGTGGGGGCTGCTCAGGCCTGGCACGCTCCTGGGAACTGTGCTCAGTGCTAGGCACAGACCCTGCACCCAGGGCTTACACATGTCAACAACAGACACATGAACCTACACGTGATAAGGCAACACAACAAACCCCGCTGGTTTTTGAGCAAAAGCAAACAAAAATTCACAAATTACAGTAAGAGTTCTCTCCCTCCTTCTCTCTCTCTCTCTCTCTTCCCATCCCCCCTTTTTTTCTCTTTCAAAGAAAAGCAGAAAAAAACATATGGCAAAAACCCAAGCTGTGGGAGAATATAATAACTTGAACCGCTGGGCATAGCTCCTATGAAGTGAAACATAAAACTGCACTAGATACACACCAAATGCATACAGTAGCTGCTCTGGGGAGGATGAGAAGAAGGACTAGGACTGCAGAGAGAATGCAGGGAATGTCTCTTCCATCCCTTTCTTTAAAGATAATCTAAGGCTACCTCTGAGAGATGGGGCACCCGTGTTTGAGGATCTTTGGTCTGTTTCTAACACACCTTTTTTTTCCTACATAAATATTCATGAGCTACGCAGATTGGTTTGTGTTTATTAAAAAGTTTTCACCAAAGAGCTACCATCTTCCTCAATTCTTTTTTGTTTTTTGGACCAGGAATTGAACATACGGGTGCTTTACTAATGAGCCACATCCCCAGTCCTTTTTTTAAATTTTATTTTGAGATAAGTTCTCACTAAGTTGCTTAGGTCCTCACTAAGGTTCTGAGGCTGCAAATTTGTGATCCTCCTGTCTCAGTCTCCTCATCCTAATTCTTCTTCTCTCTTTCTTTTTTTTTTTTTTTTTTTGGTGCATGACCCAGGGTCTTGCTCATGCTAAGCATGTGTTCTACAGTTGAATTACACTCCCAACCCATCCTATTCTTTTTTTTAGGAATACAGTAGATTGTGTTGGTTTGGGGATGTTCTGGTCATCAAAAATAAATGTCAAATAATCAGAAATGTACAAAATAACCTTGCTGATATGGACCATGCTCATATCATCTTGTGCTCATCATGTAAATCCCATCCCAGGTCTCTGAATACTAAAGGCACCTGCCTGAAAGTGAGCCCAGAGTTTTTGAGTGGATATACCAGCCCTTCAGGACACTTGCTTTCTGTTTGAGAAACAGCGAGCATGTCGTCCTGGTTTGTCCTCTTCTCCTCAGAGCCTTCCATCTCCTCTTAGTGGTAGCTTGTTGGCAGTTAGGTACTGATCTCTAACTCTCCAAGGATAGAAAGAAGGAGAAGGAGCCAGGAGCCTGCCATGTGAGGGGAGCCTGGTCACTGCTCCACATCTCTGAGCCCAGCCTCTCCCTCTCCTGCCCTAGGAAGTTGTAAAGATAAGGTTACAATGGGTGCTGGAAAGCGTGGAGAGGAGGCCTGGCTTGTGCAGCCTGCCTGCCCTTTAAACCAAGGAGAGGCCTCAGGGATGACGCGCGGGCTTATTCTGGGCTGGAGACTTCCCGTCCTTTGCCGTGTTTACCCAAAGTGAAGTCAGCCTCATTCAGAACTCAGGGAGGTTGTTTTATGTCAGTGACATTTATAATTAAAACGTAGCCACAAGTCGGGCTCCGCAGAACATTAAAGAAAGACAGAGAAGGGGAAGAAAGTGGATTTGAGGGGAAAAAATCCAATTCCAGTGGTTTGGAATACACACGTGCACACACGCACGGCTATATGAGAAAGACATTTTTCTAAATTTATGTAAGTGTGTGCTCTTTTAATGTCTGAAGATGATGGTTGGAAATTTTTTATTTAGTCTAGAGGTTGATATCATATATATATGATAGCATATTTATATTTCAAAGTTTATCTGGAAAAATCCCTCCTTATAATCAGATAAGGACTATGCAGGTAGGGAGAAGGGGTAGGGAGGCCCTTATATCCCTATGACCAAGCTTAGGGCACCCTGTTGGGGGTGGTGCACTGGAGATCTGCTCTTCTCTTTGACCTCTGGCAATGGGGCCAGCTCTGCCCACCGTGGGCACCTGGGAAGACATCTTGACTCAGGGCTCAAGCCAGTGGGGAACAAAGTGCCTTTGAGTCACATCAAACCAGGTGGCCGAAGTCTGGATTCCCCAAAACGATAGTCAGGGAGGGATTTCACTGAGGAGCCGTCTGCCTGGATTAAGGGCTACAAAGTAGAATTTTTCTGACCAGCAAACCCCCCTGGGGCCTCTAGGATGTGGCTGGATTTATAAATATTTTATTGGAATCCACTTCGCTCAAGAACATTTCCATTTGTGTGGTGAGTGGTGCCGGTAATCCCTCTTCCCATGCAGCCTCTTACGTGTTTGGGGAGGCCAGGGGCTGTGGGCTCCCGAGGCTGCAGACTGGGGATGCTCGGGAGAATATCATTATTCTGTAGTTATTATTCCTATTGAGGAGGAAGTCACAACCCTCCATCCCTGTTGGCCAAGTGGCTTGTTGAACCAGAGAAGTTCAACGTGGCAGAGCTTACAGGGACAGGGCCCCGGGCATGTTCAGCCTCTGTGCCAGGCCTCCAGAGCTCCCACCTAGGTAGTCCCAGAGAAGCTGGCATGAAAAGCCACCTTTGGTTTTGTGAGTAAGCATGGAATTCACTTAATGTGGCAGACTCGAAAGATGGAATGTTGAGATAGGGGAGGCCTAGATAGCCCAGGAGTGATGAGGAAGAGGACTGTCAGTCTCAGCACTGGTCGCCTGGCACTGTACAAACATGGTCACATTTCAAATCCCCTCTTGCCTATGCGTTAGATAGTATTGCCCTTTTTGGGGGGGGTGGGGAAGTACTAGGGATTGAACTCAGTCAGGGGCCCTCAACCACTGAGCCACATCCCCAGGCCTATTTTATATTTTATTTAGAGACAGGGTCTCACTGAGTTGCTCAGCACCTTGCTTTTGCTGAGGCTGGCTTTGAACTGGAGATCCTCCCGCCTCAGCCTCCTGAGCCGCTGGGATTACAGGCATGTGCCATCAGGCCTGGCTGCTTTTCCTATTTTTAAAATGAGGAAACTGAGGCACATGGAAGCGAAATAACTACCCCAAAGTGACATAGAACTAGTAAATGGCAGTTTGGGGGGCTGTACCTCCACCCACCTAATCCACATGACTCTGTGTGCTTATTTAGTAGTGAAACCACTGTTGTGGGGTTGTTGTGCAGGGAATGGTGGAATGTGGAAAGAACCTTAGTACTGGAAGCAAAGTACTGGTTAGCCAAGCTGTCCCTATTGGAAGCTGGTCACCCCCTGTTAGCTTCAGTGTTTTCAGAGTGATTATTATTAGGAAACTCATGGGGTTACAGTTAGGTAGAAATGAGTCTAGCACAATGCCTGGCGGAAATCAGTATTTGAGAGTAATTATTGGATCTATTGTTGAGCTCAAATTTATCTGCCACCAATACAATTCAGTTACTCATCAAATTAATGCATACCAAGGGACAGGCTATGGGCCAGACAAAAATTGCAATGTTGAGCATTAAGAGACAAAGTCCTTGCTCTCAGGGAGTCCAGTGGGAAAGAAAACGGTCAAATGATCACACAAATGAGTGGAGAGGTATAGGTGCAAGGAGGGAACACCCCAGGACATACCCCTCAAATGTGCTATATCCAAAACTGACTGGCCATCTTCCCCTGCCCCTTCACCTCTTTCTGGATCCTCCTCTCCATGGTGACACATCTACCCTCCTCTCAGAGTTAAAACTCTGGCACCAATGGGAATCTTCTCACAAACTGCTCTCCATGGGCCCCAGAGGCTGCAGCTCTCCCCACCTGGTTGTACCGGGCATGGGTGGTGTGGCAGGGTAACCAGTGTCCACAGCAGTGTCCATAGATTGCCCACTGCCTGCAGAGATGATCTTCTCCATGTGCAGAAATTCTTACCAGTGGAGACATTCTACTCAGTTCTCTGTTAGGATGGGAGGGATGGAGACCCAAGTACCACAATAAGGTACTTGGGAATTTACTCCCCGCTATGGGTAGTAGGAAGACAAATTTTGACAACTACCTTTGCCCAAGGCAGATCAACTAATTGAGGACAAGGACAAGATGTGAAAGAAATTATTTATGTAGATTTATTTAAATATCTGATTGTCTGTTAGGAATGCTCTTTCTGAAAGAAGGCTTGGAGTGTGACTGCCTACCTGTAACAACAGTCTAGTCACACTCAGACTAATGGTCAAGGAATAGGAATCAATCCCCAGTCTATGCAGATCTCAGTTATCCAGGGGCGTTCACACCATGTCTGTCTAAGGCTAATTCAGAATAACCCTTGAGATGCAGAAGGACCATGGCAGTACCACAACTGGGCAGAAGAGGGCGACAGATCCACACTCGGAGTCCATTGGTGCCCAGGAGGACTCCTCTCAGTTCTAGGATCTTATTAATTTTCAGCCTTGTGAAAGACACAGAGCAATGCTACCATTTTCCATTCCACCGGTAAGAAACTGAGTCTCTGACAGTAAAATATTTTCCCTCAAAATTAGAGAGCTGAAGACACTAGAGTTTGGAAGAGTCATACAGCTAAGGTGACTTTAAGTTTATTTTGCAGAACACTTCCTACAAAACGGAGAGAATGTTTCTTGTCTAGTTTGGAAGTGGTAGAGCAGGAATACGGGTATTCCAACCCTAAATCTGGGCCCCTGACTCTACAGAGAGTATGTGGATTTTCCAGTTCTGTACTGACGGAACAGGGATGGATTTCTGCCCATACACCCTACTCACTCTGATTTTTGTCCCCTTGTTCTTAGTTCCAGAGAAAGAAAATAATAGGTCAACATAGCCATTTTGAACATTGTCAGAGAGGCGTTGAATCAAAGCTTGAAACTAGACCCTTGCCCTTCCTGGTCAGTGGCATTATAGAAAAGAGGACACTAGGAAAGTTCCTTAATATTGTGCTGGATTTCCATATGCTTCATTGAATATGTAGAAATTTTGATGATGATAACAGCAGTATTAATCAATATTTGCTGCACTGTTACTCTGGGTGGGACATGATGCAAGAGCTTTCAATATATCATCTCATTTAACTTCCCCCAAGAAACCTGTTAGGCAGGAAACATTATTATTCTTATTTTATAGTTGGGAAATTTAAGACCAGAAAGATTAAGTGACTTGCCCAAGTTCACCTGACCAATAATGCAGCATCACTTGGATGCAGACACCTGACACACTCCTGTGCCTGCTGTGCTGAGTCCCAAGGGTCCTGATGTCTTCAGTCAGGCAGCCAAATCCACAGCAGACTCAGAAGCTGTCCTGATGTTATGCACCCAGAGTGCAGTCTATAATGTTAATGATAGAATGACAATAACGAAGACATATGATGTTTTTACAGCTTCTCATGACCCTGCAATTCAAGGTTTCCCAGAAGAGCTGGCTTTACCCCAAGGAGCATGTCACCAAGGCTGCCCTTCCTCTCCCATTCTGGATATCAGAGCCTCCCCCATTGATTCAGAAAACTGATAAGACTTACTAGAGACATTTAAAGCCAGGGTCAATTAGAGCTTGTTTTCCTCTTGTGTGGGCCGATCACATGAATAAATTGTATATCATGCCCAACACAATGGACTACAATCTTAGTCCATTTACTTGCAGGAAATGCTGCTTGTATTTAATGCACTAGATTTTTTTTTTTTCCTTGTGGATTACTCTGGTACTTATTTTCCACTGAGAATAAAGCATGCAGGAAGTCCATTTGAAAAAAAAAAAAGTCACCAGAACAAAGCCCTGACCTTAGCCTTCCTGCTTCTCTTCTGCAGGTCTGGGTGGAGGGTGGGAAGGAAGGGACAATGCCAGCTGGCCCATAAATGCTGGCATCCATGCCAGTTACCTGTGTACCCGGGGGTAGAGAGCGGGTAGCACTGAAGTGGTCCTTGCACTCCAGGCTGCAACCTTTGGAGCATGGCCTGCTTACTACCCGATATGTAAACCAGCACCTCCAAGGCAGCGTTTTGCATTCCATTTTAAAGCCAGTCTCATGGAACCTGACTTCCTGCCTGGGCTCTGGCATCTCCTCAATTCACTCACTCTTCCCTTCTCTCGATTTGCAGCGTGTTTGACTCTTGAGATTGCAGCTCCCCGAAGCAGGATCCAGATCTGACTTTTAGCTTCTCTATGACATCTAACGCTTTAGTGGTCCTCAGGGAATCTCCAGACACCACTGCAGGACCCAGAACCCTGAAGTCACACCTACACTCCAGCACCAGAAGTACGGAGGCAGAAGGAAGAGCTCTTAGGCTTAGTCCAGAAGATTCTTTTCCCTGAAATGATACCTCCATCTATCAACATCCTCGGAGAGTCAGGCTACCGGGAAACCTGGAAGAGGCAGTCAGCCTTTGGCTGGACGGCGCTCCCTCTCCGGCTTCTATAGAATCTGGAGAATGACTTTACCCCTCCTGATTACCACAGCCACATCTGCATGATGTGCGGAGCGAGAGCTGCATAATTTATGATGTGTAAGGCTACAGTTATACACTAGGATTTCACAAATCAAGCCCAGCGGAAGCATAACCTGGAGAGTCCATTCACTTGAAACAGAGCCCAGGTCTTTGTGCAGGATTTACCGTCCCTGCCCATCTGGCTCTTCCCATCCTGGAGCAAGCCAGCCCCAGGCCAGCCTCAGGGGCCAGATCTTTCACTAGTTACAGAAACTCAGGAAACATCCAGTAATTGAACATTGGCAGCCAGTTGTGTTAGGTCAGCAGAGAATCCCTTTAAAAATTTGCAATAGTTCATCTTTAGATATGCAGTAGCCCCCAACTCCCCTTTTTCCAAACCTGGGCTCTTTGCACAGGTATGGTACCCCTACCTCTGAATGTGTCCTGCCAGTAGAGCCTTGGAGAAGAGGGTACCAGTGCTCAGTTCTCCCCTTTCCCATCCTTGACAGCAGAAGACAGAAGCAAGGAGGGTACAATATGGATGGCTACTTACTGTGTTGGTCGCTCCTGTCTCTTGTCCCATCCACTGTGCCATCAGGAAGGATCCTCAAGAAGTGGCCTCCGTTGCTACAGTAGAGCAGTTTGGGTTTCTTGTAGTTCCCTGGAGGCAGATTGAACTTCTCCGTCAGGGCAGTGAAGGTTGTGATTTCCCCTTCAGCCATGGCTCAGTGGCGGCTGCTGGTGACACCTTCAGGACTGTAAGAAATTAAACAAATCTGTAGAATATTCTTCCAGTAAAGGCACGGCAGAAACTCAAGAAGAGAAGGACTGCTTCAGAGCTCAGAGCGCCTGGTTAGCTTGTGACCACAGACTGGCCAGGTGATGGCCACAGAAGACGGGCCTGTGAGGTGGCCGCTGGCTAAGGCAGGGTGGTCCCTGGCCTGGGAGGGTGTTTCACAGCCCTTCTGTCTTTGCAACTGGACGTAGCTTGGGACCAAGCTGTGCATTTTTTAGAACTTTAAATTTAATCATTTAGCCAAGGGGAAAAAAATCATGTTTTGGTCCCTCCTTCTGGTCCACACACATCCTCAAATTAAACACTGAAGTTGCACTAAAATAACACCTGGGTCTGGCTGAAACCCACAAGAGCCGAGAGGCCAGGCCTGAGGTTCTGCCCTCCACCCTCACACTGTTTAGACTAGGTGCCTCGTGGCTTATGGCAGCAGAGAGCACAGATGGCAGGGACATTCGAGGCCTGTGAGCGAAAGACGGCAGAGACAGCAAAGGGTTAAAATGGGAAGGAATCATTCTGGGCTGGTGAGGAGGACAGAACCAGGACCAGGGGAGGAGGCAGGGAGGGGGTCAAGTACGGTTTTTAAAGGGAAAGCACTGTACCAAAGGAAATTTTATGAGCTAGATCACTACAAAGGCTGTGCCTGGTTACTGCTGGTTCCATAGTTTTCACACATCCTCATAGTCCACAGAGAAGTCAGGTCTGACCTGTCCCAAGCCATCTTCATCCTGATTATTTTGTACTATGAGAGACATAACACAAAAACTAATGGGCTGGAGATATAGTTCAGTTGGTAGAGTGCCTGTCTCAAATGCCCAAGGCCCTGGGTTCAATCCCCAGCAACACACACACACACACACACACACACACACAACCAAAACTTCCATATTGCACATTAAAATCTCCTAATGTTGTACATATTACTGCATACAAATTTACATTATTATTATAAATATGCATGGATTATTACCCCCAAAGTATTAAAAAAACAAAGCCAATGAATGTTACATTGAAAGCATGAATTTCCCCCATGGAAGGGCTGGTGACTACACAGGCTGGAAAAGAAAGAGGTCAAAGACAGCAGGAGCTGCTGTGGCGGGTTTGTTTCTAAGTGGAGAGGGGCCAGCTATAAGGGTGAACTATCAAGTGGTCTTATAATCATAGCAACCATCACCACCGACAATATATTCTGAGCCACAGGTTAATGCCTGTTAACATCACCATGATCCTCTGACATGGATGCTAATATCCTACCTTTTATAAAATGAAATCAAAGCTTAGAGAAGTTACCTGGCTTTCCCAAGGTCAACAGCTAGAAGTGATAGAGCTAAGACTCAAAATGAGTCTGAACACACAACCCTGACTTGTCCTTAATCACTGAGAACAGGTTAAATGGCTTCACGGAGGCTGCAGTGTTGGCAGAAGCGGGGTTTACCCATGCCTGGCAGGTACATTTGCCTCCTTAAATTTGTCATTAGGTTCTTTTCATTTTTGACCCAAAGGTTGACTCTCTCTACCAACAGCCTCTGCTTTTGCCCCCTGCTGACCTTGAATCAGGACTCAGGCAGTTCTTCATTCCCAGGAGGAGGCCAGATCACTGAGCACTATAAGCCCAGGGAAGACCTGCTGGCCTCCCTCTGTCCCAGCCCACCACAGCCTTCAGCGGCTTCTGCAGCAGCCTCCTGGAGTTGCTCTTACAGAAAGCAATTCCATCATAGATCAAGGCACCAATCTGAATAATTTGTCCTTGTGACATTTAAATTGGGACTGATGTTGGAAACCTTCATTTGTTTTCTCTGCTAGTTTGGGTATATTTCTCCTAATGTGCAGCCACATGGGTCATTCATTGAACCCTGTTTCAACTGCTGTTTGAGTTCTCTCCAAAGACCCCCAAAGCAAATTTTGCACATACGATAAGAACTATATTTAAAGTCAGACCATCCCAAATGACCCCTCACATATGGTGAAACTCTGTCCAATCCTCTTCACACAACATAGTGACAGGGAGAAAATTAATTCTATTTGTGTCTGCTTCACAGGGCAGCAGCAGAGTTGACCTTGCATAGCACATTCTAATCTTCTCCTAAATTTCCACTCTCTCTTCCAAATCACTCCCTGTCATCTGAAGCCTCTTAGTCTCTCTGTGCCCATTTCAGTCTCAGTCTCTCTCTGCTCAATTTTAGATCCCCTTCTCTTCCCTCTCCCCATCCCCAAGGATGGAACCCAGGGCCTCACACATGCTAAGCATGCTCTGCCACTGAGCCATGCTCCAGTCCTGGGGATCCCCTTCTGTCCCCTTCACCTATCACATTCCCATTACACAATGCCACCCCTTGTTAAAATACAACTTAGATAGATAGATTGATAGATAGATAGATATTTTTTTCCCAAGCATTTCCTAAGTCATTTACTTAATTTGGTATACAGGAGATAACAATCATATTCTAGTGGTTGCCATTTAACTGTGAAAATAGGAGGGTGGTTTTTGTTTCTTGTAGTCTCTGGGTCTCCTCCAGTGGGGATTTCTGTCTGCTTTTTTCCCTGATGGTGGGACAACGGCATGTTAAGGATCCAGCCCCAGTGAACAGTCTCCATGAAGTAGTTTTCTAAGTGTTGTGCACGGATTTGACTCCATTTGCATTCTTGCTTCCACTCCATGGGGGGTTGGGGGGAAAGAGGATGCAGCAGCAGGCTGGCTGTTGTTAGAGGACCAGCTCTGGCCAAAGATGACACTAAGGCTTACATTCACCTGTGTGGATAGGCCGGGCTTATCGGTGCAGAGATCTCACCAGCTAAATGACTTTGGCCCAAGCCCAGCAGGTCCTCAAGGTTCCCTTCCTCCTGACCATCATGTAACACGTAGTTAAACAAGGCCACCCTCTGCTTTCTGCCTGTTCCCCACTATAAGATGCACAGTCATGGGGTGACTATATTCTTCAGATGGCTACTATAATCCTGGAAAATGGAACATAGTCCTGGAGCCTACACCGAGCTGATAGGCCAGGGCAAGAGGATTTAGCCATCAGCCAAAAACCCCAGGGGGCACGAAAAGCTCTTATTTTTAACTTTATTTACAATTCACCTATCTTTTGAGCTGTGGTTGGTCTGAAGTTCTCTGCCAATCCACTATTTGTTTAGGATAGGAATAAAGGAAGTATATGACATGATAAAACCAGAAGGCAGCAACCTTAGCAGGCCCTTGGGGATTTACACAAATTGCTCTAATAAATGAATCCATTAACTAAGTGAAATCAGGCATTAAGCATAATGGGAATTTATGAGCTCTGCTTCTCATTACTATTTTCTTTTTATTGGCTGTCAGGGGAGGGGATTATCTGTGTTTGTGCTGGAAGATAAAGAAGATCAAGCCCAATGAACTCTATGTCATCATTATGCACTAAGTCCAGCCCTTGGAGATTTGGGACAGTGGTGAGATTTTAGGAAAGCCAGGTGATTTTCTTGATTTATCAGTGACACCAAAATGAGAGGAGCATGGAGTCTACTAGAACATCTGTGTGAGACTGACACACTTGGTCAGCTGTGGCCTCTGGAAGAGACCCTGAATTTGGACACTCAAACAGGACATGAGGTGGACACTCCTACCCAGGAATACAGCAGTCACATTACAGTGTGGGATGGTAAGCAACCATTGCACCACCCTACCTGCACCCAAAGTGGCTGGGAAGAGGAGTGGATCCCTCCTTCTAAGGTGTTTCCTCTAATAACCCTCACCTTCCCTAATACACGGAGGGGTCAGGTTAAATAGGAACAATATTCACAAAAGCCCTTGGGACAGTTTAAAATTGTAATTTGACCTATAGGAGACAAGATTAACTGGTTATATTGAACTAGTTGAAGCCTGGTGTGGTCTAGGTCATTTATGATTAAATGCTTCATTTAAGATAATTTTTCAATGGGCTTGAAAATAGAGGATTTTTCTGTTTTTCTTTTTGCAGTGCTAGTCTCCTGCTCTCCCAATGAGCTACATCCCCCATCCTGAAAGTTATTTTTCATTCCCTCCCAAATTTAAGCTAAGTCCCTCTTCCCATTATTTAGGCCACAAACTGCAGAGAGGAGCAGGAGGCAAAGGTAAACCATGGTTGTATAAGAGGGGATTCAGATCCTCTTTCAGACTGGTTCTCAGCTTATCAGCGGCTATTGCAATGACGTTTATTAAACTTGCTATTTCTAGGAGACATCTGTACTCAGCTTGGCTCTGGTGATGAAGCTGGAAGGAAAGTCTTATGGTTTTAGAAATCAAGGAAAGGCAAACATTGACATTTATTTATTTATCCCCTTCACTACCTATGCAATACAGAATACCCTTAAAGCAGGGCATTTTGAAAAGTATATAAAGCCTCCAAAAGTAGATGTGTGTGTGACAATTAAGATAATCATGTCCTTAAACCCAGCATATAAAAAAACAGGATTAGCTTTGGTTCCAAATTGGTTCTAAGTTCTTATTCCTTCCTTTTCTTCCTTTTTAGGCATCACCCAAAGCCTTAACTATTCCTTAGAGATACTAATTAACTTCAGATTTTGTTAAGTCAAATATGCATATTAAATATTAAGGGTAAAAGAAGCCAGGCATGGTGGCACACGCTTATAATCCCAGTGGCTTGGGAGGCTGAAGCAGGAGGATTGTGAGTTCAAAGCCAGCCTCAACAACTTAGCGAGGCCCTGTGCAACTCAGTGAGACCATGTCTCTAAATAAAATACAAAAAAGGGCTGGTGAAGTGGCTCAGTGGTTAAGTGCCCCTGAGTTCAATCCCCAGTACCAAAACAAAAACAAAATGTTAATGGTAAAGAGAAAACAAATGGAATGTGTTAATTCCAACCAGTACTTGTAGGAAATAAATAAAACTTCATGGAAGTGTCAAGAAAAAAGAGGAAGAGAAGAGAAAATTTTTAAAATGCTCAAAATTAGGTGGAAGAATTAACCCAAATAGATTTGTAATAACAATAAATGTAAATGGACTAAATTATCTAGTTATTGGATTTAAAAAATAATCCATACACATTTTGATTACAAGAGATACATTTAAAAGATAAGAATGTAGAAAGTAAAATGATAAAAAACTAAGCTGGGCATGATGGTTTACACTTGTACTCCCAGTTACTCAGGAGGCTGATGCAAGAGGATCACTTGAGCCCAGGAGTTTGGGATCAACCTGGGCGACATAGCAAAGCCTTGTTTTAAAATAAATAAATGAATGACTAAATAAATAAATAAGATGACCTTCAAAGGTTAACAAAATATTAAAATTGGCTATATTAATATCAGATAAAAATAATTCTAAGGCAAAAAGAATGATTAAGGGTAAAAGGAATTATTCCATAATGATAAGTGGAAACACTAAACAGAAAGATAAAAAAAATCCCAAGTTTGTGTATACCTAATGACACAGTCTCAAAATATATAAGACAAAAAATTGACAAGTATATAAAGAGAAATTAGCAAATCCACAATGGTGATGGAAGATTTTAATACATTTCTGTCATAAATGGTAGAGCAGACAGTCACAGAATATTAATGAGAATGTAGAAGACATCCTGAAATATACAACTAGGATGTTTAGTTGAACAAACATCTAAGGGAATCTTCACCCAACAGTGAAGTGGACAGAGGTCTTCTCAAGGACATTGGAACATTTACCAAAATTGCCTAAGGCAAGATGCAACCCAAACAGAAGAGTGAGTTTCCTTCAAACAATTCTCTGAATAGAAAATACTTCCAACCATCCATTTGGTGACAAGGTCCTTTCACTTTTACCTTTTCTTTTAAAAAATTATTTATTTATTTATTTTAATTAGGTATACATGACAGCAAAATGCATTTTGATTCTTTGAACACAATTGCAGCCCAACTTTTCATTCCTATGGTTGTATGATATAGCGTCACACCATACATGCAGTCATACATGCACCTAGGGTCATGATGTCCATCTCATTCCACCATCTTTCCTGCCCCCATGCCCCCTCCCACCCTCACTTTTACCTTTTTAATGTCTCCTAAAAACACCCTCCCTTCTCCCTCCTCACTGGGCTGCCTTAGAGCAGAGCCACACCTCCCGTCTCTGGGCTGCTGCGGCAAGCTGCAGTGGTCCCTCTTCTCCAGCTCTGCTCCTTCCAACCACTTCCAACCCTGCTGCTGGTGACCTCCTAACTAGGGATCTGGTAATCGCTCCCCAGTTGAAGATCTTTGACTGGATCAGTGGATCTCTACTGCCTTCAGAATAAAGCCCAGACTCCTACCTATGAGGCTTTCTCTTCTGCTCTCTGCCTACCCTGGTGACCTGTCCTCTTACTGGTCTCTTCTCACAGTCCCCCACACCCTCACGCTTGCCCAGGCCTTGACCCACACGTCCTCCTGCTGCCAGCAGTCATCTCTCTCCTTACTCCGACTCTTCCAGGGGCCTGGCTAAGTCATCCTCGCCCTCCAAAAATTCAGCTAGATAGTTCCTCCTCCAGAAGGCCCTCTTTGGACACATCCCCCAACCTGACCTCTGCCCATTCCCTCCACACACACACACACACACACAGAGTTCAGATGAGCTGATTGATTCTCTTGGGCTCCCAGCACTCCTTTTGCTTCATGGCAGCACTGGGTGTGATTGCCATGGGTATTTCCCACCGCAGCCCCTCCATGGCTTCCTGCTGCTCTGTAGTAAAGACCAAAGCCTTGAGCTGGCCTGTGGGGCTCCAGGAGGACCAGCCCAGCTTCTTCCCCTGGTTTATCTCCATTACACTCCTTCTCCAAACTGCCTTCTATTTCCTGGAAAGCGCTGGCTCCCTCTCACCCTAGGACACTTGCCCCCATTCTGCCCTCTGTGCTGTGCTCTCCTCCTCTCTGCTCCACCCACCTGGTTTACTCCTCATTTTTCTTCAGATCTCAGTTCACTTGCCAATTCCCCAAGAAAGCCTTTCCTGGCTTCCCTTAACTGGGTCAGGTTCCTCCAGTTCTCACAGGACCATTTAATATTTCTTTGGAGGATTTACATCAGTTTTTAAATATGGACTCATTCCTGTGATTAATTAATGTCTCCTTCATGACAGGACTGTCGGTTCCATAATAGTAGAAACCACTCTGCGTGGCTCACCATGGTTCCCAGTGCCTGGAAGAATGCCTGGCATCTGATGGTCACTCGACAAATATTTTTTGAGTGAGTGGATGAATGTAATTTAACTCTGCTTCTTGACTGTCTCCTTCATTAGTGTCTGAGATGCTGGGAAAGACATTTTTTCCTTTTCTTTCTGCATCTAGCATTTGGCAAATGCCTGGATGTATCAGTATCCGGTGCAGCTTGTTGACTGAATATCAAGGCAGCCCCTTCTCAGGAGGCTCTAGCATAGTATCCTACAGACATCGACAGAGAAGCTAAACCAAGAGCCAGCATTTGATTTAATTGGGTTCAGTTTACAGTGGAGTACCCTGCCTTGGTTTCTACCAGGCCTAAATTCTATTCCTATTTGTAACAAATATTTCCTTACTTCTTTGAAGGAAATGCTAGAGAAATCAAGGATTTCAAAAGTTAAAGGATCAGATCTTTTGGTCCCAAATCTGACCTTGTTTAACCAAAACCAAACCAAAAAAAAAAAAAAAATTGTAGGGCCTGAAAAAAATATTCCAGCTTTTGTTATTTCTGCCAGGGAACATTGTCAGACTGGCAGGGACCCTTCTCAAACCCTCTGGTGAAGGAATATTTGTTTTCTTTGTTTTTTTTTTTTTTTTTTGGTACCAGAGATTGAACTCAGGGGTGCTTAACCACTGAGCCACATCCCTAGTCCGTTTTCGTATTTTATTTAGAGAAAGGGTCTTGCTGAGTTGCTTAGAGACTTGCTAGGTTGCTGAGGCTGCCTTTGAACTCTTGATCCTCCTGTCTCAGCTGGGATTACAGGGTTGCACCACCACGCCCGGCTGGGAATGTTTGAACTAAGAGAGACACTGTGTTCTTTGCTGTCTGTATTTGCCCTATTCTACCCTCAAGTGATATGTAAGGGGTCTGAGGCTAGGAGTGTGGCCTTGGTTGACTGGCCTGGACAGCATGCTATCCTCAAATCAATTCTGTTCCATGAACTATAATTCATTTTCCAAAATTAACTGTAAACTGTGAACTTCACTATGGAATAGACTTAACAGTGGTGTGCAGGAGATGGCTCCTGCAAGTGTTTGCAAACCAATTACTACACATTCAGGAATTTTGCTGCTGGCTGTTAAACCATTAGTAGCTTCAAATCAGCTCCAATGAGGATATTTATATTACAGAAATTGGCAAGTGCTAGAAATCGGGGCCTCCCTCCCCCCTTTCTTTTTCTCTCTTTTGATAGTTGAATTACCAGCATACTACTAACCTTGGATTTAAATCCTGGCGGGGAACTCATTAGTAAATGACTTATTCTTACAGGGTC
The DNA here is from genome assembly GCF_001458135.2 of Marmota marmota marmota. Taxonomy (NCBI): domain Eukaryota; kingdom Metazoa; phylum Chordata; class Mammalia; order Rodentia; family Sciuridae; genus Marmota; species Marmota marmota. Next base: position 73,817,542 of record NW_026000026.1, read on the forward strand.
TCAGTTTCCTCATCTGTAAAATGAAGCTTCATAGTAGTAGGTACTGCACAGAGTCCTTCTAAGTATTAAATGGTGATGCTTACAAAATGCCGAACCCAGCACTTGAAAATCTATAAGGCTCAATAGGCGTTAGCTTGACTGTCACCATTCACATATCACCATTCATGAATCCTCTTGTTAGTTTTGATCATCAACTGTGCTATTGATTTAGAACTGAACAAACTTGATCTGTAACATTTACTAATACTTTAGTAATATTTGAAAAATGTCCTTTTCTAAGGGATAAGCTAGGAGTTCTATCATCACCGTGTGCAATGACGCTCTCTCCTCAGTACTCAGTATATTTTTTTACAAGTGCATGTCTTACTGTCCAGGATGACGGAGAACCTAGGGATTTAATGGTCCTTCTCTCTGGTTCTTTAGGATCCTTCTAATCCTAAAAATCTCCAAGTCACTGAGCACAAACCGTTCCCCAGCCTTCCAGAATCAAATATTCAAGAGAGATCAAGATATCATACTTTAGATGTCAATAACTTCTACTCGGAGCTATCTAGGGGAGAAGGTTTCAGGTGTCCTGGAAATTTAAACAAAAAAAGAAAAAGCAAAGAAAGAAAGAGGAAAAGAAAGGCTGAAAAATCTCTCTTCTCCAGTTCTGAAGTCTCAAAGGCTCTGAACACTCGAAGTTCTTTCATAACTCAGACACAAACTGTCATTTTTAGTTATCTCACTTTGTCTTAGTGTTTATATATCTGGTACAAAATTACAATTGTGTTTGATTCCAAGTTACTGTCCCAGATGCCACTGGAGTTATTTTGTAATATATGAGTAATACTAACTTCTAAAATTCTCAGAATTCTAGGTTCTGAAACACATCTAGTCCAAGGTTTTTCAGATAAGGGATTGTAGTAGAAATGGGTTTCTGTCTTTAAGGAGGTCACAGTCTAGCCTATCTGACTCATCAAGCCATGCTTCAGAAGAGACAGATACAGATTCTTGGACCAAGTGTAAGTGGCAGAAAATGGGGGCTGTTAGTCTAATCTAGGTGCAACGCGAACAGCCCACTCCCAGTGTTGGCTCCCACACTCCTTAATGAAGACTAGAGAAATGTAAGGTGTGCATCCACATGTGCACATATGCCCAAGGATTGCCTCCATCTGGGGTTTCTTCCCTGGATTTAGGATCTTTTATTCTCTGCAGTTAGTGGATCCACCCCAAAATACATCCTTGTTAGGGAGCACCCTGCAATTGGAGGTCAGGAATTCTTTTAAGTGCTTGCAGAAAACAGCTTCCAATCTGAGAGGAAAACCAGATTGCTTCCTGGTGCAGCGGTTCCATGCTCTGCTGGCCCCAGTTCTGTCTGAGCTTTAATGGTGCACACTGGGCCAGAGTATCCCGCCGGCTCGGGGCCATCCCGAGGACCTGCACACTTCTTAAATGGAAATCCTTCCTGCAAACTGAAGCATTAAAGCCCAGGGATTTGAGCCAAAAGCAAAGTGATTCTGCAGGGGTTCTTGCAACTTCACGCCCCTCCCTTTAACCTTCTCTTATTGATGTGTCTCCAAAAACCTTTTTAATGTGTTGTATGAGTTCCAGTCTCCAGAAGCAGCCCAGCAAGGACATTCCTTCTCTAAGTAAGCCCTCTTTCTATCTCATAGGAAGATAGTCTGTTCACTGGTTTGATTTTCTCCCCCTTCCCTTCTCACCTAGACAATGTAATCTCTCCAATCTCTCCAAACTCAGTGTTTTGAAGTATGTATTTGTTATCTATTTGGAACTGCTGAAGGCTTGCTCTTATCACAGATTACCCAATAGCCCACTTTAGACATACACATAAATAATCAAGCACATCCACAAATAATGCAATAGCAACCAGTACTTGAACATGTACTATGTACCAGATACGGTCCTAAGCACATTATATACTTTTTTTTCCCCCATACTGGGGTTTGAACCCAGGAGTGATTCTCCACTGAGCTACATACCCAGATTTTCTTTATTTTGAAACAGGGTCTGATTAAGTTGCTTAGGGCCTCACTAAGCTGCATACAACATATTAATCATTGTGGACAAGCTTGTGATCCTCCTGCCTCAGCCTCCTGAGTCATTGGGATTACAGGTGTGCACCATTCAACCTAGCAGGAAGGCTTTGCTTTTGGGCAGGGTTGGCTGGGAGGTAAATGAATAGAGTAACACTTTCTATGCTATCACTTACTCTAGCCTATTTTAATGTCTGAAAGTTAAAGTAAGAGGAAAGAGAGCTACCCTAGAAAAAACTCAAGGCATTGCTTGTGTGTGTGTGTGTGTGTGTGTGTGTGTGTGTGTTGCTAGGGATTGAACCCAGAGCCTTATGCCTGCCAGGTAAGTGCTCTGCCACTGAGCCACATTCCCAGAGCTTTTTAAAATTTTTATTTTGAGCCCAGGCTGGCCTCCAACTTGCTATCCTCCTCAGCCTCTGAAGAGCTGGGATCATAGGGGAGCCCCACCGTGCCTGGCAAAGATTCTCCTTCTCACCTCCATTTTACAGCTGAAGAGGCTGAGGCTTAGAGAGTTGAAATCTCAGTCACTTTCTAGGATCATACAGCTGCACAACTGTCACAGCTCAGACCTGAAGGGAGATTTTCTGATTCCGGACTCCCTGATTTTAATCCCTGAATCATTGTGGACAAGAGAATAAATGTCGTTGGGCTGAGAGATCCTTCACCCTCTCTGTTCTTTTTACCCCACCAGCATCTGTAACTCATGCAGCCTTCGAGATGTTCTGAAAGAGGTATCTGCCTTCACTGAAATGGGGTCTTTGAAGTGCCTCCTCTGACAGACTCTCCCCTTCCTCAGTGGTACAGTGGCCACCTTGGGTGCTTTCCTGGTTGTCACTCTGGTACCTCCTGAAGGTGACCCAGCATCATGGGATACCAGCTGGGCCCTCATCAGAGCAGCCATTTGCCATTGCTGATAAAGGATCCAGGGTGGCCTGAAAACACAGAGTAGTGGGTGAACGGTCCAATTTCAAGAGGCTCCAAGGGCTCTGAACTTGAGAAGTCTTCATGAGCTGAGAGTCACAGACTTGGATTTTGTATTTTGCTATGTCATGAACTCCTTGCAGAACTGGCAAATCCTTAACCTTTCTGTTCCTCAATTGCCTTATCTGTAAAATGAAGTTGTTCGGGGTGGAGCCCCAGGCTGGGGATGTGGCTCAGTGATAGAGTATGTGCTTAGCATGTGAGGCCCTGGGTTCCATCCCCAGCACCACCATAAAAAAGGAAGAAAAGAGTGCTGGACTTGTCAGGAGGAGGGAAGAGAACAAAGCCAGGGAAGGATCTCACATACAGTGAGTTCCAGAAAACGCCAGGTATTATAATTGTTAATTAGAGCCTGTGTCTTATTAGGTTGACTATTTGAATTTTTAAGGCACTGGAGGTTTCACAGAGCATTTTAGAAGCAAAAAAAGCCTCTCTGAGTGACTATTGTGTGGACAGAACATTAGGTACTTTATTCTCCCTTTGTATTTGCTATTCCTCCTCCTACGGCTACATGAACACCCCCCACCCAGGCCCCCCAGCCAAGACAACTGGGATGGAGGCTGAACAGCTTATCAAAGCAAATCTGCAACTTAGTCAAGAACAAAACCCTCAGTCCCAAGACATCAGTTTATGATGTCACCCCTCTGTTGGACTGCCTCATTTCCAAAGGACTCCTGCTCACTGAAAAAGTAAAAAAAAAAAAATAAAAAATAAAAAATAAAAAGGACAAACTCACATTTTTGTCAGACAGATGATAGATACCCAGGTGGCTCAGGAAGAATGGTTGGCAATCCCGGCATGCAGCTTTGTGTTTAAGGTGCTTGGATACGAGGGAGGAATGTAAACCCCATAGAGCTCTTTCCCATGTCATGGTCTATTCTGGATCTCTAAAGGGGGCATGGAGGCCCCAGCTGGGCCCCCAAGAGCTACATCCTGCAGAGGCATCCAGCACCATGCAGGAAGCCGGCAGGAGAGCAGGGCCCTGGATTTGCAAAGGGACTCAATGGGTGTCACAGCCAAAGGGCAGGAAGAAAATAGTCACTGACCCCGGTGCCAGCCTTCCAGGGCTCAGCTTTTGCAGAGCCTGTTTTAGGACAGTATAAAACTTGTTCCCTTTTTGCATTCTTTCTTTTTAAGGACTTTGGCTATTTTTAGAGATTCCTTGTTCTTGCCAACTCCCCTTGATCCCCTATGAATAATACAAAGGGGACCATTTTCCCGTATGCACTCTTTTCTCTGTTTCAATGTCACCCAGGGCATTCAAGGTCTCTGGGCTGTGTCATTGCTTTCCACACAGGGGTCCGCACGCAGCCTAGCCATTGACAGGAGCCAGGTGGGTTTTATGGAAAGGAGATGGAGCAAAAAACATCACTACAGGGCCTGGGAAATGACTGGTGTTTGATAAGGAATGAATGCATTTGGAAGTGAGTTGAAATCTGGTGTCCAAGAAGCTGGCCCAAGAGATAAGTCTAGCCCTAGCCTCCCATGTCTCCAGGAAGGCATGCATTACAGTTAAGACACCATTTCTCAAAAAAATGGCGAGGGTAGGTAGGTACCAACAACCGCCACAGCATACTCATCGTTAGATGAGGTCTCTTAGGAGAGATTAGTCTTGGCAGGTAGCTCAAAGCATGGTTTGCTTCCAGCCCTTCAGCTCTCCATGGTCTCCCTCCTTGTTTATTTCTTTTTGGGATCTGACCTTTCAAAGCCATTTATCTCCTTCAATGTCCACTGGCCCCTATCATGTTTTAGAGATCAAAGAAGACCCACTGGGTTGGGTGGGGTGGTTTGAAAAGTGGAGAAATTTTAAGTTATCGGCCTTTGAAAAACAGGTTAGGCAACAAGAAGCAAGGAGAGACCTGAGAGGGGCTTCTCTTCCCTTCTCTGAGCTGTGCCATCTTTTGCACATAATTCCTCTGGACAGCCAGAGATCCTGCATTCCTTGGCTCCTCCTGGCTTGGTCAGGTGCAAGGGGCTCTTCTTGGAATTTGATAAATCTAGAACTTGAGATAGTCCCGTGGGGTGAGGAGGACAGAAGGCAGAACATTCTCCAGTGTTTTATGATAGTGTACTCTTGAACTCTTAATGGCATAAATTTTCTATAGATCTGTTCTTACAGAAAATAAACACATAGATGGGTGTTGCTTTTCAAAACTGTCCTTCATAGGAGTCAGTCACTAGGCTATGTAGAAGTTTGATGGATTTGATTTGAAAAAAAAAAAAAATCTTTATTAACACATAGCATTTACAGGCAGGGTATCTGCCCCCCTGAGTCTGTGTAGGGCCCACTCTGTCTAAAGAAGCCCCCCTCACTTCCGTGTTTTCTTTCCCTCCCTAAATGTGTTTCTTTCATATCATTCATGATAATTCATAGTTATTGTTCTTTCTCAAGCTACATAACTGTATACACACAAAAATGTAATCTAAGGGCCCATATCAGGCTTGGTTTGCTCACATTGTATTGTCAGCACTCAGCACTGTTACTCATCCTGTCTTTTAGAAATTGTTATTATAATTCAAATTATTATAATTATATTATTGTTCATATTTTGTTCACCATGGATATTTTTGCATTACAGTGGAATTTCGGAAAATATCACGTGAAGCTATTACTCAGCGTGATGACGGAGTGAAGTGTTTGCTTGAAGCAAGTGCTTGCCTCCCATCACCCTCATCCACCCCTGTTAGCTGGTTGACTTCTCCAAGGTCTATTAATCAAGCCCTTTGACTCTAGTCAAGGCTCAGCAAATGTCCACGCTTATTACCAGGCCCCCAGTAGCCCCACTCCAATCCACCAGCACCTCCAGCCTTACCTCTAAAAGAGCATGCTCCCCACCACCTCTTTATGCTGTTTTCTCCTCCTGTCATTTTTATACAATGAACCTGAGAGATCTCTTTAAATCTATATCAGATTGGTCACTGCCTGGCTTGAAACCTTCCATGGCTTTCCTTTTTATTTATTTTTTTTGTGTGCTGGGGATCAAACTCAAGGCCTTGTGCATGCAAGGCAAGCACTCTACCAACTGAGCCATATCCCCAGCCCACAGCTTTTCATTTCTATAAAGTAAAATCCAAATTCTTATCACGGTCTCCAAGACCTTCATGACTGCCTGCTACTCCCACCTTTTGTCCCTACATGTCAGTCACCCCATTCCCTCCTGGATCCTTGAGCTCACTGCAGTCTTCTCGGGCTGACTTCCTACAGTGTGTTCCCTTTCCTGCAGTCTCCTTCCCGAGGGTGGCCTCTGGCTGACACCTTTCAGATGGTGGCTGATGCACCACTACATTGGAAGGCTTCCTGACCTCCCCACCATTCTCTTTTGGAGCCTCCTGTGTCTTTCCTTCCCAAGGCTAACCACTGTTGGTTAATTAATTGATTAATTGCATATCCACCCACATGAGTGGCTGTTTGGTCTCTTCTCCTCTAGACGGTCAGCCTCTGGAGGGCTACAAAAGACATGTTTATTCAGCTCCTTCCCAGTCTTCACACAAGGGCCAGCACAGAGGACTGAATCAAATATGTGTTAAGTGAACGAGGGAGGGAAAGAATAAGTGAATAAATGAATTTTTCAGATTGCAAATTTGTGACCTAAGGACGCTGCCACACACTAAGGCATGTTCATGTCCCATTCTGATCTCTGTTGTCATGACCTTTGCTCTTCTAAAGCAAGCCTTTTCCCCCTAGATTATTTTTATAGAAAAAAGTGAAGCAAATATAGAGATAATTATTGATTCTCACTCATCAAGTCCCTGTTCCCTATCACCAACATCCTCCTGAGAGCCTGTTGCAGAATTCCTAGGAACCACAGGAAGTAAGTCCACTAACCACTTGAAATGCTCTTTCAAAAATAGATTGGTTTCTTCCTGCGGAAGGGCCTCTTTCCTTAGAGCAAACATTGCAAAGAAATTTTATCTGTTTTTAGGCTCCTCCGCCTCCAATCAGATAAATCCCAGCAGGATTTATCTGGACAGACTCAGAATCCTGTTCTGAAATTGTCTCCCATTTGGCTGAGTTATCACTTGAACCAACTGCTCATTTTTTATTTCCATGCTATTGTTTTTATATTAAAATGATAAGATGGACTCAAATCAGGGCCTCAGGAACTACTGGGATATTCTAATGCACGTTGATATTCCAGAAGGGCTTTCCTGTCCTCTAGAGGCCATCACGTCCCTCAGACTGAAGTCTCAGGTGTGCTGTCTTCATCCTTTTGATCGATCACTCCCTTCTTAACAAATTTCTAACTTCTAACTTCTATTTAAATTACCGATGAGCAGTTTCACTTACTTTTAATTTCCCCTTTGAAAGGAAGCTTCACCTCTCAAGTGCAATTGCAAAAACTTCCCGTAAGTAGAAGGCAGTCAGAAAGATAAACTCCATGAAAAGATGACCCTGTCACTGGCTTCTGGTCAGATGCCTCCCACCTCCTCCCGCCTGCTGAGCCCTTTGGCCTACAGAAAGGGCAGCGGTTCCTTTGGCTGGAAACATAATTGTCCTCACACAAAAGCTGTCTCCCTGAATAATCATAAAGATTTAAGGAGCCCTAACAGGGTTTTTTTTGGACTCATCTTAGTGCTGCTCACAATCTCTCCTGTATCTTGGGGTGCCTGCCCCTTACTAGGGAAGCAAAGGACTGGTATTTAGGTCTGTTGCTTTACTGTTGTTATTATTTCAACAAGTAAGCAGTATGGATGCCAGTCTTCTTAGGAACTCTTAAATATGAGGGAGTGTTAGAAAAATTAGGAATATAGATAAATCACCATAAAGTTTCTAAAGACTGTGTATGATCATTCTTTTTTCTTGTGATGGAAATTGAACCTAAGACCGTGTGCCAGGCAAATGCTGTACCACTGAGCTACACCTCACCTGCGTGACTGTGTATGATCATACATGCCAGCATTAACTTCTCTTTTTTGTTAATATGTAAGCAGTTTAGAAAATGAAAAAAATGTATACATTATATGCTTATATTATAAATATACATTATATATTTGTTATAAAATAATTATAGAGAATCTAATTATTATTGATGCTCTTTTATGGTCTGAATTTCTCAAAACGTTAGGAATGTTTTCCTCATGAAGAACGTGCACATCTTCATTTGTAAGGGGCTGCGTGGGATTTCATTATACCAACACGCTATGCTGAGTTAACTAATCCTTGATTGTTGGACGTTTGATTTGTTCACCATTTGTTCCCATTATCAACAAAATTGCTGAAGTCATCTTTGTGCATTATGTTATTATTTCCTAAGGGAGAATTTGGAGAAATTAAATTCCTGGGGAAAATCATGTCCATTTGATAAGGTTTTTAACTCAAACATTTCAGGAAGTTTCTACCTGTTATGGGCTTAATTTGTGCCCCTGGAAGTCAGGTGTGCTGAGGCCACTGGGGGCAGAATGCCTGATACAGCATTGGTTGACGCAGGTTTGAAGGCGTCTTTTGCCCCAGACTCCCTGACCCTCCTCTGCAGTGCCCTCCTTTCCCCTCTCTGACATCTGTTTGAAGCTCATATCCTTACTTCTTTTCCTCATCTTATTTTTTCTTTCCAATTGACACATTATCTTACAAGGGGTACAATGTGATAATTCAATACATGTACACAGCTCCTTCTCTCCTCCATGTGATGCTGGGGAATGGGACCGCTGGGCTTTTTCTAAAAACAGGCTGACTCTCCCCTTCCATGGAGGAGGGCAGACAGCCACTTTGGTTACAGTCTTTCCTTTTAAGACTCTGCAACAGAGAGTGCTCGGTAATGAACCAGAACTGGATATCACTCACCAGATGTGCCCAGACTGATTGCTCATTGCCGCATAAAACTGTATAATTTATACTTTCCCTTTTGATTTTCTTATGCCTTTTCCATTTAATTATAAGCATCAGAAAGGCAGGGAGACCGACCATAATGGTTTAGACCAGAGATTTCAGAATGGGGAGACCTGGCTTCCAGTCTGGCTCTGCAGTAAGTTAGTGAGTGGCTTTGGCCAAGTTCCTTCATTTCCCTGGGTCTCATTTTTCTTGTCCATGGAATGAAAATGATAATAATAGTTTGCAGGGTGATTAGGAGGATTAAATGAGATAATGCATGCAAAACACCTAGCACATACTAAGGTCTCAGTTCACTTGCGTTACCGTCACTGTCTTGCCCAATGCCATCTTTCTGTTGTATTTAGCACAGGTAGAGTTCAGTGTCAACTGAAGTGAACAAAATAAACAAGACATGCCCCTTTGCTTCCTCCAGAGGTGATATAACAGCATTCATTTTCCTGCACATCCCAAGTCTGGTTTACTTTGAAAAGGTTTTCAGCACTGTGGTTGGAATCCCCAAGAGTAGCTTCCTACTGGAGCTGCCTCTTGTGTCCTTGGCACAGGACATACCATGGCACTGGCACCCTGAGTTCACGCCCCCTGGGTGCAAGAATCATGTCAGAGTCCCTGTCCTTGGGGTTCCGACCTGCTGGGCTGAGCTGGGGCACCTGTGTGTCCAACAGGACTCCACAGGGAACCCTGAGGCACACCTGAGTGTGTCACCCCCAGGTCTGGGGGAACTGTTTCTGTCCCAAGGTAGAGGAAAGCACTTCAGCCCAGAAGGGAGGGACGAGCTTGGTTATTTTCCTCCTTTTGTTTTCTTTAAAAGCAACAGCCGGGGAACACTGCCCATTTTGATATGTTTATTTTTTCTCTTTCTTTCCATTACTCATATTTCCTTTACTGAATTATTGTTTGTTGCTACTAGGGGGAAGCAAGTAAAAACAGAGGGTGAGGCAAAATGAGGGAGGCTGCTTCTCAACCTGCTCTGCAGCCACAGGTGAGGGGGGTGGGAGCAGCAGCCAACGCATCTGGGCTGCCTTTGGCTTGCTGGGGCTTTGCTTTGCTGATTGTGGTTGTACCTGGTGGAGAGGCCCAGATTTCTCTGAGCTGAGCCAGAATCGGTTCTGAAGGATCAACTGGGACCTAATCACAGCACATAAACAGGCAATAAGTCGAACTCGTGCCTCCAGGGTGAGGAAGGTCACAAGGCTGGGAATTGCTAAAGGGTGAGGTCCTATGAAATTTTGTTTTCTCTCAGCCTCTTATTTGGTTTGATAAAGTTGCTCCCAACTGTTTACCCATCTGAATATTCATTCATTCACTTGACACATTTAATGAGAACTTAGTATGTGCCAGATAGGAGGAATGGAGTAAAGAAGAAAGCAGAGGCAGGGAGGCCCTCTTGGAGTTTGAATTCTAGTGAGGAAGAAAGAGCCCCAAGAGGCGTTTCAAGAGGGTCGCTTTCCTGGCTGCTCCACAGCATGAAAGCAAGAAAGCAGACAGGCAGCTTCTCAGCAAGGTGGGTGAACAGAAAGAGCCCCATGCAAGGGATTCGGCGTGAACTCAGTGTTACTGTGGCAAAGTCCAGGGCACCATGGGAGGCAGGTAATAAGTGACCTACAGATGCCTGGGAGAGGGGAGGACTTCCTGGAGGAAGGGGTGGTCATGTTGCTAGTGAGTGGAGAGAGAAAGGTAGCAGATAAAAGTGTATACAAAATTCCTGATTCCAGAAAGAGCATGTTTCACTTGGGGAACTGAAAAGTGCATCCTGGTTGAGGAGAGAAGGCTGTGGCTGGGGAAGCTGACAGCCGGATCACCCTAAGCCTGGCAGGCATTGAGCTGAAGGACTGTGGGAAACCACTGAACAATGCAGGCTATGAAGTGACATCCCTGGATTTGCATCTTAAGAATGTCACTCTGGCTGCTGGGTGGAATACAGGAGGCAGAAAAAGGGAAAGTACTTGCTATTGCCCAAGTCGGAGGCTGCAGACCTCAATGGAGTGGTATGTGTGGGTACGAGCCAGAGATGGTGTCACTGTTCAGAGTGATGGTTCAGATATCCTGGAAGTATTGGCCCGGGAGCCTGCTCCAAGAGAGACTGCAGCATGTAGTCAGTGCATTGTATCAGGAGATGAGCTAAACTTGGATTTAAATAGTGTACCACCGAATACCAAGACATAGAATTCCCACACAGGGTAGTGCTACTTTGGGACTGTGGGCTCATTGGTCTTCAGTAGCCAATTTGGAAATGAGGCACCATGACAAATCAGTAGATGACACATGTTGCTGGGGAGCCAGGGTTCCCCCGCTGCCTGTCATGCCAGGCTGGGGCACTCAGGGCTGCTCTCCATGCTTTGGCATCCTGTCCTCGACTCACTACCGGTGACTGAACAAACTGTCTCTCCATCAGCAGCATGAGCATGTCCTCAAGAACTGAATCTCCTAGTCATGCCACTATAATTTACAGAGCCTAGAAGACAGTGTCATTTCTGAGTGGCTTAACCTGGTTGGGGTGGGGCAGGGAGGAGGAGTGGGACAGCTGGCTTTCCAGATGCCTCTGAACTTAGGCTTGTGTGCATTTTGCTGATGCCAGGGGAGATAGCTGAGACTGCCTGGTGGGCTTCATTCATTCATTCACTTTATAAATGCATGAATTTATAAATGGTCATTAGGAATCTTCCTTGTGCAGGGTGCCATGTGCACGCCTGTAATACCAGCATCTCAGGAGGCTGAGGCAGGAGGATTGCAAGTTCAAAGCTAGCCTCAGCAACTTTCAAAAAATGAGGGTGGTGGTGGTGCTGGGATGTTGCTCAGTGGTTAACCCCTGGCTTCAATCACTGGTACCAAAAAAAAAAAAAAAAAAAAGAATCTATTTTGTTCTGGTTCCATTCTCAAATGGTGAGCAAAGCCACAGAGCTTCTATTCTCTGTAATCTTACACTCTGGTGGCCCACCCTTCCTCCAAGCTCTTCTCAAATGGCCCAGGGGTTCCCTGGTATTGAATCCAGGGTTTGAGGACTAGTGACCTCAATAAGAGAACTTCTAGATCTCAATGTCCCAAGCTTGTTCTCACCTCTGGGTCTTTGAACTTGGTTTTCTCTTGGGCTGGTGTCTACCAAAGCTGCCATCTCTCCCATTACCTCAGAAAGGAAATTTCTCCCTCAGAGCAGGCCTCATGCTGTTTGCTCACCCATTTCCAAGCTCTACTCCCCCAGGACAAAGCCCCGTCTATCTTATCCCAGTGTTCAGCACAGGCTGGGCGCCTGAGATGTGTTCAATAAATATGCTGACTCACACCATCGACTAAGAGCAACTCAAAATGAATTGACAACTTACATGTAAGGCCTGAGGCTATAAAATAACTAGACAAAAACACAGGAGAAAGGCTTCTTGACATTGGTGCAGGCAATGATTTTTTTTTTTTGGATATAATCCCAAAAGTATAGGCAACAAAAACAAAATAGACAAATGAGATTGTATCAAACTAAAAAAGCTTCTGTACAGAAAAAAGAAAGAAAGGAAGGAAGGAAGGAAGGAAGGAAGGNAAGAAAGAAAGAAAGAAAGAAAGAAAGAAAGAAAGAAAGAAAGAAAGAAAGAAAGAAAGAAAGAAAGAAAGAAAGAAAGAAAGAAAGAAAGAAAGAAAGAAAGAAAGAAAGAAAGAAAGAAAGAAAGAAAGAAAGAAAGAAAGAAAGAAAGAAAGAAAGAAAGAAAGAAAGAAAGAAAGAAAGAAAGAAAGAAAGAAAGAAAGAAAGAAAGAAAGAAAGAAAGAAAGAAAGAAAGAAAGAAAGAAAGAAAGAAAGAAAGAAAGAAAGAAAGAAAGAAAGAAAGAAAGAAAGAAAGAAAGAAAGAAAGAAAGAAAGAAAGAAAGAAAGAAAGAAAGAAAGAAAGAAAGAAAGAAAGAAAGAAAGAAAGAAAGAAAGAAAGAAAGAAAGAAAGAAAGAAAGAAAGAAAGAAAGAAAGAAAGAAAGAAAGAAAGAAAGAAAGAAAGAAAGAAAGAAAGAAAGAAAGAAAGAAAGAAAGAAAGAAAGAAAGAAAGAAAGAAAGAAAGAAAGAAAGAAAGAAAGAAAGAAAGAAAGAAAGAAAGAAAGAAAGAAAGAAAGAAAGAAAGAAAGAAAGAAAGAAAGAAAGAAAGAAAGAAAGAAAGAAAGAAAGAAAGAAAGAAAGAAAGAAAGAAAGAAAGAAAGAAAGAAAGAAAGAAAGAAAGAAAGAAAGAAAGAAAGAAAGAAAGAAAGAAAGAAAGAAAGAAAGAAAGAAAGAAAGAAAGAAAGAAAGAAAGAAAGAAAGAAAGAAAGAAAGAAAGAAAGAAAGAAAGAAAGAAAGGAAAACTGAAATGGTTCAAATGACCCTATCTCCTTTGAAATGAGGGGTGGCTGGAGGAGGACACTGCACCAGTAGCTGGAAGTGGTCAAAAAGAAGGGTGGGGCTCTCCAAGGACATTTGAGCTGGGGCCTTTGAGGGTGAACAGGAGTTTGCCAAGGTGTGGTCAGGGGCTGGTGCAGGCCATATGCATCTAAGCCTGTGTCAGCCAGGGGAGGAGGTTTTGTGATCCTCATGGGGAAGGAGCTGGAAGAAACAACAGCTGTTACCCTAGAGTGGGCAAGGCATTCAGGATGATCCACGGGTTGCAGGGGGCTGCAAGAGTTAACATAATCTTTTTATAGGACAAATGCTTCTCAGGGATCATTGCTGCCTCCATCCTGAACCTGACTTGATCCCTACCAAGCCAAAATCCATTTCCTCCATGGCATCCTGTGCATGTTGGCTGTAGCTGTTTGTGGCAGCCTCTACATTCTACCCTGCAATTAGAGTTATTTGCATCCTCTGCTCGGGCTCCCTGATGACCCTTCAAGTCCTCGAGGGCAGGGATTGGGTCTGGGCACAGCTGTCCCGCTGTAGACATGCCCTCTGGCCATACACTTTTATGTGCTCAGTGAATATTAATTGATGCTCATATCCTCAAAAAATGAGGATATCTGGGTTTTACTTTGGAGACAAACCTTTTACAAAAAGAGAGAGTTTTGACGTGAGGGAAGGAGAAGATAATTTTGAACCACACTAGGTGGTTCATCCAACCAAGAACGTGGAATGCTTCAAAATTTGCTACTGGGGGTTGGCCAGGATAAAAAAAGGAAGTTGTAGGGAGCAAAAAAAAGTTGGGGGGCAATGGGAATTAATTGCCTATATTTCTATGGGTCTTGATGGTGGTAAAATGCCATTGCGACTTATCTTGCTTTGTCCCTGCTACTCAAGGCTGTGAATGTCCAGGTCTGCTCTGAGATTTTTGCCATTTGGTTAGTTGGGTGATTTGGGGTTTGTTTGGATTTTCTTATCTTCTTATGTTTTCTATGCTATTTCTTTCTTTGTTTTTAAGAGAGTTTATTTTCTCCATATGCAGAATGTTTTGTCCTGAATAATCTAGTCAAAGGCATCTAGAATATATTTTCTCATTATTTAATGAATATTTTGAAAGTTTAATTAGTATTTAAACTGAAATTCATTTCAGATGGAAATTTGGATCACTACTGAAGTTATAAAACTGGTTCTCACTTGTGACAGACGGTTGCTGTAAAAGTAAATGTAATTTTAAAACAAAACATATATAGCTAATTAAATCTAATTTATTTGCACTCTGTTAAGTACTTCACTTACCTCTTGCTTAATCTATTGTAAAAGTGACCACAGTGTATATGCTGTTACTCCCGTTCTCATTCCTCAGGTACAAAACTGAGATCCTGAGAAATTAAGCGACTTCCAGGTTTAGGAGGTATTTTCAACATGCAAACTACTATCCGGCTTTTGTTTGCCCATGGAATATGTAACGAGAACCTTGTTAATTTCATGGAGCTAAAAAGTAGAACAAAAGGTGGCATTGGAGATGATTGACTTTTAAAATAGATATTTGTTTAAATGTTTACTCTCTTAAGTAAAAAGAAAATCTAGTGAAATGTGAACAACAAAACAGAAAAGCCAGAGGAAAGCAGAAGTGGTTTTCTAGGAAGAACAAGTTCATGCACCTACCACAGTACAGTCAGAGGAGCCAGTCAGCCCTCGACTTCCTGGGTCCCCCAGTAGATGCCCTGGGCTGTGACATCTCACTTCAGGACAAGGAATGGTCTGGTGAGAGAAGGGTTACCAGGGGGCAGAGAAGGGTTATCAGGGAGCAGAGACGGAAAGAAAGAGCCAGGTGCTCTGGTCCCTTGTTGCCTGTACCTAATTAACTGAAATTAAGTTCATTTTCCGGTTCCCTTGGACTTGGGGCGAAGTCCTTGTGGAGGCCTGACGGGATAGTTTGTGGGGCCATTTCAAGGTCAGGAAACTCAGAGCCCAGCAGCTTTGTTTGCATCAGCAAATCCAGCTGCATCTTGCAAGCACCGGATGGGCCTCAACTCCCAACATAAAACAGATGTCTGGGCTACAAAGAAGGAACACACAGGACTTCTGATCCGGAGGACTTTGTCTTAATGGCTTGGAAAAAGGACAGAAGGTAGGTGGCACACAGTTATGCCAAGAATTGACAGCAGCAGCAGTGGGGGAACAGACCTGGCTTTGTGTTGCCCTAGGCACGTGGGATCCACGAGGAGGTGCTTGGAATGGCTTAGGAAGGCCACGTGGAATCCCTGCCTGCACTGCTTTTGGCTGGGCTGTGGGAAGAGGTGGGGTCCCCTAAGCCAGTGAAGGGGAAAAGGGATCACAATGGACATTTCATTTGGAGCTTAGCCCCAGACACCAGTCTTCTGCTTTTTGTCAGCTAATATTACTGAGTGTGATGCATATCATAGGTTATGTTGTAAATCTCTCCTAATAAATAAATGGTTGCTTGATTAGGTTAATCATGCTACACATCTTTCAGGCAATGCTTACCAGCTAGAAGTATTCATAAATAATGAAAAACCAAATCCTGCCAGGTGCAGTTGCTGTAATCCCAGCAACTTAAGAGGTTGAAGCAGGAGAATCATGAGTTCAAAGCCAGCCTCAGCAATTTAGCAAGGCCCTAGGCAACTTAGCAAGACCCTATCTCAAAATAGTAAATAAAAAGGGCTGGGGATGTGGCTCAGTGGTTGAGCACTCCTGAGTTCAATCTCTGGTACCAAAATAAAACAAAACAAAAACAAACTCCCAAATCCTAATTAAACGACATGCACCTTCCCACGCACAGTATCCAAGGCACCCAGAAAGCCCCCATGGCTTCTGTCCACTCATTCAAATGGTTCAGTTTGTTTCCATATCATGATGTATTCTACTAATTGAGATTCATTTAGTAGATTTGCAAACTTAAATATTGTAGTACAATTCTCCCTTAAAGAAAAGAACTCAACAGGTACAATAACAATTTAAGATACTAAGAACTGTGATTTTAAAAGGCAATATCAACATATATGCATCAGGAAAAGAGACCAAAAATTACACACACATGCACGCACTCACCATAAGGACTACCATACACCCTCCAAAATATGACAACTACCATCGCTGGATGGTAAGCTTAAATTTGTTTTTTGTTTTCTTCTTTTTATTTTACAATATTTTATGAAGAGCATGTATTTTTATATAATCAGAGAAGTTTTATTTAAATAATAAATTTTAAAATACTATATATACTCCTTGCTGTAGTCTGGGAGTTAATACTTTAATTTACTGCTTTTACAAGGTTTTCTTAAGGAAAACAAGGCTTTTCCCCTCAGATAAGATTTGGAATTTCTCAGTAGAGAACAAAAACTGTCCTTAAGATTCCAATGGTATACCCATGAGAGAGGGCACAGCTAAGGATAAGGCTTCTGATCCCCTTTTATGAACTTAGTGTAGAAAAGAGTGTTTTTGCCGTCTCAGTGACCATTTTTCTTCATCTGACCCGCGCCCTGTCCTGTCTGTCGATAGGCTCCTCATTACAGTAAAGCAGATTTACATTGCTAACCACAGTTTGCTAACCACAGGACTGCAGCCAAGTCATTTAACATCTTTGTGCCTCAGTCTGCTCATCTGTAAACTGACAGGCTTATGATGAGGAAGAGATGAAATGCCCCACCTGAGCTCATGGTAGTAGCACAAGCCTGAAAGGCTAGCTCTAATCACCATCCCGCTGACATGTCCCCAGCAGGCATCGTTTCTAATCAGCACGTGAAGAACATTTCTCTGATTTACCTGGGCCCTGTAATCTCCAGATGTGTGGTGAGACTCTCCTTTGGCCCCAGGGAAAAAAAAGGAAGAAGTTCCTGCTTACCTGGCTGGTCTCCTGCAGAGGTGGCAAAGCCTTTGGTGGAGTAGTGAATTTCACTCCCAAGAAGCCCCAGGAGCCTGCTGCACCAGGGCTGGCTGGCCTCAGTAATCCTGAGCTCTCTATAAGCTGTTCCTCTTGGCTACTCTGACTCAGAATGTCTTACGTCATCCTGAGACAGCGTTCTCCTCCCCACCTTCCCAATTTCTACCTGCTGTTCTGGACATTTGTCATCTTCTTGACTGCGCAGCATCTGAAGCCACACCCCACATATTTGAGAGTTACCCACTCCACCTATCTCCCCCTCACTCCCCTCACAGACACACACACACACACACACACACACACACACCATTCATGCTGAGTGATTTGTGGCCACCAGACCTTCCCAGTGACTCTGCGAGCCACATGGCATTCTCTAATTTTCAGGAGTCAGTTTCAGTTGCTTACAGTGAAGAAACCCAGCCAGCTCCTCCTTGGCCTTCCTACCTGTGTGGCCTAAGTCCTCTGGCTGGTGGTTCCCAACACTCCCTGGGTTTCCATTTCATATCGTTTATTTATTGGTTGTGACATGTTATTATTAGTGTCTGCTTGTTCCCCTAGACTGTTAGCTTCGTGAGGACAAGAACTAATGCTGTGTCGTCCTGGGCAGGATCTCCACCGCAGAGCAGACTGCCTGGCACACAGCAAGCCCTCAACAAGGGCCAAATGAACAAACAAGTCAAGACCTTAGCACACACCAGGGGACCAGAGCAAGACAGTAGTTTCCTGTGGAAAACCAGTTAACTAGCCAGCTTTCTGATATCCTGGCTCAGCTCCTACTGGGATCCCCGGGGAAACCAGATTTCCTTTAAGATTGGGCAGGGGAGAAGCTCTTTTAGCAGCATTCTGTGCTGTTGGCCACAAGTGGGTGAGTGATCCCCCAGGCAGAGGTTAGTGTTAAATCCTGGCTCCTCATGCAGTCATCTCCTGGAGCTCCCGCTTAAAATGGAAAGTGGCATTACTCATGGCAAAGGGCAGACAATATAAAAACATTTAGGTGGGGCCCGACACAATGGGGTGAGTATTCCCTGGTGATGGAAGAGTACTCTGCCCTGAGCACTCACAGCCCTGGCAAGCAGCTCACTCAGAGCTGGGCTTCTGAGCTGCACTTCCAACTTAGCTCATCTCCCTTGATCTTTGAGGTGTCCTGAGACATTTCATTCTTCGGCCTGCAGCAGGCCTGGTGGAAGGACTGACCCTGAATCCATCGATAGCCGAAGATGCAGAACCTGGTCTCTGGCATTCAACAGAATTGGGTCAAAATCCCAATTCTTAGAGTTACCAGTTCTGTGACGCTGAGAAATTTGCTTAATCTCTCTGATCCCCAAGTTCCTCGTTGTAAAATGAGTAAAATAATAATACGTACCGCATGGTCATCAGGATAAGTAAACAAGACAATTTGCACAAAGCCCTTATCCCAGTGCCTGGCACATTTCCAACACTCAATAAGCAACACTGCAGTTATTGACCCTGCTCTTTTCTCTCTGCCTTCAGTAACCCCCATTATAGCCCACCCTTTATGTTTTCCTTTCTTTGTTCATTTCACTTAGCCTCCAACCCTTACTTGGTCCAGGAATCTTCTTTTGCCTCTCACACTCTCCTGAGCTCAGGTCACACCCCAGCCCCCTGGATGGTCACTATTCATTTCTAATTGTCTCCATTCACTTTGTCTGTCAGCTTGCATACCAAGACTCCCCCACTTGATATCTGACCCTGTCATCGTTTTTATTTTTTAATTTCTTTTTTTTAGATGTAGGTGGACACAATACCTTTATTTATTTATATGTGGTGCTGAGGATCAAACCCAGTACCTCACATGTGCTAGGCAAGCGCTCCACCACTGAGCCACCACCCCAGCCCTGACCCTGTCATTATTTCTTCCGCGCTTCCGCATCCGTGATCTGATACCCCATGAAGCAAAATGTGTGTTAGAATAAATCAATCCAATCTTAATGCAGCCTTATAGATTAGGCATCGATCTAAAACAAATGGGGCTCAACACCAGGATCCAGTGCTCTAGCACAAATGCCTGAATCCACAGAAAGCAAAGGGCCCAAAGTCCAGGCTTATAAAACCTGATTGTGGGGTGACAGAGTGACAATGAAAACACTGCATATGAAGTTTCCCCCCCCCCCCCTTAGGAAAGAACATACACTACTGACTTTCTAAAGACAGGTTTCTGTAGTGAGCACATGAATTATGCAGAGAGAAGTAGGTGAGTTGAGACTGAGCACTGTGCTCGGTGGTTCTACACCAAAGAACCACACACAGCCACTGCCAGTTCCTCTAGGGTTTAGAAAACCTTCCACCTTTGACTACCTGGGACTAGATTAGCCTTTCAGTCATGTCAGATCATATCCTAATCCTTCCCTTATCCAACATTGAATGTGTAGCCTTCTCTGTGCTGAGCACATTTCCGCATACCATGTAAGATATTGTAAAAATAAAATACGTAAATAGGTAGGTGGTTGTGAGCCCTGCACTCCAGGAATTTAGCAGCCAGTACAGGAGTTAATGCATTGAAATAGCTCTCCTGGGGTGAAGAAAATATGACAAGCATCACAAACAAGACAAGCCCCCCCCCGCACAAGGAACAAATCACTTAGGATGGAGATTTGGGAAGAAGGGGTCATGATTGGGGTCTCAAAAGGCCAAGACTGGCAGGTGCCCTGGGCAGAGGACACACCTAGGCAACGTACAGAGTTGGGGAAACTTAGAGCCAGAATTGGAAGATTTCACTGGGAATCCAGCATATCTCAATCCAAGGGTGAGAGGGGTAAACCTGGGAAAACCATGTGTAGTCAGATCTTACATCCCACCCCTGCTGAACATCTCCATTGGATGTCCACTGCTCATCTTAAAATTATTATGGCCCAAACAGACCTGTTGATTCCCTCTTTCCAACTCCCCAGATGTTCCTTCCTAAATATTTCAAATCTTATAAATATTCCCAGTGCCTCACCCCCCCCCCCAAATAAAATCAGTTTTCTCTCTCCCTCTTCTTCACCTAGCCTAATCCATTTCTCAGCGAGTTCATTAGTTCTAGCTTCAAAATAGATCCCCACCCTGGCCTGTTCTTCCCTCTGCATCACTACAGCCATGTTCCCAGTCACTGTCATTTCTTACCTGCCTCCTGGCTTCAGTCCCTGCCCCTCTCCCTGCTGGGTGGGAATGTGAAGGCCATTTAAGTGGAAAGGTCACAGTTCTCTTATCATGAGAAATATGAGACACGAAGATGTTCAGAAATAACCTCTAGCGTGGAAGGGCTGTAGAAATAGAAATACTAGCCTTGGGTATGGTGGTTCTGAGCTGCTCTGGAGAGTGCTGATTGGAGGCTGGGGTTGTGGCTCAGTGGTAGAGCACTGGCCTAGCATGTGGGAGGCACTAGGTCGGATCCTCAGCACCACATAAAAATAAATAAACAAAATAAAGGTATTCTGTCTATCTATAATTCAAAATATTAAAAATGAAGAGTGCTGATTGGTTATTTATGGCACTTCCTGGCTGGGTTGTCCCAGTCTATGCTATGATGGCCCTGTGAGACCATGACACTGATGGCCCCATTGGAGGGAACAGAAGTGCCCCAGGGTTCCTCATGCTTCTTCCCACATTTCCTATACCTCTTTAGGGCCCTGCCTGCCCTTAGCCAGCCGGTCAGCACATGCTGCCCAGGCATGTGTCACGGTGCAGACACCCCAGGAGTGCCTGGGTCCACCCGCATCTGGCCAGAGGAGTGGCCACCTTGGCAGTCGGCTGTGGCCCTTTGTCATGGCCCCGTCACAGCACACACATGTGTCTGCGCCAGCCCCGTCAGGCAGCCTCATCCTGGGCACCTCGGCTCACTCCCTGTCCCCTCCACTTCCTTCAGCCCTGCATTTCCAGACAGAGTCAAAAATGGGTTCACATCAAATAAGATTTGTTTTGCTTCAGTGTAATTTTCCATTTATAGATGGCCTTCTCTCCGGAGGCTCAGGCCTCCTTCCTCCGTCTTGTTTTTTTTTTTTTTCCCTGGGTATTCGGGATAAACTCTTGGTGGTTGTTTTTGAGTCCTGTGGTCAGCAGCCCTGCCGGTCATTCATTCAGAATGTCTCCAGAAAGCCAGTGGTTGCCTTGACAGGAGTTTATGCTAATTTCTGTGGTTTCTGAGACCTCTATAGGACTGTGCCCACAGAGCCAGTGTGAATTGTTAAAAAGTAACATTCAACCTGGTTGGGCAGGTCCTTGTCCCCAGGTGAAAATGACAAGGATCTCAATGACAACAGCAGCAGCCAACACCAGCAGCATAGTCCCGAGTGCTTTGCAGACAGGGACTACGAGGCAGGTGTTGTTCAGACCCCCCATTATACAGAGGAGGAAATGAGCACACAGGAGTGCAGGCCAAGGTCAACCAGACTCCCACAGCGGGGTCTGACCCTGCTGACCTCACTGGCCTGGCCACTTGCTCTCCTTTGCCAGCCTTGTGATCTAGCCATACCAGTGTTGCTTTGATCCCTTGGATACACTATGGCCCTCCTGCTCCAGTTCCTCTGCATGTACCTTCCAGTGCCTGGACCTTGGTTCCACCAGTCTACAGTGAATTCACCCTGAACCATTTTTCAGATCTTCTTTGAAGATGCTCTTCTGACACCTCTCCCCCCCACATACCCAGGCCAGATGCCACATTAACCCACAGCACCACCTTCCTTGTCTCCAGAGCACTGGTTGGAGTTTAAATTCTATTTTGATTTGTGCGATTTTCTGATCAGCATCTGGCTCTCCCTCCAAACCATAACTCCAGGAGGGCAGAGGCTTGGAAGTGCTGTGGTGTGTGGAACCTTCTCGTTTGCGATCACCACTCTGGACTGAAGTGAGCTGTTTATCATCTGTCTCATCCTGTGAATTTCCCAAGGGTGGTGTCCAGGTCCTCTTCAAACAGAGTGCTCAGCTCAACAAATATTTGGTGAGTTGGACTAAATGAACTGGATTTAATTGAATAGTGTAACTTGGGAAAAGGGATTGGAAATTTTGGAACTTTTCATGGAGCAAACCCATAAAATACAACCCACTGGGCACAGGGGCCCACACAAGTAATCCCAGTGACTGGGGAGACTGAGGCAGGAGGAACACAAGTTCAAGTCCAGCCTGGGCAACTTATTGAGACCCTGTCTCCAAATAAACCATAAAAAGGACTCAGGATGTGGTTCAGTGATAGAGCACCCCTGGGCTCAATCCCCAGTGCAACTACAACAACAAAAACAAACCCATTAATACCAGGATCTTGGAAATCAGGAATGATTTTAAAGAGAATAGCCTTTTAAAAAGCCAACTTCACTTACAATGAACTAGCGGTCGTTCACTGAACTTTGGACAATAAATTAGAAGGATGCATGACTTTCCCAAAGAAGTATAATATGTGCTTGTAAATCCAGGAGAAATGAAGAATAAATAATGTCTGTCCCTCCAAGTTCATCTGAAGTTTAGTAAAAGTTAGGGCATAAATAACCAGTGCAATCTCACTGGATGCTGCGTGGAATTTGGTTCCTTCCAGCCTTTGGCCTTGCGTCATTTCCTTATCTCTCTTGGATGACATTGCCTGGCTCATCTGCCAGTGCTTTCGTCTGCTGTCTTCTACTCCATAAATATTGTGGCCTGGCTGAAAGGAAGCACCCGCTCTTTGGGGCTGGCCTTTCCAGGATTTGATCCCTCTGTCTGGCAGATGAGCCCTGAATAGAGAGAGAAAGCAAAAGTGGGGTGGGGGGGGGCTTCTCTTCTGCCCAGAGGAGCAGCAGGGTGAGGGACGAGCAGGGGGTCACGGGCCTGCTGCTCACCCAGCAGGGTTTATGAAGATAGCGCCAGGTAACCACAGGTTCCCATATCCAAACAGGACCTGGCCTCAGCTCTGCCCACCCAAGCTCCAAGGAAAACAGTTATTTGGAAAAATGGTTTTCTTTCATGCTGCCTCCTCCTCCCTATCATAACAGATCATGAGCATGTTCCTTGGAGGATTGAATGGTTCCTTTTAAGATGTTAGAAGCCATTTCTGAGCGAGAGGATGAGCCTAGTTAAATTTAGTAGTCCTGCTGCACAGAAGAGATTAACAGGTAATTTGAAAGAACATCACTGAGGCTCCAGTAAACCATTACGATGCTCCTAAGTTTCCAAGCATTTTGCAATAAAAATACTACCTAGTTATCACACGTAATGATGAAAGCGTAACTGTTCTCATCTTGTCCACCACTAAGACCTGCTCCTGGTACACTCCCTGGCACATAGTAGTACTTAGCAAATATTGCTCAACGAATACAGGAAAGACGTGGCTGCCCTAAGGTTCCGACAGCTTTCCAGAGTGGACAGAAGACCTCAATCTTGGCCATGCTTAGCTCAGACACAGTGGGTGATGACACTGAATTGTTTGCTTCTAGATCTAGTTCCTGCTTATCCAAAATTATGAATCTTATTTCCAATAGTTAATGAATGTAGGTGATACCCCAGTAGCTAAGAAAGGGCATTAAGAAAAAAAAACACTGTGGTCACCAAGGAATGATTCCTAAAGGGAAAGCAGAGCCATGAATAACATGAAAATATAGCACGACTATTGAAAGAAGACATCTTGGGGTTATAGTGGCTACAGCAAAAGATAGTCAAAGATTTCATTTATGTCAGAGTTAGAGAGCTAGTGTTGCTTTCCAAACTCTGGAAATTACGCCAGATACAGGCTGGTGCAGTGGTGCCTGAGGCCAGTAGAGGGCACTCTGAGCCAAGCGTGCTGCCCCCAAATCAGAGGGACCCCACCAAGAAGTGGTTCATGCTTCATCTTTGTTTTTCCTGAATGTTTTTGTGCTTTCTACCCGAAGAAGATAGGGTTTTACCTACTCTGCACCAAAAAACTATCTGATAATTTCACATAATAAATACCGAGTCCCAGGAACATAATCATGTCTTTAAAAATGTTAATGGACATCAACCTTTGATCTCCTTGAAATCTGTAGACAAATTTCTCTCGGGTTAAATCTTAACAGTGTAAATGTGCCCTCAGGAATGAGAATCTTCTTCAAATATTGACTCTAGGTATAGAAGGTCATAAAAATCAAACCAAGAAGGGCAGACTGTAATGTTATCTCTTTGAAAGTGATTTATATTTGGTCTATATTCATCAGGTGAATAGGAGTTACTTATGCATCAATACAATTACCTGTAGCATCTTGATTAAAAAGAAAGCTGTATATTCATCAAGTTGGAATATGTTAAAGTCTTGTTTTCAATTTACAAGCTCCGTTGGAAATGTCTTCTTCCCTGTGCTTGTAATTCCTAGCCCTGAGAGAACAAATAAATCAAGAGGCCCTTCCAGGAACCAGCACACTTATGTGCCAACCCTACAACTGGCAAGTCCAGTACTAAGAATTTGTCCTACAAAAGAACTCACACAAACGCCCAAAGATCTATGTGTGAGATTCACTGCAGTGCTGTTTGCAATAGCAAAAATTTGGAAATAATGTCACATCAATAATAGAGCAATAAAATAAATCATACGGCCAAGTCACATCAAGCAACTATAAAAAAGGAGAGATAGACATTTATGTGCATTTTTGAGTGGAGAAAAAGAAAGCCATAGAACAATAGACATAGAATCATTTCACAACTTTTTTAAAAAAAAAAATATTTTTAGTTGTTGATGGACCTTTATTTTTTTTTAAATTTATTTATATGCAGTTCTGAGAATCAAACCCAGTGTCCCACATGTGCTAGGTGACAGCTTTACCACTGAGCTACAACCCCAGCCCTGAGTACCCCATAACTTTTTAAAATCACATATGTATGGTTATACATAGATAGGAACCTGAGGAATTGATTACTTCAGGGAAAGGATTGGGGTGGATGAGAAACCACATTCTATTCTGATACTGTAGGAATTTTTCTGATTTAAAAGAAAAAAAAAACTTTGAAACTCCTTAAAAAGAGGGAAAGAATGCTGTTCACTGAACCTTTCCCTTTGCCCCCCAAATTGAATCAGTTCCTTCCACCTGAAAGTCCTTCTGTTTTGGTGTGGATATGAGATGTCCCACAGAAGCCCATGTTAGGAAACTCAGTAATGTTCAGAGGTGAAACAATTAGATTACACAAGCTGAAACCTAATCCATGGATGAGTTCATCTGATGTAGTAATAATTTGAAAGAACTACCATGCTGGGTAGAAAGTGTAGGCAGGGCACGGTTGGAGGAAGGAGGTCACTGGGGGTGCCTCTGGGCTTATATTTTGTTCCTGACTCTCCCGGCGCTCTCTCTCTTTCTGTTTCTTTTGCTCTGCCACACCCTTCCACCATGATGTTCCGCCATGGCCTTGGGCCCAGAGCAATGGAGGCAGCTGTGGACTACATCTCTGAAACTTTGAGCTCCAAATAAGCTTTTACACCTCGAAGTTGTTCCTGTCAGGTATTTCGGTCAGAGCCATGAAGAGCAGATGAATGCACCTTCCTATTCACCCGGAGGCCCTCTCGCCCCTCAGCTTCTTTGCACAGCTGAGCTTACTAAAGGAAGATGGCACCCCCAGCCCTCTGGGGCCCTCTTCCTGCCTATTCCTCCCTCGAAACCCACTTTTGAAAAGCAGATGAATGATCTCCTCCTGTACTTGGGTTGCAATGTCCTGAGGATATGTGGTCAATTGTGGATGTTGTTGTTTTCAACTTTCTTCAGTGCTGGGGATTGAACACCTGGCCTCACACTAGGAAAGCACCAACACTATACTACTACATCTCTAGCCCTTGAATATTGTCTTTAATTGACATGATTTTACCAATTGGAAGATCTCATCTAAAACTCCTGCTCTCTGGTTTCTCTTTAACCCCCACAGTCCCTGGCCCCTTTCACCCATTATCCTTTCCAGCTGGAGTGAGGGTCAACCTGAGACTGGATCTCTACCACTCTCTTATAGACTCTTCAACCCAAAGGGCACTAGGACTTTTCATCCTACTCTAGATAATGCTCCCCTCTCTAGTTTCTGGGTCTTCTTTCTGTGTACCTGAACTTGCTTAGTGCCCAGCATTGATTTCTCTTCCTTTAGCCACTGTTTTAGTCAGCTTTTCAAATTGTAACAAATACCTGGGAAAAACAACTTAGAGAAAGAAAGATTTATTTTGGTTCACATTTTCATAGGTTTCGGCCCAGAGTTGGCTGGCTCCATTGCTTTGGGCCTGAGATGAGACAGGGCAGAAGGGTGTGTCAGAGGAAGACTGTTCAGTTCATGGTGCCAGGAAGAAGGGAGAGAGAAGGAAAGGGACTCCGGACAAGAAATACCTTTCAGGGCATACTCCCAGGACCTACTTCCTCAACCGTCCCAACAACCTGCAGTTTCTACCATCTCCCCATGGTCCATATAGCTATCAATGGATTAATCCACTCAGGAGGTCAGAGCCCTCATGACCAAATCACTTCCCCAAAGCCACACCTCTGAACATTGCTGCAGTGGGGACCAAGACTAAAACACATGAATCTTTGGAGGACATCCAGATCTAAACAATAGTAGTCACCCTTTGAAGTATGGCATCCTTCAGGGGCCTGTCCTAGATGGTCTCTTTTAATGGTGTTCTCTCTGGGTGTCCTGGTCTGCTTGAGAGTCCACCATGTCTCCCAAATCCTGTCCTATACCTCTGCTCTGATCTGCTGATTTGTAGCTCCCACCATTTGAAAGAAACCTTCCTGAACATTCTACAGATGCATCCCAAGGTAGAATCCATGCATTCCTACTTCCATTGCCCCTGAGAAGACAGTACAGTGTTACCGAGTAACCCAAGCTGCAGACTTGGTCATATTCTGTTTCCGTCACTACCTACATGCATCTTCTCATGATTGGACCTAAATATAAAATTTTCCTTCCCTTTCATCAATGTCTTAACTCTGATAAAAAATTCTCAATCTTTATCCATGGGGAAATTGCTTTTACTTTTTCTCTCTGCAGTTTAGTCTTCTTACCCTCTCCACAGCATCTCCCAAACCTCAGATCTGACCATGCCTGCCCTCGATCGAATTCCCTCCATTATTTCTCATAGCCTACATGCCAAGCTCAATTTCTTAGCTTGGTGGTCGAGCTCTGTAGGATCTGATTGCAACCTTTATTCACTAGAGAGGCAACAAACAGCATGCACGATGGGTCACACCTCATAAATATCTTTGTGAATGAGATAGTCATGGTCTCTGCCCTAGTGGGACCACACTGTAGTGGGGTCTTCTAGGTAGCACCCCTGGGTGCAGACATGCAGGCCCTTCCATGTGTGTGCAAGATCCTGGGAGACCTCCACAAGCTCCCAGTTTCTTTATGAAACATGAATAACAAGAGTTTCTATTTTCAGAGAGCTGCTGGAGGATTCAAGGACACATGTCAAGAGTCAGCACAACACCTGGGACAAAGTAAAGGTTCAAAAACCGGGTGCCACTGTTAGAGGAGTGCCATTTCTTTAGCTTGGCCCATCTGAATGCTTCCAAATGTTTCTGAAAAGATTGCAGCCAAAGATGACAAAGGACTTGCTCTTTGGACTATTTTTTATTGACTCTCTGCCTACATACTTCTTGATTCCAGAGAAGTCCCCCAAAATAGCTATAGATAGCAATGCTGATGGGACCACGTCCCTGTGTCACCAGCCCTGTATGGGGCTGCCATAGGACAGGACCCTGGGAAGTCCCACAGTCTTCCTCACACCACATGGCCATGGTTTCCCTTAGTTTTTCTGTAGTGGGGGCTTCCCCACAAGACCTCATCTGCTAGGTAGCTGGAAACATCTTTGTTCTTATCCCATGGGAGATTTAAATGGTCCTGTTAGGAAATGCTCCAGCCTCAGTGGCCCCCCTGACCTTGGCTGCAGGAGGAGTTGGGGGGAGGCACCCAACCTCTTCCTGGAAGAGAAGCACCAAGATGCTCCTGCACAGGGTCCTCTAGGGGCCCACACTTTCTGGCTGAGTGCTTTGCCTGGTGTGTTCTGCCCACCCCTTTGCCCTTTATGACTCAACTTGGGACTACTGGTCTGTCCTGGCCCAGGGCGGCTCCCAGGCTGACCAGCTCTTGCTGGCCATGAGCCTTGGCTTCCCCACCCAGAAGGTTTGCCCGGACCCCACTGTAGGGTCACCCCACAGCAGCCTCTGGCTCATATCTCAGCATCTCATTATGTGGGAACGGCATCAAAGCACATCCACTCGCCATCCATCGCGCCCGTCACCGTCCCAACCCTCGCATTGCAGCCCCGTGTTGAGAGCCGCCTTGTCTCCGCGTTCATCCCTGTGTGTCAGGATGTTTCTAAAGCCAAAGTCCCCCCACCACCGCCCACCACACACACACACACACACACACACACACACTCACACACACACACACACACACACTTATCATACCTTCTTTTCTAACCCAATCTTTAAGACTGAACCTCACACCCCACCCCCACAGTAGTGGGAGCTCCAAAGACTCTCTGCCG
Source organism: Marmota marmota marmota (assembly GCF_001458135.2). NCBI lineage: Eukaryota > Metazoa > Chordata > Mammalia > Rodentia > Sciuridae > Marmota > Marmota marmota. The sequence continues at coordinate 73,846,058 of NW_026000026.1, forward strand.
AGCCGCGCCCTCGCTATGTGAATTGGGAGCACAAGCCATTTTGCAAGTCTCTCCACAGATCTTGGCAATTGAGTCCAACTCTTCTTTATTCTGTGCTCTCCTTTCCTTCTCTGGCTACAGGAGACGGGCCTCCTGGCCCAGCCTCTGAGAGGGAAAGCCCAAATGGAACATGGTGTATAAGCAGTGGGATGGGGTGAGAGGAGTGAAAATGCATTGTTTCATGTTTGCAAAACATTTCCCTCATACGACTGTCCCCTTACAGGTTGAGGCTGTCAGAGCTGACATCGTCCAAGGCATATTTCTTCGCTCATTCTTAGTTAGGTTCCTTCCCGCTGAGCACCTACAGCAGCAGGCGCTGTGCTGTGGACCCAGTAGCTGCCTCACAAATGGTACAGACGTTCTCATCTCCACATGGGAAGATGCTCAACACCTTTAGCCACCAAGGAAATGCAAGGCAAAAGCACGATGTCATGTTGTACCCACCATGTTGGCTTTAATGGAAAAGGTAGACAATAATAAATATTGTCAAGAATATGAAGAAATTGTTCACACGTTGCTGGCAAAATGCAAAATGGTGATCACTTTTGGAAAACACTTCAAATGGTGAAGCAGAGTTAACCAAATGACCCAACAATCCCATACCTAAGTATATACCCAGGAGAAATGAAAGCATATAAAAGTAGTCTACTCATGTTCATTCAATTACTCATAGTAGCCAAAAAGTAGAAAAAACCCAAATGCCCATTGAATGATGAATGGATAAAGAAATGTGGTACATTCATACAGTGGAATATTAGCCATAAAAAGAATGAACATAACATGATGAATCCTGAAAACTTCATGTGAAATGAAAGAAGCCAGTCACAAAAGACCATATTTTATATGACTCCATGTTTTCATATACATTCCACGTATATGAAATGTCCAGAATAGGCAAATCCATAGAGACGGGGAAGAAGAGAAATAGAATATAACTTTTTAAAAGGTTATTTTGCGTTACTTTTTGTGGCTCTGGGGATGGAGCCCAGGGCCTCACGCACAGTAGGCAAGCACTCACCACTGAGCTACATCCTGGCCTTGTTTTTTTCTTCAGTAAAACACTAAAAACATCCTGAAATTAAATAGCGCAATAGTTGTACAACCCTGTGGACATACCAAAAGCTATTGGATTGTATACTTTAATTGGGTGAGTTGATATATGAATTATATGAGTTGATATATATGAATTATATCTCAATAAAGCCCCCATCAATTCTCTCATTCTCTCTCTGTCCCAGTTTCTTAGCTTTCCTAGAACAAATATGAATTCAACTTTCTGTCATTTTGAGACTTACTCTAGCACATTTATTAGAGTCCCATATTATGTGGGCACCAACATAATAATTTTTAAACATTTTTTTAAAAAATGTTTTTTAGTTGTAGTTGAACACCTTTATTTTATTATTTATTTTTATGTGGTGCTGAGAATTGAACCCAGCACCTCACACATACTAGGAGAGCACTCTACTGCTGAGCCACAACCCCAGTACCCCAAAATAATAATTTTAAGTGGTCATTTTCTGTTATAAGGTGGACTCTAAGAGCATGTGTCTGTTTGATTCTGTAATGTCCATCACGCTTAACCCAGGACCTGACGTAGCAGGGTCTCCATCAGTCTCTGTGGAGTGGATGGCTTCACAGAGCTCACATCTTAAGTGGACACAGTCCCAGTGACAACTGCTCGTCATTCATTCATTCAGCACATATTTTCTGTAGCTTCCTTGGTGTGTGGAGTGCAGGAAAGAGGCAGACATAACTGAGCCCTGGGAGAACCTAGAACAAGGAAACCCACACGAGCAGGTTTCACAATTCAATCAACCACTGAAAGCAAATAATATTTAATAAAAGTTCGCATATATTGGAATTGGATGGTTTTCATTGTTTTATTTTTGTTTTTGAGGTCGGGTCTCTGTGTTACCCAGACTAGCCTCAAACTCATGATCCTCCCGCCTCAGCCTCCAGAGGAGCTGGGGTTATAGGCCTGTGCCACCCAGCTTGCAAGTTGTTTTATCGTCCTTCTTAAAATAAATAAATAAAAATAAAAAATAAAGTTCCTCTTGGTATGGTTTTGTGGGAAAGTTAGGCTGCATTGAGACAGTCATGTGAAAACAAAGAAGGAAGTTTCTAAGGGGCCAAGGATGGGTAAGAGGAAGGTCATTCAGAAAAAAGAAAATCACCCCATAGAATGATCTCGTTGGTTAGGAGGCTAAATTGTGATTTTAATTTCTCGTTGACATGGAGAGTAAAAGCAGAAGAAGGTTAAGTGCCAAGTCCCATTCTTCATCTCCAGTCAGGGAAGGCTTTGAGAAGAGGTGTGATGGGAAAGGGTGACTCAGCGGCTGGGAGGGGAGAGAAGGAGGGAGTCTTAAAGAGCCGGGGAAGACTTAATGAATATAATTGTCCTCTTCACTGTGGAAAACTGGGGGGGGGGGGGG
>NW_026000026.1:73850242-73892330 GCF_001458135.2 Marmota marmota marmota
GGGGGGGGGGGGTGCGGTGGATGCTAAGAGGGCAAGACAGAGGCAAGAAGACTACGATGACGACACAGGTTGGAAACCAGAGGCCCGCCTGGCCCTGCTCAGTCCACAGAGGTGGTAGAGGCCCGGGGTCACAAGGAGAGCAAGGGAACTTTCCAGTGGACTTCTTTCCCCACACACAGCCTCTTCGCGGCACCTCTCTCTTGCCCTTTATTTCCATGTGAACATGCAGGGGTTCTAGAAGGCCTTTCACGAGAAGGAGGCGTGAACAGGGCTGGGAAGTGGTTAAGGCATGAACCAGCTCCTGAGGAAGGCAGGGCGCGGTGGAGAGTGAAGAGCTCGGAGAGAAGGGAGGAGGCAAGGAAGACAGGGGAGGAACAAATTCAAGGTCAGGCAAGAGGCCACAAAATCTGGCACAGATCACAAGTGGAGTTTGGGGAAAGCACGAGATGGGTGGGAGACAGACCGTGGACACAGGAGGCTGATGAAGCAGGGGAGGACCGGACAGAGCTCTTGGGTGTCCTGAAGGGCTCGCCTGACTCCGCTGTAGATGGCTTGCAGCCCAAAGTCCAGCAGGAGCCGGAGAGACCACGAGGCCCAGGCACATGGGCTCCCAGAGGAGCCTGTGCCGGTCAGTAAGGCAAGTGCTCCTTCTCCCATGTGTTTTGTGTTTGCCATCAGAAGGAACAAATGGCAAGACAGCCCATCTTGTTCAGGGGCAGTGTGGCCTCCTCGTCAAGGACAGAAGTTTGGGCTTTGGAAGTTGCTGAAGAAGAGATCCAGGCTCTGGGGCTCCAAAGCTCTATGTGACCTCCCATGGGCACAGAGTCCTATGTCCTGCCCTGCAGAAGCAGGGGCAATGGGAAGGGCCACTGTGAAGAAATGACACATGGAGGCAGAGCCCCTAGCCCAGTGTGGCCACTGCAATATTCCATCAAGCTTGGACGCACATATAGCTGGTATTTTAACATCTCTAAAATCAGGCTGGGTAGCATTTTTCTCTTAGTGCTACCCAAAATGATGGCATATCTTACAACTGACAGTTCTTTAGACAAAATATGGAAGTGGTCAGTTAGTCAGCGGTAGTTGGGGTGTGGTGTGGTCATTCTACCTGTATTTGAGTCTTGGCTTATTGACTTCTGAAGGTTTCCTTCTTTCTCCAGGCTGGGCAGAAGCTGGGGCCCTGGAGGAACCCAGCTGGGGACAAGTCTCTACTTCACTGTTACTTTTCTGTGAGAACTGGGCTAGAGACTGTCACTTCTCTGAACCTCAGTTTCCTCTTCTTTACAACAAGGGATAACAATATCATCTAAACGCATCGTAGGGTTATTGTGAGGATAAAACGAGTTAAGGTTATGTAAAGTGCTCAGTGCACTGCTGCACTGTTAAGTAGTGAGGCAGAGGATACAAATTATTAAATAATCCTACACATTATAAAAGTTATCATAAGAACCTGGCGGCCCCACCACAAAGCACCCATCTCAGGCTCTCAACAGGAAGGGGACTGGAAACCCCAATCAGTCTCATGGTCTGCCCTGGTAGCCAGGACACAGACGCGCATTGCACCTCTCAGCCCACTGCCCACCAGCCCACCTGCCTGCTCTCCTCTTTTGTGAGCCAGGCTTCCCACATGCCAATGCCCCCCCTCCCTATTAGGACTTTGGACCATCTTGGGACGTTAGTTGGGGAACTGCTTTACCTCACTGTTAGTAAAGCTATGTGTTTATAACAATGGTAACTCTCACTCCCAGCGCCTCCAGAATCCTCAGATGCCCACAGGTTTCCCACTCTCAGTCCTCCAGGGGCTGGGGAGCATGGCACACTCAATATGCCCTTCGTGCCCTGGCCTGCTTCACTGCACCAGGAGGCTCAGGAATCCAGACTTGTACCTGCAACTTAGATGTCCCTGTGGAGTTCTGCTGTAATTTGAGCTACTCTATTTATGACATCTGATAAAAATCTCAGACTTTGCTGAATTAAATTTAGCTGCAGATTCAACCTAGAGTCCTGATAGCATGAGATTGATCTGTAGCAGCATCATAGGCTGTGGATGATCCTGCGGGGGCAGAAGAATAAAAATAAGACTAATGGTCTAAACAACATGTCAAATAAGCCCCAGCTCCTCAAAATTTGTTTCTGCTCCTTTAAAAATAGTTATGTCCATAATGCAATGCAGTGGCCAGGGTGGGTTGTAAGATGTCTTGAGATCCAGCAGCAGCGAGGCATTGTTGAATCAGAGAGTAGCAAGCACAGTGTGTTAGATGAGACTCCGAACATTACTCCCTCATGGGTCTGTCCCTCTGCCTGTCTGTATATCTTCTAACATGTCCCCCCAAATGCAGCATGTGAGCCAGGATATGGAGGACAAAGTGGCATGTAAAGATGTCTGTGCTGTAGACAAGCCAAGCCAAACTGGAGGCAAGTCAAGAAATAAAGCAAGGAAAGGCCACTTAGTTCACGTTCTGTTGCTATAACTGATTACCTCTAATTGGTACTTTAAAAAGAATAAAGATTTATTCAGCTACAGGTTGGGAGATCCAAGGTCAGGGGCCACATCTAGTGAACACCTTCTGGTGGAGACTTTCTGCAGAGTCTGGAGCACTGCAGGGCATCACATGGCAAGAGAGGAGAGGTGTACCAGAGACAGCCAGAGTAGCATTTATAACTGATCACTCTGGAAATAACATATTAATCCATTATTCCATGACAATCCACGGGGCCTTCATGACTCAGTCACCTCCTAAGTGTCCCATCTGGTCCCACCTCTGAAGACCTTAAAAATGAGGATTAAATTTCAACATGAGTTTTTGTGGGGACACTCAAACCATAGCAGCCACCAACCTCTTAATCCCTCCTAGATGATGGGGAAAGGAAAAGAGAAAAGAGGAGTAGATGGTCCTCCTTCTACCAACGTCCTGCATGTCAGATGTCACAGGCTCTGGGGAGCACTGAGGTCCAAACTCTGGGCTGTGTTCCTCCAGGCTTTCTGGGGCTCTCCTGTTCATGCCCCAGAGAGGAGAAGAGGAAACACCCCGGCCTGTTGGTTCCTGTGCACAGGTCTCTCAGCAACCAGCCCTTTCCCATTCCTGACCTTCCCATCCCAACCGTCCCCTCTGGCCCTGCTCCTGCTGACTGGGGAGGCCACAGGGTTCATGTGCTCATTGAGAGTCCCCCACCCCAGCTTCCCCGCCTGCCCGTGCTTACAAAGGCAGGCATATCTGAGATGAGCAGGGCCCGCGTGGATGCCTGGAGAACACAACCCTTCTGCCCTAAGGAAGCAGACAGGTCCAGTCCAACGGAGGGAGGGAGAGGATAGTCCCTTGTTAAATATCCCTCTCAGCTTGGGCAGAGGCAGCCATGGCTGTGTGAAGGGTAAGTCTTTTGCTTTGGGAACCTGCATCCCATTAAGGACACTATGAACAAGGAAACTGACCCCACAATAGGAATGAAGGGCAAGTCATGGCTAAGGTTGTGGGCTTTAAAGTGAGGCTTCCGGATTAAAATTCAGAGAGTCAGTTCACCTTTCTGAGCCTTGGCTACTTCTTCTATAAAAGCAGGCTAGTGACAGCTCTTACCCTGCATGGTTGTTATGCAGATAATACAAATGAAGCACTCTGCTGCCTGACAGATAAATAAAAAGTTCATTCTAATGCATCTCATAATTTGAGCTATTATTTTTGTTGTTATGATGATTCAAGAGGAATAAGATAAGCTCTCTGTCCTTGACAGAGGGTGAGAGGCTAAATCATAAACAGCATATAGGCTGTGCTAAGTGCTCTGAGGGAGGTGCCAAGGGCTGGGGGACTAAGGAGGGGAAAAGGAGCACAGGGATTCTGTAGAAGACGGGACATCTCAGCTAACAGCACAGAATCAAGGAACTGCTTGAACAAAGGCCAGGATGGGCGAGCGGAAGTCACCCCCACCCCACCCACCCCAGTGAGTAGCTGATGCCACTGAGCAGGAGTGGGGGCTGTGGAATGCGCAGGGTTAGTGCAAGCTAGTTTGGAATCAACCCATGGAGGACCCCAAAGGATGCCATTCCAAAGAATTCAGACTTATCTGCAAGCAAATAAAATGGAACCAGAGGAGCTTTTTTTGAGATGAGAATTTGGAAAATGCTTCTGGAAACATTTTATAGGGAAATTTTGGTTACTGGTGGGGGTGGGCAGAGCAGAGGCCAAGGAGCACAGAATTTCCATCTCTGAAAAGTGAATTTGTCTTGAAGTCCTTACTTAGTGTCCATCTTCTTTACGAGGCTGCGAGCTAGCCTAGGACAGGGCCAAGTGCTTCCTCGCCCTCGTTCCCCAGTGCAGCCCCTGATGCTCAACATTGGTTGAACTAAAATAGAGAAAAGAGCCGAAACTTGAACCCCAAGAGTTGAGGGAGAGAATGGCTCTATAGTCACCTGAAGAGGAGGATGGGATAATCAGACATGCTTGGGTGGGGTGGGCTGGAGGAGTGAATGGAGATCTGTTGCTGAGCAAAGGGAGAAGTCCCTTCAGCAGACCAAACACCAGGCTGTGGGGCGTGTGGCAAGTGGAGTAAGAGCCAGCATCTGCAAACGGCTGCCTGGCAGGCAGTGAACGGGGGTCTGGAGAGAAGCCACATGTGTGGCAGACGCAGGAAAGCTGGAGCAGAGAAGAAAAAGGAGTTTTTTAGGGAGAACAGCCTAAAGCCTGGATATAGGTGGACAGAGACAGCCACCTTGGAGTCAATCAGTTAGGTAGTAGTGATGAACAGTAGAATATGAACCCATAACTTAGCAGGGTCACCGAGTCTCTATCAGGGTCACCGAGTTTCTTTGATTGCCTTTAAAGAACAATCAAGTAACTTGTAGAATAACAGGTGTACTAACCCTGAGAATAAACACGTGGAAACAAAAGGAACCAATTAGGAAATACCTCAAGAAGGAAAGATCATTGGCTAGCTCCTGAGAGGGTCCAATAAGATTACTGTCAAGTTAGGATGTATAGTCATAGGTTTCTCAACATATTTCAGAAGGGAAATGTCATTAGGAGCACAGGTACACCAAGATGAAGTTTTCCTGGTTATTGACCCCAGTACCTACATTAACACAGAATTAACTTGTAGATGAAGACACCCCCTGAATGGGGTGGTGGCCATGACAGTTCCAGAGAAAACCAACTAGAGTTAAAAACTTTCTGCCTGTCATGAAGGAGGAGCTAGACAACTGATTGGTGAGGATGGCAGAAGGCGGACCCCAGGTCTCCTGGTAAATATCAAGCAGTAATAAATCTGGAAGTAGCCTTGTTTCCTTTGTCATTCTGTAGTTGGAGATGACTCCCTCTCCCTCTAGACTGTTCTTTTTTTTGCTTGAGCCTTACTTTCACGTCTAATAAAATTCTCCTGCTTGACTTTTTGTGTCTGACTCCTGGATTAAAATTCAGAAAGTCAGTTCACCTTTCTGAGCCTTTATAAAACAAGACAGGTTTTCTTTCGTTAGGACACAAGAACTGAGGTTCGGACCTTGGGTTCCCCATTTGCCTGTGACAACCTCACACTCCCAGATACTCCTAGTGCAGCCAGTTATCTCAGAGAAGCCACAGAAGCCTGTCAAGTAGAGGTAGAGCCAGGAGGGAATTCATAGAGCACAGGATACCAGCATCCGAGGGGGTACTGGGGCTGGGCCACACTGTTCAAAACTGCAAAGAGGTTAAACGTAGAGAATGGACCCTGGAGCCTCAGATTGGTCTCCTGTCTCCTAGAGGTGCTATTCCAGTGTGTTTTGTACACTGTCACTGAGGTCTTTCTTGGTTCAGACTCCTTCCCTTGTTTCCCACTTCCCACATTTTAAGACCTCAGATCCTTGCCTAAACATTTAAGTGGACCCAAACCCAGTCTGAGAGGCCTCACTTCCCACTGTATCCATCTACCTCCCAGCTCTCTGGGCTCCTCCCTGCCACACACCAAGAACTTCCACACCTTCATGTGTTGGCTCTTGCTGTTCCCCCACCTGAAAGGCCCTTCTCCATTTTCTGCTAATTAAAACCCTTCTCATAAATGCAAATCAAAACCACCCTAAGATACCATCTCACTCCAGTAAGATTGGCAGCCATTAGGAAGTCAAACAACAACAAGTGCTGGCGAGGATGTGGGGAAAAGGGTACACTTGTACATTGCTGGTGGGACTGCAGATTGGTGCAGCCAATTTGGAAAACAGTATGGAGATTTCTTGGAAAGCTGGGAATGGAGCCGCCATTTGACCCAGCCATTCCCCTTCTTGGTCTATTCCCTAAAGACCTAAAAAGAGCATGCTACAGGGACACTGCTACANAAAAAAAAAAAAAAAAAAAAAAAAAAAAAAAAAAAAAAAACCCCTTCTCATCCTTCAAGTCTCTGTTGAAAGCAAAAACTCCCTTGCAAAGCTTTCCCTGGTCTTGCCAGTAAGAGGCCTCCCTCCTTCCCGGAAGCACCTACAGTGTGGTGCTTGCCTAGCAATTACCTCATCCCTCATCCAATCAAGTTGGCTCCTCTCTTCCTCTGCATACTACAATATGAGAGCAGAGAACACATCTATCCCTGACTCTCCCACAGCATAGTTCTCACGCACAGAAGGCACCTGACCAGCACCAACAGGGCATGTGCCCAATGCTAGGTTGCCTACAAATATGTTAACTGTGATCACTGGGGCCTCTTTGGTATTGAGAACACACCATACCATAACACACACACACACACACACAGAGAGAGAGAGAGAGAGAGAGAGACTTCTGAACATTTCTCATGTTTAGAGAGAAGTGGAAAAACTTGGCCTGGCCATCTGAAATGCTTTATCACATGTGCTGCTGCCTAGGATGGTGGTTTAGAGAAATCCTACACAGTTCCATCAGGATCACAATCATATTCCAAGAGTCATGAATTAGGAGGAAAAAGTTTCTCAACACTCAGTTTCTAAACTCAAAAAGCATCTGTTCATTTAATCATTTGTCATCTTCTGATCCTCCCAAGAGGCTCTAGCAGTATTTGTGTCAACCCTCAACAATCTATTGCTCATAAGGAAACATATAGTCAAGATATACACCCAACATAGTCCAAGGAGCACCTACTATGGGTCTCTAGTGTGCCTGCATTAACAAATGATGTACAGTATGTGAATTGGATCAGTTCTTTCTGTGGTCTGCATTTTAGAGGATAGACATTTTCTGAATTGTTTTATAAAACAGAGAGCAATTTAGGGTTGATCTAGAGAGTCCTTTTTTGAGTTGTTGCTTTGCTGCTTTGTTTTTACTTGAGGATAGACAGTTATAAAATGCAGCTGGCCCAATGAAAAGAAAGGCTACATTCCTTTTGCAGCTGTGAACAACAGAATTATTTCAATCTATCTCTAATCCAATCAACATGGTTCTTGGTAGGGAAGAAAAAAGAGAGTTAATTGTCTTTAATGTTTTAGACTTTGACATGCACCTCATCCCCTACCCCCCATCCCCGCCCCCAAAAAAATGAAGGAAAAAGAATAATAGAGTCAGAGAGTATTTTGAGTGATTTAACAATTTATTTTCCTGGGCTCTTGCAGAATAGGATGGGAAGCAGTTTTCCAAAGTGTTAAATTGTGAGAAAATGCTTCCTCCATCTTAACAACAAACATTTTCTGAGCCTCTGTCCCCTGCTGGGCACAGTGCTCAGAAGAACCTTGCCCGTTTTACCTCATTGCGTCCTCTGAGGCCTGCACCATGTATACATGGGGACACTGAGGCTCAGGAAAATGAATGTGCCTGTGGACACACACTGATGAGGGCTGGGATTGGCATTTAGACCTAGTTGTCTAACTTCAGGACCCACATTTTAGTCACAACTGAGATTTTTCCTGAATTATTCCTATTGTGGTGAAATTACACCAAAGCCATACTTGAGGGGTGAGTAATAATGTGCAGCACTGAGAAAATGGGGAGAGTTTTAAATGACATGTCAACTTGAAGTGATTCTGAAAGTCAGAAGCAAGAAACATGCCAGTTGGTCTACCCCAAAGGGCCCTAAAAAGAAGTATCTTCTCCCTTTTGTATTTGAATGTGTAAAGTGATTCCCCCCCCCACCCGCCCGCCCTTTTTAATAGCACTGTAACCGCTATGATCTGATTGTTTGGGGCCTAGAAAATTCATATGTTGAAACTCTAACTCCCAAGATGATGGTATTAACAGGTGAGGGGCTTTGAGGAGAGATTAGGTCACTTGAGTGGAGTTAGTAACCTTATAAAAGAGGCCTTAGAGAGATTCCTCCCCACTTCTGCTATGTAGGGTCACAAGGAAAAAATGGCTTCCAGGAAACGCCCACACCAGACTCTGAGTCTACTGGGTCCTCCATCAGGACTTCCCAACCCAGAACCTTGAGAAATACATTTGTTAGAAGGAGGGAGGGAGGATGGGAAAGGGGAGGAAATATGGAATGAATTCAATAAAATCATGTGATATGTTTTTTATATAAATGTACCAAAGGGAATTTCAGCTTTATATATATTTCCAATAAAAATAAATAAATAAACAAAAGGAAGATCAATAGAGTAGAGGAAGGAGGAGAGGAGGAAATGGGGGATGGGGACTGTAATCAAATTCCTTGCATGTATAATTTTGTCAAAATGAGCCCAACTACTATGCATGAGTATAATGCTCTAATTAAAAAGTATATATTTGTTATTTATTAGACTGTAAGTTTATAGTATTTTGTTATAGCAGCCCAAACATACTAAGATGGTTGCTGTGCATAAGTGTTTTTGTAGAAGGATGTTTAATATGATGTTATGAATAATTATGACCACAAATTGAATATCTAATAATATGGACTCATTAAATAAATTTTAGAGAAATGCACTGCTACCATTAAAAATTCTATTTTAAAAGAATATTAAATGAGGGTAGGAAGGATAGTGGAATTAATCGGATATTATTACCCTATGTGCATATAGTGTGATTCTACATTCTGTACACCCAGGTTGTACTCCATTTATGTATGATGTGTCAAAGTGCATTCTACTGTCAGGTATAACTAATTAGAATGAATAAAAAACAAGCAAAAAACCCCAAAGAATATTAAATGGAATGGGAAATGATTGTGATATATTGTTAAGTGAAAAAGTATGTTGAAGTACAATATGGTGTACAATATTTTAGAATATACACACATATATACATACAAATCACTAGGAAGATAGATAGGTAGGTAGATGGATAATGAGAGACAGGCAGACACAGACAGAAATAAAAGGAAAAACCTGGAAATGTCTGAATCATTATTCTCAATATTTTAATAGTGATTATCTCTGGATGATGGATAAATTTTTCCTTTCTTAAAATTTACTTTCCACTTACTTTAACTACCCCCAAATAATTTTAAATAACTTGTACTCATTAGCTCAGCAGTTTCATTAAACAAGAGGATCCCAAGCGTCCACTCTGTACCAGGCACTGTGTATTCAAAACAATAAAAAAAGGAAATAAAAAAGACAACAAAGTTGCTCGTATCCCTGCTCCACCAGCATTTGGACGTGCTCGTCCAGGTCTTTTTCCACAGTAGTGACCAAGCCCAGGCAGCATAGAGCCTGTTTTGTAGTTAGGAGTCCATCAGCTTCCAGACCCTGACTCTACCACTTCTACCAAGTGACATCTCCCTGCCTCCCTTCCGTCAATCAGTTCCATCATCCTTGAAACGATTAAGAGTGGTACCTATGTCCTTGATCCTTTTGAAGATTAAATGAGTTAATATAAGCAGAGGCCTGCAAAGCACAGCAAATAACAACTACTATTATTTTCTGCCAATTTTTTATGTTGTATTTCTCTTTTATATTCCATACGCTTCCTTCTGAAGAGCAATAACACAATGTGTTTTCCCTGGAGAGCAGGGACCACTGCTCATGGCATTTGGGCATCCATATCACCCATGACTTGTAGACTAAGTGAGATCACTCCGTCAAAGCAACGATTGCTCAAAAATTGGCCCATTTGGTCTCAAATCTGAGCCAAAGATGCCAAGGACAGAGAGAGCTACCACGGTGTAAAGAGAGAAGAGTAGTTACCCACATTTCAGGACAATCAGAGGGACAGGTGTTGGACAAAGAGCTTCTTCACTGTGTTTGCAATCTATTAAACATGGCCGGTTATAGGCAACAGGCTGTGTAACCCCAACAGCTCATCCTGGCCAGCCCTGCAACAGGGGGCCTGGGGGTCTCAGGCTGGGTGAAGACTGTGGAACAGAGTTTTCTGAGCTCTCTGGAAAGAGCTAATTCCCAGAGAGCCAGCCGGCGTGCAGTGGCCCTGCCCCGGCTGCCATCACTTCTTTCCTGCCTGCCTCGGTAGCCGCCTAACTCACATCCCTGCCTCCCCCCCCACCCGCCTCCGAATCAGTTCTCCTTTCAGGAACCTAGTGAGGATCTTAAAATGTCCACCACCACCTGTCCCCACCTCGCCCTGTGGCTTTCTACTGCAAAATCGGAACCCAGCCCCAAACTCTTCTCAAGACTTCAGGGTCCAGCACCACCAGGCCGCTGAGCCCTCCCCAGCTTATCTTCACCACTGTCCCTTTGGCCCCTAGGCTTCCAGTTCTGGCATTCTGTTGCATTCTAGAACATGTCATGCTCTTGCCCATGTCAGGGCCTTACCACACGTTCTTCCCTCCCTGAGGAAGTCTCCACCCTGCTCCCCACATGCTTGGTGCCCCCCATTCTTCTGGTCTCTGCTTTTATGGCACCTCCTCGGAGAGGCTTCCCCTCTCCACCCCCTGGCTAGAGGGAGAGAGGGAGGAAGCCCCCCAAAATGGGGCCAGCATTCCAAGTGGCCCTGTTTCCTGTGGACGTAGGCAGTATGTCCTGCTCAGCCCTAGCATTATGGTGCAAGTTAAAAATAAAACCCCCAGATGGAATGAGAAGCCTTTAATGAGGATCGGGGAGAGATAATGAGAAACATGAGCTGACCAACGCAGGTCCAGCAGGATGTGGGACTGGCCAGGAAGAAAAGGATCTTGACTCCAGGAAAATACTGACTTTGGGCTGCTGTATAGTCTGATGAATGTACAGCTCCCAATTAGTCATCAGAAGTCTCTCTCTTGAGCTGCCATGTATGAGAAGATGTTAAAGTAGCCAACTCAGGTCATACTTCCGTCCTTGAGCAAGATGAGGTTAGAGTTTTTCAGAGACAATTCCTAGAACTGGGGGCCTCCCCAGCCCCCACTGGACTCTGTGCAGGGAGAAGAGGGAGAGGCCTGGAGGTAACCCAGAGGCGAGGAGGCCTTTCTTGACTCATCCTCCAGCTGACCTCCCCCAGGGCCCATCCAGCGTGGGATCCGAACCTCCCACCATACTAGGGTTCCAGCCAGCTATCCCAAGGTGAAGCCACCCTCCAAAGGCTTGGCTCAGTCCTGGGGGCAGCGTGAGGCAGGGAGGGAAGGGTCAATGGGTCTCCAGAAACAACTCGACGTTGCCTTGGAAACGCTTCTCCCCCTTGTACAGCAAGCATCTGGATCCACCCTGAACCAGCTGTGTATTAAACCCTTCAAGCCTTGGTGGGAGGTGGGGAAGCATTAGGAAGGGTCAGAGTGGGAGAGGCAAGGTCCGCTTCCTTTAGAGGAGAATATCAATCTTTAGGCCTTGGGGAGGTGTCTCACATCCCAGAAGAGCAGTAGGTTACAAATTCATATTCCAGGCTTGGCTCGCTGGAGCAAAAAGATGGGCTAAGCAGGGTGTGGGGGCTGCCAGCACCCCCTCCTCCAGACCGCAACCTGGACCCCATCCCAGAATCCATCTGTCTGTGCTGCTTCCACAAGCCAAGTGATGTGCTCATGGTCACCTGGTGCGAGGGAATATTCACAACCCTCTAAAACATTGATCACCACTGGGTTTTTCCCTTCACAGATCTGAGACAGTCAGGGGGCCCACAAAGGGCGAGAAGGGAATTAGCAAGAGAGACAGCCATGCCGTGGGCTTTACACATCACCCCTAACTCAACCTCCAAGATCATCCCCAGAGGAGCTCTGTGGAGAAGGAATCTGAAACGAAAGAGGACCAGTTCCCTAGCCCAGGTCACTTGGCCAGGGAGGTCAGCGCATCAGGCGCAGCTGGACACAGAGTGGCTGTGTAATTGGCCACGTGTAACAGGCCATCTTTCCAATCCCTGCGGTCAGCTTTCAGATGATTTCAACTCAAAGTCCAGCATCAGGGGCTTCTGAGCCAAATTTTTAAGCCGTCCATGTACTGAGGGTAGGAATCCTAAAGTCTTCATGTGTGCTGAGCAAAAGGGGTAAAAGCTGACTCCTCTTTAATGGTTTGTTGGAAGCATCTCCAGTTTGAAACTGCCAGAAAAGCAGACTGCATGTGTGGGGGACTTCAACCTTTTAAGGGACTATTGCTCTCTTGGTGGGTTCTAGGTTCCCATCATAGGGGTTTTAAGTGCTGAAAAATCACAGGATGATAATCCTCCCCTGAGACAAAATAAAGGCTCCTGGGGAACAGCAGGGTAGTAGGTGACCTTCACACCCTCAACCAGGACCATACATTTATAGGAAGACTTCCAAAAACCTTAGTCAGATGGTAAAGTTTGTCAATAACAATAACAATTCAAATTTTACTGAGCAAATACTAAACACTCTGCATTGTGTACTAAAACATTTGGGCACTTAATGTGTTAATTCTCTACATTCTTTTTTTTTTTTAAATATGTTTTTAGTTGTAGATGGACACAATATCTTTATTTATTTATTTATTTTGTGGTGCTGAGGATCAAACCCAGGGCCTCACACCTGCTCGGCAAGCGCTCTACCACTGAGCTACAGCCCCAGCCCAATTCTCTATATTCTTATACCAACCCTATGATATAGGAACAACTAACATTGGCATAGCACTGACAGGTACTCTGGACTTTACCTGAGTTAATTCACATATTCCTATCAACAAGTGCTAGGATATAGGTACTATTATTATGTCTATTTTATAGAAACAGAGAAGCTGTGTAACTTTTCCACGGTCACACTGTTCTTCAATGTCAGATCCAGAATTTGAACCCAAACAAGTCCTACCCAAGAGTCCCTACTCTTTTTTTTTTTTTAGAGAGAGAGAGAGAGAGAATTTTTAATATTTATTTTTTAGTTTTTCGGCAGACACAACATCTTTGTTTGTATGTGGTGCTGAGGATCGAACCCAGGCCGCACATATGCCAGGCGAGCACGCTACAGCTTGAGCCACATCCCCAGCCCGAGTCCCTACTCTTGACCACTATACTATACTACCAAAACTCCACAGGCTGTTTCTGAAATAATGGAAAGGACGTCTAGCAAGTGACGTCTAGAGAGATGGGTCAGAAGTGAAACTGTCAGAAGAATTCTTGTTGCCCATGCCAGCAACTTAGGGTCTGCTCAGCCAGCCCTCAGCAAAAATCTCAGGACCAGCCTGGGAGAATGGCACTGAGTTTTGTGTGACCAACTGCATGGAAGTGTCACCCTTGGGAAGAAAACTTCCTTTGAAAGATGCCATTCTGAAGCTGACCTGCATCTCTGTCATTTAGAAATGTCCCCATTATTACTTCAAACACAGAAAAAAGATCACACTTAAGGGAGACTATTTAGCTTCTATAACACCACCTGTCACTAAGGTGATACAGCCAACTCCAAGACGCCTGGGCCACCCACCTGCACTCCTGAGCAGGAGACGTGCCCTCCTCTGGGTCCTGGGCTTGCTGTGTGACCGCAGGTCACAGTTCTGCAGCACTCACTCTCTCCACAGCGGTGTCAGAAGCTGACATAGATTCTGAGGAAGGACAGAAAGAGGTGCGCTTGCTAGACGTCCTTTCTACCCCTAAAGGTCCTAGGCAGGACTTGGCACACCCTGGTTAACCAGGGGGAGGCAGAAGTGGGCTGCTCCCTCCCGCTGCCTCCGGGGCACAAAGGCCAGGATGTGCTGCTGGATCGATGCCTTCCTTCTGGGGGCCTGGCATCCCTTGCTTGCCTCTGATGCACATCAGCCAAAGAAGTTATTCATTTCTGAGTGTGAATAATACCACGAGGGTAGATTTTTTTCCAGAGATAACACCAAGTCAGCCAAGCCAGGGCAGGAACACAGAGCATGGAGCTTGGAGAACTGTGAGGGGCCCCTGGTGCAAACTTCCTGACTTCACTCTCAGACGGGCCAGGGTCCTCAGAAGGACCAACAGAGGCTAGGAGGTCCCATTACTGCCCTGGGTCTTGGCTTTCTCATCCCAAGATGTAACGTTTCTCTCATTCACTGGACTGGTATTTACTGAGCCCCTACTATGTGGTTTGGCTCATAGTAATATATATATATATAGCAAGGAACAAGACAGACAAGGTCTAGTTCCAGCCCTTCTGAGGCTTACATAAGGGAGAAAAGGCAATAGCAACTCTTTTAAAAAACTGGTGAGAACAATTTCCTGAAAAGAACTTCAGTAGCTCAGGAAATAAAAGCAAGAATTGACAGATGGGGTTAGATTACATTAAAAGGCTTCTGCACATCAAAGGAAACAATCAATAGAGGGAAGAGACAGACAGACTACAGAATGGAGAAAGACTTCACCAGTATTCATCTGACGGAGAATTGATATCCAGAATATAAAAAGAACGTGGAAAAAACTCAACAACAAAAGAACAAGTAATCCAATCAAAAATAGGCAAATGATCTGAACAGACACTTCTCAAAAGAAGAAATACAAATGGCTCATAAATACACGAAAAAATACTCAATATCTTTAGCCATCAAGTAAATGCCAATCAAAACTACGATGAGATTCCATCTCACCCCGGTCAGAATGGCTATCATAAAAAATAATGATAACAAATGCTGGAGAGGATGTGGAGAAAAGGAAACCCTTATACACTATGGGTGGGAATGTAAGTTACCATAGTGGCTATGGAGGACAGTATGAAGGGTCTTCAAAAATAGATAAATAAATAAATAAAAACCATATGATCCAGCTATAGCACCCCTGGGTACATGCCTGAAAGAATCAAAGACAGCATGCAATAGAGAAAACTGCATACTTCCTTTATCATGACACTTTTCCCATAGCCAAGTATGGATAAGAAAATGGGACATGGGCTGGGGATGTGGCTCAAGCGGTAGCGCGCTCGCCTGGCATGCGTGTGGCCCGGGTTCGATCCTCAGCACCACATACAAACAAAGATGTTGTATCCGCCAAAAACTCAAAAATAAATATTAAAAAAATTTTCTCTCTCTCTCTCTCTCTTTAAAAAAAAAAAAAAGAAAGAAAATGGGACATATATAGTGGAGTATGATTTAGCCGTAAAGCAGAACAAAATCATGCTTGTCATTTGCAGGAAAACAGATGAAACTGAAGAGCATCATGTCAAGAGAAATAAGCTAGACACAGAAAGTAAGTATAGCATGTTCTCTCTCATATGTGGGAAATAGAAAAAAAAAAGATGACTTGAAAGGACCTGGGGCAAGGGGGAGAGGTGGGGGAGGATAAGAAAGGAAACAGGGAAGGGTGGGCCTGATGGGGCATGATATATGTGTGTATGGAAACGTCACAGTGAAGCCCATTAGCCTGGGTAATTAATATGTGTTTATAAAAGAAATCAAAAAAATAGGAAAAATAAAAAGAACTGATGAATAACTATCAACTGGGATAAGTACCATGAAGGAAAGAGACAGAATAGGGAGTAACAGGGAAGAGTCTTGGAGGAGTTGACAAGCACCGTGAGCACTGAGAATAGAAAAGAGGTCTGCTGTGACGAGACCTGGGGGCGTCTTCCAGGCAGGTGGAACAGCCGTGGCGAAGTCTCAGAGGCAGGAAAGGGCATGGAACAGCAGAGAACAAAGGGAAGCTAAGGGGATCGAGTGGGCACTCTTGAGTGTATACCAAAGTGTGCTCCAGGGATTCATTCTTGCTTAGCCAAACCAGTCCCTCTGCTCAATTCCAAATGAAGGGAATATTTTTGAGCCAGGCAAGGCCTGTGGTAAAGGCTGGTATTGAGTTTTCCACAGCAGGACTTTTGTTTCATAGGGACTTACATATGGGGCACTTGAAAGATTTCCCAAGGATGGGAAGGGTGGTCAAGGTGGGCAAGGAGCTCAGGCACCTGGCTGGGCTGGGATCTCCCTGCTCCCAGCAAAGGCCTCGATGGCTGCATTTTGTGTGAAATTATAAATGAGGCAGAATTTGGCTTTGGAACTTCTTTTTTTCAGCACTCTCAGCCCCTTTCAGATCCTTTCTAAACCACTTCTTCCCCAATGTCCTCGGGGGCTCTGCCTGGGCTTCCTGGCCTCACCGCCGCCGTCCCCCATAATCTGCTGCACACCTGGCCTCCTGCAGGCAAAGCACAGGCAGGCAGAGCAGAGCCTGCGCTCATCAGACCTCTGTGTCTTGCAAATGATGCTGAAGAAGGGTGCCCAGCCGCATGCACAGTAGTATGAGCCTGATCCAGCTGCCACACTCAATAATTAGCCTCCCCCATAGGAAAAAAAAACCTGTCCCTTTTGAGAGCCTTCTCAATAGGGCCATATAAACACCTAGAACATACACTGTTGGAGGACAACATGGCTGGACACTATGTAGGAAGAGGCCTAGAACTCTGCTCTCTAATGCCCATGCAGCCAACCCAGGGTCTGTGAAACCAAGGAGTCTGATGTCTTGCTTCAGGGCTGGCCCACCGCCAACCAAGGTCATCAGCATCTCTAGCCCAAGATGTTTTTATTTAATGAAATTTTTGCCCTGTGTAAGATCACTTCCTCCTCAGACTTTCTATAGCTTACAATTAAAGGGCCTAAATCTTCCACAGGGTCATGTGGTCTGACCCTGCCTGGCCCCCGGGCTCCCATCTACCCACATTGACCTTCCTCCAGGAACTGGGCAATGCCATGCTTCCTCATACCATGTGGACTTCCCACATGCTCTTCCCCCACCAGAGACACTCTGTCTTCCCTAACTGACACCTGTCAGTCCCTCAGATCTCAACCTCAGCATCCTTCCTCTTCATAACCTTCTCAGATCCCTTACTTCCTCGATTGGGTCAGGACCTCTGCCATTTGCTTTGCAGACCACCTTGGAGTCACTGCTTGATTGATGTCTGTAGCTCCATCTATTCTCTAATATTCCTGGTGGTGGGGACTGTGTTGCAGCCCGGGCACTCGCCCTGACACCCAGGAGGTTCCCTCTGAGTGAGCTGGATGAATCTGCAGTGGTCATCATTGGCCTTCATGTGCCCAGCCTGTCCCACTCCATCTCTTTCTCCTCCTGCCTCCTTGTTTCTTTACTTCCCATTGCTTCCTCCCTCTTCTTTCTTTCCAATTCAGTCTTTCTTTCCTATCCTTGAGCCAACTGTAGCTCCCGAAAACACCATGAAAGTCATGTGAAAGCTACTCTTGAGGTTTTTTTTTTTTAATTGCTATAACTTGACATAATATATTGACCTTCAACTAGATTGCTGGAAGTCCAAGGTCAAGGTTTCTGCTGGTTTGGTTCCTTCCAAAGGCTGTGGGGGAATGTTCCAGGACTCTCCTTGGCTTATAGATGGCTGTCTTCTTCTTAGTTCTCTGTGTCCAAAGTTTCCCTTTTCATAAGGACACCAGACATTGTAGATTAGGGGCACCCTTTAATGATCTCATTTTTAATTTGATTATCTGTGAAAAGACCCTATCTCTAAATAAGGTCACAGTCTTGGGTACTGAGGGCTAAGGGGTATATTTGAGCATATGAATTTAACCCATGACATCGACCTCAACCTGCCCAATTCCCCAAATCACTTTGACTCATTGAATGAAATAAAAATAGGGAAGCAAAGGAACATAGAATCTTCTGAAGAGATTGTATGTGAGTTTGGGAATGTGGTGGAGACTCCATCAATGTGACCTGGAGAAAGACACCCCACCTAACAATGAGAAAGGAGGGCTGGACTGCTGGGCTAGAACCACTCTCATAGAATAGCCTAGTGGGTACATGTCTGGGCTCTGGTAACTGCTAGTCCTGAATTCAAATCCCAGCTGAGCCACTTTCGGGCAATGAGGGCTTTCCCCGTACTTGCAAAATGTGACTAATAATAGTGTCTAATATATGGGATTGCTGTGGAGAATTAATGAGAGATTAGCAGAGTGGAGGGCCTAGCAGTGTGCCTAGGACAGAATAACTCAATATACAGAAAGTGTGTGCTTGTCATTTCTAGAATAGGTAGAGGTCCAGTCAGGTAATTCAAGAAGTAATGACAAAGAAGAAGCTAAGTGCCACTGATTCTGGCCCCCAAACCCTCTGTTCCCTTACTAGTAATAGAGAAGGGAGTCAGAGCAACAGCCAGACCTTCTCTAATTGTGAGCTTCTTCAATTGTGATCTATGGATCAAGGACACAGCCAGATAATGCCACCATATTCCCTGTGGCACAGAATCACCTGGGCCCCACCCAGGAAATTCAGAATCTGGGTCCCCTCATGGACTCACTGAATCACTACTGCCCCTACAACTCAGCAACCTGAATTTTTAACAAGTTCCTCTGTGATTCTTATGCACGTTAAAGTGTGAAAACCCCTGGACCAGACTATGGTTCCTGGAGGAACAGGGATGAGTCATGCCCATGAGTAATCCTGCACATCCACACCACCCTGGTGCCAGGTGCACGCCCCTCACACCTGTTTGCATCACCGGCATTCCTCGGACAAAGCCAGAGAGCTAACCTTGAGCAATTAGGCATAAACCAAATCTCTGTAAGTTACACTTTAAATGTACTCTCTTTAGAGGGATCACATCTTTTATATAATTAAACGTTACTGTGGCCAGACATTTAGTTTTAGATTGTCCATTTCTCCTCTTCCCACAACTAGGGTCACCCAATGCTAACCTCAGACTTAACTCAAGAGACCTCTGACCTTAAGCTTGAGTTGGGGAGGGAGACCTGGCCCACTTTTGCTGGCTGTGCCTGTGTCTCTGTCATCAGACTGCATTTCTTTTGTCCTTGGGCACCATCCTCTGCCTGCTTCAGCAAAACCAGAGACCCACCTCGCCCTCAATGCCAGCATTCATATCTTGTTCCCAAAGAGTGTAGGTCTTCATGAGATTCTGCCTGTGGCCCAAGCAAGGGTCCTGCCACCTCTAAGCAGTTAACAATTCCTGGCCTATTTTCTAGGGTCTTCCAATATCATCTCTTGCTGAATTCCTGTTGCCAAATTCCACCTGCCTCTCAAGACACCTCCCATACCCCCCAAAACAAATGTAGCACCCCCGCCCTCCACCCTCTAAGGAGTATAGTAATCTGGAAAAACCTGGTGTGAAGCTTGGCTCTGCTACCTGGTAGCTGTGGGACCACAAGCAAACGACCCACCCACTGAACCTCAATTCCTGTGTCTGTAACAGCCCCTATTCCACAGGGTTGTTTCAAGAATCCAGTGAGTTGGTACACTAAAGTCTAGCCCAATGCCAAGCATGGCAACCGGACAGAAGCTCTTTTGTTTCTGATGCTCATAGAGGCAAACAAAACCCCATGCCAAGGCCAAAGTGCCTCAGTGCTGCCAAAAGGCGGCACTCACGGTCACTTGTAGGGTATCACTTGGGCCTCTGGAACAAATGGACTTGTGGGCAGCCTCTTCAGAGCTCATCTTTTAATAATGTTAACAGTAAACACTCACATGGCACTCACTGTAATCCAGGCATAGTACTAAGGTTGTTACTCCTTTCATTCTTTCAAGGTTGGGGCTGGGAAGGTAGCTCAGTGGTGTATGCTTACCTAGCACTACAGGGTCCTGGGTTCCATTCCCAGCACCAAAAAAAAAAAAACACAAAAAAAATTAAAAATATTAAGATTGGTACTTCATCATTCCTCTTTACAGATGAGGAAACCAAGGCACAGAACTCATAAGAGGCAGAGTAAGAATTTGGACCCGAGGCAGCCTGGCTGCAGAATCCAGGTACTCAGCCACCATTGTTATACAGCTTCTCTTCCATAGCATGAGTCAGGTGTTAAAACAATGGCTATTCCCTCCTTCTCCTTTCTCTCTCTGTAGGCCATTGGTCCAGAAGCCTGCTCTTGCCCTGTACCTTGGGCTCCTTTACTTACCTTCCAACTGAGGTGAACAACTCTCAGCCCAACTCATCTCTGTACCTGCCCAGCCGGTAGGTTCCCTCCCTTTTCTGCGGTTGATTGGGGCTGAATCCAATCACATCTGAAATGAAACACCCTGTGGGTACTTAATGAACAATTGTTGCTTAGTGAATCCTTCCATAAAGAAAAATACCCACTGTTTATATGTTTATATAATGTGTAAAGATTAGCTTTACATAAGGCAGGGTATGTCTATGGCATGAGTGGCTACAGAATATTTTCCCTGCAGCCCAAACCAATGGGTACTGCATCAGCCAAGCAATGCCTGTTTAATGAGGTGGAAGCGGGTGTGCCTCCACTCTGCACAATACCTAGCTCCTGGCAGCTGGCACAGTGAGGCTGGCAGCTCATGATCCATTTATAGCTTATTCAGGGTCCACAGATTGTATTCCTGCAGAGAGACTGCCACACTGTCTGTCCCAGGACTGGACATCCCTACACAAGTATAGATGGAGTTTGTGGATGTCCACTCACCATCTCCCTGAAAGTGCCTTCATCCTGGTCAGTGCTACACACCCCTAAGACACATCACTGGATCAGATCCTGCTTTCTTATTTTTGAAACCAGGTCAGGTATATATAAACACCAGATTTAGGAGAAGGTTTACTTATTGTTTTCCTGCTTCACTTTTTGATAATACCTTTGCTTTTGATTAAGTACTTCATTTGCAAACTCATTTTGTCATAATAATAAAAAAAAAAGACAAGGGCGACAAAAGAAAGTCTCCCTGCATCTTCAGCCAGCTGCCCTTAGCAGTGAACTGGTGATCTTGCCCTCAGAGACACATTCTTAAGAGGGGACTTTCCTAGGAAGTCCTCAGTGACCAACAAAAAGAAAACAAAGGGAAAACGGATTTGTGGCTGTGAATCAGAGGCTCCACCAAAATCCACACTTATTCACACAAAGCAGCTGGTCAACCCTTCCCCGGATACCACCTCCCAAAGCAAGACCCATTCTTTTCAAGCCTTTGCCACTGTCGGGCTGGCTCTTCCTCAGGTAGAGTCACCAGGATGCAGCCTGGCTTGCCTTCTGCTGGATGCTCATGTTCTCCCCCTAGACCCCAAGGAGAATTAAAGGGAAGGTGCTGGAAGAAGGAGATGGGGAGGTGGATGAAGAGAAAGCACAGAGTGCCTGAGTTCTGCTGAGACACAGTGAGCTCTTGGACCTGAGATGGGAGGTGAGGTCTCTGAAAAATGGTACTTGATAAAATACCTGAAATTCCCATCCCAGCCCTGGAGTCTGAATTCCTCAAGAGCTCCTGTCTAGAAGCCCTGCATACTTTTGGCCATATAAATGCCAGGTGGGTGGAGATTGCCCGGGTGACAGAGAATGTGCCCAGGGATCAGCCATTCTGGCCTCTTTGCTACTGGTGCCTATGGGAGGGGTTCTGAGATAAAGATGGTGATAGCCGAAGATGACCAGAAGATAGAGTAAGAAATAACCCAGAATACTGCCCTTCAAAGTATCAAGCTCACACCCTCAGAGAATCCTACATTTCAGCCTGATTTTTATAGCAGGAGGATGATAAAATCTAAGCTGCTCACCGTGTTGACAGGTCGCCCCTTGCGGCTGAATTTCCAGGCTATCCAGGAGAGTGTGACACAGCAATATAATGTCAGCCAGACGCCCTGCAGTACCACTCTCAGCTTCCGCTGAACCGCAGGACCGCGAATAGCACTTAGTAAATGAGAACATTCCTGGCCCCTTTGGTGCTGGGGCTGGCACTGGGGGTGGTGAAGATAATGGGACAGCATGGTGCATGATTACTTTTGCAGTCTCTAAATTGTCAGTGCTATTTTTACATATCTGTGGCATCAGCGAGACCTTCCCCCTGAGCAGTCTTCACCATGATTCCTGCCCAGCCGGAGGGGAGCTTCTTGAGGTTCACTTGCAGGAGTGCTGGCTCCAGCACTATCTGCTCTGAACACTCTTCTGCCTAACTTTTCTCTTTTTACCTTCTTCTCCAAGTGCCTTATACTTACACCAAGGAGGACACACACACACACACACACACATACACACACACACCCCATATACAACCTCCACACATACAACCTCAGCTCTGGATAGAACCTAGTCTCCCCAGAGGAAACCCCCTGATTCTTACCCAAAGAGATCGTAGGCTGAAGGCTGTCCTCGCTCCTGGCGGGGAAACAGAATCCACTTGTGTCCTCTGCTCTATGTCTGTCACTGTCACCTTGCTGCGGCTGCTTCTCCAGCAGTCCCAAGCCGGCTCTCTGAACCTCTGGGCTACTGTAGCTCTGTGTGGGGAGAGGGACGGGCCATGGCATGCACATCAGGTTGCTGGCCTGCCTCCAGACGCCATGCCGCAGAGCGGGCCACCAGTCCCAGAGGGTTGTGTGGGAAGCAGGGAGGGGGCAGGGGGCATGGGGCTGGGAATGTCAGTCTCTAGGTCTGTCTCTGGCCCTTGTTTATCAGCAGAGGGGACCTGCCTGTCGACCACCACCCAGAGCCAGTCCACCTACAGCAATGCACACATAGCTCTCAGCACCCCCAACTCTGGGCAGCTGGCAGCAGGCCCAGGAACACACAGGCTTTGGCCCACAGAGAGAGGCAGAGATGGCAGACAGTGGCAGCAACTACACCGGCTGTTATTTTAACATGGTTTGTCTTGGGGCAAATGCCTGAGCTGAATGGACTACTGGCCCGTCTGACCAGAATCCTGTTTATTTTGAAGCCTCAGTCACCAGGGAAACAGCAGGTCGTGGCTCAGAGACACTCCTCTGGAACCAGAGGCCTGCGGGGTGAAAGGGAGCCCTTTTCTGTTCTGTCATCTGGCATCCTCGCACAGGGTGTAGGTGTGTCTCCGTGTGGCAGTGTCTGTCTGTCTGTGCCCTTCCCAGAGCTAAGCCCTAGAAAAGGTCCCCTGCAAAGCCCGTCAAGGCGATGGCTGTCCAGGTTAGGACTGGGGAGGGGCTGCAGAGGGGATATTTCTATCATTCCTCACCACCGTGCAAGCCTGTCCCTATTGGACTAGGTGAAGCCTCAGGTGAGCCCAGTGTCAGGTGAGGATTCCCTCTATGGTCTTTGAACATCAACATCGTCCCTATACCACTTGATGCCAGGATAGGGGAAGAAAGGAAGGAAGGGAGGGAGGTGTCTATATAAATACTATTTGGCCAGAAGGTGGGAATGAAGGTGGACAGAAAGGATATGAATGAGGGGGTATCTTTGAAGAAACCAAATGGAAACACGATTAATAGTTCCCTATAATTCCCTTTTCCTTTTCCTTTACTCAGGTGCTTGAGCCTGGGAGGCTTGAGTGGGGTGTGAGTGTGTGTGCGTGTGTGTGTGTGTGTGCGTGACCATGGATAATTCAGATAGAGAGAGATAGGTTGACCTGCTGCAGCTGAAAATGAGCTCTCCAGTCTCTCCCTCCTAGGACAGCTGCTTGGGTGCAGGGAAGGTGGAGGTGGAGACTGTTTTCTGCACAGAGTATCTGGGGGCCTACTCAGGTGCCTTCAGAAGGGAGGGGCCCCTGGGATCTCGGGGGTCAGAGGCTCAGATATTACACGACTTTGATCATGGATCTCCAAAACTGGACTGAAAAAATTGTGATTTTTCCAAACCCTATTAGCTGGAACCTTTGTGAACTATCATTTCCACATACTCAAAGGAAACTGATAATTTGCTTTAAAACATAATAATCTTCCTGAGAATTTGCAAGATTCTAAAGAACCTTCTCAATTATAGATAAAAATGCTTTGGACAGTTGTCTTCTAAATTTTGGAGAATGATTATGCTACATAGAGTATGTATTAACTCTTTTTAGCTACATGAAATAGCAGTGTTGGAAGTGAGAGAATGCCCTAACAATCTAGAGTTCAGAGAGGCATTCTTTCTCTGCCACATCTGCTGGGAGAATGAAGACCATTCTAGCAATCAGACTGTGGATATTCCAAAAAATGTCATCATCACTCTGAATGGATCTTCAGGAACCCTACGGAGGGACTTCATCACATCAGCATAGAAACTAGTCTCCTTCAAAGAAGAGGCCCTGTGCTCAGGGGTGATGGGGAAATAGGAAAAGGCCCTAGCTCCCATTCCCACCATCTGCAGTCATCTACAGAACCTGTCCAGGAGTTCACACCACTTTCTACAAGATGAGGTCTATGTGTGTGTGCACCGCACCATCAACGTCCTCACTCCGGACCATGGGTCTCTTGTTGAAATCCAAAATGTCTTGGGAGAAAAATACCTCCACAGAGTTCAAGTGAAGCCCAGGTGCTGCTTCTTTAGTCTCTAAAGCCCAGAAAATTGAGAATCCTTGAAAGAAATGACAGTGAACTTGTATCAAATTCAGCTGTCCTGATTCAACAAGCCACAAAATAAGACAAG
This sequence comes from Marmota marmota marmota, assembly GCF_001458135.2. Lineage (NCBI taxonomy): Eukaryota > Metazoa > Chordata > Mammalia > Rodentia > Sciuridae > Marmota > Marmota marmota. The sequence goes on from NW_026000026.1 coordinate 73,874,652, forward strand.
GATATCAGAAGATGTTTGGGTGGCATCTATGTCTCTGAAAAAGGAACAGTTCAGCAGCCTGATGAGTAAGATACAAGAGTTGTCCAGCTTTGGAAACAAGATCCCAGATTATAACACCAATTTGTGGTATTTTGATGAGGCGACAAAAGACCTCTCTGTTGAGCTTGGGGCCACACCTCTACTCCCAGCTACTCAGAAGGCTCAAGAGGATTCCACGCTGGAGGCCAGCCTCAAGAGAGACCCTCTCTCAAATTTTAAAAAGAGATGGAGATACAGCTCAGTGGTAGAGTGCTTGCCTACCATGTACAAGGCCCTGGGTCCAACCCCCAATATCACAAAGGAAAAAAAGAGACTTCTATTTAAAAAAAGATGCAGACCCAAAAGATTGGGTTGCAATCCCAATTAAAGTCCCCACTGTGACCAAAACCAGGTCACCCCACTTCAGATGTCATTGGTCCTTCTAGGCAACTCAGCCCAGGGCTCCAAATTCACCCTTTCCTAAGGGAGATCAGTAAGACATATCATTTCTGCCAACTCACAGGATCATTTTGACAATTGCATGTGTCCAGGTGTTTGAGGATACAAAGCAAAATCATTATTTTAGTTTATTTCTCTATTATATGCAGTTGTGAAACACTGTTTAGCGCGTGTGCGCACGCACACACACACACACATATACACAGTTTTTAGGCAAATGTAATCCTGGTTACTAACATACGTTATCAGTCTCTACTTCTTGTTGGGTATTCAGCAATGTCATGATCCAAATACTGGTAAATCAGGACTCCTCAGTTTCTTAACATATTTACTGTAATATGATTTCTCTCAATGTTGAAATTTCTTAAAATTTCATTTTAACATCCCTCAATTTCAATATTTATTTCAACTTCTGTGTCAAGGATCTAGATTTATCTCTTAAGTAATATACATTGAAGTTTTTTTTTTCTTAAGTCCTAAGACATGATAATGTGGATGCTTTTAGCCCCACTGTTATTTAGAGTAGGGAGGGACTCTGAGATTACCTAGTAGAAAAGTCTGGTGTCGGAATAACCCTTCATCTCTGAGCCAGGAAATAGTTTGCAGAAATAATAGCTGTGAAAGCCACTAATTAAGTAGCCACAGTATACTAGATCCTATACAGCATAAGTTACAGAGAGTATATCTTCCCTCAAAGCTCTTATACTACTTTAAAGGCTATTTTTTGCTATGATAAAACCAAATATAAGAACCAAACTACCATTGCAGAAAGACGAAGAAAAGAATGGATTTCAGGAACAAACAAAAATCCTGGGATGTTTATACGTAGAGATGTGGGCTTGCCAGGGTCATGCCCATCTGAACCATGGGTACTGGTACTGGAGGTGAGGTCTGCTTCCACATCCCAAGAAAAAGACTGGACATGGAGCACCTAGGCAGTAACTATTACACAAAGTAGCTCCAAACCTTTCGTGAGAGCTTTAGAAGGGTGACAAAGGAAGAAAGGGACATTGCAGAGCCTCTGAAAAATCAGACCTAAAACCCTCGCTTTTTAACTTCACCGACCTGAAAGCAGGAGCAGAGCATGATGGGTAGACATAGCAGGGTTCAGAATGCCCCCCGATGTTTTCTTCCTCTCCTGGCATAACATAGCCGGGCAACTTGTCCTTGAGTCTTTTTGTTCTTGTTGTGCTTTTCAGTCATGCATGACAACAGAGTTGTCCTTGAATCTTCAGACTGACATTGGATATTTGCTTTACAATTTCCCCCTTCATTCCTCCTGTTTACAGAAATGATGCCATTCTCTGAAACGCACACCAGGCCCAGTGTGTTTTCTTCCTAATCTCATTCAACCTTGTTCAGGCACAACAAATCCTAATCAGCTGACAGGAGAAATCAGATGCTGCACGCCACTCTCCTTCCCCAACAGAGCATTTCCTTCTGTTTATGTCCAATCAGGCAGTTAAATGAAGGGCATCCTGGCATCCTGGTGCGCCAGCTGCCAAGAGGATGGAGGGCCCTGGGAAATGCTGCAGACATGGACGGGAAATGGCAATCATTGTCCAAGGAGACCTGACCTAACACCAGAGCCGCAGGACAGAAACTGGGTCCAGTGGCTCTCAAGAACAGAGACGCCTTGTCCCAGTCCTACAGTAACCCAAGAATGGGACTCTGCCCCAGTTTGTCAGCCAGATCTCCACCAACGTCCAGGCGAGATGCTCGGAAAGGGGCCTACCCATGGGACGTGGGCTGCTTCTCCCTGATGTTGATCACTCATTGCGTATTCTATTTTTAAATATTTTAAAATATTTTATTCTTAAATACAAGGAAAACTTCTTGTACATGATAAAAATGCTTAATGTACAGAGAAGTACAACATGATCCTCAGTAACCCTTTTCTTCCCCCCAAATAACCACTTTTAATTTTGTGTGAGGGTGGGAGGTCTTTTCAGGGGAAATGTGTGTGTGTGTGTGTGTGTGTGTGTGTTTAAAAATAGTTTACTGTGTACAATGCCCTGCATCATTTTTTTCACTTAATAATAGATCTCTGCAAATCAGTCCATTTCTTGCCTGAATTACTGCAACAGCCCCCTAACTTGCCTCCTGCTTCTGCCCTTAGCTTTTATAGTTCATTCTAGAAGTTCATTGGGAAAAGGTAAATTACATTACATCCTTCTTTGTTCAAATCTGTCCAATGCCTTTCCCTTGCACTGAGAGCAAGAACTAAGCTTGAACACTAAGTTCAAGCCTCTCCAAGTTTACTCCCTATGCATTACCCTTTGCTCACTGTGCTCTAGTGACATTGCTCCTTCTATGAGCCAAGCTTGGTCATACCCCAGGGCCTTTGCATTTGCTGTCTGTTTCCTCTACCTGGAATGTACACATTTATTTTCTGCTGCTAGATTCCTTGCATGGCTGGCTTTTTCTTGTCCTTCTGGTCTCAGCTCAGACCATCTCCTGCCTGACCACCTGTTCTAAACTCACCCCTCCTCACTGTCCTCCACATCCACCTGCTTTCTGTTTTTTCACAGAACTTATAAATATCTGAAAATTGTAACATTCATAAAATGTTTTTAATCACCCCTGCCATGCATACTGAAACTCCATGAGAGCGGGGACTTTATCTCTTTGCTGTTATACACCAAGTGTTTCACAAACCTGGATGTGCACTAGACTCACCTTGAGGGTTGTTAAAACAGAGATTGTTTAGCATGAAGTAAGCCAATCTCAAAAAACCAAAGGCCGAATGTTCTCTCTGATAAGTGGATGCTGATCCATATGGGGGAGGGGCGGTCATGGGGAAAATGGAGAAACTTTGATTGGGCAAAGGGGTGGGAGGGGTGGGGAGGGGGCATGCGGGCAGGAAAGATGGTGGAATGAGATGGACATCATTACCCAAGTACATGTATGACTGTACATATGGTGCAACGCTACATCATGTACAACCAGAGAAATGAAAAGTTGTGCTACACTTGTGTTCAATGAATCAAAAGGCATTCTGCTGTCATATATACCTAATTAAAATTAATTAATTAATTATAAAAAATAGAGATTGCTGGGTTTCCTAATTCGGTAGGTCTGGGGTGGATCCACCACGTTAGAATTTGCCTTCCTAACAAGTTCTCCAGTTGCTGGTGTGGTGACAGTGCTTGGAGAGCCACCAGTCTGGACAATGCCCGGCACACTGTGGGCATTGCCTGTACCTCTTTGTGCAAGGCCTGCACATGAGGCTGTGCCACTTCTCTGTAGCAACATTTTCTGTGACAGGAAAGTCCTGAGCTTTGTCAGATAATATGGTTAATCTGCTCCTTGGATTTGTCAGCTGGATATTAAAACTCTAAAGCTTTATAGGCCCAAGAGGAGCCAGTGACAGTCACTCTTTGTCCCCTGCCTCAGCAGGTAGTCAAGCCAAAAGGTGGTGCTGTTCCTGTGGAATGTGACAGAGGACCTCCCCAGGAGTGTTCAGACAGGCCTCACCTGCATTACAAATCTGGTTTCAGATTCAGCCTCAATGCACTGGAACATTCTAACCAGTTCAGTACCTGGACCCCACCAGGTTGTGAAATGGATAAAACCCAGTGGTTTTTCCAAGTCACAAAACCCTTCGAGCATCTTACAAGATCTACAACCCTATTCCCCAGGAAAATAAATGTGGGTACACATGCTGTACACACACGTCCACACATCCACATGCTCTCACACACGTTTTTATGTTTAATTTCAGGAAGTTAGAAGATGCCCCAACTCCTGATTTAATAACTGGCTTGCTATTGGCAAAACAAACAAAACCAGTCTGGATCCCATTGGTTATTTAAATCCCTGATTTAATCGGAGGATTAAATATAAGAAGAATGATCTTAGAGGAAAACATTAATGAGATTTATCACCTTAGAATGGGGAATACTTTTTGCAGCATGACTTGAAACCCAGAAGTGAAAATAGAATGAGATTGATTCCATAAAATTTATAATGACCTTTACAAAAGGGAGTGGGGATCTTCTTGGTTCAGCCTCCAGGGAGAAATCTATGGCGCCATCTGTTCCATCTATTGTCTTTCCACTGGAATTATGTGAGTGGTCTGTGGCCAGGCTCTAGGGAGCAAGACGTGAGCTTATCAGAGCAGACAGGGTAGGACTACATCCTTCAGCAAAACTGTCACTAAGTTCATGATTCCACTAGCAGTGGTTTGAGATTTTTTTTTTTTTTTTTTTTTTTGGTACTGGGGATTGAACCCAGGGGTACTTACCACTGAGCTACATCTCTAGCCCTTCCTAAATTGCTGAGGCTGGCCTCGGACTTGCAATCCCCTTGACTCAGCTTCCGAAATCACTGAGATTACAGGCATGCACCACCAAGCCCACCCAGCCCAGCTTGGTTTGAGATGTTTTTTAAACAACTATATTGAGTTATAAATCACATATCATATTTCTCATCCATTTAAAGTGGACAAACTGGATATTTTCACAAAGCTGGGTAACCCTCATCACTATCATTTCAGAATATTTTTGTCACCCAAAAAGAACACCTAAACCCATGAATAGTCATTCCCCATTCCCGCTTCCTTTCAGATTCAGGCAACCACTAAGCTACTTTTTTAGATTTTCCTGTTCTGACCATTTCCTATAAACAGAACCATACAATATGAACTTTTCCCCTTAGCATAATGTCTTCAAGCTTTACCTGTGTTGTAGCATATCTAAATTTCTTTCCTTTTTATTGCTAAATATTTCATTGTATGAATGCAATACATTTTACTGATCCATTCATCAGCTAGTGTATATTTGCATGTTCCCTCTGTCTGGCTATTTCAATAATGCTGCTATTCCCGGGTACAATGGTCCACAACTGTAATTCCAGCTATTCTAAAAGCTGAGGCAGGAGAATCCAAATTCAAGGTCAACCTGGCAACATGGGGAGATTCTGTCTCAAAATAAAAAACGAGAAAAAGGGCTGGTACAGTGCCCCTGAGTTCAATCCCCAGGAACACACACACATGCACACACACACAAATCTGTTGTGAATGTTCATGGCAAGTCTTTGTATGAATATAGACTTTGTATAAACAAGTATTCATTTCTCTTATGTTTTTTTCTGTTAAGGATTATATGTATATATTTCATATAGATATAATTTATATACATATATTTAGGTATAACGTATATATACATATACACATAATGTACGATATATAATATACAAGTGTGTATATTGCATATATGATACATGTAACACATGACATATGATGTTATGTAATACATATACACATGTATGTGTGTTTATTTATCTACTTATCACCTATCTTAACCTCATGGAGAAGCCAGCAGACCTGGATCCTAAAGACCTCAGAAAACTTCCATTCCCAGTCTGGGACCTGGGGTACAGTTTCAAGATGTGCTCAGTCTCACTGCCTCAATTGTGCCATCAATAGAGGCAAGGCAGGTGAGAACACCAGTTCTTTAGCCCTCTCACAGGATGTTGTGAAGATAAACAAAATGACGTAAATCAAATAGGATCTGCTCTTTTGAAGACACTAACTCATATGAACAAGCTTGTGCATGTCCAATACACAGCATGCGCTCAGACCAGGGTTTTGCCAGCACAGCCAGAGGCCTGTGGCTTGTAATGTAAGGGCATAGTGGGTATAATAAACATGTTTTCTCAATATTTTGATTTCCTTTGAGATCAGAATTTTGTTGCCATCCAAATCCTGTCAGCTGCCCCTGAGGCAAAGCCCCCAGCTTGGTCACCCAAGTCAGGGGCAGGGGAAAGGAAAGTTTCATGCCTTGTGACTGGTGGCCAGAGGAGCAAGTTCACATTCTAAAGCCTGCTCCAGCCAACGTTTTCCCACTAATTAAAAAGCACCTCGCTCTCTACAGAGCTCCAGAGGCACCTCCTTTTGTGAAATCCCTGACCCCTTGACCCTTTGTTGGCTCTGGGGCAGGGGCCTGCACTCATACCCCTGGGTAGAATCTAATAAGAACCTCCCCCCATAGAGGCACTGAAAGGCCAGGTGGCGAAGGGTCCGAGAAATAGCTGAGCTTCCTCAGGCCATCTGAACAATCACTGCAGCCCACCCCTCTGCAGCAGGAAATCTGACTAATTAGCACGTAAATGCTGACTGGCATAGGAACTGAGATGACAGGCTTGTCTGAGTTCTAACCCCAGCGTCCCCACTTCCTAGCTATATGTTCTAGGACAGTGACTTCCTTATTTGAGACTCAGTTTCCCTATTTGCTAAATGGGACAATAACAGTCCCTGCCTGGTAGGGTTGCCAGAAGGAGTGCTGAGATGACACCTCTAGGGGCTCCGCATGCATTCTGAACTCAATCAATGTCTGCCACAGTCATGAAACAACTTTTAAAGCCAGAATTTAGGGCCTAAGCAATCTAGCCATCCTTCCTAACTATTTAGGGAGGCTCATTCTCTATTGGCCAATTGAATTGGACTCGCTTACTTGGGCACCTACTCTTTGTTAACTAGCACAGACAAGACTAGAGACAAAACTTAATTTTCTCCCATGAATGTGAAATTCAAGTTGGGAGAGAAACGGAGAACATGAAGTTCTTAAAGAACATGCAAACAGTAAACAATAATCCTGACACCTGGTTCAGGTTCAAAGAGGAGAGACAGCAGAAAATTCTGGAAGAGCCAGACAAGGGCCCAAAGGGAAGCAGCACTGAGGCTGGTCCTTGCGAGGCAAGATGATTTCACATCAGTACAGGAGAAACAGACCTGAGCAGGGATGGGTGAGGGGAAAGGAGACCCAGGAGAGCACGGGCAGTCTGGGGCCCAGGCAGGTTGGGGTATGGTGCGTGGCTAGAGACTGAGCTAGGCAAACTGGCATCTGTGGCTTCCCTGGTATTTAGGGTCTTTAGGAATGACATGCATGGGGTCTTTTCATCACCTGTCCTAGTAATAATTATCCTTCCTATGAAACCTTCTGTTACAAATGCATTTTTGTGGAGTGAAAGAAGGAGGAGGAGTTATATTGGAGGAGCTTTGACTCTCACTCTAGACCATTGCAAAAAGAGCAACACAGTGACCACCACTGACCTTGACCACCCTACATCTACCCCCAGCCCTCCTCCTGGGACTGCATATGTGGTTTTGGATGGGAGTGACAACACCCCTAATGGTGCAATCCCCACACCAGATCTATGAGAAGCAATCCTGAAACTCTGGGTAGGAACCTTGGGTATGAGAAGCACCTGTTCTTGCAGGATGGCCCTCCAAGGAGGGTGTGAGCCTGAGCCGCAGGCAATCATGTTACCACCACAAAGCAAGTCCTCCCGGAAACAGAATGACATAGTGGTCACAAGGCCAAGAGATGAGAAACGCAGATTCAGGAGGCCACTGTCTGCATACCTGACCTACTGTACCAAAACCTTGGCTTTTCAGTTACATAAGAGAAAACAAAGTTTCTCTCTTTTTGCCCAAGACCCTTCCAAATGAATTTCAGTCTATGGTCACTAAAAGAATACAGGCTGCCCTCAGACTTCTCAGCATGGATATTTGTAGTCCACAGCCCAGGCACAGTCTGTGTCCAGGATAACAGTACGCAGGTGCAAAGGATAGTGGCCTCAGTACACATCCCTAAATAGGCACACATCCATGTGACGTGCTTGGGTGTGCAGAAACATCGGAAGGGGAGACCGAGCTGTAACACTGGTTCCACCTCCTTGTGCCTTGATTCTGCTTACAGAGCAGTTCTCCCCAGACTCTTGATTTTATTCCCGTTGTTCTCAACCAGGGTAATGAGTTCTCGGATCTGTTAGGCATGTTTTGCAGGGCTCCAAGGAGTCAGGAAGAGATGGGGAGAGGAAGCTCTGCAGATCCCATTTTCGTTTTTCCTTTTTGCCTAATAACAAAGAATCGGCTGGCATCCTTTTATTTCCTATTTCATGCAGTGCTTTTTAAAATGAAGCATTAACTCTACTGTCATGGGATTTGTCTAACGATTTCCTGGTACACATCTTCTTGGATCTCAGCAAAGATAATTCTCTTGGTAGGAATCACTTCCTGCTTTCCCGCTAAGAACTAGACCTGCCTAGTTCTTTCTGGGAGTCAATTGGCCTCTGCAGGAGAGAATCTTTTATACCAGCATCATCACAGAGCCTCAAGCCTGCCACAGGCCCAGACCCAGGAAGGGAGGAGGAAGGCATGGGGGATGGGGAAGAGCATTCGTGCTGAGCCCAAGCCTGAAGCCAGGTGACAGTCTGTAGCAATCCCAACCCTACAGAAACAGATGCACTCACCTCTTTGCCTGGACTCTGGGGCGCTGTCTTTCTGGGGCCCTGGTCGCTGCTGCAGCATTCACACTGTACTGCAGGCAGGCCGATGCAGGAGGAAGGGAGTTCCCATCACCATCAGAAGGGAGTGTCCTTCAAGAAAGGAGGCGATGCCCTTATCCCCTTGGAAGTTATTGGATTCGCTGGTCCTCACTCTCCTTGCTCCCTTTTTGGTGTGAGTAGAGCTCCAAGAAGCCCTGAGAGAAGGGCTCAGTGACACATACCACGCACCCTCCCTGATAGCAGGTTGGCCTCCTGGCTTTGGGGGCTTGGGGAGGGAATGTGTCCTGAGCACTATCACGCAGCTGAGCTGGTGTGCCCATAGGAAGCCCAAGGACAAGCACTCGTGAACTTCTCTCTCTCCCACTCATGTGATCTTATTTTTGGACTGGACACACGAGCTATTTGGGGGCTGGACAGCTGCCAGGTGAAAGGACAAATATCTCATTCAAATCGTCTCCATGCCCCTCTCTGGGCATGATCTAGTCCCTGATCCTTTTCCCCCATGCGAAGCAGAGGAAGGAGTGAGGGTCTTGCTACAAGCAATTTGTGCAACTTAACTAATTTTTTTCTCCAACTAGTTGACTGCTACCCTTTGAGGTTTCACAGGGGATAAATGTAATGGAAAAAAATCATTACCAGAGGCAGGCGGGTGTTTCTGAGCTGGTGACCATGTCAAGTAATCATACACCCTATTTTTGAGTCTCAGAGACCCTCTCGTCAACATTGGGGCAACCCTGGAAGGCATGTGTAAGCTATGTTGAGGGAGATGGTGGACTCTAAGTTTCTGCTTTCCTCCCATGGTTGTTCCTGCTTCCAACTCCTAGGCTTGTAAAACTTAACAACATTGAAATTGCTTGATTTTTCACCTCTGATTCTTCCTCTTTGGACACGAATGGAGAACTGAAACAGGCATGCCCGACCAAATGCCAATTCCATATTATCATCTTTATACCACCATCACTGTAATTACTGAGCTCACGCTAAATGCCATTCACATGCTGAGCACCTTTCATGTCTGGTCTCTAATTCTCACAGCAGCCTACCAGGAAGGTGGCATTGTTGCTATCTGACAGCCAGGAAAGCTGAGGTTAGGAATGGCCCTGAATTTAACCTTTGGAAAGCCTATAGTGAGATCAGAGCTCTGGACTGTCTGACTACAGAGTTGGGGGCTCTTGATCATTTTGCTCTGCTGCTTCCTATAAGTGTTGAAATTTCTCTGCTGCTTTCATTTAATAAGATCAAAAACAAAAAACTTATGGTTGACTCAGACCCATAACTATAATCCTTGATTTCTTTCCTAAATTCAGTTCTTACAGGGAAAAGAGATTAAGGTTTTTACAGCCCCTGGCCCTGATTTTAGGTGAATGGAGGATCTCTAGCCTCCATTCTTATTGGAGGCATTTCCTATGAATAATTCACTGTGCAAACACACACACTAGAGAGGCCAGGGCAAGGCCCTCACTGAATACAAGCCAAATTGCCTTTTCTGCCGCCTGAGGTATAGCCAGCCATGGAGCCCAACAGCTTGTCCAACACTGCCCTCTGTGGGCTATTGGGCTGCATTACCCCAGGATAGTAGTCTTCAGCCTTACCAAGAATGAGTTTTCAGAGGATCAATTTTCAGGTTCTCTGTTTCTGTGAATACTCCTTCCTAAAACTGGTTTACCTTAGAACATGGTTGTGTTAATAATAATAATTCTTCTCCTAATATATAAAAGTAAAGACATCCTGGTTGTTCTGCAATCTTCATAAGGTACCTTTTTCTCAGGTGTAAAATTCTCCAGTTTCCCAAACTGAAAACTTCCTTTGATGGTTTAATTCAACTTCCTTTAATGACTCATTAGGCATTTTTTTCATTTGACAACTTTTTCTTCCATACCTTTAATGTCAGAGGATATAATTGTGGAGCAAATCAAAGGGAATCTTGGAATAAAAATAACAGGAAAATAGGTGTACTTAAAGAATGATGTCATAATTTAATTTTAAAATTCTGATATTTAAAATATGGTGGAAGTAATAACCTTCAAACCACATAAACTTAATCTGAAAATTAACATATAAAGTTTGAAAGGTGTATACCAGTAACCTTGTTTTTCACAATTGTTTTAGAAGGCACAAGAGCAAAACTTCATGAAGGTTAGCCAGGGTGGTGGCAAATACCTATAATACCAGCAGCTCTGGAAGCTGAGGCAGGAGGATTGCAAGTTCAGAGCCAGCCTTGGCAATTTAGTGAAGCCCTAAGCAAGTTAGAGAAACCCTTCCAAAATAAAAATAAAAAATAAAAAACAGGGCTGGGGTTGTGGCTCAGTGGTTAAGCACCCCTGGGTTCAATCCCTAGTATCAAAAGAAAAAAAAATTCCTGAAGGTTGTTGTGCCCTAGTGTTGAGTATTGCCAACTGATAATGGTTGTCATCCATCCATGCACTCTATACACATTGAGGACCTACTATGTGTTAAGCCTTGTTTGGGACACTAGAGATAATAATTATGAGCAAAACCTAACAAGCTACATGCCAAATTCTTTGACAGTTAGAAATAGATTCATTCAATAATTACTCAAATAAATATAAGAATGCACCTTTTTTTTTTTTTCCAGTACCGGGAATTGAACCCAGAAGTGTTGTACCACTTAGCTACATCTCCAGTTCTCCTCCCCCACCTTTTTTTTTTTTTCTGTTTTGAGACAGGATCTCTCTAAGATGACCAGACCAGCCTCAAATTTGTGATCTTTCTGCCTCCGCTTCTCATGCATCTGTGTGTACCATTACAACTGGCCAAAAATTGGTCTTTGATAAGCACCACCAAAGAAGCATATTTGTTGACTGGGAAATGCATAATGGACATTAACGATGTGTAATGGTGATCTACCGGATGCAAGGTAAAGTCAGGTAAGGTGGCCCTAGAGAAATGAAATCTAGACCAAAAGTAAGGTATCCAAGAATCTTTACAAATAGACAGAAAACCTACGAAGAAAGGCCATTTTAACATAGGGAGATTCAGGGGAAGAAGGATCAATGTTTCTAGAATTAGTTGCTTTCACAAAGGTACTTTGACCTTACACAAAGTCAATCCATATTATAAATCAGTGGTCCTTGTTATGTTAGATATGAGGTGACCCCCAAATCTCCTGTCAATGCAAGAATAGTCAGAGGTGAGATGATCAGATTATGACGACTGTAACCTAATCAGCCCATCCTAGTTTGAGTGGATTAACCGGATGGTCACTGTAGGCAGGTGGGGCATAGTTGGAGAAGGTGGGTCACTGGAACATGCCCTAGAAGGATTGTTCTTCCCTGTGGTCCATCACCCCCACATCCTGCTTCCTGACCCTGCCATGAGCTGAGCAGTGTCCCTCTGCTGGGCCCTTCCCCCATGATGTGCTGCCTCACTGTGGGTCCCGAGCAGTGGAGTCAGCCATTTGTGGACTGAGACCTCTGAAATGTTGAGCCCCAAATATACTTTCCCTCCTCAAAATTGTTCTTGTTGGGTATTTTGGTCACAGTTACCAAAAGTTGACTAAAACAGTTCTCAACCAGTAGTGATTTTCCCCCAGGAGATCTTTGACAATTTCCGGAGACATTTTTAGTTATGTAACTAGAATTGTGCCAGTAGCATTTAGTAAGTGAGGCCAGAGAGGCTGCTTAACATTCTACAATGCACAGGACAGCCTCCCCTGTCCCCCCTCAAAGAATTATATGGCTCTAGAAGTCAATAATGCCAAGGGTAAGAAATCCTGTTACAGATGGGGGAAGGACAAGCCTGATTAGTACCTACAGTGGTAAGAATTCACTCATTTTTTTGGTTCATTCATTCATTCATTGAACAAATACTTACCCGGTGTCTTCTATGTTCAAGGCACTGGTTAATCCATTCAAACTAGGATGGGCTGATTAGGTTACAGTCATCATAATCTGATCATTTCACCTCTGACTATTCTTGCATTGACAGGAGATTTGGGGGTCACCTCATATCTAATCCATAACAAGGACCACTGATTTATAATATGGATTGACTTTGTGTAAGGTCAAAATACCTTTGAGCATAATTGAGACATACCAGGCAGCCTCTAAACAAAATTGTGACCTCAAATAGCATTCCTAGTTGTTTTTCTCTATCACCTTGCCTGAAATTCTCACCACTGGAATGATGGCAAAAGTTATCTAGCTGCCTGAGGAAGGAAGATAGTAAAATATATAGATATTACTCACAAGGAAGGTGCCAAACCATGTTTGTAATTGTGCAAACAACTTAAATATCAACAGATGGATAGTTATATATTTATGGTATAATGGCAAGCCATTGGTAATAGCTCTTTACCTAATTCCTCCCTCCACACTGATTAGATTCTACCCCAATTCATCCTCTCCATTACTGCCCCCAAATAGTCACCAACTTCTTGAGTTTTCAACTTCTACAGTAACATCTATTGCTTATTATTAAACCCAAGGATCTTCAAAACATGCCCGTAGCCAGTCTTCATGAGCTCTTCCAGGATATGCTTTCTACATTTCACCCCTATTCCCATTCTCACTTCCCGGAATTTAAGCCACAGTGAACTCACCAGAATTTCAGCATGTCATACTTTTTCACAACAAGCTCACTTCTCTGCCTGGGAAACAGTCCTTCTGTTTGTCTACCTGTATTAGTCAAGATAGAGTAGGTCATACTGTGGCTATAAATAATCCCCAAATCTGAGTGACTTAAAATAGCAATGATTTATTGCTCTATAACCAATATCAACATGTCCATTTGCAAATTGGCTGGGAAACTTGGGTCCAAATCATCCTCACCCAAGGACCTGGATCCAAGGATTTCCAGATCTCTGCTTTCAAGAAGGAAAATGGGAGACCTATTTACCAATACACTGGAAGATGCTCTGCTCACACTTCATTGATCAAAACAAGTCACATGGCTATACCTAACATAAAATGAAGTGGGGAATTTTAAGTAGTGTATCATAAATATTTGGGGAACATGACTTAGGTAATTGTTAGGTGTAATGGTATGTCCACTAAATCAGGTTTGCCAATCTTGTTCAAATAATCAATATCTTTACTCATTTCTTCTTAAGATTTTGTCAATGTTAGTTTTATATTTTTGGAACTACCTTATAGGATGTGTACAAGTTTTATAGTTGTTGTTATTTTCCTTGTGAATTAAATTTTTTAATCTTCATGCATTCTTTTTAAAATTTTTTATTTGTTTTAATTAGTTACACAAGACAATAGAATGCATTTATGCACTTTGATATATGATACATAGATGAGATATAATTTCTCGTTTTTCTGAGTGTACATGTTGTAGAATTATATTGGTCATACACACACACACACACACACACATAAAGTATTAACGTCTGTTTCATTCTACTATCTTTCCTATCCCCACATGCCCTCCTCTCCCCTCCCTTCAATCCCCTCTACCTAATCTAAGGTAATGCTATTCTCCTCTACTGCCCCCCACCCCCGCCTTATTGTGAATTAGCATTAGCATATTAGAGGAAACATTCGGACTTTTTTTTGGGGGGATAGGCTTATTTTGCTTAGCAGGATATTCTCCCATTCCATCCATTTTCCAGGAAATGCCATAATTTCACTCTTCTTTAAAACTAGATAATATTCCTTTGAGTATATACACCACATTTTCTTTATCCATTCACCTATTGAGGGACAACTAGGCTGCTTCCATAGTTTAGCTGTTGTGAATTGAACTGCTATAAACATTGACATGGCTGCATTACTGTAGTATGCTGATTTTAAGTACTTTGGGTATGAACCAAGGAGTGGGATAGCTGGGTCAAATGGTGGTTCCATTCCCAGTTTCCTGAGGAATTTCCATACTGCTTTCCATAGTGGTTGCACCAATTTGCAGTCCCACCAGCAATGTATGAGTGTACCTTCTACCCCACATCCTCGCCAACATTTATTGTTGCCTGTATTCTTGATCGCCATTCTGACAGGAGTGAGATGAAATCTTAAGAGTAGTTTTGATTTACATTTCTCTAATTGCTAGAGATGTTGAACACCTTTTCATATATTTGTTGATCAATTGTATTTCTTCTTCTGTTCAGTTCCTTAGCCCATTTATTGGGTTATTTGTGGGGGGTTTTGGTGCTAAGTTTTTTTTTAGTTCTTTATATATCCTAGAGATTAATGTCTTATCAGAGGTGCATGTGATCCCAATCTGTAGACTCTCTCCTCACGTAATTGTTTTCTTTGCTGAGAAGAAGCTTTTTAATTTGAATTCATCCTATTTATTGATTCTTGATTTACTTGTTGCATTTTAGGGTCTTGTTAAGGAAGTCAGATCCTAGGCAGACATAGTGAAGATTTGGGCTTGTTTTTTCCTTCTATTAGGCTCAAGGTCTCTGTTCTAGTGCCTAAGTCTTTGATCCACTTTGAGTTGATTTTTGTGCAGCCTGAGAGATAGAGGTTTAATTTCATTTTGCTACATTTGGATTTCCAGTTTTGCCAGCACCATTTGTTCACTAAGCTACTTTTCTCCAGTGAATTTTTTTGTCACTTTTGTCTAGTATGACATAACCATATTCATGTGGATATGTCTCTGTGACCTCTATTCTGTACCATTGGTCTACAAGTCTATATTGGTGCCAATATCATGCTGTTTTTGTTACTATAGCTCTGTAGTATAGTTTAAGGTCTGGATTGTGATGCCTTCTGCTTCACTTTTCTTGCTAAGGATTGCTTTAGCTATTCAGGGTCTCTTATTTTTCCAAATAAATTTCATGATTGCTTTTTCTATATCTATGAAGAATGTCATTGGGATTCTAATAGGAATTGCATTAAATCTGTATAATGCTTTTGGTAATATGGCCATTTTGACAATATTAATTCTGCTTATCCAGGAGCATGGGCGATCTTTCCATCTTCTGACGTTTTCTTCAATTTCTTTCTTTAGTGTTCTGTAGTTTTTATTGTATAGGTCTTTTACCTCTTTTGTTAGATTGATTCCCAGGTATTTTTTTAAAGGATATTGTGAATGGAGTAGTTTTTCTAATTTCTTTCAGTGGATTCATTGCTGATATATAGAAATATGTTTGATTTATGGGTTTTGATTTTATATCCTGCTACTTTGCTGAATTCATTTATTAGTTCTAGAGGTTTTCTGGTGGAATTTTTGGATCTTCTAGATATAGAATCATGTCATCAGCAAATAGTGATAGTTTGAGTTTTTCTTTACCTATTTGTATCCCTTTAATTTCTTTCTTTTGTCTAATTGCTCTGGCTAGAGTTTCAAGGATGATATTGATTAGAAGTGGTGAAAGAGGTCATCCTTGTCTTGTTCCAGTTTTTAGAATGAATGCTTTCAATTTTTCTCTATTTAGAATGATGCTGGCCTTGAGTTTAGCATATGATGTTATAGTTAAAGCTTCGTCCCAGGGTTTCATAAACTGACTTCCAGACCACTCACGTATAATTGAATCAAACCTTTATTGAAGCACACCGCTGGTGGCTGACCAGAACATAAAGCTGTTCCCCTGATCAGCCCCGAACAATTGCAAGGGCACTCCTTATAAGCCTGAAAACCGCAAAAGGGATGTTTGGGGGTCCAGCCAATGCAAGCAAGCCAGGTTACAGAAGCGGGACAGTGCAGTCAAGTGGAGGGAAGCCTAACCAATCACAGTTAGCCCAGTCACCCCAGTTACAGAAACAGAGCCCCGTTACCCTAGTTACAGAAACAATGCCTCATTAGGTAGTTCCGTGTTCTTAAAGGTTTCTATAGCAAAAGGAAAAGAACATCTTGCCCCAGTCATGACTCTTCTACTTGGCATAGTTGTTTTACAGGATGAAGTCACAAAACAAAATGGAGTCACATTTGTTCCTACTACCACATATAGCTTTTACAATGTTGAGGTGTGTTCCTACTACCCCTAGTTTTTCTAGAGTTTTGAATATGAAGGTGTGCTCTATTTTGTCAAATGTTCTTTCTGCATCTATTGAGATGATCATATGATTCTTTTTTTAAAGTCTATTAATATGATGAATTACATTTATAGATTTCCATATGTTGAACCAACCCCGCATCTCTGGGATGAACCTCACTTGATCGTGGTGCACTATCTTTTAAATATATTTTTGAATGCAATTTGCCAGAATTTTATTGAGAATTTTTGCATCTATGTTCATCAGGGATATTGGTCTGATGTTTTCTTTCCTTGAAGTGTCTTTGGTTTGGTATCAGGGTGATATTGGCCTCATAGAATGAGTATGGAAGGGTTCCTCTTTGTGCATTCTTTAGCATTAGCAATGCTTCTTGCTTCAAAGTCTACATTGATATTAATATAGATATTATTAATATTAATATGATTTTATTATTTACATTTTTTACCCTTTCAGTTCAACATTTTTAATACTAATGTTTTAGATATGTTTCTTCTTCTTATGCTTTCCTCTTCCTCTTCCTTTGTCCTTCTCCTCCTCTTCTTCTTCTTTCTTCTTTTTTTTTTTTTGGTGGTACTGGGGATTGAACACAGGGGCATTTTTGCCTCTGAGCTATGCCCCAGCCCCTTTTTATTTATTTTTTTATTAGTTGTTCAAAACATTACAAAGCTCTTGACATATCATATTTCATACATTTGATTCAAGTGGGTTATGAACTCCCATTTTTACCCCGTATACAGATTGCAGAATCACATCGGTTACACATCCACGTTTTTACATATTGCCATACTAGTGACTATTGTATTCTGCTACCTTTCCTATCCTCTACTATCCCCCCTCCCCTCACCTACCATCTTCTCTCTCTACCCCATCTACTGTAATTCATTTCTCTCCCTTGTTTTTTTTCCCTTTCCCCTCACTTCCTCTTATATGTAATTTTGTATAACAATGAGGGTCTCCTTCCATTTCCATGCAATTTCCCTTCTCTCTCCCTTTCCCTCCCACCTCT
>NW_026000026.1:73894666-73906789 GCF_001458135.2 Marmota marmota marmota
AAATCCCTCTTTTGCGGAGAAAGACAATGTTAACAGTTCCCAATATCAACAGTACATCATCTAAGCACAAGTTTTCATTATTAATACATTTAATTTCATTATTAATACATTTAAGTTAGATTCTAAGTCTATAGATATTGGTTTTAATTATTACTTAAGAATATATTCATTAGTTTCATAAAAGGCATACCATATCTGGTGGCATATAGAAAACTTAATTTCAGACGAAGGATGTTATACTTAGAGGGAAAGGAGTGAGGGTATGAGGTTAAACTAACTTAGCACCTTTTGAGAACTCTAACCAATAGACTGGTAATTTATGGAAGAATGTATAGACTCAACCTCCGATCTGTATTTAGATAGTTACCCTATGTATAGATAGCAAATGTTAGGAGATTGAAAGTTGGATAGAGAGAATACGAATGAAAAAAAGAAAAATAACAAGGAAGAAAAGAGAAATAAGAGAGAACGAAAAGGAAAGTAAGATAGAAATAAAGAAAAAAATGGGGGGAAGGTTGGGTATATGCAATTCCTCTATATTATATTACTTTGGTCATTCGGTTGTTCGTGCACAGTTCTTGGTTTCACATATGTTGAAGTTGTGGAAGAGAGAGAAGAAAAGAGAGAAAGAAAGAGGAAAAAAAAAAGGTCTCTCAGAACACTGTTTTCCTTGCTTCCAGTAGGTGGCGTTGTCTATTCCTAGCTTGAGCCTCTGTATTCAGGGTGGTGGGTATAGCCAGTGTGAAAGGAAATGAGCTTCCACCTGTATCTTCCCTACTCTAGTCTCTGAGGTAGAAACCAGGTGCCTGTACAGTTGTTGTTTTGCATTGATAGCTACAACCCCCAAAAGCTTGTGGGAAATATTTTGAGTTACCACAGCTAAGGGTGGGGGAGTTGGAAACCAGGTACCTGGATCAGCTGCAGAACCGTGCTGGTAGCCACACCCCCTTTGATGGGTTTTAAGGGTTGATGGGCTTCCTCCAGACTAGCACCCAGCCCCTTTTTAAATTTTTATTTTGAGACAGGTCTTGCTAAGTTGCCCAGGCTTGCTGGCCTCAAACTTGCTATTCTCCTGCTTCAGCCTCCTGAGGAGCTTGGACTACAGTGTGTGCCACCATACTGGCTAGAATATTTAAAAATATTTAATATATCTACTTGGATTTAAACCTACCATCTTATCTTTCTCATTTGTCCCACATGCTCTATGCTCTTTTTATCCTCCTTTAAAAAAAATCTGCTATTGGAGTAGAGTAGTTGAATACCTTATTTTTACCTCTATTATGTAGGAAATTATATTACTTTCTGGTATTTTCTAGAGATCACAATATGTCTTTGGTTATCAATGTCTAATGTTTATTGGTACTTTTATCTTCTATAATAATACAAGGGGTCTAGCAATGTAGCTCAGAGATAAAGCTCTTGCTTTAGCATGCAAAAGATCCTAGCACCACAAATAACAACAACAACAATAATAAAAGGACCTTAGAACATTTTAATTTCATTTGCCCTGGCTCCTGATTCTCATGCACATTTTATGTGTTTCAATTTTTTTAACCCCAAGAAGACATGGTTATGTTGTTTAGGATTTCTCTAAATTAATTAACTACTTCTTTCTACATCCATAACCTACCATTTTACATAATTTTCCTTTTGCTTAAAGAATACCTTTAGCATTTGTTGCTGGTAAAAAAAATCCAGAAAATGTGTTAATTTCACTTTTATTATTAGAGGCTACTTTCACTGGGCATAGAATTCTAGGTTTATAGCTAATTTTCTTTTAGCACCTGAAAAATATTTAAAATTTTCACTAATTTCTACTTCCATTGTTTCTAATAAGAAAATAATAGTCTGATGCATTTTTAATATTTTATTTGTTTTAGTTGTAGTTGGACACAACACCTTTATTTTTTTATTTACTTATTTTTTATGTGGTGCTGAGAATTGATCCCAGGGCCTCACACATGCTAGGCAAGTGCTCTACTGCTGAGCCACAAACCCAGCCCATCTGATACATTTTTTCAAGTAATGGTGGCTACCTGTAACATTTTTTTCTCCTTATCTCTGGTTTCATCTATATCACTGTGATATACCTAGATGTGGCTTTTAAAAATATCTATCCCACCTACAACTCCTATGGCTTCTAGAATCCGCAGTTTAATGCCTTGCATTAATGTTGATAATTTCTAAAATAATTTATCTTCAAATATTGCTATGTCCCTATTGCTTCTCATCTCCTTCTAGAACTTGCTTTCCCATTTTCTTCCATAGCTCTTATTCTCCTTGCAGCATTTTCTATCCTGTTATCTCTCCATGTTTCATCCCCACCTGTTCTTCTAACTTACTTCCCAGTTGATCTCCTTCAGTGCTGTTTCGTCTTCTGCTAAACCCATTAACTGAGCTCTTTTCTTTTGTTGGTATATTTTTCAGTTCTAAATTTCTATCCAGTTACTTTTCAAATTTTCTTCCTCTTTAAGTTTCTAGCTCTCTGCCAATTGTTTAAATATTGCCTTTTGTCTCATTACCCAGAGCCAACATAATTATTTTAAAGTCATATCTGTGAACTCTAGAACTGGAGTTCTCTGGGATTTTTTCTATTGTAGTTGCTGCAACTAAATCTCTTTCATGTCTTATTTCCATATGTGCCTGGTTATTTTCATGTGTGCTAAAATTGTATGCGAAAAATTGTTGGTAGAAGTAATGTGAGGATGTAATAGGATTTTGTTATGTTCCTCCAGAGAGTGTTTAAATTTGCTTCTGTGAGGTACCCAGGGATACTAACAATATGGGATCACCTTAATCTAATTTGAAGAAAACTCAATTCATTGCATCTTGGCTGAAGCTCTGCAAAATTCCAACTACTTCCAATTTATCCAGTTCTGAGGCATAGTCCTTCATCAGCCTTTACCTAAAATTGGGGGTTATAGGTCCACCCTCCTTTGGTGGGCATTGGAATTTTGTCCCCATAGGCATGCTATATTGCCCTCATGCTGCTTAGTCTCTCTGCTTCTTCAAGCAGGGGAAAAGAGGCCCAGTTATTGGGCTTGCCTGAGTAAATACCTATCTTTCTCCAAAACCTGGATTTGTGATTCTTCATTATCTTTTTAACTTTGATGCTTTCCAACAGATTTTTTTCCTGCTTTTATAATTGTCCTCACCAGGAGAACAGGACTGGATGATCTAGTCTGCCATTACCAGATGGTAGAAAATATAAATGCAGGACATTGGCCAGGTGTACATGCATATGCACACCTTATGGGAGTGGTAGGTGCTGGGGTTAAACTAGAGAGCATGAGCTAGCATTTGTTTTGTGGAAATGAGGGTCGCACATTGCCAGGTTTTCCAAAAGAAGTAGGAAAGGAAATGTAGACATGGACTTTTGAAATGTGAAATCCCAATTTTCAGTAAGTGTTAAATTAAATTAATTCTCAACTAGCCAAACAAAATGCACCCACACCCAGGGGTCCACACTTTAGTCCAGGATACCAGTTTAAAATTCTGGACCATAGTCTGCTGATAGAAGTGGGGTGAAGGCAGAACTCCCTTCTATTAAACTCTAGCCTCCTGGCAGCCTGCACAGCCTTGAATAAACAGCAGCTCTGCACATAAAATATAGTTTTAAAGCCAATTCATGTCTTTACTGAAATCTCTTAAAAATGCCAAAGGGAAGGGGGTAGATTCCATTCACAACACCGACACATTTCTGAAAAGTCCTCTTTTGTCTCTTTCCCAACTCCTTCCCGTGACAGCCCAGTAGCTACTCCAACTTCCCTTAATTTAGTTCTTGAATTCCCCCCAAGTCAGTACATCCTGGCTCTGGCCTCTTTCACCCACCCTCTCACCTTCTGATCTATTCTGCTTGCTTTAGGAAGTAACTCCCTGCCTTTTCTTAGGTGGGCCCTCAAGCCCTCCCACCCACAAACTGCAGGATTCAGAATCCCTTCCCACGTGTTCCCATATTCTGCACAAGAAATACTCCAAAATGTAGCTGGCCAAGACTAAATCCTCCTTCACAGGAAATGGGGGTGGGGAGACAATGCTGTAAACACTCCAAAATACATTTTCTTTCCTGTCCCACAGCTATGCCATCTGGGTGGGTGAAGTCAGACTGGATGTCATTTCAAAGGAGACAGAGCTCCTTCCGGGAGGTTTTGGCAACAAGGTGAGTTGTCAGGTGGCTGTCATTTCCCTATCATTCTCTCCTTCTATTGATAGGACCATGTCTCCTCCCAAACCACCACCCTTCCTGCCAAATTGGGAGGGAGAGCAATCAAACTCAGACTTTCCCTGATTTGTCTAATAATAGAAAGTTGGCAAAGCATGTCACAGAATAGAAAGTATTTGATAAAAATAGCATCTGTTCAGCTTGGGACTCAAGCTGGAGAGCATGAAAATGTAATTTATGCCTTCCTGAGTTTTCCCATACTAGTATAACAATTCTGTCTTTTCCATTAATGAGACATGTTTAAAACGCTGTTTGCTGCCACCAAAATGGCTTCCTTTCCTAAGGGCTGGAGGAAGGGGAGGTGCCAGCAGAATTAAGGAAAGCATCTTGGCCAGCCCAGTGCAGCCCTCACACCTGCCCTCCACAACAGAAGCACAGTGTCAGCACCTCCCTCACCAGCAGGGGAGCGGGGAGGTCCTGGAGGAGGCATCCCAGCAGGCCCAGGGGCTGACTGAAAGGCACCTGCTCGCCCAGGTGTCTCAGCTTTTGTGGTCTCCTCTGTAGCAGGGCACCTGCCTTTCCCAGGGCACACCCAGAGCTCTATGAGGTAGGTACTAGCCTGAGGACCCTCTGGTCTCCAGCCCTGTGGGTCCCAGCTCTTTAAAGTCCTGCTCTGGGTGGAGCACCCTTGACTGAAAAGCAAAACTTGGCAGACTAGAAAAGGGGGAGAAGGAGTGATCAAGGGGCCCCTCTAAATGACTCAATTTTTTTGGTGGTTGGTTAGGGGGACATATCCATAACAAAAGTTACAGTTTTTTAAATTAATTTTAACTTTGTATATGTGACAACAGAATGTATTTTGATTCATTGTACACAATTGCAGCACAACTTTACATTTCTATGGTTGTACACCATGTAGCGTCATAACATTTGTGCAGCCATACATGTCCCTAGGGTAATGATGTCCATCTCATTCCATCATCTTTCCTGCCCCCATGTCCCCTCTCTACCCTCCCTCCCCTTTGCTCAGTCAAAGTTCCCCCATTTTCCCCATGCCTCCCGGCTTGCCATTATGGATCAGCATCTACTTATCAGAGAGAACATTTGGCCTTTCGTTTTTTGGGATTAGCTTAAATTTGCTCACCATGATATTCTCCAACTCCATCCATTGACCTGCAAATGCCATAATTTTATTCTCTTTTAATGCTGAGTAATATTCCATTGTGTATATATACCACAGTTTCTTTATCCATCCATCTATTGAAGGGCATCTAGGTTGCTTTCACAGTTTAGCTATGGTGAAATGAGCTAAAAATGTACAACTCAATGGCATGAAGTGCATTCACGTAATTGTGCAACCACCCCTATCCTCCATCTCTGGGACTCTTTCATTAGCCCAAACTGAAGTTCACTCCTCAGTCCAGAGTCCCCTCTGTTGCTGGCAACCACCAGTTATAAATTTGATTCCTCTAGGGGCTTCTGATAATGGGATCAGGCAGTATCTGTCCTTCTGTATCTGGATTATTTTACTTAGCTTAGTGTCTTCAAGATTCAAGAGTCATCCATGTTGTAGCATGGGCCAGAATGTCCTTCCTTTTTAAGCCCCCAAATAACTTGCCCCCTGTGTGGCTCTACCACCTGTGTTTGTCCACTCATCTGCTGGACTTGGGCTGCTTCTACCTTGCAGCCATTGTGAATAATGTTGCCCTGAACATGAGTGTTCATTTCAAGACTGTTCTGACCTTTTTGTCAGGACTCTTTAGGAAGGTCTACCAAGGTCAGAGGCAGGCAGCTGTCGATGGAGGTAGACTTAGTGTCCCTCGTATCAAACCATGTCACCTACATATGGTGCTGCCATAGGATATATGTTCTGATATCATGGATTTTGTATTTCTTCACTAAAAAGCACAGAAAGTTATGCCCGGTGGTGGAGAAACGTTGCTGACCGTAAATAATTTCCCTAGCCACTTGACTCTAGGGATTTTATAATCCAACATGGCTTCAAATATTCCTCTGCCCTGACTCTTCAGGCCCCGGCTGGTTCATCAGCATCAACCCTCTCCCCATACTCTTCTCTATCTTCAGCTCCTAATTTTCTGCACATCCGCATTACCACATGCTCAAGTCTTTAACAAAACAAAATCACCAGGTGAAGAACCACCCCCGTGGGCTCAGTGGTGGAGCGCGTACTGCGTTTGATCCTCAGCACCTCATAAAAATAAATAAGTAAATAAAATAAAAGGATTGTGTCCATCTACAACTAAAATTTAAATAATAATAATAATAAAAAGAACAACCCTCCTTGGAGCCCTGCCTCCCACCCTGTCTCCTGCTCTGAGGCCTGTCTTCCTGAAGGAATCACCTTCACACTCAGCTTGCATGTTCCCTTCTACTCCTCCATCCACTTCTGCTCCTTGCTCTCAGCACTGGGCTCTGCTGGCTTCTGAGGTGACCCCTTGGTCTGAGCCTCTGATGGGAGTTCAGCCTCCTGTTCAAGGCAAGAGCCCCAGCACCTTGCGTCAGAGGCAGTTCCTAGGATACTAAGGGTACAAAGGCCTATTTTTTTTGCTTTCCTATCAAGATCAGGTCTGTGGCATCCTGGCTATGGAAACATGTCCTTACAAGCCCAAAAAAAAGAACAACCTTCCAAATCATGCTTCCTAAAAATCAAGTGTAGAAGTTAGGGAACCAACTCAGTCACCAAACAGATCTCCACAGGGCTCCCAGCTACCAGTTGCTGGTTGGTGGAGTGGCCTTGGACAAGTTACACAAACTCTGTGCCTCCTTAGCCCCACTCTAACGTGGCAGTTGTCACAACACCTACCTAATTAGAAGAAAGCAACAAGATAATCCATGTCCAGTGCTACGCATGGTATATGGCTCATAGGAACCCTTTCATAAGCGTTAGTTCTCATTATGACTCTTTCCTAGTATACGTTGACCTTAGTATTTAAGTGTATCTTGACTTTTATGCTTGTAAAATTTGAATGAAGAAATGTGGTTCCTAAGTGACCAGAGACATTCATAAGGGACAGCATGAGGAATACACAGAGAAATGTCAACAGGGGTTGATGAAAAGGCAGAATCCCGAGCAGGAGTGAACACTGCTGGATGTTGTGAGGCAGATCACAGAGCCGGAGAGTGGGACTGACGCACGCATCAGCAATTAGCATCTGATAGGATGAGAGATCTCTGTTGTGCACGTACAAACACAGGCTGTGTTGGAAAACAGCCTCTGGAAAAGCTATCGGAACTAAACGATGATAACAGTCAACACAGTCTGGCCACCAGATGAGGTGTTCTGCTGTTTGACAAATTCTATAAAACTGTAGACCTCATTTTAAAATAAGTTGAACTGTTCCAAGGACAGACTGCAGGGTACAGGAATAGGTGTGTATGTCCGATACAGTAGCTGAAGTGGAGCCAGAAACTGAAGGAGGCTGAAGTAAAATTGCCCCATGTTGTTTGACACGTGAAGGCCAGAAGGCATCTGGGCACAGCAGAGCCTCCAGTTAGGGTCTAGACCTGTGCTACTCAACGTGGAAGCCAGGAGCGCGCGTGACTCTACAGCACTTGAAATGTGTCTACTGAGAATCGAGTACTGCTGCAAAGGTAAAACCCACACCAAGCACAAAAACAAGAGTGAAAAATCAATAATTTTTAAAATATCGATTATGTAGTGAGGCGCAGTGGTGCACACCTGTTATCTCAGCAATTCAGGAGGATTGCAAAGTTGAGGCCAGCTTCAACATTTAGCAAGATTCTACCTCAAAATAAAAAATAAAAAGGGCTGGGGATATAGCTCAGTAGATCCAATCACCAATACAAAATATTTTTAAAAATCAATTACATATTTTAAAATGTTAGCAAAAGCCAGGTTTGGTGGTGCATATCTGTAGTTCTAGCTGTTCAGAAGGCTGAGGCAGGAGGTTCACTTAAACCCAGAGGTTCAAGGACAACTAGGACAACATAGTAAGTCCCTGTTTCAAAAAAAAAAAAAAAAGTAATTTGTACACGGTAGGTACTCAAGAAACATAAGCTACTTTTTCTGTTGCTATTAAAACTCAAAAGAGCTGACAATTTATTATATGTCAGTGCTATGACTTGAATATGGTCTGTGTCTATCAAAACTCATGTAAGGCTTGATCTCCAAAGTGGTGGGGGGTTGGGGGGTAGGCTTTTAAGAAGTGGGGCCTGTTGAGAGCCACAGCCAAAGGGGCCCCAGCAAACTTCCAGCTGCCAGCAAACTTCCAGCTGCCGGCTGATGATTGGCTCACAGCGGCCCCAGCAACATCTAGCTGATTGGCTCCTCGGCCCCAGCAACATCTAGCTGATTGGCTCCTCTGCGGTGATGCTCATTGGACTGTTTCCCTGCCCTTTCAGACCACGGAGCTGCTCACTGGGGGACTTTTTTTGGCTCCGCCCACGTGACCCAGCCAATCGGCCTCAAGAGCAGGAGGATTGTGGGAGGTGAAGAGAGGCGTGTGTGGGAGAGAGAGGCTTGTGGAAAGCCGGTGGTGGCAGTTGAGGCTCTGAGGATTTTTCCTGAGAGGCTGTTTTGTTTGGCGTGTGTGGTTCTAAAAATAAAGTTAGTTTCTTTTGACAAGTGGCTCCTGATTGTGCCCAGCCAGACTGCGGCATTTGGTGGCCCGTACGGGGAACGAACCCGCGACCTTGGCGTTATCAGCACCAAGGTCATATAACAGGAATCCCATACAATCCACAGGGACAAGGCATAGTTGAAAGAGCTCATCAAACTATTAAAATGTACTTATTAAAGCAAAAAGAAGGAATTGGGAAGGGGTATATATTCCCCAAAGATAAACTTAAAATAACCCTTTTTACTCTAAACTTTTTAAATTTGGATTCATCAGGACTTAGTGCTGCGGAAAGGCATATGTGTCCAAAAAATGTACATAAGCCCAAGGTACTTTNGAGGTAGACTTAGTGTCCCTCGTATAAAACCATGTCACCTACATATGGTGCTGCCATAGGATATATGTTCTGATATCATGGATTTTGTATTTCTTCACTAAAAAGCACAGAAAGTTATGCCCGGTGGTGGCAGTTGAGGCTCTGAGGATTTTTCCTGAGAGGCTGTTTTGTTTGGCGTGTGTGGTTCTAAAAATAAAGTTAGTTTCTTTTGACAAGTGGCTCCTGATTGTGCCCAGCCAGACTGCGGCAGGGGCCTATTCAAAGGTGATTAGATCATAGGAGTGCCACTCTCAGAAGATTTTCATGCTTGTATTGCAGGACTGGGTTGGTTACCACAAGATTGGGTTGTTACAAGGTAAGTTCAGCTTTCACAGATCACTCTTGGCTCCCTCTTTTGCTGGATGATCTCTTTTGCATGTACTCCCACTGTGAGACCATCCCCATGTAGTGAGGCAGTCAGAAAGCCCTCACCAGCAGCAGACCAGATGAGACCACCTAATCTTGGACTTTCAACCTCTGAAACTGTGAGCTAAAGAAATCTCTTTTCTTTGCAACATACCCAACATTGGGTTTCTTGTTATAGCAACACAACATAGACTAAGATAGTCTGTATTATTAGGTAAGACAAGACTTGTAGATGCATTCACAGTCTACCAAATGGGAAAGGGAAACATTCCTACCTTTTAGAGCAGTGCTTATCAACTGGGGGCAGTTTGCCTCCCAGGACATCTTATGCTGAGACATGTTTGATTATCAAAACCTGGGGAGAGGAGGCTGCTACTGGCTTCTAGTAGGTCCAGGCCAGGAATGCTGCTAAACAAGCCCAACCACCCCCCCACGCACAAAAAGATTACCAGGTCTAAATATCGATAGTGACAAAGTTGAGACAGCCTGAATTAAAGGCATAGCTTACAGATTTTGGCTGATGAGTAATCAAGCCCTGTACATGGATGGTACAAGAGACATCCCTACCCAGCAGCAGCCAGGAAGTTAATAGAAGAGCAAATCCTCCAACCCCACCCAGTCCTGTTGAGTCAGAATCTCTGCAGGTAGAGCTCAGAAATCTGTTTTAACAAAGCTTCCAGGTGATTCTAGTGCTCTCTGCAATCTGAGAAAGCTGCTTAGCTGATCCTGTTTCCTAGTTACCAACTCCTGGCCTGAGTGGTGGGTGGCAGCAAATCCTACAATATTATAAAAACTGCTGAAAGCTGAGAGCCTGGTTGTTTGCACCATATCAATCAGTGACACTTGCTATAGAGTGATTTTGCACAATATCCAATTAATAATGCAGCTTTCTAATTACAGGACAGTTGGGGCAGTATGGGAGTGGTGGGGGGCAGCAGAGGAGCAAACATAGTTCAGTCATTCTGAAGTCCCTGCTTAGTCACATAGTGCTTCAAGGGCTTTGAAATTATTTACCTCTAACATATTACAAGTGCATATTCTCTAGCAGAATTCAGTGAGCATCTGGCTTGGACTATTCTTCTAGACACCTTCTTACCTGGTAAAATCCCAAGCCATGAATGAGAATAAATCATTTCTGCTGTATTTGAACATCTGTGGGCCAAGAATTTGACCCATCACATATTGAATGGTCTTTTGGTTCCTCCTCTACACATGTACCAGATATGACGAGTGATGAAGGTCTCAAGTTTTCCTGGATGTTTTGTCAGGTAGGTAAAATTGAATATTTGGCAAAGCTTGTTAAGGGTCAAGGCCAATGCATTACAGTTCCGGTAATTTTTCATTTAGGCCACGAGGGGGCACCCTACACTCAGCCATGGACCCTTGCAAAAGCTCTGAGGGGTACAGTTGAGAGACTTGCCAGTGAAGTGGGTGGGAGTGGCTGCCGCTTTTCTTCTGCAGAGTAGGAAAGTGATACGACTTTAGGGTTAGAACCCTAGAGCCAGGTTTATTAAAATGAGGACCCCTATCAGTAGCATCAGCATCACCTGGGGAAGTTGTTAGAAAAGTGAATTCTCACATACCACACTAGGCACTGGGTTGGAGCTCCAGGTGGGCCCTGTAATCTCGCTTTAATGACCTCCCACCTCTACCCAAGCTGAGTGCGATGCAGGCTTACACTCCAGAACCACTGCTCTCTAGCCTAGAGCGCCTTCCTGATGATTGGCTGGCTGCAAACCCACATTGGTATCTGATCTCCTCACACTTATGCCAGGAGGTGAAATGGAAGAGCTCTCATTTGGATGCCTATTGTCTTCTTTGGGTCCTTTACCTGAGAACACCCAAGAACACTGAGGTAAGGCATTCTGCAGGAACCTGTACAGTCTCTGGGCTCAGCCCTGGGCCAGGGCTCAGCCCTGGGCCAGGGCTCCTGAGTGAGATAAAGGAGCACCAAGTGAGGTGTCATGTTCATGGGCTTCCAAGGCATCCATGATGACAGAGGGAGGGTCGGGTAGTGTAGGAGCTGGGAGACAGTAGGGTTGAACCATCTGAGATGGTTTACAGAAAGGAAGGAGGCACAGTGCCAAGGGTGGGAGTCACTCAAACCTATTGACACCCTCAGGGGAAGACCTCATAGCCAGAATAAGTTTCAGTGTTAAAAGAATGGTGCATGAGGCAGATGCACTGAGTGGCAGGAAAGGGCATTTCAGCTCAGCCCAGCCCTAAAATGGGTGGTCAGCCAGCAGGCTGCTCTACCTCCTGGCTGTGGGACCTCAGACAGGCTATTTTGCCTCAGGGATCCTTTTCTGTGTCTGTAAAGTGGACTTTCTAACCTGTACTGTTTGGTGACTATCAAAGAAAAAGTTGCCAGTGCCAAGTCTAGTATGGCGCCTGACCTGCCACAACCAATCAATAACATTAGTTTTTATGATCTATATTATGAACTAATGACTGTAGTTATTATGGTCATGTCTGGCATTTGGTTAATGTTTGTTGAAAGAGTCAAAGGGAGCCAGGGTGTATGCACCCAGTGTGCCCAGCGGAGTTGGAAGATCAGATCAGTAGTTTCAGCTGGAGCCTGGCCCATGATTTCCACTTGTTTTTTTTTTTTTTTTTTTTTT
>NW_026000026.1:73906814-73930548 GCF_001458135.2 Marmota marmota marmota
TTTCCCCTTTTTTTTTTTTTTTTTTTTTTTGAGGACTGAGAAATATGGGTTACATTAGTTTGAATGAAACTTCAGTTGTAACATAAACTCAGAACGAAGCCATCTGGCCCCCCTGAGAAGCAGCCGGTTCCAACAAGCAAGTCTGACCACAGATCCCACAGTGGAATCAGCCATCTCTCAGTACCAAAGCTGCTGATTTCCACAGAGGACTTGACAGCACTCCAGCGAGTCGAGGATTCCTGTGGGTTACACCATTGTGTCCAGGTGCAGACAGCTCCGCCAACAGAGCACTCTCTCCTGGGCAGCTGCAGCAACCCAGTACCTGGCACAGACCAGTCCATCTGGTGGCAGTGTGCAGTCATTCAGGATGCACACCAGCCACACTGGCTCCTGGGTGAGTGGCAAATACAGCTGTTGCCACTGCCTCACTGACATCCAAATAATTCAGAGCAGGACTGTCATCCAACCACATGGGAAGCTCCAGACAGCCACTTTCACCTTGGGGATTCCTATCAGACCCAGGGAACAAGAAGAAAGCTGTGTAAAATCACGATGATCATGCTTTCCATCTCTGTAGTCCTGTTTAAGGATCTTGGCTGCTAGGGCACATGCAAGTTTTTACCAAGGTCTCGATGCCAGCCCCGTGTGTCTTTGATTTTCAGGCAGTGATGAGAGCCCATGCAGGAGAACTCAGAGGCAGACATTTTGGTTTATTTTTTCTGGATGAAATAATTTCTGCAGCAGTGATTTCCAAATTTAGCTGTGTGCCACATTTCTCTGTGGACTATAGCTTACGTGGGGCTGCAAATTCTGAATTACTGAGTGTGTGGCCAGACCTAAACACCTGTCCAAATGTTTCCTTCACCTATGAGGGGGTTACGTCCTGATAAGAAGTAGAAAATATCCTATGTCAAAATGCACTGAATACAACTTTTTAAAAAAATGCATTGAATGCGTCTAGTCTACCAATGACTGGGAAACGGGCCACTGTAGAGCCAGTTGTTTACCTTTGTGACTGCATGGCTGCCCTGCTGCTCAGGGCCAAGAGAGTATTGTAGCACTTATCAATGGCCTTGAAAAAGATCAGAATTTGAAGTAGTTTCTACTGAATGCACCTTGCTTTTGTGCCATCCTAAAAAGTAAAAAAAAAAAAAAAAATTGTAAAACCATCGTAAGTTGGGGACTGTCTGTATTGTTAACCAGCACCAAAGGACTTACTGTGCACATTGTGATCTGCAGACAGGCTGCATCGAATCACCTTCGGCAGTTCTTAAGATGTAGGTTCCTTGGCCCCACTCCAGGCCCACAAAACTGACAAGTCTAGAGTGTGGATGACTTCCTTTCAACAGGTGACCTTCACCACAGATCCAGCTTGAGAACTGCTGCATTTATGACTCCAATGCATCATGAGCCTTGGAAAGCCATGACACGGGAACAATTGAGCCTGGATTTCGGACTTGTGGACCCTTGATCTTTTATTCCTGACTTAACTAGACTTCTCTCAGCAACGGGAGAGAAGTGTCATTCAACAAAAAACAAAGTAACAAAGAAAGTAGAAGAGTGATGTAATCTGAATCCACGTGGAGTCTGAGGCCAAGAAATTGTGATGGAAAAACACAGGGCTCCTCACCTTGACTCTGACCCAGCCTTGGGGTTGAAATGGAGTGTGTGAACAAACATGACACAATTCTTTGGCAAAGGGACTGGTTATAGTTAGCAACCTCCTCCTGGAGAAGATGCTTCTGCAGCTGCTTCTGAACTTGTGTGGCTTTTGCATTCTCCCTAGAAGTCCTGGGGCAGCAAACTTGTGAGCAAAGAGACCAGAAACTTGGATCCCAAAGGTCAGGTGCTGGGCTCCAGCCTCAGCCTGCAGGGTCTGACCTCTGAGGGAGCAGAGAGGCACCGTCTGCTTGTCTGTGAAGTGGTTCAAGGCAGGCTTTGCTGCCAGCCCCACAGAGCCTTCCTCCCCCGTGGAGAGCAGGGGCAGAGACATTCTCTAGGGACCCAGCAAGCCACACAATGGCCACTCTGTTCCAGTTGTTGCTGGCATCCAGGCAGTTAACCCAGAAACTGCCCTTGTGCCCTTCAGGGCAGGCAAATTTTAAAGCACTCCCTTCAACTTTGGCCCAATATATTATAGGCTGAGAAGATGCATTGGCCGCCCCCAGAGCTCTGTTTTTCCATACCCTTGGACAATGAAGTCTTCTAGAGGGAATCTTTTCTTCCTCTATAGCTGATGATGCCTGGGAGAATTTGTAGACCTTCAGAAGAATTCTCCCAGGAACTCCTGAGACAAGAAAAACCTATGTCCACTCAGTAAGATGGGCTGGGAACATGCACAGTTTCTTTCTCCCACCCCCATGGCAAGGGATCCAATCGCCATCCAAAAGGCCAGAAACTGGACACACTTTTAAAAATTGTATTTGTTTATTTATTTTAAATTAATTAATCATTTTTATTTGTTTGTTTGTTTGTTTGTTTGTTTATTTATTTATTTATTTTGCACTACTGGGGATTAAACCCAGGGATGCACTACCACTGAGCTTCATCTCTGACCCTTTTTATTTTGAGACAGTCTTGCTAAGTTTTCCAGGCTGGCCTTGAACTTTCGATCCTCCCACCTCGGCCTCCCAAGTCACTGGGATTACAGGTATACACCATCACACCTGGCTTTAATATTTGTTTTTATAACATTTCAAACATTAAGGTAGCTAACAAAAATGCATATGATATACCTGAATAAAAGGTATAGAAACAAAGGAAAAATAAAGAGAAAACAATGGAACCAGGTAGAGGGTGATGTATTAATTCCCTGGTGTACCAAGACAGTACATAAATTTGGTCTTGAGCTTTTTAGCAAGAAAATAAGTACTCAGTCTTAAAGGTGGCCCCAAATACCTGCAATTGCTTTATCTTTTACTTTATTTTTAAAAATTGCCATGTATTGAGCTTCTGTCGTAGGCCAGGCATTGCCCTAGGCAAAAGGATCCAGCTGTGAACAAAGTACAGTCTCTGTCCTCCTGGAGCTGACTTTCCAGTTGGAGAAGATCAACAACATGCAAGAAATTATGAAATATATGATGATATGTCAAGTGAGGATTAATGTCAAAAGAAAAATGGAACAGTATCCCCTGGTATGGAAAGTGACCAGGGGAGAGGTAGGGCCATTAGGGAAGTCCCCTTAAGGAGTGACACTCAGAAGTAAGCTGTAGAGTGAGGAGTGAGCCTTCCGGTATTTGGGAGACTCGTCCTTTCAGTATGGAGGACAGTGCGTGTCAAAGCCAGGAAGCATGGGGAAACTGGCATCTCTAGAACTTCCAAAAGGTCAGGGTGGATTGAGCACAGGGAAGGAGGTAGAGGAGGGGGTGAGCAGCTCTTGATGTCCTCAGAGTTGTGCAGATGCAACATGGGAAGAGGTCGGGCCAGGAGAACGGGAGCCAGGGTGGCTAAGCACAGACACATGATTTCAAAAGACCACTCAGGCTGCTTTGTTTAAAACAGGCTAGGGGCGGGTGTTAGTTTACCAGGCTTCCACAATCAAATACCACAGACTGGGTGGCTTAAATAGAAATTTATATTTTCACAGTTCTGGAGGCTGGAATTCTAAGATCAAGGTGTTGACTGGTTTGGTTTCTTCTAAAGCCTCTCTCCTTGATTTCTGTTGTTTGTTTTGGGGTTTTGTTTCTGCAGTGCTGGGGATCAAACCTGGGGCCTTGGGCATGCTAGGCAAGAGCTCCAGCCCTGAGCTACACCCCAGCCCCTCTCTGTTGTGACAATGACTAATCCGTCAGGGTCACTCCAGGTGAGCTGGGCTGGCTTGAAATAATCACACAAGGACAGAGAAAATACCTTTTTCTTTGGGTTCTGTGATGGCTCCTCTTACCCAGCTCCCACACAGGGGACAAAGCAGGCAAGAAAGAGAGGGAGCAGGCCAAGATACCCAGGTTTTATTGGGGGAGGCTGCTCAAAAGAACATTCTATCCATATAAGGCAGAGGGGTAATGTTACACGGGGCAGCCCACTCCCACTGGGTAACACCCACTCCCAAACCTGTGCTCCTCTGCCTCCTGCAGAAATGGGGGCCCACCTGGTAGGGGAAGCCAGTCTCCACATTTCCATCACTCAAAGCTAGGGGGTGCTCAGCTCCTAGGTGGCAGCTCCCGACACCTCTCCTTATTTTTTGATGACCACCTTCTCACTGTGTCCTGGCATAGTCTTTCCTCTGTGTCTCTCTTTGTGTACAAGTTCCTCTTCTTGTAAGGAAACCAATCAGATGGCTTTAGGGTTCACCCTAAAGGGCTCATTTTAGCTTAATCACCTCTTTAAAGATCCTCTCTCCAAATATAGTCATATTGTGAGGGACTGTGGATTAGAGCTCCAACACATGCATTAGGGAACACAATTCAATCCATAGCAAGACAATGGTAGACGCAGGGAGAACAGTTAGGAGGCTAATTCCAGGATCCAGGCCGGAGATGATGGTGGATTAGACTAGAGTGTTAGAGTGAAAGGCTGAGAAGTAGAAAGATTTTGCAAATATCTCATAGGAAAAGCAGGTCTCACTGGGTTTGGATGTAGGGTGTAAAGAGAGAAGAGTCAAGGATGGTTCCAATTTTTTTTTTTTTTGGCCTGAACAACTGGAAGCATAAAGTTGACATTTATTGAGATGGGAAAACTACAGGAGGAACAAATTTGGGCGGGGGATGCTGAGATCAAGGAGTTCAGTTTGGGACATGTTTAGTTTTAAATGCCTATTAAGCATCCGAGTGAAAATTTCAAGTAGCCAGTTGGATATGCCCATCTGGAGTTTGGGAGACAGGGCAGGGTTTACTGACATAGAAATGTTTTTTCTCATTCCTATGATTTCTTTCTTTTTAATAAAAGTTTTATTGAGACAAAATTCACATACCATAGATTTTTACCCTTTTAAAATATACAACTGGGGAGATTTTTGTATGTTCATAGGATTGTACAATGTCACCACTGTCTAATTTAAGGACACTTTCATCACCCTAAAAAGGAATTCCATACCCATTAGCAGTCCTTGCAAAGTCCTCTCACTCTTAAGCCCCTGGAAACCAATAACCTGTTTTCTGTCTATTGATTGGCCTTTTATGGACATTTCATAAAAATGCAATCTGTTATATGTGGCCTTTTGTTTCTGACTTCTTTCACTGAGTATAATATTCTCAAAGTTCGCCCACGAATATCAGTGCTTCCTTCTTTTCTATGGCTGAATAATATTCCTATGTATGGTTGCGCCATATTTTGTTCTACTCATTAGTCAATGGACTTTTGGGTCATTTTCACTCTGGGCTGTTACGAATAATGCTGCTGTGAATATTCATGCATAAGTTTTTATGTGAACGTGTGTTTTCCGTTCTCTTGGGTCTTCTTAGGAGTGGAATGCTGGGTCATAAGGGTAACTCTATGTTTAACATTTTCAGGAACTGCCAAACTGTTTTCTAAAACAGCTGCATCATTTTATATTCTCACCAGCAATTCATGAGAGTTCCAATTTCTCCAGATAGTCAACAAACCTTGCTGTTGTCTTTTTTATTCCAGCCTTCCCAGTGAGTATGTGGTGGTGTCTCACTGTGGTTTTGATTTGCATTTCTCTGATGACTAATGATGTTGAACATTTTTCATGTGTTTATTGACCATTTGTGTCTCTGGAAAAAATAGCTTTTTGATTTTTCTGGCCACTTTTTATTTGGATTATTTGTGTTC
Organism: Marmota marmota marmota; assembly: GCF_001458135.2. NCBI lineage: Eukaryota > Metazoa > Chordata > Mammalia > Rodentia > Sciuridae > Marmota > Marmota marmota. The sequence goes on from NW_026000026.1 coordinate 73,912,545, forward strand.
ATATTGTTGAATTATAGAGTTCATATCTGATATATGAGTCACAAAGATTTTTCTCCTATTCCATGGATTCTTTTCCCTCTTTTGATTGAGTTCTTTGAAGCAGGAGAGTTTTTCATCTTGATGATCTAGCATATAAATTTAAGAGTCATCAGCATATTGATGCTATTTGAAGTTACAAGACTCCATGTGAGCCACCAAGAAGTTAAAGAAGGAATGGAAGTGTCCAAGCACTGAACCCATGGATGTTCCTCATTTAGAGGTCTAGAATGTGGGATGACAATAAAACAGAAGTTGAGAAGGTCTGTATACACCTCTTCTCTTTGGTTTTGGAGTGCTCGGTCCCTTCCAGAGTAGCAGCAGAAAATTCAATGTTCTCATTTGGTTTTCAGGCAGTGAAATCTCTGACCCAATGTCTCAATACTTTCCTTCAAGGTCATGCAAAGTTCAGGGGTCTTGTCCGTTTTAATGAGGACAGCTCCATGTCAATTCATATCCTCCAGGAAGTAATGTCAGGATGGCATTAGAAGCACCAGGGACTTATTGGATATAACCGCCATGGAAAATAGAGGAGAAAGGAAGCAGGAGAAGGCAGGGAGGACCTCCAGAATGCAGGGAAGTTATGACATCTGTGAAGGGAGAGAGAAAAAGAATGAGAGCGTTGGGTAGCAAGAGCTCCAGACTGCAGCACAGTTCTAGGAACCTATTGGCTAGACCGACAGTGAGCTCCAGCATTAAGCTTGCCCATAAGGAGGTCCATGCTGATCTGGAATAGCCTGTTTCTGTTACATCTGCCATGCCCAGTCTTTTTTTTTTTTTTTTAAGAGAGAGAGAGAATTTTAATATTTATTTTTTAGTTTTCAGCGGACACAACATCTTTGTTTGTATGTGGTGCTGAGGATGGAACCCGGGCGACACGCATGCCAGGCGAGCGCGCTACCGCTTGAGCCACATCCTCAGCCCCATGCCCAGTCTTTGATGGGAGCATTTTGGAGAAAGTGTGGCCTTAGCATGAACACTGAGTGGATTGTGAAGATGCAGCAACTGGCCAGGTGTGGTGGCACACACCTGTAATTCCAGCTAATCAGGAGACCAAGGCAGGAGGATTTCAAGTGTGAGGCCAACTTAGTGAAAATCTGTGCGTGTGTGTGTGTGTGTGTGTGTGTGAGTGTGTGTGTGTGTGTATCGGAGATGTAGCCCAATGGTAGAACACTTACCTCGCACATGCAAGACCATGGTTTCAATTCCCAGTGCTGAAAAAATAAATAAATAAAATTAAAAATGCTGCAGCTGGAGCAGCTGGAGACTGAGCTAACAGCACATTTTCCAGCAGGTTCTTTCTTGAAGATACACCTGAGTGTTGTATCCACATGGCTTAAACAATCTATCCCTCACGCCCACAGGTCTACTTCTCCTTCTCCATAATGCTCAGACAGCAGCTCCTCCATGGTTTCCATGAGTTTCTCTTCCTTTCCCTCCTCACTATGCATTTGAAATTCTCCTCACCTTCCCTTCTCACCTCTGAAGATCTCAGTAGCTTACCTGGTGATGTGACTCAAACCCTCATTCTTGAGAGGGCTGAGCCTCAGCCGTCTCAGCAGGGGTTACTATACCCATATACACGTCACCTGGGTTCCACTCGCATGACTTCACATCTTTATTATGTACCAGCAGCCAATATTAGTCAGCTTTTTATCACTGTGATCAAAATGCCTGACAAGAACAACTTAGAAGAGGGAAAGTTATTGTGGCTCACTGTTCCAGAGGTTTAGTCCATGGTCATTGGAATCCATCGCTCTGGGCCCAAGGTGAGGCAAAACATCAGGGCAGAAGGACATGGTAGAAGACCATTGCTCTTTTTATGGCAGACAGGAAGCAGAGAGAGAAAGAAGGGGCTTCAGGGCAGATGCACACCCCCAGTGACCACCTCCTGTAGCCACATTCTACCTGCCTACAGTTACCAGTCAGTCCATTCAAACAGGTTGGACTGATGAGGTTATAGCTCTCATGACACCGTCATTTCACCTCTGAACATTTATACATCAACACAGGAGCTTTATGGGAATACTTCATATATGAACAAAAAACACAGACCTACCTTCTCTTGCTAATTGGAATTCATCAACTCTGTGAAGATGGTCACTTCTTGCCTATGGGCTCTTAGACACAAAGAATCCAAAGTTCCCTGCAGCATCCACAGCTGTATTTCAGTGGAAACTTTGCAATGTCATTTGGCAAAAGTGTCCCTCTGTGAGAGCCATTGACCTCCAACCCCACAGAGCCCAGAGTTCTGGGTACAAGAAATACAGAATTCCCCAGTGGGTCATGGGTAATGGTAAATGGGGTCACTCCTACTTCCACACCTTGGTTTTCTGACCAATGTATTTATTTTATCGAGGATAGTTTCACATTGAGATCTTGGATTTAACTCCTATAATGGATCCTGATGCATGGCGCCCATCCTTCAACTATGTTTATAGAAGATCATGAGGACAGCTGCATGTCAATACATATCCTCCAGGAAGTCATGTCAGGATGGCATTAGAAGCACCAGTGACTTACAGCACTCCGTAAGTCTCACTGCATTGGGAGGGGATACTTTTGTATGAATGTGAACAGCTGATCCCATATTAAAGAGTCCACACCTGTACATCCATTGCTATGAAGGTTTCCCAGGTCAAAAATATTGAATAGAATAACAACAATGGACTAGTTGTTCTAAAAGACTCTGGATAGTGGTGCTGGCTAAGACTCTGTCAGCAGAAAAGACAAATCCATACTCTAAATAACGATCTGTATATAAGGATGAACTAATGCCCTTCCCAGAAAGAAAGAGCTCAATGTTGTTAACTTCCCCTCAAGTAGTCAAGTTAGTCTCCTTAAGGACCAATGCTATGTCAGGGGCTACATTAGCTTCTTAGGGCTGCAGTTTGGAAAATACCACAGACTGACTAACTTTAACAACAGAGATTTATTGTCTCATGGTTATTACAGTTAAAAGTCCAAGAGCAAAGATATCAAAGGGTTGGTTCCTGCTGAGAGCCATGAAGGAATCTGTGGAAGGCCTCTCTCCCTGGCTTTAGTTGGCCATTTTCTGTGTCTTCACATTGTCTTTCCTCTGTACATGTCTGTGTCCAAATGTCCTCATAAGGGTGCCAGTCACATTGGATTACAGGTCATCCTCATAGAGTCATTTAAACTTAATTGCCTCTTTAAAGACCCTATCTACAAACGTGGTACAGTCTAAGGCTCTGTGATAATGGATTTCAACATATAAATTTGGTGGTGATGGGGACACAGGACAGCCCATTATATGGGCTCAGAGCTGATCTTTGTTGCTTCCCAGTTGAACATTCAAAGGTAGCAATAGCAGCCATGCTAAGTGGTGATCTATGTTGTTTGGCCCACAGATCTAGGGGCCTCTTTCTCTGCTACCAAGGTGACTTGTTGCATGTGCTCATCACCCACATGATATGAGCCAGCTGAGTTACTTTGTCTTCTTAGATGCTTTCTGGTGGGAATTAAAATGTGATACAAATATTTTCACTTTGTTTCTACTCCCATCTGTCCATCCACACCTCTCTGCCTCAAACCTCCTTGTCTCTGATCTCCCAGGCCCCTAATCAGATGAATAGTCCTTGGATCTCTGCCCATAAATGTCTATATGTTCTTACCTTAAACAAATGTTCCTTCCACACAAAATAGATGACCACCATGCATCACTTTCAGCTCCATTCATTAGGTAGATTTTCCATCTCCATCCACTATTTAAAGCTCTCCTGAATGCAGCTGCAAAGCAGCTATTATGCTCCATTGTCTTGTACCTGCTACCAAGTTAGCCCAGCCATGAACCAAGCTGGGGCTCCTTCCTCCTCCTTTAGCTGGTCTTAAGGAGCTCCACCATGGCACAGGTACAGATTCAGGGAGGGCCACTAGTACCACTGTGACAGGTGTGCTGGAGGTCTAGGCTACCTGTTCATGCAGCCTAATCCCAAATGTATCATTTCCAATTTAGGATGTAGTGCAACTGGGTACATCCAATTTTGGAACTTGGATTCAATAGAACCCAGCTCATGCAAGGCAGTTTCAGACATATGACCAGTTTGTAACCCATAATCAAATGAACTGTCTCTCTTCCAAGGCCCAGTTATCCATCAGGACTTGATTTTCTACAGCACATACTCATCTGCTGTGGGTGGTATGATCTTGCTTTAGAATCTGGGCTGCCTTAAAATCATAAGGCATTTCCATTGGAGCTTTCAGCAAAGTGTCTTTTTCTATATAAAGATATTTTGTCACCCCTGCCCCTGACCAGTGGCAATCCCTGAAACATGTAACCTTCTTCTCCCTCCCTGCAGGGTGCACTTGTCTCACCACCAGTTTCCCTGTTTAGCCACCTCTTGCTCTTTCTGTCTGCCCAGCGTGATGCCATCAATGGAATGCATCAGTGTGATGTCCTCTGGGACTTCCAGGGAGTGCAGAGCTTTTTGAATTGTGTTATGACACAGAAAAGAGTTAAAATAGTATAGAGGCAAATCTGAAAATAAATATTCAGTATTATAATAAAGGGAGCTTTCAGATCCTCTTTTCTAATTAAAATAAAAGAGCACATTCACCAAACCAGTGGCCACACACTTTCATTATACATGAGGCATTGTCAATCTACTCCATCCACATCCAGCACCAGGGCTGCCATCAGGGCTCCTCCTGGATTGAGCTTGTGGAGGGGAAGGTTGAGGTGGTGATGGAAACCCAAGACAGCCTATTATATGGGCTCAGGTTTGATCTTTGTTGCTTCCCAGTTGAACATTCAAAGGTAGCAGTAGCTAGACCAGCCATGCTAAGTGGTGATCTATGTTGTTTGGCCCACAGATCTAGGGGCTTCTTTTTCTGCTACCAAGGTGACTTGTTGCATGTGCCCATCATGCACATTACATCAGACAGCTGAGTCACTTTGTCTTCTTGGTTATTCAGTGCCTCTTTCATGGTGGATGCTTTCTGGTAGGCAGAAAGCAACCTCATGAGGGTCCTCTTCAGAATTTATCTGGTCACTCTTCATAATCTATCTGGTCTCTGTAGGGACCTGCCTGGCAAGTTCAAAGGAGATACAAGAGGGACCATCAGACTTGTGTCCCTCAGGCTTTTAATGGTAATATTGTCTCTATCCCTCTAGGATGTAATATTTTTATTTATATCTTGGCCAGGAGGAGGGGGTAGCTGTAAAGGTTTCCACCTGATCATAGCTCTTACCCACAGGCCAAGGATCCAATGTGGGGACTACACCAGCTGCTCAATTTGTCAATCCAAATAGTCCACTCATGGACTGGGGAAATGGTTACTGGATGGTTGTCCAGATCCAGTAAATTTACCACGGACAAGATGTTAGCCATGATTCCATTCACAATCTGACCTCTATAAGCCCCTACTTTAATAAGGGGATATGATAATGCTTTGGGTGTCTGAGCATCAATGTTATTACCAATCTATCCAGGTGTGTTTTACATGTCTGGGTATTCCCCCTTTCTTAGAGTATAACCTGAAGGAATGTTCTAGTATACACTTGCCACTATGTTGCTAGGTCCTCTCTATCAAGGACCCCTCCACCTCTTTAGTCAACAAGTTCAGGATATGAAATTGACTCTGGTCCAGAATCTGAGTGAAGAACTATGACTTCTTTTGGGGGTGATTGCCTTCAGTATCCTGCTTGTTCACTCTTGCTTTTTGTGCAGGGAAAGAGTGAAGTTTTGAATATTAAGCATCTCCTTTGGGCTGCCTATCTGCTTGATCCTAAAAGACTTTGCTACAACAACCATCCTAGCCAGGTACAGCGGTACATGCCTCCTGACTCAGGAAGCTGAGGCAGGAGGATTGCAAGTTCAAGGCCAGCCTCATCAACTTAGTGGGGTCCTAAACAACTTAGCAAGACCCTATGTCAAAATAAAAATAAATAAATAAAAAGGACGTGGGATATAGCTCAGTGGTAAAGCACCCCTGGTTCAATCCCCAGTAAGAAAAAAAAATCATCACAATGCCCTAAAGGTGAAGCTCTCTTAGCTGTCCCTCCAAACTTCCATCAATGTTACTACTGGTCTATCCAGGTGTGTTTTACATATCTGGGTATTCCCCCTTTCTTAGAGTATGATAAACCTGAGAGAATGTTCTAGCATACACTGGCTACTATATTGCTAGGTCCTCTCTATCAAGGACCCATCCACCTCTTTAGTCAATAAGTCAAAGTCATCAGAGCTGGCTTCTGATGATTAATGCACCTGGTCTTTGTTTCTTCAGAATGGAGGCTCATCCCCATGGGAATTAATGAGACTAGCTCTGGGACTCCCTCTGACCTGCAGAGGAGATCCACTGATGAACCTCTTGTACCCCTAGTACCTGATGGCTTGGTCAGGCTTTGTCTGGGCTCACTCATGGACCATGACCCTCTGGCCTCACATAATATATCCATCCCAGCATTCTCACTTCCTCCAGCTTCTTTATTCTTTCTTCTATTATCTTTCAGGGAAAATCAGGCATTTTTCCTTTTTTCAGCATGGACCATCAATTTCTTTGGGCTACTAGAAGATACTAGGTTTGCTGTCGATTGCTATGGAACAAATTCCCTAAAACCTGGTAGCTTAAAATGATAATCAGTTTATCCCACATTTTCTGTGTCGGGTCAGGAGCTGTTCATCTGGATATTTCTGGCTCAGGGACTGGGGCTAGAAGGCCCACTTGCAAGAAGGGTCACTTCCATGGCTGGCAGCTATGTTGGCTGGGATGTCTCAGCTCTTCTTTAGGTGGCCTCCCAGCCTCCAGGTTTTCCTTGTCCACTTGGTTTCTTTAGCAAGACAGCCTGGACTTCTTGGTGTCTGGTGGCAACACTAAAATTTAAACCAATCTAATCTTAGAAATGGCATCGCATCACCTCTGCAGTATCCTAGTTATTAGAAGTGAGTACAGAAGTTGGGCTCACACCCACTGGGAAAGGGTTACCTTGGGGCTTGAATATCAGTCTGCAAGGGTCACTGGGGCCATTTTGGAGGCTGCCTACCACAGCCACCCAAGTAGCAGGTCTGCCTCAACTCCTGGGTCCTTTGCCAGAGGGTTAAATCCCATGTCCAAGAAAGTTCTCTGAGGCAATGAATTCTTGCTTATTCAGTTGTCCATGCTTCTCCCTTGAACAAGCAGGATACTGAAGGCAATCATCCCAGAAAGAAGTCATAGTTCTTCACTCAGATTCTGGACCAGAATCAATTTCATATCCTGAACTTGTTGACTAAAGAGGTGGATGGGTCCTTGATAGAGAGGACCTAGCAACATAGTGGCAAGTGTATACTAGAACATTCCTTCAGGTTATATGCAAATCTAATCCCCGAGGGCCTTCTCTGTCCCCTATAAATACCTGCCAGCTAGTTCTTACACATCTCTTTTCTTCCTTATCAGGTCTAGGATATCTAGGACTTTAGTCCTAGATACTAAAAGATGATGGTAGCTCCTAAGAGGCCAGTGAAATGTCACTGTGGTTGGGAGAGGCCCCTGCAGCGTCATTCAGCATAGGGAAGTGCTCTTATGTAGAAAGAGGGAGGCTGCCTCTGATGTGCAAAGCCACTTCACGGGGTGGGGAGCGGGGAGGTATCATCCTCTTAGATATTAAGGAGTCCTGATCATCCACCCAGAAGTCCCCAACCCAAATTTCAGAGCCTGGGTTTTCCAACCAGGTCTTGGGTCTAAGTGTGTCAGACTGGTCTTGGCTGAGCAGTTGAATCTCTCTGAGACTTTGTGGCACTAGCAGTGAAATTCTCATTTGTTCCTCACCAAGCAAGCTCTTCACCACAGGAGGTAGGGCCTCTTGGTAAACTACCAAATAAGCCCTCTGGCTCTCACACTTAGCCTTAGCCTGGTTTTGTTGTTGTTGTTGTTGTTTGGTTTTTTTTTTGTTTGTTTGTTTTTGTTTTGTTTTTTTGTTTTTTAAAGCTGTTTATGAAAGACTCTCAGTTTCTCCTCTCTCCAGAAGGCTTCAAGACAATATAGCAACAACCAGCAGACTCTGCTGTCCTTGTAGACATAGCCTCCCTGCAGTATCTTTCAAATGCTTGAACTGTCCCACCTGCAAGGCTGTTGTTCCCTTCTACCAGAATGTCTCTGTGGGCCAGCGCCAGTGACACTTCAGCAATTAGGCTGGCACCTTCTGCCAGGGACTCTGTGACCCACAGTCTACCAAGGTGTCCCCTTTGCTTCCCTGGTGGAGAGTGAGGTAGTCCCCCCAACCCCATCCTTCTGTTTTCTTCAGTCATCCCCATGCACTGCCAGTTTGGGTGCTCTGAGAAGCAGGTGTGATGGTGGCCAGAGACTCTCCTGCAGATAAGGGAGGGAGCAGGATTGCTCAGGGAGTCTTCAGACTGTTCTGCAGAACCAACACCTGTTTAAGGACACTGAGAAGAGGATTGGTGGGGAAATGACTCAGCCTGCAGTGCAGTTCTGAGAAGGTTTTCACCAGGCCAAGAGAGAGTCCTCAAGCCATAGCTAGAGAGGTCTTGCATGAGGGCACCACATGCTCAGTTATTAGCTCTGAAAAGCAAGACCAGGGCACAAACACCACGGAGGGTCTAGAGGGGCTTTCAGTCAATTATACCCCCACCCCTCCTCAATCCCTCAAAGGAGAAGATCTGAGCAACCTGGGGGAAACATGCAAATCCCAAATGTCTGAGTTTGCCTCCTCTGTCCTAGGCCATACCTCCCACTCCCCACACCAGCCCTGGGTGCAGGCCTGGTCTCAGGAGTGAAAACAGGGAGGACAGGAACCATGGATATGTGGGCAAAGAGAGGGTAGGGTATAGACAGCATCCTTGGAGTTTCATCTAGGATCTGCTGGTCAGGTTCAGGAAACCTGGGACACTGAAAGTCCATCAACAGCCATGGCTTCCTCAGGGTTAAGTCCCCAGCCAGAGAGTGCGTGGTGAATTGAGGGGCTCTCAGCTGTGTTCCTGCCCTGCCTTGGTGGCCTCAACCTTCACTCTGGAGTCATTGCTTTGCCTAGAACACAATCTTCTCCAGACTCTTCTTTGTAAACTGTCCCTCACTCTCTTTGCCAAGGATAAAAAGATCAAATCACAAATACTCCCAGATGAACTCATTTTCCCATCCCTTCCTCAGCCAGGGGGATAACTCTGGTAATAGGAACGCAGGAAGGCCACATAGAAGGAGGTGGGCAGATGGAAAGACCCCGAAGGCAAATGAGCTACTGCAAAGAGGCTAGTGTTCCCCTGAGGAGGGAGCAGTTGATTAGGATTTCTTTTTCTGTGTGGTATTTGGTCACTTTACCTGTCCGTAGGTATTCTAGGAACAGATTTTGGTGTTTGAGGCAAGAGAACGACCCTTACTGTCATACAGTAGGGGATCAAGAAAAAAGTGTCTCTGTCCCTTTAGCAGCCTTCAATGGGTGTTGGAGGCTGAGTTGAGAGGGGAGAATGAGTTGTAACCTCTTCAGGTGAAAACTACCCCAGCCCACAACTGTGGAGGAGAGCATACCCACCTGGTTCCTCCCAGATAGCAGAACTCTCTGGTTGTTCACATCCATCGGCAAGCAGCCCTGGCATGTGTCCAGTTGCAGGACAAGATTGGTACCAAAAGAACTGGTCTGGGGAATGACCTTTCATCAGGGGCTTATCATAAACCTCACATGCAGAGCGGGTAAGGGTAGATATGCAGGTCTCAAGGGAGACTTACAAAGTGGAGCCTCTTTGGGGAGGTGCTGAGCTGTCAAAGCCCATGCTTTGCCACCCACCCTGGATGGACCTGGAGCTAGTTGCCAAGTATCTTTGGGCCTCACCTTCTAAATCTGAAAGGAAGGAAGGAAGGAAGGGAGGGAGGGAGGGAGGGAGAGAGAGAGAGAGGGAGGAAATAAGTAGCACTTCCCTCATCCAGATTCCAGGGACATAAAGTATAAAAAGCACTCATGCCAAGTCTGGCATCCTAAGACCTAAAAGAAAGCGGCTCATTGTGTAGTGGCTTCTATGGTGGGTACTGGAGCAGCTGATTTCATGCTGCTTTCTAAACTCAGATGTGTCTGAAATGTCCCATCATTTCATTACTTAAAAAAGAAAATCAAATGAAGTCCAACCGTAAACCCTATTCTATCAGGCTTCCAGGAAACTCCATCTCAGTTATTATTCCAGCTCCCCTACCTCTGGGTTTCCCATTGCATACATCTGACCTGAGGGACTGGTGCGTGGGCCTTGTCCAGGTGAGTGCTGGCAGCCTGAACTCTGCACTTCTGTGCCTCCACAGGACTCTCAGGCACTCTCTGCCTCCCAGAACCCACCATGAGACTCTCTCCCCTTCATGTCCTCAGAGATCTCCAAGTGCCTGTCACTCACCAACCTACAGATCTCCCTCTGCTGGAAGAAATCCTGCCCCATTCCTCCCCAAAGCCAGGCCCTCACCCTGTGGGTCCTCTGGGTCCACAGCATCTGTCCCTTGACTTGGTAAGGTCTTCAAGAAAGACAGAAGATCAGGTTGGCTTCAGACAACTTCTGCTTTGAGCTCTGAATCTCAAACTCCCCCAAGGCAGGGTGGCAGTGGGGGTAGTAAGAGAGTGAAATATTTATTTACTTATTTATTCAAAAGACTCTTCTCCATGTCAGCTCCACCCTTGTCCCTGAGCTTCAATAGCCAACAAGTTCCTTCCCTCCGAAGGCCCACTTGCTGGTGGGGGAGTCAGATGAGAAGTACGTACACAAACTTGTAAGGTGATTCTATCCAGTGTTAAAGAGCTTTCAAGAGAACAAAGAAAGGACTAAATAGAGCATGGGGTGGAGAGTTGGCATGGGTAGGCAGTTGAGGAAGGCCTCTTCTAGGCTTTGCTATCTGAGCTGACACTAGGATGCTGGGAAGGCAGCTGCAGGGTGTCGCCTTGCCGTGCACAGGATTGAGCTGGCCTGTTCCAGAACTGGGACCCAGGCGTTGTGCAAGATGAGGCCTGAGGAGCCATCAGAGGCCAGATCATGACCTTTTAGGTCATGGCAAAGAGTTTGATTTTGTTTTAAATCCACTGGGAAGCCCTCAGGGAAGATTTGGAAACAGAGCAGTAATCTAATCTGATTTATATTTTCAAAAAAATTTTTGGGCTGCTAGGTAGAGTAGTGGTTTCTCTAGGGGCAAAAGTGGAAGCAGGAACCAGACATGGTGGTTGCACACCTGTGATCCCAGTGGCTCAGGAGGCTGAGGCAGGAGGATCACAAGTTCAAAGCCGGTCTCAGCAACTTAGCAAGGCCCTAAGCAACTTAGTGAGACTGTGTCTCAAAATAAAAAACATGAAAAGGGCTGGGGATGTGGCTCAGTGGTGTCTCAGTGGTTAAGCACTTCTGGGTTCAATCCCGGGTTGAAGAAAAAAAGTGGAAGCAGAAGACCACAGAGACACTGTCACCATCATACAGGAGAGGCACGTCACCAGCCTGCTCTGGGAATGTTGCCACTGTTCCACCACAGTCCACTGTCCTCGGTGTTACTGTTTCAATACTCGTGCTGCTAGATTCCAGCAAAAGCAGTACAGCCTCCTTTTCCCTCCGGTAGGCATTTTAATTATACTCCTTCTTATTTCCTGTTTTATTTAGGAATAAATATAGGCAGTCTCCTACTAAGTTATTCCAAATGTTATGCTCTGTCATTGTCAAATTAGTGCTTATGAGTTGAAGTACATTCTTATGATGGGTTCCTTGTCTTTTCTACCTCCATTCCTATTTGATGTTTTAGAACCATATCGTTAGCTGGCTTGTTCTTCCCTTTATGATGGTTAATTTTGTGTGTCAACCTCACTGGGCTAAGAGATGCATAGATAGCCATCAAAACATTGTTCCTGGGCATGTCTGTAAGGGGGTTTACAGAGGAGATGAGCATTTGACTCAGCAGACTGAGTAAAGCAGGTTGCCTCTACACTGTGGGTAGGCATCATCCAGTCTGTCAAGGGTACAGATAGAACCTGAAGGCAGGAGAAGGTGGATTTTCTCTATTGGGATGGGACATCTATCATCTTCTGCCATACACATCAGAGCTTCTGGTTCTTGGGACTTCAAAATTCAGGACTTATACTAGCAGCACCTCCTTCCCTTCTCTGCTCAACCTCCAACTCAGATCATTAGCCTTGAACATGGACCGTTGGCTCCTCTGGTTCTTGGACCTTTGGATTGAAACAGAATTACACCATCAGCTTCCTAGGTCCTCCAGTTTGCAGACTGCACATCATGTGACTTCATGCCCTCCACAATCACATGAGCCACATCTAATAATAAACATCCTTCATATATCTACTTCCTACTGGGTGAGTTTCTCTGGAGAATCCTAACACACCCCTCATCTCTTTCCTTTTCTTCTTGTAAAGGTTGAATTTGGTCAAATCCTGTCCCTGACTCCATTTTTTGGCCAATTCTTCTCCATACCCTCTGCTGTTCTACAGTGAGGAAGGGCATCAAAGGCTAATAAGGATTGTTTCCATAAAATTAGGCATATTTAATCATAACGGTGCATCCCTGAAGCACTTTCTCTATGTAAGCGCCATGTTAAAGGCTTGTCTTATTCAATCCCCATGGCAATGGTATGAAATGAGTACTTTTCTTAAGCCATTTTACAGAAGAGGTCTGGGAAACTAAGCAAATTTCTCAAGGTCTCATGCTTGAGTGAGTGGTAGATCTAGCACTGAGCCCAGGCTGTCTGACTCCAAGGTATGCCCCTGATGAATCACATCACCCCTTATGGCCCCAGTGGTTATTTATTTAGTTATTAGGCTTGACTAAGCCAGTTTGAAAACAGAAAGATGTGGAGCTATGTGAGCATAGACTATAGTTATATTCTCTGCACCTAAGAGAAGTAAATAACATGCAAACTGAAGTCAAATGCACTAGCATCTATTTGTTTTCTGAGTTAACCATTAGGGCATTTTCTGTAACATGTGGCTCCTCCGGTAAGACTGGACCTTGATTGAATGTGAAGTTGCTGTCAGTCCAGATTTGTGCTTACATACTTGGATGGTCCCTGGAGGCTGCACCACTTGTGACAGCAGCCCAGCCATGGCTCCTGCCCACAGAGCTGATGTAGCTGCTAAGCCAGTCTGAGCCTAATGACTTTCTTTATTTTCATGCCTGGCCTTTGTTAATGACATTTGGCCATCACACACACACACACACACACACACACACACACACACACACACTAAATAGGATTAGGATGTACTGGAAAATGTGATTTCTAAATAGGAAGTTGAAAAATCTAAAAAATTGCCATCTGAATTTCATGTCTTCTTATACAATGAGACAACTGCTCAAGACAGTCCATTGTGGGGGCAGCTTGGCAGTGTCCATCAGCAGCTTGCTTCCTCTCCAGCCTTCAGGCTGCAGATGCTGAGTCCAGCTCTGATGCTTAGGTGCAGCAGATGAGTGAGTGGATGGAAAACCTGTGGCCTTGCCATCCTTGACCCTGACCGTGGCTGGGGACAGGCTTCACACCTCTCACATCACTTCTCTGTGTTTGCTCATACTTCCATGGAGACCTCATTCCCCTTCTTTGAAATCTTCATGGAACTGTCCTGTAGAGAAGTCTGACCCTCATTCTATGCATGGACAACCCTCCCACTGGCTCCTGTGTTCTGTGAAGGCTGGTGGAGCTCCTTCTGCTAGGAGAAAAGCAACAGCAAAACAACTTGAGTGGGAAGGCCAGGTTCAAGGTCTGTTTTGCTGAGCTAGATGCTCTACATTGTCTCTTAAGAGGTTCCAGTGTTAACATGGTTCCTTTGAAGGAATCCTACCTGCCTATTTGATCCAAAGAAACACACACACACACACACACACACACACTCTCTCTCTCTCTCTCTCTCTCTCTCTCTCTCTCTCTCTCTATTTTCCAGTGATTGGTGGGTGGGCTGCTTGTTGATGGAATTCACCGGTCACCACATTAATCTAATTGTTCAGCTTTCCAGGTGCTAGAATAGGGAATAGGGCAGTGAGCAAAGGAGACCAAGTCCCAAACTTCATGCAGCTCAGAGACTAGAGAGTCATTTAGGCCATTTACCAGATAAATAATTATAAAGTATATGTGCTATGAAGGAAGAGGACATTGTGTTTTGAGAGAGAAATCAAGAAAGTACTTATTTATTTGGGTGGAATTATCAGTTGAAGATTGTGTTCAGCTGGAAGTAAAGAAACCTGATAAATTATAGCTTAAATAATTAGAGTTTATTTCTTTGTGAGATGAGAAGTCTGGAGGTAAGTAGAACAGAGTTGTTACGAAAGCTCTTCAATGTCATCAGGGCCCTATTTTCTTCTAAATTTCTAATCTATCGTTGATAGAAGATGACCCTTGATCTCATGCCTACAGGAAGACTGCTAGTGTTCCATCCATCCAGGCAGAGGCAAGGAGAAAGAGCCAAGTGCACACAATGCTAGCTTGCCTATTGAACAGGTCTCCCTCTTAGGGAAAATTTCCAGAAGTACACTCTAACAATTTCTGTTTATTATCTGGAGCTATGTTATGTGGCTACCTCCAGCTGCAAGAGAGGCTGGAAAATGTAGAATTTTCTAGAAATGTTTCTACCTCCAACAAAATCGAAATAATGTCAATAAGAAAGAGGGGAAAACAGATACTGGGCAAGAAACTCTGCCACAGGCCAAGGGTCAAGGAAAGTACCTTTGAGGAAGTGCTATCTAAGCTAAAACCAAAAGGTAAAGAATTATCGATGCCAAGAGCAGTGGGAGAGGCATTCTAGGAGAGGAAAAATGTTGTGTGAAGGAGGAAAAAGAAGGGAGAGAAGAAGTGTGGCTTCCTGGCATTAACATGAGATGATTCTGGCCCCTTTCTGGCTTCCTTTGAGTGACATGAGGGCTAGAGTCAAATAATAAAGAATGCTGAGCAGAAATATTAAATGACTGTTCTCAGAAAGAGAATGTCATACATCACCCTTCCTCCGTGACTCATCCCTTCCCACGTATCTTCAATTTTGAGCACTTAGTGCTTTTTCCACTGGAAGTATGAAATGGTGGTCCTTCTTCCTGCCAAACTTCTCGTCAGCTTTGTTCTGGACATTGGAAAAAAGAAATCCTGTTTCCTGTCCTTTGTTTCCTGGCTGTAGCCTTTGGTTCCACCCCTTTCTTGGTCTCACAGGGTCTATTTCCGCCTCAGGCCCCATAGATCACTTTTCTCCTCCACAGTCACACAGGATTATCAAAGAGGAAAATAACTTCTCTCCCTCCCAGGGGTTGGTTTTTCTCCTTGGATCACTTTCTTTCTTTTCTTTTTTTTTTTTCCCCCTGAGGTTCATTTCCCAGGCTTTATTCTGCAAAGACAGGAAGAAATTAGCAGGTGTTGGGGGCATGGTCCTCTGAGGGAACATACTGGAGCAGCCTTGGTGTCAGACCAGAAATGATGTCATCAAGTCCCTGGCAACAAGATGAAGATGAAGAAAACACCAGAGTTTAAATCTTGGATGTGTGAATAAAGACATGATTCTGTGGCCAGGAGGGGGAGTAAAGTGTGTCTCCTCTAAGGGAATGGATTCTGAGTTAGTATAATTTCTCCTGCTTCTGGGCTGGCTGACCTCAGGCAAGTTTCTTGACCACTTATTAACTTTGGGTTTTTACCTGTAAAAGGGAGATAGTAGTTTCTACCCATGGTGGTTAATTTTATGTGTCATCTTGACAGGGCTAAGGGATACCCAGATAGCTATAGAACATTATTTCTGGGTGTGTCTCTGAAGATATTTGCAGAAGAGGTTAGCATTTATATCAGTAGAAGCATTTTAAATCAGTAGAAGATCTGCCTCCACCCATGTAGGCAGCCATCATCCAATCCACTGAGGGTCTGAATAGGACAAAAAGGTAGAAGGAAGGTGAATTCTCTCTCTGCTGGAGTAGAGCCTCCATCTCCTGCTTCGGAGATTGGCCCTCCTGATTCCAAGAACTTTGGCCTCAGGCTGGCAGTTATACCAGCTCTCCTGTTCCTCAGACCCTTGAACTCAGACCTAATTATACCACTGGCTTTCCTGGTTCTGCAGCCCATATGTTGCACATCGTGGGACTTCTTGTCTCCCATAACCACGTGTGCCAATTCTAAATAAATCTCTTCATTTGTATCTATTGGTTCCGTTTCTCTGGAGAACTCTAACTATTACCTGATTGAGTTGTGAGGATTAAATGAAATGATGTGTACAAAGTGCTGGTCATAGTGCCAAATAACAAGCTTTCAACATTGTTACTAATGGGGTTTAGATTGTGATTTTTATTAAAAGAATGAATAATACTTTCCATTTCTCTATAGGAAGAAATTATTTGGAAAACCGCTGATTTCTTTATGAAGAGGCTGATGTGAAAAAGATTGGTACCAACCTTGAGCCCTTCTATGGAGACTTAAGGTACAGATAATAAATTCCCTGGAGTGAGGGCTACTTGGAATGGATAATGCTGTAGTTCGGATCTGGAATGGAGTCTCAATGACTCATGTGTTAAATGCTTGGTCCCCAGCTGGTGGCACTACTGGAAAGAGTGGGAACTTTTTACATTTTTATTTTAAATTATTTATTTATTTTATTATTGGGAGGGGGGGGCCTAATTGAAAGAACTAGGACACTGCAAGTACACTCTTGAAAGGTATATTGGAACTCTTGCCTCTTCCCCTTTCTCTCTCTGCTTTCTGGTCATCTTGAGGTGAAATTGCACTCCCTACCATGATGTTCTGCCTTGCCTCAGACCCATGGCAATGGAGCCAGCTGACCATAGATCAAAACCTTTGAAACCATGAGTCAAAATAAATCTTTCTTCCTTTAAGTTGATTTTCTCGGGTATTTTGCCACAGCAATGAAAAACTGACTAACACAAGGTGGTATTTCTTAAGGTATTCTCAGTTTAAGGTCAGCCCTAGCTCTCTAACTCACCTGGGAAGTACCTGAGGATGAGGGAGAGACAGCCCACTCTGGATTCTCCCCAGGTTATCAAAGAATTAGTCTATTGACAGATAAGGAGAGTTTAGCTGGGAATACGAATTTAGGAACCATGTTTCTCACTATTATGATGGCATAGAGGCAATAGTTCTTTGATTCTGCTAAAGAGTTAAAACTATTCTGATGTTGGTGGTAGTTCACTAACTACCTTCTGGAAGTTAATTGTCCACCAAGATGAGAGGATGTAGGTATGCCTATTATACCTGCAAAATACATTTATATCTTTGCTTTATCAGTCAAGATAAGATAGAATGTGCTGTAGAAACCAATATCCCTAGAGTATTAGTGGCTTAAAACAACAAAAAGCTATTTTTTTCCACACTGCATATTTAGATCAATGTCAACTGTCATTGACAGAGAGAAAGGAGAGAGAGAAAAATCATATTCTGATTCTTATAGTCTACTACCCACCTTCCAGTAGCTCAAGCAGGTCCTGTAGCCAACTAATTTTAGAAAGTTCTCTTATTACTTGCTATGGTTGAGCTGTTGAATGTCCCCCGAAGGCCCAGGTATTCAAGGTTTGGTCCCTAAGGTGGAGCTATTGGGAGGTAGTGGAATCGTGAGGAGGTGGGGCCTATTGGGAAGTCCTTAGGTCACTGGGGTGTGCCTCCAAGGCATTATGGGACCCCAGATCCTTCCTTTTCTTCATTTGCTTCCTAGCCATGAAAGGAGGAGCACTTTGCTCTGCGACATGCTCTCTGACATTGCCATCCACATCCCCACCAGAGATCACAAAACTGTGAGCCAAAATAAACATTTTCTTTTATAAGTAATTAAAAGCCACATAATATATAATACATGTTGTGAGTGATTAAAAGTCTAATCTCAGGTATTTTGGCTTAGTGACAAAAAGCTGTTAGAATATTCAGGTTAGAATTTTTCCAGTTCAGCCAGGCACAGTGATGCATGCCTATAATCCCAACTATTGGGGGAGTTTGAGATAGGAAGATCATGAGTTTAAGGTCAGCCTGGGAAGCTGAACAATACCTTGTCTAAAAACAAGCAACAACAACAAAAAAAAAAAAAAAAAAAAAA
>NW_026000026.1:73930570-74071799 GCF_001458135.2 Marmota marmota marmota
AAAAAAAAAAAAAAAAAAGAGAGAGAGAGAGAGAGAGAGAGAGAGAAAAGAAAAGAAAGAAAAAATTTCCAATTCAAATGGATCTACTTGTAATCAATATGAACTAAAGGGTATCTTGAGTCTTTAAAATATCTGACTTGAAATTATAGAGAACCGACCACTGATCTAGTAGAAAGAAAGAGGAGAAGAATTATAAAATACCTGCTAAGAGTAACTTTTAATAAAGGAGTAAGGCTAGAGGTGTAGCTCAGTGGCAGAGCACTTGCCTAACATGGGTGAGGCCCTGGTTTGATCACAAAAATTTTAAAAATAATAAAAAGGAAAGAAGAAAGAAAGGAAAAAAGAAAGGAAAAGTATCTTATCTGTTCACTGTATTCAGAATCAAACCTACTCTAGGTCTTATATTGAATCTTAGAATAGATATATAAAGTTTGGGCAGTAAAACAGTCAAGATAAAGTGCAATAGGAATGTTGGCTTTCCTTGATAAGTAGGTGGTTGGAATAATCTTTGTAAGACTCAGTGTGGACTGAACTTTTTCCAAGTGAAATATCAGAACAAAAGTGTTATTAGTATATGACTTCATTGCCTTATTCCAGATTAATTCTGCTTACAATTTAGAAGGGGAGAAAGTAATCTATTTTAGTTGAAGGATGACTTCAGATCACACCTGCTAGCTAAAATGCCAAGAACACATAGGACTTCTCAACTGTTTTGAATGAAACTTGTAAATGAAACCAGCAGGGATGTCTTTATAACTAAGCACCAAGCTCTGCCTGCCCACTGTGTGACTGACACCGTACTAAGTCCGTCATACCCATCACCTCATTTCACCCTCCCTAGAACAACAGGCAAGGCCTCGAAGGCTTTGAGAGCAACAGCAGCCGTGTTCTGCCCAAGGTCGCATAGCTGGTATACAACACAGCCAAAGTCTAATCTCAGATTTACTTGAATCCAAAGGCCAGTGTCCAACTAAACAGCAATAAATGACTCCATGAGGGACACCACCGATTTGCAGAAAATTCCCAGAGGTTGTATTTGTGCTTGTTTGAATGTTTTCCATATGAAGAGTTGAGACACAAAGAGAATTCATCCAAGGGTATATAGTGGGTCTTATAGCATCCAAAGATTAGTTCTGAAAGTGAGACAATAAAGTTATGCTTCCACTCCTCAGTGGAGAGCATGCTATGTGGACTTGAGCCCTCAGGGAACTAACTTACCCTGGGAAAGGTGTGGTTGGCACTTCAGACTTTCAGCTTAGACTTCTCCTGTCAGGTTTTTGGAAACTTCTGCTCTTTCTAAACTCAAGCCAAAGCATGACAGTGCCTCAAAGATGGAACAGCTCTCCAGGAAGGGAAGCAGTAGCCCAGGATCCTGAGTGCGGGATCATCTGATGCTGTTTAGAGGCTCAGCCAAACTTCGGAGTTGGCTGGATTCACTTGTGGCAACCTGGAATTTCCATTCCTAGGAAAGATTTCTTTCTCTCTTCTTTTTTCTTTCCTGTCTTTCCTCTCTCTCTCTTTGTAGGTGCTGGGACGGAACTCAGAGCTTTGTGCATGCTAGGCTAGTGCTTAACACTTCCTCCTAACTTTGTGATGATCTCTCAGTCTGAAGCTATTATGGGATATTCATTGCTTCTACAAACATTTTTTGAGTGCCTTCTCTGTGTGGGACATGTGCTGGCAATCCTGTGGTGGGCAAAACATAATTCATTCCTTTAAGGAGTTTATAGTCTAGTCAAGAATACAGAACATGACATGGGCAGTGAGTTCAGTTGTATTACTACTTTTAATATCTTTTCAGTAATGCCTTGGACTAGCAGACACTTTCAATTTAAGGCAATGGGGCATTATGTAAGGAGGGCTTGGGGACAGAGGGAGATATACAATGATTAATAATCCTATGGCTCATTAGCCCTATTACTGAACTTCATGAACTTCAATTTTCTCCTCTATAAAATGGGCATTAAAGGGCCTTTGTAAAGATTAATTGAAGTAATGCATGTAAAAAAAATATAGCATCATGCCTGATTCATAGGAATTGGTCAGTAACTGTTAACTAGAACCATAATAATGGGGATATCAAAAATGATAATAAAACTGTCACAATGAGATGGGGTGGGAATAAAATATAGGCTGCTAAGAGAAAAGCCTTCAATTAATAAAGCTAATTCCTCTGTGATAGTCACCCTGTAAAAGACACGTTCAAATGCAATTTCTAGCCCTCTTAAAAATACTTAGAGTTGAACTTTCCTAAAATTTGTGTGTGAAGTGTGGGTGTAGCCAGAGGGAAGTTGGTTTCAACTGAGCCCAATTTTTCCTTTATTTCTTTTTTCTTTTGTCCTTTCCTTTCCTGAGGTCTAGAACAATAAGCCTTGCTTAGAAAAAGAGTATTTGCCCAAAGCCTGTTTCCATTTAAGATATTTCAGGAGGACAGTGAATAATCTTTTATCCTATTGAGGATTTTTCACTTTGTAGAATTACTGGAACAAAGATGTCATTATTAAAATAAGCTCTTGACCTCCCATAGAATGGTCTATAGTTAGAAAAGCATCATTCACAATGGCTTTTCAAGAATGGAAGCTATGACATCATTAGCATATAGAACACTCTATCAAAGATCTTGATTACAAGAATCAGGATTCTTTGGTGGCGAGCAATTGAACAAACTCTGCCTCATTTAAGCAATAGAAAGAATTTATTAGAAGGCTATGGAGTTGTTTATAGATCTTCAGGGAAATCTGGAAAAAGCCGGTTTCAGAAAGCACAGGATCCAGGACAGCTCAGAGTAGAAATTAAGACTTTTTGGGTCATCCAAACCAGTTTAATCAACTTCATTTATTTTCAGTGTCTGCCTCACTTCTCTCAGATTTAATTTCCTGGGAGACAGAATCTGATTGGCCACACTTGGGCCTGGGTCCATCTATCAGCCAGGAAGCCACGGAGTACTTCGACAATTCTACCAAGCCTACCTGTGCCTACCTAAAGTCAGAGACCGTTCACCAGGGAACTGAGGTGCTCCCACCAGAAAGGGAATTAAGTAATGGGAAGGTACCAATAGTTTTATACTACAGAGAGTTAATGGAGTAATCACCAGGGAACTGAATGAAAGTGGTTTGCCCTAGGAGCCACAGTTAGTGACAGGAATGAAACTCTTTTTTTTTTTTTTCTTCCTTCCAGGGCTGGGGATTGAACCTCTGGCCTTGGCCATGCTGGGCAAAAGCTCTACCACTGAGCTATACCACCATCCCAAGAAATAAATACTCTGAGTCCTACCAGCCAAATGGAAACGTTTCCTTCTTAGGTCCAGCTTGCTAAAGGTAATGATTCAGAGACCTGGCAGTACATCAGAATCACCTGTAGAGTTTGTTAAAAATAGAGGAGCTAGGTTTGGCATGGACCTAGGGCATCTGTATTTTTAATAAGCTTCTCATCTGATTCTCTCTGCAACCAAATCAGAAACACACTACACCACGATTCTGTAGGATCTGGCATAGGAGAAGAAACACTATAGGACTAAAAACGGGACAAAATTATTTTAGGGAATTTGAGTTTGGTGATAAATGTTTTGAGGTCCAATTTATGTTAGTTGTCTTCATGGTTTGGGACTTGAGAAAATGAGAGGGTAGGAAAAACCCTTTTCCTGTTTATGGCAAGTCTGGGCCAAGTGGATCAGGAGAGTTAGGCTGTTTTCCTAGGATGCATCTGCCACTGGACCCGATAAGGAGTGGGGCTGGGGCCTCCCTCAGGTGGTTCTAACCATCCATAGTATTAAAGGGGAAAGATCAGATTTTATGAGTCGATTTCTTAAGTGTAAGACTCTGCAACACACAAAAGAGCTGGGAAACAGGCCTGAGCTGGCACAAACAGGACAGGGATCTGTTACCTGTTATCTTTTTGTCTCATCACAACTGATAAGAGAGACTAACCCAACTTGGAGGATGGAGGAAAAGGAAGAATACTATTCTTCTTCAAGGAGGTAAATGCCTCTACCTTCAACTGTTCATTTCTGACTACATTTCAGGTCCTTGATTAATTTCTCCTCAGAGAAGTCTTCCTGACCCTACCCTCTAAACTAGGACTCAGCTATTCTCTTTTGTGAATGCCTGTTCTTTCCCAGGGACAGCTTCACGGGCATGTCACCTGTGTAGTTACGCAGGACACTTAGGAGGACACCATGCTTGGTTTATGGCTTTGCTCTCACCATTTTTGAAAATTTAAGTTTTTGAACCAGAGGCCCCATCTTCATTTTGCTCTGGGTTTTGTAGATCTTATAGTTGCCCCTATTCTCTCCCTTTCTGGAACTTAGTACTGTTTAATTGCAATAGTCCTGACACCTAGCCCTATGTCTGCCATTAGACTAAAGGCACATTGTCTAACCATTTGATATTAAAATTATTTGACTATTTTTGACTCATACACACAAAAAAACAAATTGGTATGATTCAACCTAAAATTTTCCAGATGAATGAATTAATGAATAAGGGTAGAAAGAAAGATGCTTTAGATATAGCATAACTATAGATATAACTACTCACCTTTCTCCCTAATAAAATCCCAATTATGATCAGGTGTCTGCTTCATCCCCAGTGACTCAGGGGAGGTGATCCCATTTCCAATTCCAGGCTAGATCACAATCAGCCTACATTTTCTCTCTCCTAAGTACAATCTTCTTTCTCTGGACATTGTCAGGTTTGAATATGATTCCTGGAGCTACGACAAGTCATCCTGCTAATATCCTGACAATTCAATCAACCCAAAACAGAGAACAGAGCCAAGGAAATTGCAGAAAATTATCTGTGGATGGACCCTGCTCTACGTCTGAGTTTCTTACGTGAGATAACGAAAATTCCCATGTTGTTTGTTTTCATTGGATATTGCTATGAAACAGTCACAAAGGGGGGGGGGTAGCTTAAAACAGCATCTGTTGTATTGTATTTCACATTTTCGTGGGCCAGGAAGCCAAGCAGAACTCAGCTAGGTGATCCTTCTGTTCCATGCAGCATTGACAGGTCACTCTGTGGTCTGCAGTCCATCTTCCACTAGCAGACGGACTGGCTCAGAGTCCAAGATGGCTTCCCCCACCTATTTGACTCCTTGGCAGTGATGGCTAGACGCTTAGGCTAGCAGGGACCCTCAACTGGAGCACATGTATGTGGCCTCTTCACCATGCCCATCTCAAGATAGCCACACTTCTTATGCCATTACAGGGTTCCCAGAGAGAATATTTCAAGAGGCAGGAAGTAGAAATTGCCAGTCTCTCAAGCCAGCTGTATCTATGGGCTAAAGAAGTCACAAAGCCCATTCAGATTCAAGGGGAGAGGACATGGAGTGTTGTCTTGATGGGGAAAGTATTGAAGAGTTTATGGCTATCTTTGTCCCTCACATTACTTAAGTCAATTAGACACAGGTTTTCTGTTATTTACAGTCAAAAGGACACAAAACAATTAAAGTCACTGTTCTCTAAGCCTGGAAAGATATTTCTTCCTGTTCCTTGAACATAGGGATCTGTAAACTTTTCCCACAAAGGGCTAGATAGTACATATTTGAGGCTCTACAGGCCACATGGTCTCTGTTGCAACTGTTTAGCTGCCAATGAGACACATAATCAGTCATGGAAATACACAAATGAAAGAACATGGCTGTGTTTCAGTAAAAATTGTATTTATGGTCACTGAAATTTGAACTTCACATAATTTTCATGCATCATGAAATATCATTATTGCTTTGTTTTGTTGTTCAACCATTTAAAAAAGTAAATTCTTAGCTTGTGGGCTGTTCATAAAAAGAAAGCAGGCTGGATTTGTTCCCTGGGCTATATCTTACTAACTTCTGCTGTGATAGAGAAGGCTTGCTCTAGGCTCAGGACCTTTGTACATGCTGGCCTTCTGGAATCCTCTCCAAAGTTTCACAAGCTTTGAACTTTCTCTTCATTCGATCTCAGATAACATTTCATCTCCTGGGAACAACTTCTCAGATGACTCTTAAAACAGTCCCCTTACTTCTGAGTATATTACCACCTTGTATTTCCTTGATGGCTTTTCTTACCGTCTGAAATTTGCTCACTTATTTGTTTACCCATTTGTCGCTGCCTCTTCTCTACCCCATCTTTGACTCCAATCTGAAAGTGAAAGGGAGTTTTCCTTTCTTATTCACCTCAGTAAGCCCATGACCTAGCACAGTGCCTGGCATGTAAGAGACAAGTATTTACTGAATCGTATTGGTCACAACTCAGTTCGGCTTGACAAGAATATAAAAGGTATTCAATTTATACTTAAAGATACTGAAAGATGATAAAAGCAGAGGAAGGAGACCAAGTCATTACCTGCTTTTGTCCCTTTGATATTTCCCAATACTTTAGGAAAAGCTAAAGGAAAATTTTTCCTTTTACGTAATTCTGAAGATGGTTGTTTTCCTCCCTTGGCAGATATGAATGGCTTACCTTGCCCATCTGGAGGCAGAAGAAGGGAAAACAACCTTATTTGAAAAGGGAGAATGTCACTGTGGGATTGTGAAAAAAATGTTTGGAAGCTGGATTGTTCTAAGTCTCTAAGTTACAACTTGAAAGAATTTTCCAAGATCTCTGGAGGGGAAACAGCAAAGGTCCTGGGTGGCATGGCAACAGTAGAGACGACAGATTTGGAAATAACATCAGCCTAAACCTGTCATCGGCAAACAGGGAGGGAAAAGCAGCAGCAGGTGGGACAATGGAGAGCAGAAGGCTGGAGCTTAAAGCAGAGTGTGTACCTATCCGCAGTGCTGGGCAGGGGCCAGAGCCCAGTGATTTGGCATTGGGCTTTCCAATCCTGGGGAAAGAAGTGGCTTCCATCCAGTCCTGCCTCTATTTATTCCAACAAACAAATTGGTAGGGCAGAGCCTGCTGTCAGTGATTAGAATAAGCAGGGAGTGTCCATGGGAAGCAGTAAATCCATGCTCAGGCTGGGAGTTTAGTGAGCTCAGGTTAGGAACCAGGCCCTGGAACCGAGAAAGCACAAAGTAGAAACAGGGAGTGAGACTGACCCAAAAATGATGAGTGTGGTCATGGAATGCATGCTAGGCTAGCTGGGAATAGCTATGGCTTTGGACAGTTGGTTCCCTGCTGGTGGATAAAGCAGAAAAAAAAAAAAACGGATTTGAAATTCTGTTTTTGGAAACATCTGGACTTTTGGGTTGGAAGGAGTAGAAAAGCTAACAAAACTTGACCAAAGTTTCAAAGGGGAATTTATTGGCTTCCATAATTGAAAAGTGCAGCAGTATGCTAGCTTCAGGCAGGTCAGATGCAAACCACGTCTCAAGCAATGTCTTCAGTGCTTGGTCTCGCTCTCTTCTCTCATCCATCTGTTCTCTGCATTCATTTCATTCTTAGGCTTTTCTCACCATGTAGTGGCTGACATCAGCTTCAGATGTACATCATCCAGCTTCCAGTTCAGCAGAGTGCCTATGGCTTAGTTGCTATAAAGTCCAAGAGTTCTTTTTTTCTCTGATTGGATCATGTACCCATTCGGGAGCCAGTCACTGGGCTCAGGACATTGCAGTGCTTCATTGTTCAGCCAAACCTGATAATATTGGCCAGCATTTATTACATGCCCCCCCCTTTTTTTTTGAAGCTCATTGGAATCAGCCCCACCCAAATCACCTGGACTAAGAATGGGAAATAAGTTGTTTTCCTAAGAAAACTTAGATACTGCTACCATAAGAAAGGTGTATGGATGCTGGGTAGGTAAAAAGCAAATCAAAACCAAACCAAAAATGTTTGCAACCAATAGTCATCATTCTCACATAGACCAGAAGCCACAATATCTTTCATTGGTACATGAATATATAGTATTAACTAAATGTTACAATTAGGTCTCTCAGATGTTCAGTTGCATCCTCTGATTTAAATTATCTTTAGGGAGTATATTAGTCATCTTTTGTTGCTATGACTGAAATACCTAACACAAGCAATGTAGAGGCTGACAGGTTTATTTTGGCTCATGGATTCAGAGGTTTGGTCCAGGGTTGACCAACTCCGTTGCTCTGTGCTTGAGATGAGACAGAATATCATGGTGGAAGGGTATGCAGACAAAAGCTCCTTGGCTCATGGCAGTCAAGAAGCAGAGAGAAAGGAAGGGGACAGAGAGATGAAGCTCTTCTAGGGCATGCCCCCAGTGACCTTCTTCCTCTAACTAAGCCCAGTCTCCTAGTGGATTAATCTACCGACAAGTTGAGAGCCCTCTTGATCCAATCACTTCCCAGAAGCCCCACCTCTGAACATATGAGACTCTGGGGGACATTTTATATCCAAACCATATCAGGGAGTTAATAACAAAAATGGAAACTAATCATCCTAAATGAGAAACAAATATCCAGAATTATTTCATGCAAAAGCATATGAAAGCATGCACTTGGTAATTAAATTTGATAACTAGAAATGCAACTATTGCTCCAAAAGCCCTTGGATTGTAAGGTAACAAAGCTCTAGAAAAAGGAAATGCCCTTTGTTTGTGTGTCTAGATTTGTCTATAGACCTACTTAATTTTCAATTTAGGAATAATTCATGAAGAAATGTTAACATAGGAGAAGACTCTGAATTTAAAAGTTTTTAGGATTGCTGAGAATGTGTGGTGTGCTTGGATCCTGGGCCTATTTCACTTTATTTTTATGACTCTGCCTTTCTGATTCCATTCCTGCTCCTTCTCCCAGTCCTGAAGCATTTTTGCTTTCCCAAGTTTCATCTTTGGTCCACAGCACTTTTCTCTTTATGTACTCTGGTACAGTAACTCTTCATTTATTTCATTTCTTTTCTTTTAATATTTATTTTTTAGCTATCTTTATTTGATTTTTATGTGGTGCTGAGGTTTGAACCCAGTGCCTCACATGTGCTAGGTGAACGCTCTATCACTGAGCCACAACCCCAGCCCCCATTCATTTCTTTTCAACAGGTACTTGCTGAGAGCCTCATTTATGCTACCTACTGTGACAACCATCCTCAGGGTTAACTCCTGATTATCCATGTGCCAATGGCTCCCAACGCTCTGAAGCCTAGACCTCCCCCTTCAAATTCAGACTCAAAAGTTACAATGAGATATTTGACAGATGGTATTTGAATAAATGGGCAATGGATGAATGAATGCTTTCATCAAGTCTCATTGATTTTGACTCAGCATTTCTTATGTCTGTTTCCTTATCTCCCATCTCTGCTCCTCTTGCTAATTCAGAACTACATAACCCTTCATTTGGTCACTGCCATGGCTTCCCTACTGGCGTCCCTGCCTCCAAGCATGTCTATGCAGCAGACACATTCACCTGCCTGCTTCGCTGGCTCTCCACTGCCTGTTGAACAAGGTCACACTCCTCGATATGCTACATAAAGTTTTCTTCATCCTTCCCTCTGCCCTCTTCCAGCCTCACCTCTAGAGCAACATCTCTTTCTGGTTTCCAGCACACTCTACATGACTCATACCACCATGGCTTTGCTCATGCTTTGCCCTGTCTGGAATGTGGCCCACCCTGCACCCCCATTTTTATACATGATATGAGCTTCAGCTGAGGTACCAGGTCCTCCAGGAAGCCTGGTGGACTCTTCAGGATGAGCTGATGCCCTCTAGTTGACTCTTGTATCCCACTGAACTCCCCTTTATCATCACACTATAAAGACTAGGTTCCCCAGTTGTCACCAAGATTCCCTTGTGAGTTCCTAAAAGATGTGGTCATGTCTTGTTCATCTTGATTTCCCAGTGCCTTGTTCAGCACCTGAAACATAGTAACATTTTAGTAAATATCTGGTGAATGAATGAACAGTTCTAATTGTAGGTCTGCATTTCCTCCTAAGTGCTTACACTTCTTTTTATGATTGTAGGTCTATGTTTCTTCTTGGCTGTAGAAACTTTCAGTGTGAAAATCCCGTGCCCCCCCCTCAAAAAAATTAGGAGCTAAGGGGAATTATTATCCAAGATTGAGATAGAGGGTTATCAGCAGAAACTTGGAGGTAATCTAATTTGCATTTCTGGCTGAAAGGATGAGCTCTAGAGACCAAAGGCAAATGCTACAGACTCTAAAATACATACTAATCTGATACCATGGATCAGAAGAGGGACTAAGAAAAAAGTGAGGTAATGTTTCTCTAGCTTAACCATAGCTTATTTACTTACTGTCAGTTACTAAGCCTTATCTTGAATTTTCAGACTAACATTTTCTAAATTAATTTTAAATCCATACAGAATGTCAACTAGTCTTGGTCTGCATTCTGAATGTGATATTAACAAGCACAGTATTTGCTTGTAGATGGGATTCAGCAAATGGTTATTTACTTTATATTTTCTTATTGAATATACAGAAGATTTCCCCAAAATGATATTATTCATTCATTCATTTGACAAATTTTCTTACATACTTGCCTCATGGTAGGCCTCATTCTAGTAAGAAACAACTTACTAAATTCTAATCAGTGGATAGTGTATTTTCTACATATATGTATGGGGCCTGTGGAATGTGTGTGTGAGTGTGTGTATGTATGTTTGTGTGCATGGGTACACACACGTGTGGAATAACAATTTTCCTCTTTACTCTTATTGGCCCAGGGTTATCCAGCTTCTACATATTTCCTTTTTTGTCTCCTAGAAACTCTGAGTCTGTGTGACTTTTCACTGGGTCTCCATGGTCATGAATCTCATCCTTTCTCTCTTTCCTCTTATAGCAGCTGAAAGTTCAGTTCACCTTCTGTCTACATCTAGGGAGAGTTTGCACTGAGTGTAAGTGAGGGCTGCCCATCCATGAAATCATTCATTCATTCACCAGGGAATTACAGGGAATTTCCAGTGGCAGGCACTGTTCTGGGGGACAGTGGTACAGCCATGAAGCACACAGGTCCAGCGTGTTCTTGCCAACTGGGAATTTGCTCTTTAGTGGACCAGGAGGAGGGGCTGCTTTCATTGGGAAGGCAGAGAAGTGTCTCTGAAGAGTCAGATTCTGATGTTTCCAAGGTAACCAGCAAATCTTTTGAGAGTCCTGAATTGAACCTGTGTTCCCAGTTCCTAGAAACTCCCCAGTTCTTGGTTTCCTCCCAGCTTTACCATAACAATGGAAGAAATCTACCTCCAGTTCTGTCTTCACATGGGTATCAATCTTTATAGCTGATAATCCTACTCTGAAATTCAGTTCTTTCAAAATCTTATTTAACATCATCCACTAGAGGATGCAATGGAATTTATCAAAGTTTATCTTCCAACACTGGGTTTGTTACCATTTAATTTTGCTATCATTTTGTTCAGACTTACTACACTGGTCTAAGTAGGCACTATCCTATCATTTAAACTTCACCTAGACCTGTGAGATAGTTACTAAAATTTATCCACATTTTGCACTTATAAAACCAAAGGCTTAGTGAGGTTAAGTAAGTCATCCAAGGTCACATAATCATGAAGTGGCAGAGCTGTGGTTCAAGCATAAGTCTCTGTTTAGGACTTTGCTCTAAGCTTTACTTGAAAAAAAAAACAATATGAGGACATTCTAACTATGTCTTTAAAGGACTGCATTCCTTATTATCACCAAATTATTGTCAGAAAAGAAATTGAAATAAAAATTCACAGGTACTAGGATGTCTATATGGATCAATAATCTTCAGAGTATTTCAATGACAAGCCTGCTTTCATGGCATCAAATTCCCATCCTAAAGCGAAAATGTCTTAGTTTGTGGCTTCAGGTTTAAAAACAGTGCTACATCAACTTCCAAGCATGCTATAGATAGAAATTCAAGGACGTATTTCTACTAATAAAAATAAAAGTATTTTGTAAGTAAATACTTGAGTTCCATTTCCTCAGTTTAAAAAATGTAATATCAAGATTGTTTTTTAGCAGCTGTGGTAAATTTTGAAATTTTTTTAAAGTTCATATAATAGTAACAAAGTTCTCATTCATTAAGCATCCATTATGTGCCTGACAATGTGCACTATACATTATTTCACTTGTTCTTAATTGTACCTCCATGAAATGTCAGTTATTGCCCTTGATTTAAAGATCAGGACACTGGGACTTAGAGAGTTCAGTATCTTGCCTGAGTTCCCAAACCAATTAAGTGTCATCTGAATTTAGTATTCAGAAATCCTAGGCTCTTCTTATGGTACCACCTTATTTCCTTTTGGGGGGTCAGAAGGTATCTTTTCTTACTAGACCATTTGCATTCTCTAAACAAGTGATTCTAGGGATTGTCTTTCTTCCCTGGTATTTGATTCTCTTGCCTTTAGAGAAACATGACTGAGCTGGGTACTCTCCTGGTCTCTTAGCTTGACAGCTCCATGGCTCTGGGAGTCTGTGAATAGCCCAGTTCAAAGATAATTTGTTGGTGTTGAATGGAACTCTTGCTTTTCTCATCTGTGGCTTTTTGGGGAAGCAGTAGGCAATGGGATCTTTTAAATTGATGTAGTAGATACATCTACTATTTTTCTTTTATACTCATTTATATATTATTTAGTCCTTTTTAGTTCCAAAATGTTTCCTCACTGTTATTTAAAATGCTGTTCAATAATAACTTCAAGAAATAAATTTAAATGGCTTTCCCTAATATAGTGAGGAAACTCGGCTATGCTGATGTCCTAAATAGGCTTTTCTAAGGTCCCAGGCACTCAATTAAAGAAAGGACTGGAATTTAACACCCTTGAAATTTCTAGTCTTTCTCTTCTTTTGTTTGGCTAATCCAGAAGTCTGTGAGCTCATTCCAGCCTGCTACCTGTCTTTTTGTTTGTTTGTTTGTTTGGTTGTTTTTGTTTGCTTTTTGGTTCTAGGGATTAAACCCAAGGGTGCTTTACCACTGAGCTACATCCCCAGCTTTTTTGGTTTATTTATTTAGTTTTAAATTTTGTAACAGGGTCTCATTAATTTGCTTAGGGCCTTGCTAAGCTGCCAGGCTGGCCTTGAACTTGTGATCCTCCTACCTAAGTCTGGGATTATAAGCATGGGCTACCACTCCCAGCTCTGCTACTTGTTTTTGTATTGTTCATTGAGAATGTTTATTACATTTTAAAATGGCTGTTAAAAAAATAATAAAAACAAGACTATTTAGTGATATATAAAAATCATATGGAATTCAACTTTCAGTGTCCAAAAGTTGCACTGGCACATAGCCACCATAGGGGTTAATTTGTATACTGTAGGTAGTTGGTTTCCAGCCTCTGTAGCAGAGTTGAGAAGGCACAACAGACAATTTGGGCCTATAAAACCCAACAAGTTCTTGATGGCAAAGGTTGGCTGGCACTAGTCTTGTCTATTAGACTGCCTTGGTTGCTTACTACTGCAATGCACCCTGTGGACAGCAACAAGCAAGACACACTGGGGCTCTGGCTCCAGGAGCTGTTGCTAAATTTTTAAATAAAAGCAAAACAGACTGCACACAAGTTCAGGGGAGGTGGGACTTCCAAATGTTAATTTTCTCGAAGAATATTTCAAAAAATTATAGCACTCACTTCGTTCATCATCTTATAAAAACGAAGTATGTTTATTCTGAAAAAAAGGAAGAAAAAGAAAGGGAAAGAAAGAGAAAGAAAGAAAGTTATTAATGCCAAATATGTAGGCAGGAAATAATCTCAAATTAAAAAGCACCCTTTCAAATGAAATATATTCAACTTCATGAAAAAATCATTATATTGTCATTGTTTTTCTCATTCCATCACTATAAAAAAAAAGAAAAAGAAAAAGAAAGAAAGAAGAGAGGAAAACTTCTCTCTGGACTGGCCCAAGTCCTCAGACCAGTTTTGGGAAGCATAAGGGAAGTTCACATGGTTACTTTTCAGGCAAAATAAACAAACAAAATACCTTTTAAAATGCTTGGTTTTTAAATTGGAAAACATTAGTATTTTGGTGAGAAATGCTTCAGTGTGAGACTACAACAGCTATGAGTTTTGTTGAGTTTTTCTAAAAATGAATGTTGGGTAATAGAAATGTAGTGATAGGAAATTCCAGAAAAGAAATACAAAAGGAAGTGGGGACATAAATAAAAGAAATCCACAAACATTCACTCCCCCAGCAGACATTATATCCGGTTCACCCTGTTTAGATGCAGGATAATCATTTTAGTACTGATTTTTTTTCATGCTGGCTTCTCCATAGAAGAAGAACATAATGGAACCCTTTGCCCATGAAATACTGTCCTCTTCTGTTCCCAGCATGCCTTCAGTCATGACACCCTCTAAAGATCCAGCTGCCTCAAAACCAGAGCCACCTGAAAGAACGTGAATTCCCAGGCTGGCTGCTGGGAAGCCTTTGAGATTGGATAGTGGTTATTTTCCAGTTGCTTTAGAAAACTCGCTTAGTTCTCATGACAAACTTTCTTTGCAACAATTGAAATGGCAACTGAAAGGCTAGAAATTGCCCCTTTCTCTCGTATGTCCCTGTTTTACAATTTTGTTCATTTTCTATGTGTTTTGTAGAATATTAAGTGTAGAATCTAGTGTCCTGTACTCAATGTTTGTGTGTGGAGGGGGAGAGAGCAGAATAGGACTCTGTGTTGAAAGAAATATGAGAAATACTGGATTAAATAAAATCTCACAGGATTATTTCCTGCAGGTTTCTCAAGGCTTAGAATATACTAATATGATTTAAAACATACACACATATAAGAAGATTGGGAAGCCAGGAAGGAGGATTGTTTAGTTTTGGTTACATTACCAAAGTAAGCTAATTTGGTCATTTCAGCAGCAAAAATTAGGAAAGAATATTATTTTCATTGGCTTGGATAATCCTGTGTCTCTACTGAAATTATATTTGATAGTTTTCTGGTTTTAACTCAGTCTTTGAACAATTTTATTTTTATTGATTACTTTTTTCCTAAACAGCTTTCCTCATTTAATACACATTTTTGCCTTATAAATACAGATATATTTTTATTCTAAATGTTTTCGTAATTATCCTAAAAACTAATGGTTTTCTAATTTGAAAACTACCTAAGAACCCTATACTAAGGAGGACGATAAAAATTTCAGGAGGAGGTGAAGCAATAGATTTTGTAGTCAGTGCATTATATCACTTAAAGCTAGGTTTGGCTTTGAATAATGGAAAATTTCACTAATGTGGCTTAAACAAATAAATTGTGTTGCCCCTTCATGCTTTGAGTAGTTGGGAGGTGGGGTACTCTGTGGCTGAGTGTTGTGGCTTATGGATATCACAAAGGAAACTGGTTCCCTCTGTTTTTCTGTTTAACCATCCTTAGCATCTGGCATTCATTCTCATGATTGCAAAATGGCTGCTGCCACTCCAAGTGTTTTAACCACATTCAAGGAAAAAAGAATGGGGGAAGGGAAATAAACAAAAGGTGTATGTCAGCTGCCCTCTTATCAAAAAACCACAAACCTTCAAACCCCACCCAGTGGGTTGCCAATTATATCCCAGTGGCCATAAAAGTGGCACATGGCACCACTAGCTGAATGAAAGCTCAAGAAATGGGTTCTTCAGCCAAGCACATTGGGGTTCTGCTGATAATAGCCCTAGTCTGGAATTAGACAGTCAATGAGAATCTCAGCTTTGCCACTCGGTGGTTATGTGATTTTAAGTGATATGTTTCAGTTTCCTTTCCTATAAAATGGAAATAAGATACTAATAGAATTGTTAAGAGATCAAGAGGGTTAATATTTATAAAGTATTTAGGATTATGTCTGGTACATAGTAAATGTTATATAAGTACTTTCTCAAGTGTGTAAGGAAGAAAGAATGGATATTGGGTAGAAAAGTAGTAGGCATATAATGAATCATAAATATTGAAAGTAAAACTATTGCTAACATACAAAACAGACTTGTATAGTTCAAGAAATATGAATTTCATTAGTTTCTCAAGCCAAATAATGTTACATAAATGCTCTCATTTCTCTCATGAGCCTATGGATTTATAAGGATAGATTATTATTTTTCTTTCCAGGAAAATGAAGATTTCATGATTGCTTTAATCAATTGCTTCTATGCAAATTGTAGGGCCTGGGATTTAAAGCCAAAACAAATTAGATACCTGTATAATCATAGATATATTTGGCACATAACAGCCAAAACATTCCTGGAAACTAAAACATACTTTCCAACGAGATACCTATTTTCCCACCATGTGTGATTTCATTCCGTATTTAGGTATTATTAATGTTTTGAGATATATAAAATGCATTTCTTATAGATATGTCATATGGAGAGACAGTTATTTAAGACAGAGTTGAATTATGAGCCTACATCCGCCAGTAAACTCTTGACTTTAGGTCTCTTACTTCTCTAGCCCTTCACTTCCTTATCTGTAAAATGGGAATAGCAGCAGTACCCACTTCCCAGAATTGTAGTATATGTGAAATTAAGAAATACAATAAAGTGTTTAGCACAATCCTACTACACAAAAAAATGTTTAATAAATCTCATCAGCATTACCATTACCATCCATTTTTAAAAATCAAACTTTATGGAGGTCTAATTTGCTCCCAATAAAATGCCCCTGTGAGTTCTGACAAATGTGATGTCTGTGTAACTATCACCATACAGAACATTTGCATCAACCCCAAATCATTATTTTAAGATAGGAATACTGGTATCTAGTAATAATACAAAGGAGAAGTCACTGTGTAAACCAACATATGGTACCGACCATAAAAAAGAATGAATAAGTGCTAGCTAGAATTATAAAACCATGGGGATGCAACAGAAGGAACATTCTTTTGGAGGGGGCTGGGGGACAGGGCCTGTGTACTGCACATTATTGCTTGTGCTCTTCAGTAGCACTGTGAACAGCACTTTGCTTATCCTTTGAGGAAATCCCAACTCCCCAGTGCTTTATGTGTTTGGAGTGAGGCTGTTTTATCCTTGGCTCTGGTCTTGTCATTTCTTCTGGAATTCTTAGAAAGAAAACTCTCTTACTGTTAATATTGCTGGATGTAAATTTGGAGAAGATGAGAGGGCACCAAAGAATACAGCCATCAAAGAGGGTCATCAGGGGTGGAGCAGGGTGCTTGCCCAGCATGCATGAGGCCTTGGGTTCAATCCCAAGCACTAAAAAAATACCTCCACCCTCCAAGTAACCCCCCCCCCCAAAAAAAAAACAAACAAATGAAGTTCAGCTTGAGGGATGGAGATGCTTTGTGCTGGTTTCATCACCCAATCCTCCAGAGGCTGTTCTGAAGCTAGAGCTGAACTTGGACTTAGTGACAAGAAGATCCAGGGACACTTCATCACAGATCAGTGTGATCTTGAGTGCAGGTATCAATGAGTGGGTGGCCCAGGTTCATCTCTGATTACATGGGGTGAGACACAACATCTGTGGGAGAGCTTTGCCGATGATGACATTTCTAAAAATGAAAGGTAATTGTATGGTAGATGTAAAGTTAATGGGACAATTTAAGTTGGAAATGATATGGATTTAAAATACATTGATACTGAAAGCAGAACTATTTGGACTAACTATGTGTCTAATTTGAAGGAATTCAGACATTTAGGCAAAGAATTCAGGCCAAATAATGTTGCCTAACTTTTTTCCTTATTTAAAATTAAAGTGATTCCTGGACTTAACTTCTCTTCTACTTGCATGGCATAGCCATAACCTGTTGTCACAGGAGTCACTATTTCTTCCTTATTAAACATATGTCCCTCCAGTTGATGTTGAGTATCTTGGAGAAACCAATTGCTGTTCTAAACTGGGGCTTTAGTACTGAAAATCCCTACCCTCATGGAAGGTTTTCCCCAGGAGAGAGATAACTGTACCCTCTGTGTGCTAATGTCTATATTCAACACTGTTGCATTCTGATTCTTTTTTTTTCTTTTAAATGTGGAATGCTTCACAAATTTCTGATAGTACTGCTGAAAGCATGGGAACTCTTTTGTGGAAATTCTGGATTAAATGCATAAGACATTTATACATTATCTACACATTTAAGAATGTCTGTGAATGGGCATATTAAATTATGTGTTGATATCATACAATCTTACTATGTAATGTGGTTCAAGTTATAATTCTGGGCCTCAATTTCTCATTTGAAAAATGGTGATTATCATCATACCAGTCTCACCTTGTAGGTATTAAGTGCATTTAAACACTTTAAAATTATACCCGACATAAACTAAGCTTAACAAATGATAGCTAATATGTATTATCAGTATATTTCCCAATATTCCTTAATGAGATAAAACAAATAATTGTGGATCTAATTTTGTTTCATTCATTTAACATTTATTGAGTCCTATACCATGTGCCAGGACCACTGTGACAGACTGTATTTTTCAGAAATGGCTATGACAGTATCTCCGGATCTTGTCATTCCCTCATCTAGAAATACACCCTAACCCCCTGCTTCGGTCTGCGTGAGTCTGACTTGCTTATAGCCAATGAATGTGTGACTTGCAAGGATAGATCATCAAAGGAGAGGCAGTTTCCCCTAGTGAGCTGTAATGTTCACACTGGAGCCCTGAGGCTGCCACATTTTGATAAAGCCTAAACTAGACTACATAGAAAGATCACATGGAGAAGCCTTGAATCTTCCTGAAGAGAGAGAGAGGCCCAGCTCATCACTGACTGCTCCAAGTCCTCTCACCATCTGACTGCAATAACAGGAGAGACCCCAAGCCCTGACACAGTCAAGCCCTCCCCAAATACCTGACACATGGAGATCATAAGAGAAAATAATTTGATTATTGTCTTTTTTTTACAGAAGGCATTCTGTTTGATTTATTGTTCTTGTGAAGAAAAATCATAGCAGAAGTTTGTTTTTGTTTTTGAGTTAGCTAGATTATTGTTGTCTTAAACTATTAAGTTTTCACATGACTTGTTATGTATCAATAGATAAGGAGAACACCTACCTTTAGGTGCTCAAAATAAGTGTTAAACAGATTTACTTTCATTGAGTTCCCATTCCAGGCATTTCTCATCCATAGCAAGTGAAGAATGACTATTTTCAGGATTGTGATTATCAGATAGCTGTTTGGACCTGCTATCAAGTCTAAATTTGTAGATACAATTTGCAAATATATTAGATTCATTCATTTATGCATTCAATAGATAGATCAATTAATTTATCAACATAGACCCCCTCCCCCCCAACAAGTCTTCCATCCTAACTTGTCAGGCAGCATGGTTACTGCTTGTTTTCCTCCATCTCCCCCAGAATAGAAGCAATCAAGTTTACCTGTCTCCATCTTTGTATCCCTTAGAGTCCAGGTTCATGCCTGCACATAGCAGACATTTAAAACAAAACTAACAAAAACCCCTAAAAACAAAGAAACCCAAACAGACACGTACTCAATTAACTGCAGGAAGGCTGCTAGTTACTGGACGTAGAAATACTTTATTCGAAGACAGTCCCTATCCTCCAGGAATTCACAGTTCAGCACTAGACACTCTGTGGGACCCAGCCTGGCAAGTGTGCAGTGAGTGAGCTGCCAGAATTGAGTGCTATGATAGAATAGTGGGGGCAACCGTTCAACGCACTGGGGGTGGAAGGTGAAGAGTGACAGGGAAACATTCATTCATTCATACCGCAAATGTTTATCAAGCACCGCAACACACTGAGCACATAGTAAGCCCTCAAAAATCTGTCATTAAATGACAGCTGCTGTTCTAAGTGTTGGGAGCAATAACAGATAAGAAAACTGCGGTGGCACGTGCCCTTGTGAAGCTAACCGTGTAGCAGCGAAGGACAACAGACATTGGACATAATTGTGTAAAATGGTGCTATTGCCCAGCAGGAAAATAACAGGCTGAAGAAAGTGTGATCCTTCGGCTAGGGGCAAGTCAGGGAGGGAGTGCGGGGGGAGTGCAGCCAGGGGCGGGTTTTGAGCAGTAGTGGCCGTGAGGGGGACGGACTGTAGGGGGCAGGAAGACTGCGGGCAAGAAGTGTTGGTAATTTAAAGATGCAAACATTTTCTGCTTGACTGGATGAGGAACGTGTGATGCTCTGTAAACTCCGGGTTCTCCCGAAGCAAGGACTGTATGTAAGTACAAGCTCAGTTGCCCAGCAGAACAGGGCGAGCTGCGGTGAATGGCAGCACGAATTCCCAGATTTTTCATGCTTGGCATATCTAGGGTCCTCGGCTCCCCAGACCAACAGACGCATCAACCCCGGCTGGGATTAGGACCGCAACAAGCCACAAAGGTCCGGGGTGGCGGGGGCCCAAGAACCACAGCACTCACCCCTAGAGCTCAGAGTCTGCAACACCGGCAGGCGGGAGCGGGCGGAGCTTGCTCTGCGGACCTGGGCGGTGGCGTGGGCTCCACCCCCATCCAAGGCCCCGCCCCCATGGCGCTCTGATTGGATAAGACCCGCGGAAGGGCCTGGCGGCACCGGGCGGCCCTGGGGGACGGGCTGAGGAGGGCGCATTGATTGGTCTGGACCGGATTAGGTCATCGCTAGCAGGTTCGAACGGCCCGGACGCCGGTGGGGCGGCCCAGGCTACTGTGAGAGGGCGCTCGAGGCTGCTGGAGAGCTAGCCTGCGAAGGAGGCGGGGAGGCGGCGGCCGCGCTCACTCGCCCGCTAGCTAGCTTGTTTCTCCGTGTCGCTGCGGGTCCATCGCTGCGCTTCTTGCTCCCCTATTGCTCCACTGCACGCCGCAGGAGCAACAGCCCATCGTCCAGGTCCCAGCTGGGTTTTGGAGTCGTGCGCACCGGTGGACACCGCGCGCGGGTTGAGCCGGCGCCACACCTGTGGAGCCGGCGGCCGTCGAGGGTGCCGGCCGAGGTCCCGAGGCGAGCGTGCTCAGGGAGCCGGCCGCCCGAGCCCCGGGGGAGGGCGCGACCCCTGGCTGGGCGCCGTGGGCAGCATGGGGCTCCCCGCGCTCGAGTTCAGTGACTGCTGCCTCGACAGCCCGCACTTCCGAGAGACGCTGAAGTCTCACGAAGCAGAGCTGGATAAGACCAACAAATTCATCAAGGAGCTCATCAAAGACGGGAAGTCACTCATCATCGCGCTCAAGAGTGAGTACCCCGAGCTCAGTGCGGACCGGGTCCGGCGCGGGAGGGTCCGAGGGGCGGCGCTCAGCCCTAGTCGCCCGCGCGCTGCCGGGTTTCGCCCCCGGGGCACTGGGTGGCGGGTGTCGATGCTTCCGATGCAGGAAGGATACCTAAAATGGGTTAGCAGCCACCATCAAATGAGGAAGGAGACGCATCGCCCCGCCGTTTGTGTTAGGGGATGGCCCGGTGGTGAAGAAGCGCGGGTGGTACTTTGGGACAGGGTGGGTGTGTACGGCATACAGGTGTCCCAGAGTGGTACCTGAGTGTCCAGCCTGCCGCAGCCCAATGGGAAACGAATTACGTCCACTAATGCGGCTTCCTTAGCGGAACAGTTGTTTGACTCTGGGCGCCCTGCCGTGGGAATGGAGCGTACCAAGGGGGCGCTGCCTCCCCCAGGGAAAAGGCGGGCTGTGATTGCTTCGCTCCCTATATGCGGCTTCAGCCCAGTCAGGGCCGCCGGGTTCTTTGGGTGGAGCGGTTGGTTAGCCCTGATTCCGTGGAGTACTGGCAGTAACCCCCAGATCTAGAATCAGTGACGTATACGTGTGCAGGTTCTGATTCTTGTGTTTAGCAGAAGGTGATAGGGGTGGGAGTACAGAATCAGAGTGTTCCTTTACTCCAAACTGTGGGCGTGGGTTTAAAAATAGAAGGAATACATCTCCTCCCTCCCTCCCCCCCCACCCCTCTCCCGCTCTCTCCTTTGCTCTACTTTTTTACTTCTTCTATTATCTTTGAAAACTGAAAGGCCTGAGAAGGAATGTCCTAGTCCTCCTTCAGAAAGGGGAAGTTTAAAGTGATCTCAATGGTTCTGGTACCTTTTGTAAAACCGTTTTTGCTTTTTTTTCTTCCCAGTGCAAGGGAAGGAATGAAATTTGCATTCTGCTTGATTTCTGCAGAACCACAAAGTTTATCCTTCTGGACAAATTAGAGTGCTTCAGGGATGAGCACCTTGCACTGTGAGAATGGTTTTTGGTGCCTTTCCAGTCTACCCATTTAAAAATAGTTCATTCCATCTTTTCATTTTCAGAATCAGAAACAACATGAAGGTAGATAGTGGAATTATCTTTGACTCTTTACTTTTCCTGTCTTTTCTGTGATGCATTTACTAAAAGGTGATATCTTTCAGCTAAGAAAGGTTGCCTTAGCGGGTAGGTTCCTATCTGTGAGAATTGTCCCCAGGCCTCTTTAAAGGAGACATTGGAAACTAAGTGCCTGAGATGTCATTTTGTGAACCTATTCCTTCTAAAAATGAAGAACGAGACTATGAAATGCTAGAGCAGCAAGTGCAAATCTTTTGGGGTGAAATGAACTGTAGGACTGTGATGTGGGGAGGCTTCCCAGGGGTAGGGGTCCTCACAGGAAGCTGTGCCTTACCTGAAACATATGAACAGACATCCTCTGACAAAAACCAGGTTCATTCTTTGGTTTGCGGAACACATGACCTGTGGTTTGAAGTAAGTTAGGGGACCAGTTATAAGTTGGGCTTAGCAATTTTGATTGATCCTCTGGCTAGCTTTAATTGGTCCTCTGCTTCACTCAGTAAACGGGGAGTACCTGCTGTATGCTAGGTACTATACTGGATGCTAAGGATATAACAGCAATATTCAGCTGTCCCATGGCTACAGAGGCTACTCCATGCCAAGCACTGCTTCACCCAAAGGTACATGAATTATCTTATGTACCTTTATTCATTTTGCAAATGAGAAAACTGGAGCTTGGGGAAGCACTGGCCCAGAGTCACACAGTGTTAGCTGGGCTAGAGCTTTTGAATCTACCTGATCTGCTGAATGCAGTGGCTCACACCTGTAATCCTAGTGGCTTGCGAGGCTGAGGCAGGAGGATCTCAAAGCCAGCCTTAGCAATTGAGCAAGGCCCTACAGGGGGGAAAAAAAAGAAGAAAAGAAGAAGAAAAGAAAAAAAGAAAGAAATCTACTTGGTCTGAACCCTAAGCAAAGTTCCTGCAAAGCAAGCAGAGCTCTTGATTCCGCCCCATTCTTCCTGCCCTGAAGGGAACACCTTGGACCAAGCTTGCTAGACTTTGGACTTGTATTTGTATTTCTGCATTGACTCTGAGAAGGGTGCATTTGGTTGACTGGCAGTTTGCCTGCTACTATTTTTGGGGAGGTCAGGAGCAAGAATTCTTCAGATAGAAAGAAACATTGCAGTAATGGAGTTCAATGGTTAAATTGCGCAATGGGATGGACCACTCTTGTAACTTTGGGGAAAGGCTGATGGGTGTTTTGGTCTCTTTACATCCATCTCTGTTACTAAGCTCCTCTAATACCACTAACTACTAATTGAATAGGGCATCGACTTCTCAAAGAAGGTGGAGTCAATGACTGTTTCCCAGATTTCTGTTATCTTGAGGTACTTGCTACATTGTACATGATAATATTTCTGTTATCTTGAGGTACTTGCTACATTGTACAGATTAGTATTTGTGTATTATTTTTCTTCAGATTGTCTTTATTACTGCTGTAAATGGAAAAACCGGTGGTTTTCCAGGATAACTAAAAACTACATATGTAATTATACTTAATTATATGAGTAACCCTTGTCTTATGGTTTTATCTTATAACAATACTTATTTTATTTTATAGTTATTTTATAACTAGTGTTTGCAGATCTTTGGGTTTAGATTCCCTTTCTATGTGAATCATAAGCAATAAAACTGCCTCTAGGGATTGCCAGAGTTCAGCTAGACCTCTGTTATGTTGCTTCTACTTTATGAATGAGGAAACTAAGGGGCAGAGAAATCAGTGACCTGGCCAAGGTGACACAGCAATTAACAATATTTAAAAACAAGTTGTGGGATTCCAAAAGCATTGACTTAACCATGATGCAACACTGTCCTCTAGATCAGCCTAGGTCAGTGCTTCTTGCACATTTGTCTGTTGAGTCCCCTTGAAAAATCTGATATAAGCTCTGGATTTCATAAAAATGAATCCCTTGGTTCTTTCTCTGGATTGCTGATTTTTGGTAGTACACAGAGAGTATAAGCGATAAAATAATTTGAGACCTGCATTTTAAAAAATTATGCCTTTGGAGAAAGTACTTGTTTGACATGGAGTTGAGTCTTGGCAACTCCCAGTCAGTTGCTTCTGATGATGATTTGTTTTTGCCTTTTCTGTGGGCACTCATTCACCCAGGACCCTTTCCTCCAACCTGTTTAATCATTATCTCATTCAGGAAGATTCTGTGTGTTTAAGTCTTGTTTTTTTTTTTTTTTTTTTTTTTTTTTCATTCTGTAGAGATGAATGAGTTGTAGGATTTCCTGGATCAAGTTTGACCCCATTACTTACTAGTTGCTTGGCTCTGGGTCTGTTACTAAGCCGGAGTTCCTCCAGTATAAAATTTGAACAGCCACACTGACCTCTGGGGTTGTTGTGAGGACTGCATGAAACAGGGCATTTGTAGAAAGCTCTTAGCTTGGAGGCTGGCACCTGGCACTGCTCAATTGTCGGTAGTAAGAATCCTCCTCCTCCAGCACTTGGGATTGTCAAGACTTGTTTTTCAGAGCAGAAGTCATTAGGAGCAGAGGTACAGTTTTTACCTTCAGTATGAGGAGTTAGACCCACACATCCCTCATGCCAGTTGTTGGTAAATCATGTGATTATGTGTTTGTTAGCCAGTGGTGGGCAGGATCCTGGTAATGGTGTTTGTAGCAAGTTGCAGTATGCCAGAACAGCTTCATAAGTTGAAAACAAAGTAAGTAAGCCTCGCAACATCTCTTTGGTTCCTAATAACATTCTTAAATTTTCAACCTTTTTGCTAGACTCACTTTCTCCCCTCAGTGGTTGGGCTGGCTACTGCTCTCTGCCTTGCAGGAAAAGCTTGCAGACTGCATGGAACCTCATGCCTGGCTGTTTCATAGACTCAGTGACAAACCAAATATGGTTTCATAGGAATGAAAGTGAACTAGGCTATTGGTTTTGATGGGTGGTATGAGTTTTCAGGAACAGTTTCTTCTCTTCTAGATTGTTAATTTCTAAATTTGGTGTTATACACCATGTATCTATGCTGGGGATATACTCCTTTAAATTTATTGAGATTGCGTGTACTTATTCTGATAGTCCAAGTGGGTGGGAGGGTGACAAATGCAGATGTTAAAATATCAACTTTATTTCATTACCATGCAGCTCACCCATTTAAACCATCCAATTCAATAGTTTTTAGTACATTCATGGAGATGTATAATCATCATAATCAATTTTAGAACAATTTTAGAGCATCACCCCCAAAAGAAAGCAGCTCTTTCCCATTAGCATTCATTCCCTAATTCCTCCTAACCTTGCAGCTCTCATCAGTTACTAATGTATTTTCTGTCTCTATAGATTTGCCTTCTAGACATTCGAAGTACAGTGTTAATCATTTTTTCCCCTAGGTGATGGTGACCAATTTAGGCACAGAGTTCTTGATTTGAATTTCACATTGGAAAACTTTGAATCAAGAAGCTATTCTCAGCTGGGCACAGTGGGGCACACCTGTAATCCCAGCAGCTCAGGCGGCTGAGGCAGGAGGATTATGAGTTCAAAGCCAGCCTCAGCAAAAGCAAGGCACTAAGCAACTCAGTGAGATCCTGTCTCTAACTAAAATACAAAATAGGGCTGGGGATGTGGCTCAGTGGCCAAGTTAAATCCCAGGTACCAAAAAAAAAAAAAAAGCTGTTCTTCACATGAGAGGGAGTTAAGTTGAGGAACCAAAGATAGTGTCTTAGGGTCTGGAGAAACCTGGATGCACTTTCATGTTTTCAGCTCATGAAAGGGGAATGGATTCATTCTAGTTCATGGTACTTGAATGGATGCAGAGGGAATAACCAAAACAAGACCAAGAATCTAGCCTCTTCCCTCTGAGTTTTCAGCCATGTTGGGGCAGGATATATGATACTGAATAAAGCCATACTTTGTGGTTGCTATCCTGCTGGGTGATACTTTTTTAACTAAAGGAAATGAATGTATTTATGTTTCTAGTTGAGCCTATACTTTTTGGGAGGCTTTGGGGATGATGTGCATTTTTCATTATATTATCAGAGGTTAGTAATTCTGAGATCTCTGTCCTTTCTCTTGTACACATTCCAAAGGTAATTTTAATAGAAACAATAGCTTATAGGAATACCAGCATCTTTCATTTTATTGAATATTTACCAAGTGCCTGGTCCTATACTAAATGCCACACATTGTCTTCTTATTCTGTACCACAATCTTGTGAGATGAATATGGATGTTCCTCAGTATCCATGGGGGATTGGTTGTAGGACCCCCTCAGATACCAAAATCCTTAAGTTCCTTACAGATAACAGTACAATCTTTACATATAACCTGTGTTCATCCCCCTGAATACTTTAAATGATCTGTAGAGCACTTATAATACCTAATACAATGTGAATGCTATGTAAGTAGTTATTATCTACCATATTGTTTAGGGAATAATAACAAGGACAGAAGTCTGTACATGTTTAGTACAGAGGCAGTTTTTCCCTCAGTATTTTTAATCCTGGTTGGTTGAATTGCAGAATGCAGATCCATAGATTTGAAGGGTCAACTGTCCTCTTCCTTTTCTGCATTTGATAGTTGGGGTAACTTGATTAAAGTCACTACTAAAGGTAGAAATGTGTGCAATCAAGTTTTGAACCTCGCAATAGCCTCTGGGGCCTCCTTTTGAAAATTACCCTTCAGTGCCTTAGCAAAATGCTGGTGGCGAAGATGCAAATTTTTCATAGATCTAGATTGTAGAAAGGTGGTGCTGCAGATGCTAGATTAGGTGAGAATATAGTCCTGGTGATTTTCACCCTATGGAAAGACTAGTAAATATTTTGTATTGTGCTCTTAAGTTTTGTAGTTTTCTCTCCCTCACATGCTTATAGAAACTTGTAGGCTGGAGGGGCAGACTGTGTCTTGGCATTGTAAAGCAATGCTTTCTTTTTGGGGTGATAACAAATGATTATCAATGATTCCCTTTTAAGTGGAAAAT
This sequence comes from Marmota marmota marmota, assembly GCF_001458135.2. Lineage (NCBI taxonomy): Eukaryota > Metazoa > Chordata > Mammalia > Rodentia > Sciuridae > Marmota > Marmota marmota. Next base: position 73,957,470 of record NW_026000026.1, read on the forward strand.
AGGGCATTAATCAGGGAGGCCAAAATCTGTTTCTAGTCTAATTCAGTAAGGTAAATGGCGTGCCTATTAAAACTATTTTCCTATTAAAACTAGGAAAAACAAACAAACAAACACCCAGCATCAAGTGTTGTATGCTTTAAAGCTTGTCACCTTTTTGTGCTTCTTTAAGATTTAGTTATAGCCTTTTTTTTTTTTTTCAACAGTAAGATGAGCCCTTCTTCAATGGCATAAACTGTCAAAGGATGTTCTCTGCCAGCTTGCTTTGTTTAGGAGTAATTATATTACTCACAGAATCCTAATGGAATAAATGCACATGGAGTTGGGTAGCAACAAATTTCTCCCAGTTCTTTTGGTTTGCTTTAGCACCTTGTGAATAAAAGGGGGGAAAAAGCCTTTTCCTAATTATTTGTAAATGGTGGTAATTTGCAATACTGACATTTGGAGCATTACTCATACAAATATAAACAGCAATTAAATCCAAACAAGATTTTGTAGTTTTTATATAACATTGGCTTAAAAAGAATCCCTTTACTTTTCTTCATTCTCAGTTGCATTGAATAAATTACATCCAGTCTGTATTTTTCAATCTGCTGACTGCCTACAGCTTAGAGCCCCTCCCCCCTTTTAAATAATTCATAGACTTAGTTTTGTTTTTTTTTTTAGAGCAGTTTTAGGCTTACAGAAAAGTTTCCTGTAGTCTCTCATATCTTTTCCTTCTAATTTGAAGCATGTACTCTGCCTTTGAGTTACCCTCCTAGCCCCCTGATAAAATATTAGTAACAGAAGTCTATAGTTTACATTTGGGTTCACTCTTAGCGTCACACATGCTATGGCAAATGGTATTTTGATTGTTTGTTTTTTTGAGAGGGGGTCTTTCCATGTTGCCCATGGATGGCTTTGAACTTGCAGTCCTCCCGTCTGAACCTCTCAGTAGCAATTTTGACAAATGTAGAATGACATGGACGCATGTTTATAGTATCATACAGAATAGTTTCACTGTCCAAACGTCCTGTGTTCTGTCTATATCCTCTTCCTTCAACCTCTGTTTCTTTTTACTTTCTCCCTGGTCTTTCTGGTCTTTCTGGTCTTTTTACTGCTGCCTGTCTTTTCAAAATTCTTAGTTGGGATCAGTTTGTAGCCTTTTCAGATGGGCTTTTTTCACTTAGCCATGTGCACTTAAGTTTCCTCCATGGTCTTTTCATGGCTTGGTAATTCATTTCTTGTTATTGCTGAACAATATTCCATTGTCTGGATGAACCACAGTTTGTTTATCCTTTCACCTATGATTGTATGTCTTGCTTGCTTTCAATGTTTGGGAACTTACGAATAAAGCAGATATAAATATTTGTGTGAAGATTTATGTGTGGATGAAAGTTTTCAATTCATTTGGGTAAACAAGGAGTTTGATTGTTGGGTCATATGGAAAGAGTGTGCTACTTCTGTAAGAAACTGCTGAACGTCTTCCAAAGTGGCTCTACCTTTTTGTAGTCCTTCCAGCAGAATGACAGCTCCTGTTGCCCGTATTTGCTCATGTCAGTGTTTGGCTTTTCACCCTTCTTCTAGGTGTGTAGTGGTATCTCATGGTTTTTTTAAATTTGCAGTTCCTTCATGGCATTCGCTATTGAGCATCTTTTCATGTGCTTATATGTCATGAAAATATATCTTCACTGGTGAGAAGTCCAGATCTTTTGCCCATTTTTTTAGTTTGGTTTGTTTTCTTATTGTTGAGTTTTTAAAAAAATTATTATGGCAAAATATACATAATACAAAATTTACTATTTTAACCACCTTTAAATATACACTGCAGTGGCCTTTCACAATTCTGTGTCTATTTCCCAGTACTGGGGATTGAACTTAGGGGCACTCGACCACTGAGCCACATCCCCAGCCCTGTTTTGTATTTTATTTAGAGACAGGGTCTCACTGAGTTGCTTAGTGCCCCACTTTTTGCTGAGGCTGGCTTTGAACTCTCAATCGTTCTGCCTCAGCCTCCTGAGCTGCTGGGATTACAGGTGTGTGGCACTGTGCCTGGCTTATTCCAGAACTTTTTCATCATCCCAAACTGAAGCTGTGTTATATGTACCCTCTTCCCATTGCCTTTGCCCCTGTAACCCCTATTCTGCTCTGTCTTTATGAATTTGCCTGTTCAAGACATATTAGTGGAATCATACAATATTTTTCATTTTGTATCCGCTTAATTTACTTAGTATAATATTTTCAGTGTTCTTGTAGTAGAATTTAATACCTTTTTGTGGCTGAATATCTGTTAATTTTTGATTATCAACAATTATTATTAGGAAAGAATAGTTCTTTCTCCTTTAAAATCATGTAAAGGAATTGTTTTTCACTCTCCATCTCTTTCTCCCCCCCTCAGAATGGTAAGTAGCACTTGGAATTGACATCAGTTTATCATGAGTGTCTCTTACAAGAATGCTATCTATACATTTATTCCTTTCTAAGTACCCATTTGTTTTAGGCATATATGTTTTGGGCAAATAGTTTTTAAAGAGAGCTTTATTGATTATAATTTACATGTCATGAATTCACCTGTTTTAAGTTACAGTTCTGTGCTTTGTAGTTATAGAGTTATGTAACCATCACCCCAATCCAGTTATGAGCATTTTTATCATCCCAAAAGCTTCCACATATCTCTCTGCAGGCTCTTTCTATTCTCATGTTATGTCTCAGACAACCACTAATCCACTCTTTTCTGTCTTTATAAATTTGTCTTTTCTGAAATTTTAAGCTAAATGGAATCATGAAAGAAGTAATCTGTTGCATCTGGCTCTTTTCACTTACTGTGATGGTTTTGAGGTTTGTCTATGTTGTAGCATGTATCAGAAGTTGGTTCCTTTGTGTTGCTGAAGATTATTCAATTTTGCAAGCACAAGTTGTTTATTCATTCACCAAATGATGGACCCTTGGATTTTTTTTTAAGTTTTTGACTGTTAAGAATAATGCTGCAATGAACATTTGCATACATATCTTTGAGTGGGTATGTTTTCACTTCTAATTTTGTTTCTTACCTAGGAATAGAATTGCTGAGTTATATGGCAAACATATGTTTAATTTTGACTTAAAACTTAAGTTTAAATCAAACTTATATTTAACTTTAAAACCTGCCAAACTGTTTTCCACAGAGAAGCACCATTTTATATACCCACTGGCAAAGTATGAGGGTTCTAATTTCTCCACATGCACACCAACACTTGTTATTATCTCTCTTTTTGATTGAAGCCACCCTAGTGAGAGTAAAGTGCTGATATCTTGGTGTGATTTTAATTTGCATTTCCTTGATGATGAATAACATTGAGCATCTTAATATGCATTTATTGTCCAGTGGTACAACTTTTTTGATGAAATATGTATTCAAATATTTATTACCTTTTGGTTTGTCCTATAAGGTTTTGATGATTAAGTCAACAGCACCAAGTATATTTTCTCTGTTTGTCCTCTTCTGGGGACTTTTTGTTTCCAGTGTTGTGGTCTCAGATGTATTTGACTGATTGATTTTTGGATCTCAGGACTTAGGGACAGTGATTCTTTGAAGGCTGTGTGGTTGAGGTTTTTTTTTTTTTTAATATTTATTTTTCAGTTTTCGGCGGACACAACATCTTTGTTTGTATGTGGTGCTGAGGATCGAACCCGGGCCGCACGCATGCCAGGAGAGCGTGCTACCGCTTGAGCCACATCCCCAGCCCTGGTTGAGGTTTCTACTCTAGTTAGGCCATTCAGCATCTCTTTGGGAGTTCCATAGACAAGGCTTTCTAATTCTGGCGGATGTAAGCTACTGATCTCAAACGCCCTGAGTTGACAAAATAAGAACCGCCCCCAGGGGAGAACTGTAATTACCATGGAGATATTGTAGAAGGTACTTTGGGAAGGGATTTTGTTGTCCTGTCAAGGCCATTGCATTTCTAAAAATTAGCCAAGAGAGGGATGCCAATACGAAGCTAACAACTAAGGTGGTTTTTCTAGATTTAAATTTTTGATTGACCTTAGTTTTAATTTTTTAAAACTATAACCCAGTATGTTTTAAAATTTTTATGTATTTAATTCAGTAAATCAGGAGCCTTGCTTTGCTCTTACTGGACCTTCCAAAACCCTAGATTAGAGTCAGGGCTTTTGGGTGGAGGTAACAGGTGCAGAAGTCACAGAGGGAAGAGTACATGGGCTGTTTATGGGCCAGCAGTGAGGCCATTGTGGCTGGAACAGAGCAAATGAATGGAGAGAGAGCCCAGGGGCCAAATCAGTGATCTTGAGTTCTGGAAAGGACTTTAGGTTTCATTCTAGGTATGATGGACAGCCATAGGAGGTTGTGACGTGCTTGTGTTTTAGAAAGATTATGCAGGCAGCTGGGTGGAAAATGTTGTGAAGCCAGAATGGGGTCAAGTAGACCAGTTAGGAGGCTGCTTTTAATAGGTAAGGTAAGAGACAATGGCAGCTTGGTCCAGGTTGGCCATATCAGATGTGGTGGTCACATGCTGGTGCTTTTGGAAGTAGAGCCCACAGGATTTGCTGCTTAATTGTATGTGGACTATGAAAGAAAAGAGGAATATCAAGGATGACTCAGTGTCTCTGACTTGAGCAGTTCTGTGAATGATGTTACTCTTTTCTGAAATAGAAATTAGGGGAGGATTAAGTTTAGGGAGAAATTTAACATTATTGTTAAATGACACAGATCATGAATATATTCTCATACAAGACTCAAAAAGTTAAAAAAAAAAGTATATAGGAGTATTCAGTACTCTCTGTCCCTTTTCTTTGGTTGGGATAGTACCTAGGGCCTCTCAATGCTAGGAAGGCACTCTACTGCTGAGCTGCACACTCAGTTCTGGCACTTTTGAATATTTTTTTCCGTATCATTTTTCTGTGAAAATTTTTTCATAATTGGGATTATACTATGCAGATTATCCTGTTTTACTTTTCCAGCTAATACTGTGTCTTAGAGTTCTTATATGTCAATACATGCCCATTCTTTATTTCACTGCATAATTCTCACCACCACCTAATTATTACACCAAAATTTTTTTTTTCACTTTAAGAATTGGCTTATAGGGCTGGGGATTTGGCTCAAGCGGTAACTCACTCCCCTGGCATGTGCGGGGCACTGGGTTTGATCCTCAGTACCACATAAAAAAATAATAATAAAATAAAGATGTTGTGTCCACCGAAAACTGAAAAATAAATATTAAAAAATTCTCTCTCTCTTTAAAAAAAAATTGGCTTATAACCTTGCATTGCATAATTGTCACCTGGTATAATTCTGTACCTCATGCTGCTTAAAAGGTAAACAGCAGCAGTGTACTCACCAGGGGCAAAAGGATGCTCATTTATCTTCTCACACACTGCTAATCCAGCCAGGAGCCTAGAATTCCCAGCATTTGCCCATTGTCCGTCTGTTTCTGAAAGCCCACTTATGTGGTTTGTTCAGAATGCTGCTGTACTAGTAGCACACATCTTAGCATCTTAGATGAGTGGTACTGAGGATGGTGAGGCAGGTAATGAAACCAATGATAGCAGTGCAGGATCTTTGGACAGAGAAGTTTGAATTTCTAAGTCCATACTTCCCAGTGCTGTGGTATGTTTCCTCAAGTATAATATTTCAACTATAATGCACAAATCAATAATGCTGATTTATTAACTTTTTTGTCATACCAGAAAAGTGTTTGCTAATATGTCAAGAAGGAATGATGTGCATGGATTTGGACTCTTCAGTTTTAACATATATTCATGAGTAACCCATGCATCCTAATCTTGGTTCAAAGACAGTTTAGTAATAAATGATTTTTAAGTAATACCAGTACAATTAAAAAAAAAAAAGCTTCACATAATAGTCTCATTCCATTTTTTTGCAAAAAAAAAAAAAAAGGCATAAAATCTGCAACAATTATGTGGTGAAATACAGTTCTGAATTCTTTTTGATCACCTCAGAGGGTTCTATGGTGTGGATATAGTGTATTTACCATAGTTTATTTACCCAGGCTCCTTTTGGAGGTTTTTTGGATTGTCTCACATTGATCATTTGCACAACCTGCCTTTGGGTGTGGGTGGCAGCTTTTCCATGGGATAGATTCCTCCAAGTGGAATTGTTGCTGACCTCCAGTTTTTACAAGCCTGTTGACATCAGTTGTTTAGGTCTTTACATTCCTATAGCTAGTTGATACTTGGTGCCCCTTTGAATACGTTAGATTATGTTTCAGAGCTTAACCTTTTGCTCAAATTGCCAACATTTTGAATAGGCCCTTCTTTTAGGCATTGATTCTGATCCTAAGATAACCAGGATGTAGAACAAAACCTGATATGTGTGTGTGAGAGAGAGATATTACAATTAATTAAATGTGTCCTTGTTAGCCTTGGACCGGTGTAATATCCTTGGTGAGCTGCAGGTTCTTACAGGCAAAATAGGAGATGGAGAGGATTCTGTTCATATTTAACAGTCTGCTCAAATTTCAGGGACCAAGCAGGGAATCATGTCTCTTAGAGTGAGAACAATAGCATTAGTGGCTGAAGGAATTTTTACAAATGAGAGTCACTGGGTTTTTTTTTTTTGTAGGAACCCAGAGTGGAAGAAGAGAGGAAATAGTAAGGAAAACAGCTTGGCAGTGTGGGCCAGGAGCTGTCACGGCATGTTTATGTCTGGCTCATTTCACCTTGGTTGGAAGGCACAGAGTGCTGCAGAGGGTGAGCTGGAGACTGGGCAGTTTCCTACTATATTTAGAAAGAGGAGATTCCTGGGGTTGGGTGGTGTGTGTGTGTGTGTGTGTGTGTGTGTGTGTGTGTGTTTCCTTTGCTAGATGGACAAAGGTTTGGGGTTTGGGGATTCTGGAACAAACCTTGTTAACTAGCTGGCTTCTCTGGGCCAAGCCAGTAGCTATACTTTGACTCCTGCTGCCGCCACACAGGAAAAGCCAAAATAAACCCCATTTTGTATAGTTTGTAAAGACATCCCAGGTAGTTTTCAAAGCTCATCTGATCTTGCTGTCAGATCTTTTAAGTTTACTCCAGGCTGATTGGAGCATTGTGAAAACATGAACTGGCTCCTCCTGTGAGACTAGATAGATTTTTCAGGTGCTGAGTTGAACTTTGGTTGTTCCTGTGCCAAGGGCACTGTCAAGCCATGGGACCAAAACTGTAACACATTTCTGATTGCGTGCCTCATTATTACACTTGCAGGTCAGGTGCGGACAAAGAATATCAGTTGAGCAAATAAAATTAAAAATAAATAGTTAGTCGAATTCATATGTTTCTTTTAAAAAGCCAATCTAAGTAGGTAATACCTATAAATGGTACAGAATTCAAAAGAGACAAAGGGACAGCTGCAACTTCTGCCTCTGGATCTCTAGTTATGCTAGAAGCAACATTTTACCAGTTTCTTGAGAATTTTTCAAGTATAACTATGCATGTGTCAGCAAATGTATATATAAATGTGCATATATATATGTATATATATATATATACACATATATACACATTTTTTAACAAATATATGTATTTGGAAGTATGCCATGTATACTGTTTTATACCCTGTCATAATATATTTTGGATATTGTACATTGGTACGAACAGACCTAACTCACTGTTAGCATTGTTTTGTGTGAATATAACATAATTTATGAAACCAGTCCTATAATAGTAGACATTTAGGCTATTTCCAGTCTTTGACCCTATAAGCAGTGCTGCTAGGAACACCTTGGCACCTCTTGCATAGGACAGATAAGTAAGTAGATCTGTAGGAAAATTCCTAGAGATGAAATTACTCAGCTAAAAGATGCCATATTTGTATTTTTCAGTTTAATAAATATTTCATAGAAGTGTTCTTAAAACATTCTAAGTGGGGGCTGGGGATGTGGCTCAAGTGATAACACGTTCGCCTGACATGCGCGGAGCGCTGGGTTTGATCCTCAGCACCACATAAAAATAAAATAAAGATGTTGTGTCCACCGAAAACTAAAAAATAAATTAAAAAAATACTAAGTGAACCAAATCTTACAAACTATGATTTTAGTGTGGGAAGGAAACTCACTGTTTAGAATTCATTACAGAGTATCCTCTGAAATAAAAACAGTACTTAGAATTTTCTCCATTTCCTTCTTCTTGGTTTGTATGTATTGTTAATTCTGGGACTAAAAACCACAGCAAAAATCACTAAAATGTGACCCCTCTGTACCTAGGAATCATCCAAGTGTAGGACCCCAGAGAACTTGTTTGTGTTCCTGGTGATGATGCTGTTGAATTTTTATCCTGTGCATTATTCAGGAGGCTTGACAGGTGTAAAAGGAGAGCAATCTCCTGCCTTTGGTAGTTGGAGATCCTGACCTTGTCTATGGTTGAAGCTTCCCTGTGGGCCCTGGAATTCCTGGGGACTGGTAAGAGAGAGGGTGTTTTTTCTGATATCTCTCTGTAGCTGCTGCAGAACTTAGCACTTAGCACTTCTCCCTAATGCAAAACAAAATCCTACCTCATGTCCTCTCTGGTTTATGCCTGTGGCAGCTCCTCTTGGTGTAGAAGCCAACTTTTCTGGGAGGGGGTGGGGTGGTTTCTGGGATGGAGCAGGCAGAGTCTTATTATTACACTTGCAGGTCAGGTCACCCAGGTTACTCTCCCGGGTGCTCAGCATCTTGAGAGAAGGCAGGGAAAACAGGTTGTATGTGGCCCATGTGAGAGTTGCTGCTGGTTTGGAAAGGTGTTGGGAGAAGGAGTAGAGACCTCTAGGTAAAGCCCAAGAAGGCTTATCAAGCCCAAGGAGACAGTAGTCAGTCATTTAAAGGTTACCTCTGTTATTTTTTGCCTCACCTTTATCACTGTTTATTTACCTTGTAAAAATCTATCTAGTAAAAAATGCATTGGTTTCAAAAGAGAAGTTTATATCTTTGAGAAATCACAGTTTGATATGTTTAGCAATTTTCTATAAAATGTCTTCAAATAGCCATTCAATCATAATCAAATTGAAAACTACTTGCTATTTATTATATTACCTTAAATAATCCTATATTTCATCAGAGATGTGAGAGTCACTCTCTGCTTAACATTGTCCCAAGGCAGAAGTATTCAAGAGGATGGACACATGTCTGGCCTGGTACCTGGGGGAAGAGGAGGAGAGGGATGTGCTTCACCGACTACAGACTAGGTTACAAGTGTCCTAGATAGGCAGCTCTGTGCCGGAGAGTACAGAGAGCATGTGGGGGTTGCGGGGGGGATTTTCCTGAAAATCTGCTTTACTCAGTGCAGTCACTGTTTGAATAGTCACACAGACACTGATAAATTACAGAGTAGAATGAAGAGTTCCATGGCATTTTTTTCAGAGGACGTGAGCTGTGTGAATGAAGAGGAGAAAGAGAACAGCATTTTGTGACTTGAGGAGAGGATGAGAACAGAGAGGAGGGTAGAGCTAGGGGTGTATGTGAAGTTTCTCTGCTAGGTCTTGGGGGGCTGGCTGAACTGCATACCACAGAAGACTCATGGTGTGTGATAGGGGATGCACAGTTGAGTTTGTTCCTGCTGAGTTCTGATGGGGCGTGCGTGTGGGAACAACTACTAGGTGGTAGGAAGCACAGGTTGGGAGCTTTGCAGAGTTGTGGAGGGTATGGGTATAAGTCTGGTTCTGTTAGATGGTATTTGAGGCCCTGGAAGTAAATGGATTTATAAAGGTGAGACATAGGCTGAGGTTCTCAGCCTTAGCTGCTGTTTGGAATTCCTGAGCAGCCTAGCACACCACTTCCATAGATTCACTCTTGGACATTCTGTTATAGTTTGTCTGGGGGTATATTCTGGACATGGGAAGTTTTAAAAAGCTCCCCAGGTGATTCTAATGGACAGCAAAGATTGTAAACCACCAGTGTGGAATGAGAGAAGAGAAGGAGGCCGAAACCATGGAGCATCAAAGTGTAGAAGGTAACCAGAAGAAGATGGGAGACAGTTTGAACCAGGGCTTTTTTCTTGGCCATTTTGGGTGAGGACCTGCTCAGAGGCCTATGGATTTTGACCTTCACTTTGGAGGCAAAACTGAAGAAAGCGCTTAAGTGCAAGAGGAGAAATTGATAACTACCTAATAATATTATTGTGAGGAATAGATGAGGACAGTAGATGTTATGATGAGCTGTGTAAGGAGACACATGGTATGTATTCTATAATTGGAACTGCCATTATTTTCACTACCAGATTGTCCTTGTTGTAAGCTGGTGGTTGTATGGATTTAGCTTGGCACGACTATAGACATCTTGAGTTATAACTGCCATGCTTGCCTCAGAATAACCCCCATCACTTTTTCCTGCAGAGGTTCTTAAAAGTGAGAGTGTGTAAAAATTCCATGAATTGCAGATTCTGGATCTACAAGGAGATTCTGATACATGAGCTCGGGGAAGGCCTGGAAATCTGCATTTCCTGTAGCCCCACCTCCCCTCCACCCATTAGGGTGAGTTATATGGAGGAGGTCTTTGGACCAACCACATGTTGTCTGAATAGGCCAGAACATTTTTCTATAAACCTGGTCCTCAAATCCTTTGTTCCCCTTAATGTGCACAATGGAGTTGTTGTTCACCTTTCTGTTAGGCCATCTGAGGTATTGGAAGGTGTCTGCATTACTGCGGGTGGAGGAATGATGGCTGAGTGTTTCTGAAGTGTGGAAGTTCCAGTGACTTTGGAACATTTCAGCCAGTGTGGCTTCCTACCTGGGATCCAGTTGTTTTCATGAGCTCTATCTGTGAGCTGGGGCTCTCGGTAGTACTGGGGTTGGGTGGATGAGCTCCTAAAAGAGAACTTTATGCTCCTGGACAATCAGGGCAAAAAGTTTTCCCACAATGAGTCCTGGTGCTCTTGTCAGGGTTAAAGTCATTTGGGGTCAGAGTCTGTCATTATCTTGCACATTTTTTCTTTAAAAACATTCAGGAAGCATAATGAGCTGGCTGAGCAGTTGCACAGCTAGTCACACAGTCTGGGGACAGCCTGGCTGATGTCTCTGGAGCATGAAGTACCCCAAACTGAGAGTGCTTCTCTCCTCTTCCTGCCCTGGAGGTGCCCTTGGGCCACTCATTTCTGGCAACAGCTTCTGCTTCTTCCTCCCTGGGTGCCTATCTCTATTCTGATCTCTGTAGATTCTCAGCCCTTTGGGGAGGGCTGGGTGACTGAGCAGACCACAGCAACTGCTGGTGAGACCCCAGGTGTTACCAGGAGACCAGTGTTGCTTTTGCCCTGCCTTTTGCTTTTTTAATTTTTTTGGTACCAGGGATTGAACCCAGTGGTACTTAACCAGTGAGCCATATCCCTAGCCCCGCCCCTCCCCTTTAAAAAATATTTTTAGCTATAGATGGACACAATGTCTTTATTTTACTTATTTTTTTATGCAGTGCTGAGAATCAAACCTAGTGCTTCACCCATGCTAGGCAAGCGCTCTACCACTAAGCCACAATCCTGGCCCTTTTTTATATTTTGTCTAGAGAGAGGATCTCACTGTGTTGCTTAGGGCCATGCTAAGTTGCTGAGTGCCTCTTGCTTCTTAAGAATTTCTGTGGGCTGCTTCTCTAAAGACAGGAGCTTCTTGCTTTTGTATGTGGGTAGTGCACCGATGTTTGACACAAACCCTGCCCTGACTGGCTTATCTAACAGCTCATCAGCTGCACAACTCTGGCAAGGGACAGTATGGCTTTGTGGGAACTGGAGTTCAGGAAAGGCACTGGGGACCAGTACTCAACATCTTGGGCTTGGGCTCCTACTGTATGTGTGTCTGCTGGCCAGGTCTTGTTGCTGCCTCCCAGCCTCTGACCAAGATCTCTCTGAGCTCTGTGTGCGAGGTCAGCAAGCTCCCATGTTGCCAAGGTCCGTTTAGAGCAGCAAGATGGTCTCTCCCTGGAAAGAAATCCTGTTTCCTTTTTATGTAGCCAGCATGCCTGTAATAAGTTCCCCAGCAGGGTAGCTCTGCTCCATTGCATAGGAAATTAGAGTGGAACTGATAGCTTTTGGCCTTGGTGTCTTTTGGGATATGACTTTGGCTTGCTTCTTAACTCCCCCACCTCTTTTGACTAGCATAACTTCATACCATCATAGCACCACAGGGGTTGGGGTTTTGTGCTTGAAGCAGCACTGAATTCATGAATAAAGAAGTTTAACAGCTGAGGATAACTAAAATTTTGCTTTTTCCCCCCACAAGTCTGGGTTCTGAATGTTGGGGTCTATTCCTTGCCCCTAAAAACTGAGTCTCCTTAAGAAAGAAGGTTGAAGTATTTTTTGGTGCTTATCTTATATGAGAAACTTATCAAATGTCAGGCTGGAGAAGAATGACTCATATCTCTTTATGTACCATCTCAATCAGACCTATAACTGAGCTCCCCCTACATGGGGCACTGGTGCGGGAGGGCAGGCAATGATGGGCAGAGACCTTGCAGGTTCTTCCTTAGGATTAAGAAAATAGATTTATTGAGCTATAATTCACATATCACAAGATTCACCCGTTTACAGTGTATGATTCAATGACTTTTTAGTATAGTCACAGAATTTTGCATTCATCTCTATGATTAATTTTAGAACATTTTCATCATCCCCCAAAGCAATCCTGTACTTCTCAGCTATTATTTTCCATCCTCCCCATTCCTCCAGTCCCAGGCAACACTTTCTTAGGATTTTTAACCCATGGCTCCAAGGGTGGTATCCTGTGGTCTGCTTTGTCGCTTGATCTTGTTAAGCCACGAATTTTTTTCCTTTGGAGCATCTAAACAATTTGCAGGTCATCAGAATGCAGCAATTGCAGTGCTAGGATGCTTGGACCCCTGATGCCATTCTTGCTTTTTATCCTCTGACAGAGTTGCTAGTAGTGTCGCAGGCCTAATCCACACTCATTTGAAAGGGTGCCTGTAGGCCTCTGGGTTAGCCCTTTTCTTGTCCTGCCTCTTCCCTGGTGCTGAGCTTGTTTTGGAGGGTAATTTCCTGGCTGAGATTGAGAAGGAAGAACCTAAGACTCAATAGGTAGATGCATTGTTTTGAACAAGAGAGGAACATTTGTGTGTGTGTGTGTGTGTGTGTGTGTGTGGTGCTGGGAATTGAACCCGAGGCCTCATGAATGCTAAGCAAATGAGCTACACCCCCAGCCAGAGGAACTTTTGTCTTTACAGAGGAAAAAATTGCTGGAAATATTCTGATTTTTGAATAGTTGCATTTGGAGGGTTTCAGCTTTAACCATTTTAGAAACTGCTGATAAAGAAGTAGATTTCTTATGTGCTGAGATGGCAATGGCTTGGAGGCTGTCTAAGGTATTTACATGAAGGCCCTATTCCTCCAAGGATTTTTAACAGTTCTAGGAAATTCCAGTCCAAAGGTTCTCTACTCTATATATTTGCTCTTTCCCCAATTTGCTTCTCTGCCTTCTTTTATTTTCTCCTCCACCCCTCATTCTTTCACTGACTGCCCTTCCTCCCCGCTGCTTGTCTTGCCAAAGGGCGGATCCCCTGATATCTTGATTATGAGGAAAACAAAGTTTTTTGTCAACGGGAATGACCTGAACCAGATTTCTTGGGAGTAATATAGTTTCAGCTTGAAGGATTCCTGAATTCACCGCCAGGACTGTAGAACCAAGAAGTCTGGGCAGCAAGTGGTCATTCATGTCATGGTAAACAACACTGCCTAGGGCCCCTTTCCTGTTGGAGTTCCTGTGTTATGTTCCAGAGGTGAAAGGACCTGCTCAGCCCAGGGCGGGTACAGAACATAGAGCTCCCTGGCTAGCAGTGCTGACGGAAGTGTTTAGGTGCTTATTTTTGCTTCTCTAATGGGACCTGATATAAACTTCAAGTTTCCTTTTTTTAATCATTGGGCTTGGGCAGTGCTATTAAAATCATCTTTAATAAAAGTAGGTTAATGATTTATATTTCAAGAAGAAAATTTGGGGACATGGAATGAGAGCATGTTATTTGGGTTAGTTGAACAGGTCCAGATAAAATTATGTATTTATAATCCCACCTAGGGACCTAGAGACCTATTTGGAATAGGTCAGGAAACTGGGTGTGAGGTCTGAGTCTTTGCAGGCACTCCACCTGGAATCTCCAGGAGCAATAATACACTTTGGACATGTGCATGTGAATCCTGGGTAAGATCTGTTGATTACAGCTCTTTCCCTTTAGCTGTGACCCCACAGTTCACATAACCATCAACACCAAAATAGCAGGCTACCCCTTCTGCCTTCCTCAGGGGCACATGTTGCCCTGTCTTTCTCTTCATATAGGTTAGTCATTTAAAAAAAAAAAAAAAAAAAACACAAACAACCAAACAGTTCAAAAACTTGCATTTCTTTCTGATTATACAGGTAATACATGTTCATTAGAGAAAATTTAGAAATTACAGATGAATAAAAGAGAAAATGCCAATTACGCCAATAGGACTGATTACAGATGGTCATTTTGGTTTTATAACCTTTTCTACTTAATAGCTCCTGATCATCTTCCCATGTCATTAACTGCTCTCTCAGATGGTTTTCAGTGGCGATGTAATATTCCAGGTATGCTATGTCAAAACTTTTGAACTAATGATCTATTTGGGGGCAGTTAGGGCATCTCTCTCTTTTTCATGATTATTAACCAATCTGTATGTCCTTAAAAACTTGCTATTATATTTCTTTAAGATTAATTCCCTACTCTTAAGTTTGTTTTTATATTTTTAAGATCCAGCTCTCATCTGTCAGCTCCCCTCTTCCTGTGTCTCCCCCCCCCCTTTTTTTTTTCTTTTTGCTATTGACTGAACAGAAGTTTGGGGACAGAGAAGAAAGATACAATTGCAGAGTGCATAGTGAAGAGTCCCACATGTTGGAAGTGTGCTGTTAAGTTTATTGAAAGTTTATTGAAACTTAATAACGATAGCAGGATAGTATTGGACTATCCACCATTTGAACAGATGCTTGTTAAGTGTTTTACAAACTTTCTTTTTTGTGTGGTGCTGAGAATCAAATGCAGGGGTTTTATGTGTGCTAGGCAAGCGCTCTACCACTGAGCCACACCCCCAGCCCCAACTTTTTTTCACTGAACCTTCACAACCATCTCTGGAGTTGTGCCTAACCCCCCTAGTTAAGAGATTAGAAGACTGAAGCAGAGGGAGATTCAGGAAATATTACACTAAAAGGTGTTGGGGGCAGGATTAGAACTGTGGTCTGATGACAGCCTGTTTGCTCTTAATCAGAGTTACCCAGCCTCTTAAAATCTTCTATTTCTTCCTTATATAGTGGAGGCAATAGTGCTTATGGGTTAAGGGTGTGCACAGACCACCAGGCACAAGATCACAGAAGCTGTTGCTACTGTGATGACTGATTACTTTCACCTTTGATAAGAGGATAATAAGATAGACATTATATGTTGTCTTTATGCTGTCTCTACATCCAAGGCTCTGGCCTCATTGTTGGTGATGAGTGCTTTTATTAGGAATTGGATTGGATCTTGTACTTTGGCCAATATCATATTGAACTTAATGCATATCTATTGGTTTTAAACATGTCCTGTCACAAGATTGTGTCATCTCTTTAAAATGGTCTGGAATGCTGACTTCTCAAAAATTGTTACAAAATCTGCATGTCACATGAGTGCCTTCCTGTCC
Source organism: Marmota marmota marmota (assembly GCF_001458135.2). Taxonomy (NCBI): domain Eukaryota; kingdom Metazoa; phylum Chordata; class Mammalia; order Rodentia; family Sciuridae; genus Marmota; species Marmota marmota. Next base: position 73,973,034 of record NW_026000026.1, read on the forward strand.
TACCCCTCCCTGTCTTACAGCTCAGATGTGGCTTCTAGAGTAGGCACCTGGCCCCAGCTAGGCCTTCCTCCTTGAGGTCAGCATGGGTATCTATTGTGGTGCTTCGTGCAAAGTTGTCTTTCATGTGATGATTGGGGTTAGTGGAGCACAGTGGTCCCAGTTCTCTGGTTATGAATGATCCCCATTCCTACCTCTCGTGGTTTTTAACCCCCACCCCCATACTCATTCCTGCCTCTCAGCAAACTTGCACACTTGAGCAATTCTGAGGATTACAGAAGCACACACGCTCTGATACATACCCATCTGGGTTGTTATGGGATCCAGGGCGCAGAACTCCTTTCTCCCCCTCTGTTGAAGTTCTGAGGTCATTTTAGTTTGAATACCTCCTATGAGAAGCTATTTGTCTTAGAAAGGAATCCACAATTGGGACTGATAGATTACTTTGCTTTTAGTAAAAGTGAAGATGGTGTCTTCATGAACCCAGTTAACAGATATTTATTGGATTCCAGCTATGTACTAGGCGTTGTTGTAGATTTTGGGAGGAAAGCTCTGAACAAGAGCAAGTCCATCCTAGTGGAGCTTATGTTTTGGTGGGCAGACAAATTAAGGCAGTAAACAAATAAACAGGATACTTTCAGATAGTGCGAAGTACTGTGCCGGAAATAAAATCAGATGGAGGGTGATGAGTAGTAGAGTGGGGAGGCCACGTTAGATTATGTAGTCAGAGAACACTTCTGTGAAGACCTGTGACCTTATTATATTCTGAATCTGCTCTGGGTCACCACAGTTACTGTGAGCTGTCACCTGAAGGAAGGGCTCTGGTTGATCATATTTTTTCCCAATGTCATTTTTCCTTCTGTTTTCATGGGCAGGGCCATTCTTACTCTTGGAATCTTGACCACCTAGAACCTTAGTGATCTTGGTAAATTGGAATCTATTTCCCACATGGCAGGCAGAATGATCATTTTAAAAAACGTAAACCCTATCAAGTCTTTCTTATCCAGAATTTCTCAGTGACTTTCTGTGTCATTCACAATGTAGTTTTAACTTCTTACTATGACTTATTTTTAAAAGCATTTTTTTTAGTTGTAGATGGACACAATATCTTTATTTTATTTATTTATTTTTATGTGATGCTGAAGATCGAACCCAGTACCTTGCATGTGCTAGGCGAGCGCTCTGCCACTGAGCTACAACTCCAGCCCTTCCTATGGCTTATGTGCCTCATATGATCAGGCTGCTGCCTACCTTGCTGATCGCCTCTCTGAGTGTTCTCCCTCAGCTTGAGTTTTGCTGGTATCAGATTCCTCTAATGTACTGAGAACTTCCCAGCCATAGGGCCTTTCTGTTTCTGTTTTGGATACCTTTGCTGAATATCTCCTGTGGGCATGCTCTCATCCTTCAGGTCCAGGCCAGAGATCCTTTTGAAGCTGCTTCTCCAGACTGCTTGACCTAAGTCTTACTGCCATCTCTTCCTTCCACTTTCCCATGCCCTGACTTATAGTCTTTGTGGTCCTTCTGAGTGCAGGTTGAATGAACATCAGGTGTGCCTTCAGAGAGCTTTTCTCAAACACTTCACTTGCCTGTGTTCTAGAAGCATCCCTCAAAACATTCCTTGATTCTCTTTATATCTAATTTTGCATTAAAGATTCTACCTTGGGTAGATCAGGTGTGACTGGTCTGTTTGGGTGGTAATGGTAATGCATTCTATTTTTGAGGTAACCCAAAAATGATGAGGTACTCACTCCTTTTTTCCTTTTAAATCTCTTTCTCTATTTCTTTACTTTTATATGCAGGGGATAGGAAAGGGAAATCTCATATTTTCGAATCTGTGTCATAAGTAGCACCATGTAGGAGGCCCAGTTCTGTTGAGCTGAGCCAGTTAACTTTCTGTGAATAAATTCCTTTTGTAAAAATCACACCTAGAAGAAATATACTCACAGCTGACTTTTAAATTGATGAGGTCATGTATATGTTCACTCATGTGTATGAAGCTGCTTTAAAAAGAGAGATTTTGAATGTTAGGGTATATATTCTCCTTCCCACTCCCATTTAAAGGTGCTGTGTTTTAACAAATCATATTATCTGTAATAGCACAAATGGGAATTTGTGCTTTATAAGCCTCATAATCATTTGTGTAAGATGGATGCATTTTTATTGTCTATTAAAAAGACTAAAATAAATATTTCTTCCACTTTGGTTATATTTCAGGTCCCCACATGTCTTTTGCTGACACTGTGTCCGAGCTGGAGCCACATCTCTTGTTCTTCCAATGGATACCCCCAAGGCATAATTTCTGCACAAAATGTTTTGAAACCCTCTGGAGACTTTTTATAAGATTTTATAACAGTTCATTCAGAGAGTTTCCTGTGCCTGAAAGGGTCTTAACAGGAACTTAGCTAACAGAAGACAGTGTTTCACAACTGCCTCTTTAAGTTTTAGGACTCCAGCCTTGCTAAGTAGAATGTAAGCTAAGAGAGCTAAGAGTTAGTCTGTCTGTCTGTCTGTCTGTCTGTCTCTCTCTCTCTCTCTCTCTCTCTCTCTTTGTGGAACACCACTATTCTTAGACATTTAATCTAGGGTGGGTGGGGATGAAGAAGCGACAGCATCACCTCCGTCTTTACACACAAGGTGCCTATTTTGTGACATCTAAGCACTGGAGACTTACTGACCCACATTCTTTTTCTCCTCCTCCTCCGGGATTGACCATGCAGGGATCTAGTACCTCAGTTAAAATGTGTTGCCACTCATGTCTGTCCCCACTGACTTTTCAGTTGTTAGAAATTAGCTCATGACCTACAGAGAGCACTGTGTCTGTACTTCTAGAGCCAGAATCCATGGAGGTAGCCAAGGAATGGACAGTGTTGGAGGATGTGAGAAAATCCTGGGCCTGAAACACAAGCTGGCCTGTTTTTCGGACATGCATTATATCTTTTCCTCTGCTGATTTCTGGTATCTTGGTAAATAACAAAGTTGAGCTCCTTTCCCCTGTTTTCCTATCAAGTTGGTTTTGTTTTACTCGTACTGGGGATGGAAGCCAGCAGGACCATGTTCAGGTTAGGCAGGTGCTCGACTACTGAGCCATATCCCCAGCCCTTGAGCTCCCTTTGAAAATCTTTATCATCTCTTTTGGGGAATATCCGTAGCTGATGCTCATGGGAGGCATAAAGGGCAGAGGAACTCTGGCCAGTGTAGGAGAGCCAAATCTGTGGGAGAGCTCTCGAGACATCAGGCGCTGTTTCTGCTGCATTCTGCCAGCTTTGTGGAACAGTATGGACCCACCCCTGCACTTGAATAAGGTACAAACAGAATATACTGCATGACCTGAAGGTCTGAGATTTGTCCCTCTGCTTGTTCACTGGGTTGACCAGGCCAAGGCTGGTTGTCATGCAACTCTGGACATAAGAAAAGCAGGAGAACTCCCCACTGAGTGCTCTGACCCCTTTGCCTTTTGTCTTTGTTTTCCCTTCCCTCAGAGGCTTGAGGGGTAACAGTTTGGGATAGGAGGACATAAAGTACACTGATTTGAAATATTGATTGTCTTGCTGGTTCCAGCTCTAATCAGTAACTGGTATTAAATCAGAAGACCCTGACATCTTTCTGAGATCCTGAGTTCCTGGAATAGATGGGGAGAAGAGAGGTGAATTCTTTTGGGCTTCAGTAGGATGTGGAGTATTGGGAACAGTGAAGGCAGCTTCTTGATGAGTTTTTTTCCCTCTTTCCACATTTTTTATTGGTGTATTATAGTTCTACACAATGATGGGATTTGTTGTTACATAGTCATACATGCATACAATATAACAGTATAATTTGATCAATATCATTCTCCATTAATCTTTTTTTTGGGATTTTTATCAACCCCTCCCCCCATATTTACTTTCAGCAAATCAGAGAATAAAAACAGCTTGGTTGGCTGGGTGTGTTGGTGCACATCTGTAATCTCAGTGACTTAGATGGTTGAGGCAGGAGGATTGCAGGTTCAAAATCAGCCTTAGCAACTTAGCAAGACCCTATCTTAAAAATAAAAAAATAAAAAGGGCTAGAGCTGTGGCTCAGTGGTAAAGCACCCCTGGGTTTAATCACTGGTACCAAACAAAACAAAACAAAAACCCCATCTTGGTTGATGCCAGAAAAGTTGTTTGAAATTTTTGACTATACATTCTTTTTAAAAAAATTCTTTTATTGGTTCTTTTTAGTTATACATAGCATTAGGATTCATTTTGACATCAGTATAAAAGCATAGAATATAATTTGTTCTAATTCAGTCCTCAGTACTTCTCTTTTCCCTACCCTCTCTCCCCTTTTTCCCTTCCCTCTACTGATCTTCCTGCTATTATAGTTTTTTTAAATTAGTATATTGTGGAGGTACGTAATGGTGAGATTTACTGTGATATGTTCATATATGTACATAGGAAAGTTAGGTCAGATTCATTCCACTGCATTTCCTTATCCTGTTCCTCCTCCCTTTGCTTCATTTCCCTTCGTATTCTCCACTGTCAGTCAGTTTTAATAAGGCACACTTGTAGATGAGGTGCTTCCATTCGGGCTATGTCAGCCAGGGTACTTTCTATTGTGAGAGAGAGAGGAACCAAGCCAAGCAGCTTAAGCAAGAAGAGAATTTGCTATGGTGTACAGCTGCAAAGCCCAGGGTTGTTCTGATTTTGGACTTACCTGGGTCCCATCTCCAAAGGATGTTTGCAGCTCCAGTGTCTGCATTACTCCCCTCTGCTGTCTTCTAGGATGGTGCCATTCACAGGCAGCTTCTTCCCTCACATTGGCAAGATGACTTGTGACCAAGAGTCCAAACCCAAAGCCCTGAGCTTGGATCTCATTGGCTCTTTTTTGAATTGTGACTTGTCCTTGAGATAATCCCTGAAGCTGGCCTGGCCTGAGGCCAGAGTGGCGTTAACATTAAATGAAATACATTCTGAAAGTTGGGGAGGGATGTTTTCTGGAGGAATATTAGGGTTCTGTCAATACAGGTGAAGGGGGTTAGCAGCCTAGGCACCCACATTCCTCTCATACTGGCCTGAGGAAATTGAGCAGGATAATCTAGGGAAGAGAAAGGGTTCTGCCTCCCAGATAGATCTTGGTTCTCTTTTGCATTTGGATAAATCAATTTGGGCTATCACCTGTTAGTTTAATAAAGTAATCCTGATAATTCATATTTGGAGAGAGAGAGAGAGAAATAAGAGATAGTTTTGAAGTATTGGGTACTTACTATCAGGTCTGGGCAGACTGTGAGCAGCCAAGGAACTGTAAATGCCTAGAGAATCAAGGATAGGACTGTCAAGCCGAGAAGAAGGAGAAAGGGGACTACCCCTGCTGGGACAAATTAGAAAAAGTGAAAGCAAAATGCCATAGGGGAACTATTCAGTAATGCAGCAGAGTTTCATGACCCTCAGTGATTTCTTATGACCTGGACAGAATGAGAGTTGGTTCTTTATCAGTTTAGAGTTTGGGAAACAGAATGCACTCAGGAAAACTTGTTTTGTTATACTTTCTCTTTTTTTGTGAAACTGGGAGTTGAACTCAGGGCCTAGCACATGCTAGGCAACTACATCCAACTACATCCCTGCCCCGCATGAGAACTTGTTTTGGATTTGCTGATGGCTAGTGTAGATTAGACTAGAAGAGTCAGCAAATTTTTCCTGTAAAGGATCAGATAACAAGTATTTTAGGCTTTGTGGGCCACAGAGGGTCTCTGTTGTATCTCTGTATTTTCAATCTTTTTTTGGTGTGGGGGATTGCACCAGGGCCTTCTACACTGTAATCACATGCTCTAGATATTTCTCTTCTTGTTTGTATTCACAGTCCTTTAATAATGTGAAAACCATATTTAACTTGCAGCTCATTCAAAAGCTGGATTAGAGCTGAAGTTTGCTGAGCCTTAGCATGGGTTTTGGAGTCAAGTAGGCCCAGGTTCCAGTCCTATCTGTGTGGTGTGGTAATGCCTGGGCATTTTAACCTTTCAAAGACTCAGCTCCTTTAGTTTTCTCATTTGTAAACTGAGTCTGATGAGAGTACCCATCTCAGAAGGTGATTGTGAGAATGGCTTAGAAAGTATCAGCTCTTTGGAGTTAGTTACCCTTTACGCCTTTACTTGGATCCTTTTGGCGTGACCCTTTACGCCTGTGCAGCATGCTCTGGAGGGGAAGATGAGCCAAGCTCTAATGGCCTTTGTAATTTTTATCATTGTTCCTCTTTTGGTGCCCTCTTTTTCTCTCTTCTGGACAGCACTTCACCAGGTTTTGGGAACTTGGTGCTAATCTCAGTTTCATTTCTGGTGTGTTCAGGAAGTGACCCACATTTTAATCCATATTTGGCAGTAACTGAAATAAATTGGCTAGATTCATTATAAAAATGCAGAATATGTACTTGTTTTGCTTCAAGCCTGAAATTCCCTCCTTATCCCCTTTTATCTAATTGCATTCCAATTTATCAGCCTATCAGGACTCTTATAGAAACCAGAATTATTTTTTTCCTCTTTTATCAGAGACAACGTCGCTTGTTGAACTTGGTGGATGGATGTAAGTAGGTTTTGAAAAGGACTAAATTTCTCCCCTGAATCTCAGCCCTGTCATCACCACTTTGTACAGGTAAATTATCATGGAGTGGATAGACCTTGTGTGTCCCTCCAATGGTCAGGAGCCTATACAAACTTGCCTTCTTTAAGCTTTTCTCATTCACTATCCCAGTAAGATCTTTCTCAATAAGGTCTACCCTACCAGCCTTTCCTGGCCCACTTCTCTGCTTTACTCTTTGCTGTGGTGCTTACCTTGTTCTAACATACTGTATAATTTATTATGGTTTTTTTTTTTTTTTTTTTTGGTCTGTCTCTCCCTATTAGAATGAAAACAGAAGGGCAAAGGTATTTATCATTGTTGTTCATTTCTGTATCACTAGTACTTAGAATGGCATCTGGAACACAGATAAATATTTGTTGAATGAATGAATGAATGCTTTAATTCTTATATCAGAGTGCTTACTACATCCTATTCTCTCTGGCCTAGGAGTCCCTAAGACTTGGGTTTGAATATGGACTCTGCCACAAATTGCCTCTGTCTGTGAGCAAATCATTTAATCTCTTAGGACCGTAGCTCTCTTATCTATAAAATAAAGGGTTAGAGTACATGATTGCTGAAGTTTCTACTAGGTCTGTAGTTCTGTGATTATAATCTCTGGTTAAAAGAGACGATGTACTGCTATTACAATTCCCACAGATATTTCCTAAAAACAGTTTGAATTTAATTGGTGGGCAAAGTGAATTGAAAAAGTCTTTGGAGGCATCTTATGCATTTACTAAAACAGTTCTTAGTATGGTTGTTTTCAAGAACATTTCCATTAGCCCTTTTAGGATGAAGTCCAGACGTCTTGATCAGGCTTCCTGAGCCCTGTGGACATTGGACCCTACAGGCTCCTGCAGCCTCTCTTTGCCTATGTGTCTACACTGTGTGTTCCAGTCCTTTGGAATCTGTTTTATTTTCTTCAATGGATGATGGATTTCCCAGCTTTAGTCTACTGAACATTTCTGTCCTTTCCTTTTCTTATTTCAGTGCTGACTGAACCTAGGGCCTTGTACATGCTGGGCAAGTGTTACCATTGAGCAACTCTCCCATTCTCCCCACCCCTCACTCCCCAGATATTTCTGTTCCTTCTCCCAGGAGAACCTGGTACCTTCTCCACCCTCCTTTGTTTGACTAGTGCCTACTGACACAGTAAGTTGGGGAGGGATTGGCAGTAGGTTCCACTTCACCAGGAAGCTCACTAGCTAAAGTGACTATTTTGGGTTGGCTGGAGCATCTATGCAGTAAGAGTGAAAAGTTGTTGGGATTAGTTTGTGAAAGGTTTGGAGACCACAGTGAAGAAGCTGTCTTCATTCAGAGGATACTGGGAAGCCAGTGGTAGTTTTCTGAGTAGTATAGTGACATAATCAAAGCTTTATGAACTAGAGAGCCCAGCTATCTCAGCATTGAAAGCATCATTTCCCTAATCCCTAAAATATCCTTGGGGGGAATAAATGCTAGCGTTCCTGTTTGTAAATGGAGAAAAGCTGGGACACCTAATGATTAAAGGACTTATTTTAGGCGTCACAGAGAAGCAGTGCTTTGAGTCAACACTTTTTATAATTAGATAGAATTGTGATCTGTAAAATTGATGAATGTTGCAAATGTCTTCGTTCACTTCTCAAGTGGGTAACAAGGTGAATAATCGTGTTGACAGGCTGCCCTTTAAAGTTGACTGACTCATGGATGCTTCTGGAAGATTTAGCGTACTTGGATTCTGCTGAGGAGACAAGAGGATGCTCTGGGGGATGGATAAAGGATGCTTTTTTTGTATTGTGTCTGTCTCTGCTCACTCTCTGTGATTGCTTATATCATGAGGTTTAACATCCAGGATCAAGGAGCAGGTCAATGCGATTTCCCTTCCTGGCTGGTGTAAGAAGAGGGTGGTAGCAAGCCCCATCTGTGACTCCAGTGTACTTAAACTTTAAAGAAGGGGCTTTGGTTTTTTAGCTGTATTATAGACTCCATTTTTAAAAACTGGATTTGAAAATGAAAAACTTAGGGTGTGATTGATGATCTCCCAAGAGTTATTCCCTCTCCATTGGAGGAGCAGCACTTCCCAAATGTGAGTGTGCTTCTAAATAACCTGGAGGCCCTTGTTACAATGCAGGCTCTGGGGTTTGGAGTGCTAGTGGTAGAGTGCTAGCCTAGCATGAGCAAGGCCCTAGGTTCCATTCTCAGAACCAGAACTGAAAACAACATGTATATTCTGAGGTGGGCTTGAGACTCTGCATTTCCTCCAAGTCCTGGGTCATGCAGAGGCTGTTGAGTTGCTTGTGCTAGACAGGGGTTTCCTTCCTTTCCTTTCTGATCTTTCTTCCTTTTCTCTGTGTCCCAGCCTTTCTTGTTCTTGATGTCTCAGACAGTTGTCCCTACTTATGGCTGCTGGTATTCACTGCTAGAACTCATTGATTAGCATGTGGCTACCATTATAGCCAGAATGGATTTTTGAAAGTTTGATCATGTCACCTTATTACTTGAAACTCTTTGGTGCCTCCTTCCCTACTTTGCTCTTAGAACTAACCTCAGTCATGGTCTGGGTCCCTTTGCTTCTCCAGTTTTATCTTGCATCATCTCTGCATTTTCCAACCACCTGGACCATTTTCTGCTCCCTTTGATGCGCATGCATCTCCATTACAGGGCCCTGGCACCTGCAGTTCCCTCAGAAACAGATCCTTCCACCTCTCTTCACCTAACTCCTTTCAATCTCAGCTTAAGTGCCACTGCCTCCGGAGGCCACTTGGCTTCCCAGTCTGGTGCCTTCTGTGTAGGCTAGGCCTCTCAGGTGTGTATCTGGACTCAGCAGCAGAGAAATGGCCTTGGTGGGGCATTGGTGGCTGTTGCTTTGACTCTGCTCTCCAGCGTACATGATGCAGAATTTTAGGAAGTTGTAGATTGCCCAAGTTGTTGATTGCCTTTCACAAGCCACTCTGCCTGGAAGAGTGGCGATGGTGAAAGTATGTAAGAGGAAGAGCATAGTTTCCACCAGGGACCATATTATGTCATATAAATGGGGTTATGAAGCTGCTGTTTGGACTTGGTGAACAGTCTATTTGTCCTTCCTGTAACCTGCATGCTTCTCCTTTTTCTGTTGTTGTAATTTTATAAATGTTAAAACTATGCCCCAAAGGCAATTCTTATTGCTTTGTTTGGGGCTATAGGATATATGGCTGAGCCAAAAAGAAGCCAGATCTGATTATACCCTGGAGCCTCTTCCCACACCAGGTTTTGCTAGTCTGGCATTTGAGTGGTATCCTTAAGGCCTGCCAGCTGTGTGTCAGTTTCCTGGGCATGTGGACAGTCCTGTTAGGTAACACTGTTCCTTTCCAGCCTGGAAGGGATACCTTGACTACATCCTGCATCAAACCTCACAAACTCCATGAACTTGGTCACCTTTCCTGTTCTTCATTTCTACTGTAAGAGTGAAGCAGTGCCGTATTTGCATTTATAGCAGTGAATACTGTTAGAACAACTATGGGTGTCTGTGTATCTTAATGTCTTTACTTTTTTTCTAGAGAGACTTGTTCTTTGCACTTTGGTCCTTATAACTTAGTACAGCTTTAATGATAAAATCTCCTTAAGTGCTAATGCTAAGGTCCATGAGAGCAGGATTCATGGGTGTATCAATCCTCAGAGGTCTGCATGGTGACTAGCACATACTAGCCACTCCACAATTGCTTGTCAGGAGAAATGTCTTAATTTGTAATATAGTAGATGCTGGTGGATGCTTTGAAGCCAAGGGGGTTTGAACCCATAAAGAATTCCTTAGCAGGATTTATTCTTCAGGCCACAGGGAATGACATGTAATTAGCTTCACAGCTACATATTCATTTGCTTGATTCACAGGCTTGATCAGTGGAATGCACAATGTTATTGAGAAGACTTGATCTGTTGGGGCGAATCTAAAGGTGATACCTTTTATCCTGTTATTCTTGAATGCAGGCTCTGAGAGGCCTTACTTATCTTTCCATTGTTTGGCATGATGATCCAGAAAGCACTGATTGCAAAATAAGTAACTATAAACTATCCAGACTAAGTGACTGAATGATGAACACATTTGTCTTAGCATAAAGGTTGGGGTGTGGAGTTGGGAAGGACTATAGAGACGTGCAGCTTATTACCCTTCCCTTCTTTAGTGACTCATTGGAATCAGAGGTCCCCTCTCTCCCTCCCTCTCTCTCTTTTTGCTTCCATTACATTAAACTATCATCAGAAAGAAGGCCAAGTTCTTTTTCTTGTCTAATTCCATTATTTGTGCTTTGTTAATAGACCTGCTTGTGGGGTCAGTTCAGTAATCTCCTAACACTCTGCGACTTCCTGTGAACCTGGCAGCATGTTCTCATGTGCCCATGTGTGACTTGAACTCTCTAGCTGTGTGCGTCTGTCTGCAAGCTGGAAGGTCTGAGCATCAGGGTGGGAGGAAAGCGGGGGCCGTGGCATAGAGAGATGGAAATGTTGCCAGCTTCATTTCTTGTTTCAGTCTAAGAAAGTATCCAAACCTCCACATCGTATGGCTCTTGCTCTTTCCTGACGAGGAACATGGAGTCACAGAGGCCTCTGGACAGCAGTGTGTGTGTGTCTGTGGGTCTGTGTGTCTGTGTGTTTGTATAATCAGACATCAGCCCAATGCAGGTGCCATTTCCTGTTCTTGAGGCATCTTTAATTGCCTGATGGTGGATGTGTGGTTTAGTCAATTGGTGCACTGGGCCGATTGCTTTTTGCTTTTCTATACATTTATTTATTTATTTATTGTCCTGGGCTTAGCTTTGATTCCTTTCTTTGGGTTTGAGCTGTGGAATTTCGGTCGGAGCCTTTCACATTTTGGTTTATACATCATCCAGTTCTACCTTCTGTCATCTCCAAGTTGACAACTGTGCACTGGGGAATAATAAGAGTTGTAGTCATAGTTAATAGCTGTTGCTGACACCCTGTGTGCCAGACCTTCTGTAAATCCCACAGGCGTTCTCATTCAGTCCTCAAAACAACCTTCTAAGAGAGTGATACTATCACTATTGCCACCATCTATCTGTCTGTCTGTCTCTCTCTCCAGCCCCCTCTCTTTTTTTTTACAGTACTAGGAATTAAATCCAGGAGCACTGTACCTCTGAGCTAGCCCCTTTCTCCCTTCCTCTCTCATCCAACCTTTTAGTTTTACTTTTAGACAGGGTCTTGCTAAGTTGCTTGTGATCCTCCTGCCTCAGCCTCCGTAGCCTCTGGATTACAGGTGAGGGCTGTACCTGGCCCATCTTTATTTTTTAGTTGAGGAAAGTCATGAGATCCTCTGGAGAGATACTATATGCTCCTTTTTTTGTGGGGGGTGGGCGGTAAAAACAAAACAAAAACCTCCAAAGCATCGAACGAGAACAAGGAGTGGGTCTTTGCCTGAATCACAGGCATATTTTCTAGGTTGCCTGCTGAGGTATAAGATTTAGTAGAAGTGTGTGTGTGTGTGTGTGTGTGTGTGTACTTGTGTGTGAGTGCACTTGTGTGTGTGTATATGTGTGTTTCTTTTTTTAGAAATGTTACCAAGGAGATGGATTGTCTTCCAAAGGCAAACAGGAAGAATTCCCCTGCCTTTGGCCACTCTTGTGTTTGAAGAATGTTGCTTTACCCAGCTGTTTTCCCTGCAGAACATAAGGATGAAAATCCTTGGTTCTGAGCTCTGGTGGCTAGAGAAGCCCACTCCCCTTAGGGAAACACTGTGTATTCAAAGCATGAATTTAAATCCAGGCATTCATGCTTATCTCCTGTGCCAGTCATTGGTTTATGGATCCGTATATGCAATACCCCTCCCCTCCCCCCTCCCCCCATTTGATGAGAGTGGAGTGCATATGGGTCAGATTTAGTAACCTCGTGGAGAGAGAGTAAAACTTATACCAACAAGAGCATCAAAGAGGATCTATTGCCTTTTAAATCCCTGACTACTCCAAAGGCCCTGCAAGTTGAGAGGAGACAATCTGTTTCGCATGACCTCTATTGGAAGGAGCTATTTGTTTATAACAAATATACAGAGAATTTTTGTTTTTACAGTAATGGCTACAATTTTGTCAATTGCAGCCCAGCCCTGTAACGATTGGCCATGAAGGCTTATGAACAGATGTGCTGAAGTTGACATTTTTCAGATTTCATTTTGATTCTAGTCTTATTTTCTGGGCATCTTTTAAAAAGGCTGTACCTAGGCAGCAGATTTAAATTGTTTAAGATTTGATCTTTTGTTCTTCCTGTCCTTAATTCTAGTGGAAAGGTCTATGAGATGTGGGTTTGACAAAATCAGGCAGAAATGGAAAGGAGAAAGTAATTATAATCATCAGCTGAAGTGACTCTGGAGTGTTTTGTGGATTGAAGTTTCTCCATTTTATTGATGGAGAAGTAGGCATTGCAGAGAAAAATCTTAACAACTCTATTGAGATATGGTGCACATACCAAGGCATTGGGATTAAGTCAGGGACATTGAATAGACAGTAGACTGAAGTCTGGTGAGAGGCCTCTAGACCTTATTTTTAAATTTGAATTGGAAGACCTTAGGTCCACTCTCTCTAAGCCTCAGTTTCCTCACTTGTCAAATAGGAATAAAAGGCCCATGCATAGGGCTAATTTGAGGATGTAGCCAGTTGCTTTTGTATATAAAGTGCTTTTGTGCAGTGCTGGCCCCACATGAGCCTCAGGATACAGTGACTGATGGAGACTCTTTAATCTAGCTTCATGAAGACTTCCATGAAATTTAGAAACCATCTCTCATTGGTCAACATATTTTTATGCTTAAAGAATAATGAATGGAGGGGGCTGGGGATGTGGCTCAAGCGGTAGCATGCTCACCTGGCATGCATGCGGCCCGGGTTCAATCCTCAGCACCACGTACAAACAAAGATGTTGTATCCGCCGAAAACTAAAAATAAAATAAGTATTAAAAAAAATTCTCTCTAAAAAAAAGAATAATTAATGGAAATGCAAATGTATTGTCTTATGTTGGGGAAATAAAATAGTGATCTGTGGTGCAGATTAAATCTAGGGTTGCCACATAAAGCAAAGGACACCTGGTTAAATTTAACTTTCAGGTAAACAATGAATATTCTTTAGTATACTATGTCCCAAAACATTTGTTGTTTACCTTTAATTTAGATGGTTGTTTGGTGTCTTTATTGGTATGAGATCTGATAACCATAACTTAATCCCATTCTTTCCCGTTTGCAGTCTTTTCAGATGGAAGGAATAGATATACTTTTATTTGCATCTGCCCCGTGGCTCCTGTCCTTTGTTGTTTCCAGTAGACGTCTGGCCTTTCACAAATAGCTTCCAAACACTGGTTGCATAGCAGCCAAGCATTTTTGCTGAGAAATAAGCAAGAAGGAAATCTCGCTGATGGCACTTCCTTTCACTTCATGGTATTACTGAACTTGTGGTGAGGAGGATGTTGAGAATAGATTGTAAGAAGCCTCCCATAGCACTGTCAGCAGTACACCCTGGAGGAGTGTGTGGTCTACAAGTGGGGACTCTGGTGGCAGCCAGGGAAGCACTGCTAGGCTTTGGTAGCCAGTAAAAAGCTTTACCTGTGGAGGAGTCCAGCAATGAACACTTCCCTGTTCACATGCCAGGAGACATATGATTTGGGAACTCACAGATACAAAAGAATAAAAGACCTGGTCCTTGATAACTGAGGAATTTCATATAGTTTTATAGAAAGGTAGGACCAGCATGTGTCAGTAATTACTGTAATTTATAGAATGCTTCCTTTGTGACTTAGCATCAGCACTATAGTAGGTGCTTTCCATCAAGCAATGTCACAGTAATCCCATACAGTCCTGTGAGTGCAACCTAAAATTATCCCCATTTTCCATGAGGAACCTGAAGCTTGGCCTGGTGGCACATAAAGTCAGTCTGACTTGAAAGCATCTGTTCTGTTTTGTCTCCTTATCAAATATTGCATGATAGGCTGAAGTGTATGAAATTTCTATTATTTAACCATTTTGCCCTATAAAAAGAACAATTTCATGTAGTTCAACCTAATCAAAAGAGGTAAGCCCAGTGTATATACTACACATAAATGGCTATTATGTAACTATTTTGCATAACTTGGTGAGGTTCACAGGAGTGAATGGAACATGTGGACCCACTTAAGATTTACTAGAGAGGCTTCTGGGAAATCAGTCTTCATTCATTCACTCACCCACTCACTCATTGTCTTGCTCACTGAACAGAACTTACTGTGTTGTGCTAAGTATTTTATTAAGCATGTTTTAAATAGATTTAATTGTTTGTTTAGTATTGGGGATTGAACCCAGGGCCTCATGCATGCTAGGCAAAGTGCTCTACCACTGAGCTACATCCCTAACCCTTTTTGTTTTTTTATTTTGAGACAGGGTCTGGACAAGTTGCCCAAGCTATCCTCAAACTTGCAATCCTCCTGCTTACCCTCCCTTGTAGCTAGGATTTCAGGTGTGCGCCATGACAACCATTGAAAACCTTTTTTTTTTATATGAAAAATTTTCCTCCTGCCCATTTATAGTCAACCCTGTTCTTATCCTCAGGCAACCAGTAATCTGTGTTTTCTATGCTGACCATTTTCTGAAAATTTCATTTAAATGGGATCATACTATGTGGTCTTTTGCGTCTAGTTTCTTTCACTTAACAATATTTCCCAGGTTAATCCAGGTTGTAGTATAGACCCACTGGTTGATTCCTTTTTATTGCTGAATAGTATTCCATTGTGTGGTTGAACCACATTTGATTTTTCTATTTTCTGTTCATAGACATTTGGATCATTTCTACTTTTTAGGATTATGTACATTGCTACTATTTCGTTTTGTTCAAATTTTTATGTGGATGTATGTTTTCATTTCTTTTGGGTAGATAACTAGAAATGGAATTGCTGAATTGTGTGGTAAGTTTATGTTTAACTCAAGCTGATTTTTGAGGAGGGAGAGTGAAAAATATATTTATTTGAAGGCTCAAAAGTGAGCCTTAGGGTGGGGGAGATAGCTCAGTGGTAGAACATTTTTACCTAGTATGCAAGAAGCCCTGGGTTCAATCCTCAGCACAAACCAATCAAGCAAGCAAGCAAATCAAGAACTTCTGTTTTGGGGCTAGAACATAGCTTAGTGATAGACTGCTTACCTAGCACATTTCAGTTCCTGGGTTTTATCCCCAGCAACCCACGAGTACAAAAAATAGAAATAAAAAGTGGGACTGAGATTTGCATCAGTCCCAAGGCAATTCTGACCTGGATTGAAGTGCCACATCGATGAGCCAGAGCAATTTTAAACTGGAAAGCCCAAGCCTTCTCAAAGAACTGCTGGACTTGGCCAGAGAGATCCTAATGTCTCTACCCTCTAGGAAGATAATAATGTTTGTTTTTGAATATTTCACAGAGTGGGCAAAAGGTTCCTCTTTCCAAAAGTTTCCTCATTCCTGTCTCTGCACACAGGTATTAAAATGTCGTTTTATAACTGCCCATTGGTGATAGTCTTTAACAGGAGACTAGCAGAATTAGCAAATGGGGACCAGTCCCCCACTTTACTTTGAGAAAAATATGGACAATGTAATGTAATGAGTTTTTCATAAGGCTAAATTTACGTGATGCGTAGGTCTGTCTTATTCTGAGAGTGTATCTTATTATTTTGAAATAGTTAAGACTTCTTTTTTAAAATTCAATGATGGTGATATACATTTCTGTGGTTATACATGATGTTAAATTATTGACAACCAAATGTGTTTGTGATTGTATTTAAAGTTGTTTATTGAAATTCCCAATGCTGGAGACTACTTCTCTAGGGAAGGTTTGGGTAAAGGAAAACCTTTGGGGACAGGAGGGGAGACCTCAGTTGGCATCCTTTCTAATTTTTTTTTTTTTATTGTATCTGTAAGCATTTAGGGTGATGCTTGGATGACAACCAAATAAAAGAGTAGTGGAACCAAGGAAGCACAGTCCCAAGAATGTACCACCTTTACTTAGACACCCGACCCTGTGTAAAAATATGCCGTTGATGGCACATGTCATCTTTGGTCCCTTTGATAGTGTCAGGAAGCCAGACCAAGCTCAGATTGGATTTCTTATGCATGTTTGGGATTCCCCAACAGTAGGTTCTGTCCAGGTGAGTGGTTTTCTTTTACTAGTCTCTGGAAGCTGGAAGTGCTACAGAAACAGCAATGTGATGATGAGGGTCTTGGACTGGAACAGCAACACGGGATCCTAAGTGGAATGGAGCCCCTGGTCTTGCCATAGAGGGCCTCTCCCCTAGGAGTGGGATTGTTCTGTAACATGATCTAGAAGCATGCATAGCTCTTGTCTTCAAGTTAATAATTATACTAGTGGTGGTGGTATGCACTAAATTATTAAGAGAGAAATTCGTTGAACCAGCACTGAGCTGAGAGCTTTCAGGCATGATGTAATTTAACTTGAGCAGCAGTTGCGTTAGATGACTTTGGTTATTCCATTCTTGTGTTAAGCAGCTTAGGGTCAGAAATGTGTAGTAACTTGCTTACTGAATTGTCACTGGGTGAGAGACGCAGAGCCTGCTGCCAAGTAAGAGGCTAAGCCAGGATTCAGACCCAGTCCGTTCTCTAGAAAGCTTGAGCCACTCAGAGCAGAAGTTTCTGCCCCAAATCTCATTCCCAGAGGTCCAGTGCTTTAGCAGCAGAGGTCTTGTGTGTGTGAAGGGAGCTTGGGACCCTTTTGTGGGTCACGCTGAACGAAGCTACCCGGAGGCAGCCTGCAAGGCTCTGCTGTGTGTAACACACTTTATTTGCTGCCCCTCTGTCTACTGATAGCTCTATTGATTCAGCCCTGGGAAGTCTTTGCCCTGGCTGCCCTCCACACCCCTCTTGTTGATACATCCTCAGAATGTTCAAGTTCACACCCGCATTGCAATCCTGACCTCCCTAGCCTGTTGTGACCGCCTGCCCTGGTGTTCACAGGTGCCTATGGGACACAGGATTTTGTTGGTCTGTCAGCTGGTGGCGTCCCTCTTGTCTCTCCTTGGGAACAGAGGACCTTCTCCTCAGCTATCTTCATACAGTTCTCACAGGCCGTATTTGAAATGCTGTGTCATTTCCTAATGAGGAAGATGCGTAGAAAAGGAGAATCTGGAAGATTCTCTTCATTTCTAAGTTGAAGAGTGTTTTGTTGTAGGAGAATGTTGGGCTGAGCAATGATTTGAATTCTATTTTCTGCTTGTTACACTTGACCGTGTTTGAGGTGGTGAAATCCCACTCATCTAACTGATGTTAAAGTTTGCTTAGTGGTGTTTAAGATAAAGTCATTTAAGAATGGGTGGGGATGCATCCTTAGAACTGTGTTGAGAGGATATTTTGGCACTGAGTGAACATGGCGTGTCCTTACACAAGTCTCAGTGGCACAGCCTGCTACACACCTAGGCCATATGGCTCCTACTGTTGTACACATGGTCCGCCATCAACCAGAATGTTGTACTGTGGTACATGACTGTAATTTCTTCTTTCCTTTCCTCCTCCCTCTTTTTAATTTCCTCTGCAATTTAACATTTGCCTTAGTGTATCTTTAGCCACCTGTGAGACATGGCTGGTGTTACTCACTTTTGGTAAACTAAAGTCACAAAGCCATGAGTGGCTATGTGAAGTGTGCAGGATCTAGAAACGAGGTCTTTCCATTGTTAGTCCAGTTGCTTTTCTTGTTATTACTGTGTGAAGCAGACTAGACAGTGACAATGAAATCCAAGGCTGGACAGCCTCTGAGGACCTGTTCAGCTGGTGGGTAAGCTGGTTAGAGCTTGGTCCATCTGTTGGGACCAGGGTTGATTTCAGAGATGGACCAACTGGCCCCATGAAGAAATAAACCTCTTCTGTCATGGTGGAGGGTACCACTGTAGCCCCATCTGGAAGTTTCTGCCAGTGGAGAAGAGAGATAGAGCAGCTTTTCTTACCACAAATGAATTCAGAATATATGTTTCATCCATATATGGTGCATGACTTATTAAGCTTGTTTGCTTGTACTTTTCTAATACTCTGGCATGTCCCCCATCAGATAGCTGCCCCTTTTATAAGATAAGTGCCTGGATGGCCGGGTGTTCTGATTTTAAGTCCTGAGCTTTGAATTTTAGAAGAAATTTTCAGCTTGCTTTTCAAAGGACTTAGTTGAGGATAATTGCATGAAATGGCAGTGTTAAATGTTGTAATGTAGAAATGTTAAAATGGAACTCTATAAAATGTATGTTTTCAGTGTCTGTTGAATGGTCTTTTTTGTGTGTTTTATCAGTCTATGTTAGACATTTTTATTACTCAAGTTATCTGTGTCCATTGTAGAATGATTAGAAAATGCAGATAAGCAAAGAGAAAAAGAGGAAAAAAAAAAAAAAGAAAAAAAATTCTCTAAATAAAAGTTTCCTGAGAGAGAAGCCAGGATATGAAGGACTTTGAACTTCCCAGGAGGTTGTGTCTGGTCAGTTGATACAAGTCATTATCATTCCCATAATCGCTCTGCTCTTCCTTGCTCCAGACACTAGAAATCAGGATAGAAGTTGGGGTGTTTGAGCATGTCCTGGAGAAAGTCAAGGCGACGTTCAGTGTGCTGCCCCATGCTTTGAGCTTCTGTAGCTCAGAGTACAAAAGCCCTGAGGTGACTCTACGGCCTGTAGGGAGTGGCTATGAAAGGGAGAAAATGTCCTTTGGGGACTATTTATATAGTTGCTAGTTTTCAAGTAGAAAGGGAAACATTTATCTTTCAGTCATTTTTTTTTTTCCATTTACTCTCTCTAGCCCTTCTGTAGCCATCCATCCATCCATCCATCTGTCCATCCATCTGTCCATCCATCCATTCACCAACTCACTTCACTTATTCACTCACTCATTCGTGACCAGTTTACTGTGTACCTGCTGAGGACTAGACATTGATTGCATTTGAAATGCAGCATGAACAAGAGGAGTCTCTTCTCTCCTGGAGCTTACACTGGGTCAGCGTAGATTGTGGTATCATTGCCTCCCTTTTGGTCTTTCTCTCTATATCTATGGATAAGAGGCCATGAATTTGTGAGTAAAAGTGCTTATTTCTCCCCTGGAGCAGACCAGACCCGTGCGTTCTGTCCTGGAGCTCAGCTCATGCCCACAGTCATCCTCCACCCTGATCATTTCCAATAGGGAAGGTGAGGAGAAGGCAGTATGGGGCCCACTGGATTCTTTTTCATAATGAAACTTCACTTTTATCTGGGAGGGGCAGGGGAGCAGATCACGAGGGAGGGGTTCCTGGCTTTATCAGAGAGAGGCTTCATTGTGTGTTGTTGTTGGAACAGGTCCCAGTTCAGTGCAGTTCTTTGGACAGGACTGAGCTAAGCTACCATGCCATAAAATAATAGCTGAAAGAATAGAGTGGAATTTAGGATCTTATCAAAGGGAGCTCTGTATTACAGCCCTTTCCAGACTGAGGCAGGACTTGAGCCCTGGGTCAAGCCCTGTGTTAACTTCATAATGTCTTAATGAACATTCCTTTTGTGTCTGTGGGTCTGTCCCTGCTTCCCTCCCAACAACCCTCCTCATGTATAGTCACTTATTAAGGAATTTTGATGGGAAATTTAAAACTTACTCTTGTAAACTATGACATACCTGGGTGGATGAGTCAGTTGCAAGGATGAGGATATTTGACACTGAAAACTGAGAAAGTTCCAGGAAACCAATATTTGAGTCACTTCCATCCTGATATTCTACCACATTGATGCAACACCAATTCTGTTGTTTACTATTTTTCCGTAAATGGGAGTACTTTTTGGAAGTACCTTTTTGAAAGGACACACATTGTTTAATAAAATACCAAAAGATTTGCTCCAAATAGAGAGGAACCATAAAATTCAATGTGTAAACGCTAGTGTTTGTGTGCCACCTTAGAGGATTCCAGAAACCACATGCCCAGGTTCTGCTGCAGACCGTACCAGCTCTATTCAGGATGTTTCTAGAGAGTCAAGACGCATTGTCTGCCCCCTTAAGGGCTTTGCCTGTCTCCTTCCTGCAGTGAGGTGAATTAACTGGCTATAACATGAGTTGGTTGGTGTGCTTGAGGCTCCAGGGAGTGTCGCAGGAGTGGGGAAAGGAGTATTTGGGGCTGCTTTGTGCTCTGCCCTTTCCTGGGCTGCTGGCTTTCTCAGTAGCCACTGGGCCCTTGAGTGACTGCTTAGTCCTCTGGGTGCAGAGTGATGTTGCCAGTGCTAAAGAGCAGAAGCTGCACATACTGTGCAGGTGCTGTGGATACAGCTGTCCTTGTGTCAGGTGGTCCCTTCCCCATCTCGTTAGCAATTTTCTCCACCCCATGTGTCAGGAAGTAGAAGCTGAGAGCCTGGGTTCTGGAGGCGGAAAGTGTAGGTTCCAAACGTGGGCCTGTTCCTTGTAAGACAGTGACAGGTAACCCTTTTTTCAACTATTCAACAAATCAACATTGTCTGCCCGCTGTGAGCCAGCCGCTGTTCTAGGCTAGTAGCGAACAAAAGTGGAATGGTGTGGAATCATGTCTTTGTAGAGCAATATTGTGGTCTTCCTTCATCTTTTAAATGGAGGTTATAATAGATGTACCTCCTGAGGTTCTGTGAGGTGTAAGTGAGCTTGTGCATAGGAAACGTGCTTCGCATAGTGCCTGGCTCATTGCCATTGCTTAATGACTGCTAGCTGAGTACTTGTGGGCCCGATATCGCTCCAGTCTTGGAGCCTGTTTGGATCATTGCACTTCCGCTTTAGCTTCAGAAGTGCTCAACTGAAATGTTCTCTCCTTATTTCTTAGCCTTTAAGTCATTCTTGAAATCCCTCAGCCTCCAGGAACTGGGCATGGATTGCTGCCTCCTCATCCAGTCATGGGATTCTAAAAAATCATGGTCACCCCCTGAAGTAAGCTTACTCATCACTTATCTGCTGTGTTCAGTTGGCATTCTCGTTCTCTAAGTGACAGTTTTTGCAAAGAATCTGTTGTGGCAGGATCCCCTGTCTCCTGCCCCATTTCCTGCCTGTTTCCCTCCTTCCTTCCCATGGCATGAGGGACCCTGTCTTTGCAGTTGCTGTGAGATTTGTTTAACACTTCTTTACAGTAAAAACCCACTGTTGTGTGGTTGGTCTAAAACAGATGTATTCATGCAAGACTTAAGTACTAGCCTGTGCAGGGGTTTGACTACATTTCATTTCTAGAAAGAGTTCCCATTTACTGCCTCTGTGTAATTGACAACGCAAATGTAAGGCTGTGTCTGTGGCCATACTGCATGGGCTAACTGCTTCATAAGGGACAAGCCTACTTGTACCCTGCAAGAGTGACAGGAGCAGCCCAGACACTGTGTTATTAGTCTGCTAGGGATGCTGTTACAAATACTGCAGACTGAGTAGTTTAGATAGCAAAAATTTGTTTTCTAACAATTCTGGAGACTGGAATTAAGAGCAAGGTGTTGTGTGTGTGTGTGGGGGGGTGGGTGTCAATTCTTCCCAGGCCTTTTTCTTTGACTTGTAGATGGTTGTCTTCTCCCTCTGTACATATCTCTGTGCTGATCTCCCTCTTCTTGTAAGGTCACCAGTGGTGTGGATGAATGTCCACCAATATGACATCATTTGACCTTATTCATTTGTTGAAAGTTCTAGTCTCTAAAGTTCCATTCTGTGATACTGGGAATTAGGACGTAGACATATAAATCGAAGTGGGCACAATTCAGCTCATAACAATGTCGTTCAGAAATGCAGTTTTAAAATACACTCATATTACGGAGGCTTTGAGTTGCTCAGGTTGATCTTTGAGGGCAAAAGGGAGGACTGGAAGGCCAGCTAACTTTAGGCTGGGTGTGGACATGTGGCTGTCATTATTGGCTTAATGAGATCTTGCTGGCAACTTAGGCCAGTGGCTGATCTTCAGGAAGGTGAGCACCACCTCAAGTAGGTGGACAGTTTTATCCATGACCAGTAGGTAGACTTTGCTCATTTACCCTTCTGTCCTGGTTCCTTCCAAACAGGATTTGAGAGAAAGGAGTAGGAATAGTTTGGGGAAGGAGTTGTTGATGGTGGAAGTGTGGCATTAACTCTCAGAGAAGACTCAGAGATTTTTTAAGAGTTGGGGAAACCATGGCTAGAGCTTGCCAGTAATCTGCATCTCTCCTCTGTTTCCGGTTCCATGTACTGTAAATAGTGACTGCCTGCAAGAGGGGTTTGGAGTCTGTTGACTTTGGCTGGGATGTAGCCTAAGGAGTTTCATCGGTTTCCAATTCCTGTTCTCTCAGGATAT
The DNA here is from genome assembly GCF_001458135.2 of Marmota marmota marmota. Classification (NCBI taxonomy): domain Eukaryota; kingdom Metazoa; phylum Chordata; class Mammalia; order Rodentia; family Sciuridae; genus Marmota; species Marmota marmota. The sequence continues at coordinate 73,995,801 of NW_026000026.1, forward strand.
TAAGTATTGCAATGAGCTGGAAATCTTTTTTCTTTATTAAAATTGGAGGAAGAGTTGGAGTGTTTTAAGAGAGACCTGGAACAGGAAGGGGATTGACACTAGAAGTTCCACTGCATTCCTTCAGAGATAATTTCTCCCTTTTGCATTGTCAGTATTCAGTGATTTAGATCCTTAATGCAACAAGGTGAGGTAAATTAACAAATAAGATTCCAGAAGTACTGACATAACAACTAGCTTGTGAGGCACTATAGGATGGTGATGAGAGGCACAGGCTCTGAGGTCCCACTGACCTGGGTTTAGAACTCGACTGTTGCTCCCCACCTGGGTGATGTTGGATCAGTTATTTAACCTCTCAGAGGTTCATTTTCTTTACTTGTAAAATGGCAATGGTATTGGTACCCATCCCCTGGGATGTTGTGAAGATCAAGGTAATGGATAATAATGGATGGAATACCCTTCACCAGTAATTGTTAGCCTTAGACTCTGCTCTTGCTTCCTATGCAGGATGATTGACAGGCTCTTTCCCCAGTCAGTTGGCCAGCTTCTAACTTGAGGGTAATACAACATTGTATTACTTACGTAATTGCATGGTTTTTATCAGATTCCAACCTTGTTTGCTTTTCTGTTTCTAGCTAGAAGAACTCACGTTAGTCTTTTTTTTTTTTTAAGAGAATAGCAATCACATCTTTCAAATGGGAAAGAAGTACTTTTGAAAAATTATATTTTGTGGTTTATTATAGATTTAAGCCTCATTAGTTTTACAGGCAAATAAAAGTATACTAATTGGTGAGGTTCATAATTCATACTCATTCCACGTACTTATTGAGTCATGTTCCTGTCAACATTTTGCACCTTTCCCCCACCCCCGCTTCCTTCACAGATCCCAGCTACACCTGGCCCTTTACTTTTACCCACCACAGAATCTTTGCACTGGCTCTCCCCTTAACTTGGAACACTTTTGCCTTCTTCTCACCACTTATCTTTCAGGCTCATTGTACTCCCACTTCCTCTAGCTAGTCTTCCTGGTCCCCCTGTGCTTCTATAGGATCGGCACCTTTTATTTTACAGCACAGAGCTGTTGCTAAATGTATACTCATTTGGGTATATTTTGATTAAAGTTCATTTTATCACAAGATGAAAAGCCTATGAAGGTAGGAACTGCTGCAGTCTAGCTGGGCACAATTCACCAGCCACTTGTCAAGCAGAAACGAACTTTATTTTTAGAACATACAGGCAGCACCACACAGCTCTTCAGGAATTCCCTCAGAGCCCAACTGCCACCACCGGCTTCCGGCAAACCTCTCAACCCCCACTCCTCCCGCTCTTGAGGCCGATTGGCTGGGCCACGTGGGCAGAGCCAAAAGAGTCCCCCAATGAGCAGCTCCGTGGTCTGAAAGGGCAGGGAAACAGCCCAATGAGCATCACTGCAGAGGAGCCAATCAGCTGGCAATTGGAAGTTTGCTGGGGCCACGGTGAGCCAATCAGCTGGAAGTTTGCTGGGGCCCCTTTGGCTGTGGCTCTCAACAGGAACTTTATCTTTTTTTGCTCACTCATATTCTAAGTGCCTGGTAACATTTGGTGCATGGATCCTGGGTATGTGTTGGATGAGTAAAGGGATATTGTTTTGGTGAGAGAGTGCAAAGGATGCAGTGAAGGCTGCAGAGGTAGAAAGCCTGTTTAGTCCCCACCCTGAGGAGCATCCTGTCTCTTAGAGAACACCTTTAAATAGTGCCATAGGAGAGTAGATGAGTGAAGCTGGAGTTCACAGGAGGATGAATGAGGTCACTCTCTGCTGGGGGAGAAGCAAAGGCATATTCTAGGAGATGCCATGTCTGTGCTTTGGAGAAGGAAGAGAAGGTCTGAAGAAATGAGAGGGAAAGGCATGTGAGATGGAAGGAACCATGTGAACAAAGCTTGGGAAGTTCAGTGTGGCCTGTGAATTTCAGGGAGTCACATGGTTTGGCCAGGGCCCAGCTGGTTTGCTGAGAAGCCATGGTAGTCAGTCGGGATGTTCTTCAGAGCCAGGTTATAACAGGCCAGGCACTTGGGTTGGCTTAAAGGAACTCGGTGCTGTAGAAAGTCTTGAGTAGCTGAGTGACATAATCACACTGAGCCTCAAGAGGTTGGTGTTCAGTGTAGTCTGCATGGAGCAGGACTCAAGCAGGAGACCCTCAGAGGGTGGAAAAAAGAGGGGTTAAGCAAAACCCAAAGGGGCTGTAGAGTGAGAAGGGGGAGAACACTGATGGGCTTGGCCACTGGTTAGCTGCAGGAGCTGCTGCAGAGGGAGGAGATGGAGAGGATGATGGGATTTTGCATCTTGGGCACCAGCAACTTTAAGGATTCTTTTAAATGAAGGCATGTGAAGTCACTGGTGTGGTGCCTTGCAAGTGTGGGAAATTCAGTCAACGTTCTCTTCCCTGTGTCAGAATTAAGGCACTCAGGTGGCAGGGGAGGGGCAAGATGGAGGTGCTGGCCCTACACTCACGTGAGGAGGCTCAGCAGGAAGAAGGAGTGGAGTTGCCAAGGGAAAGCAGCAGATGCCACCTTTACAGTGTTGAAAACAAGAGGGAACCTGATGCAGGTAGAACTTGGGGACCATCTCTCTTCCAGGGTAAGAGGAGAAAGGGGGGATCAAGGGAAGAACAGTCAGCAGTAGGGGGAGGGATGCTGAGAGCACAGTGCCTTGAGGTTCTTAGTGGTGCCTACTGTAGAGGTGACGAAAGCCGGTGGTTGGGACCCGGTCTTCAGTGGTGCCACCATTTCAGCCAGCGACTCTCGTTCTCTAAACACAAACCATGTCCCCAGCCCTGAGAAGTCCACTAGTATGTACCCTATCTCATGAAGGCATGTGGAGGGATTGCCACCCCCCCCCCGTGCTCACCTCTGTGACTTACCCCGCTGTTCACCCCCATCGCAAGGGTGGTTGCGTCAGCCTTGTTTTTAGAGGAAGATCAGCCGTGCCAACATTGAAAGGTTCAGGTGCCTTGTTTAAAATTCCCTGACAAGACTCGATGTCTATTTAGAGTTCAGGCATTCAGAGTTTTAGTTGTCATTGATTTGTGAACTTTGACAGATTAAATGCCTTATCTGGGCTTCAGGTTTTAGAAATGAGATATGAATAACAGGGGTATCAGGATGGGCTCTGGAGTTGTAATTAAGGCTCTGTTTTCTCTCCCTTAGCATGTCATCCAGTCCCAACCCCAAGAATGTGGTTTCTGTTCCAGCATTTGTGAGGAGTCCTGACAGCCTGGCTCTTGGCAGACTTCCTTAGTTCTGTCTGGCCTGGGAGTCTGTCTTCCTTTCCATCCTGTGTGGGGCCACAGAGGAGAATGCCATAGATCAATTACTATTTAAAAAAATTAAAAAGCCACTCTAGCTCAGCCTTCTGAGAGCTGGGCCTAAACTGGGTCCCATTGATTCTTGTCCTGGCCAGCCTTGGCAAGGTGGCAAAGCATCTCTCGGATTTTTACTTCTGCACACCCTTGTTTGTTGGTGCTGTGCCCATAGGTGTGGCATTGCTGGCTGGGGTCAGGGACTGGCACAGGGGATGGGCTGCTTCTTGCTGTTGGAGGGAGGATCCTTTAGTGGCTGCACTTTCTGCTGCCACTCAGACACCAGGTTTACTTTCGGTCTCTGTGCTTTCCTTTATTTTTAAATTTTTATTTAAATTTTTTTTTTCTGTAGTTGTAGATGGACAACATGCCTTTATTTGCTTATTTTTTTATATTGTGCTAAGGATCGAACCCAGTGCCTCATGCAGGCTAGACAAGTGCTCTGCTGCTGAGCTACAGCCCTGGTCTCTGCTTTCCTTTAGTATTATCTAATAAAGCAAGGGGAAGTGGTAGTTAAGAGCTCAGGCTCTGCAGCTTGGATCCTCTGTTTATTAGCAATCACTTGATTTTTCTGAGTCCCAGTTTTCTCATGTATAAAATGAAGAAAATGATGTGACTACCTTCATTGGGTCCTCATGAAGAATAAATGAGGTAAAAATTGTAGAGTTTGGCATGGGCTAACATATTCATGTTAGTTGTGTTTGTTGTCACTGTTATTCTCTCTCTACCATCATCAGGAGGGAAGCGCTCCAGGTACCCTTTTGTCACCTGGTACCTCCTGTGGCACTTTTCCTTGGAGTCATGTGGATAGGACTTAGTGGAATCCCTCTTCATACCCCTGTGGTAGAATTCCGGCCCCATACTCTCTTGGGGTATAGGTGGAAAGGGCCCCTGCTCTGGCTCCTAAGTGTCCTTCATGTCTACCTAGGACATGGCAGCCAGCATTTCCTGAAGAGCAGCACAGTGAGTCATAGTCAAAGGTGATTTGGTTGCTAGGAACAGCTGCCTGCTCAAGCCAGCTGAAGCCAAGAGGAGACATTTACTGCTAGAATACTGTTCCTCAAGGGCAGGAAGTTGACTGACCTGGAACCAGGGATTGGTAAGTCAGGAACCCAGTTTGTAAGTACTTTCTACCTGGTATCTCCTCTCACTTGCCTCCAGAGGACTAGCTTTTTGCCCCAGCATGCATACAAGGTAGACAGATGTGAGGCTTCTGCACCTCTTACTGCAGAATTTCTGAAGAGAAGCAGACTGGTTCAGCTAGGTCAGCTGTCCAGTGTGGTCCATACAGTGAGGAGACTGGGCTGGGAGTGGGTGACCATGTCTCACCTCATTGATAGGGGCAGACAGGTTCAGGCATCTGAACAGGCCAGTCACTCTCCTGGCATAGCTCTTGACCTTCTGGCTGGAGGTAAATCTCGCTCTTTTTTCATAACAAGGCATTTTCAGACTGAGGCTTTAAGCAAGGTCTTCTGGAATTTTTCCAAAATAGCCAGTCCCCTGCATCACAGGTCCTGAGTACCTCATAAAATCCCTGAGTGGTTCTAGATTCCTGGATTACCCAAATAGCATTTCCTGAAGAGGGGGTAGTACTCACATACAAGTGGCATGGGAGATGATTTTCGGTGTTGTGGTGACAAAATATTTTATATTGATAATCATATGTTTTATTTGGAAGACATGAACTAAGACTCAAACCCAGAATTTTCCAGATATTACCTATATAATTTCCTTTCATAATACATGTAAGTAAAATCAAGTTTTAAAAATTTAAATAGTATAACCTCAGGAGAGTAACTCATTTGATCTGAATTGGTATCCAGGTTTATAATCTTTATTTCAGTATTCTGTCTGCTGAAAATGTCAAAAGGAGAAACAAAATTCTTTTTTTCTTTAAGTATATGGGTATTTTTTGTTTAAATGTTTACTTTACTTTTTGTGAATTATACTTTTCAGAGATCCAGAACTGTTATTATTTTTCCTTAGGTGTTTTCTTTCCTTGTTTTCTCCTTATTTAAAATACCAAGATGATTTTATATTTTTAAAATATAATTATAATATCCTGAGATAAAAAAGTTAAATAGTATAGATTCGATTTTTTAAAAAATGCAGTGGTGGCATAAGAGAGATTGAGGTTGGGAAACATTGGCATAGACCCATGAACTTAGCTGTGAGCCTGTGGGAAGACTTTATGAGGTCTGCAAAGCCCTTGACATTGTAGGCAACATCTTGTGTGTATTTACTTGTCTGTCTTTTTCCATAGGGGTGGGTGGGTCTTTGCTTTGGTTTAGAAATTTTGTGTGCATTGGAACTTTCTGGGGGTTATTTATTAAAAATTGTGGTTTCCTTCCCCAATAATTTTGATGTAGTATTTGGAGTGATATCTACAAATGTTCATTTCATCCTTGGACCTGTGTTGAGGAACACTGCTTAAAGAGGTTCCAGAGACCTCAAAGTGGAGAATCCAATTTGGATCAGTTCCAGCGTCCTTAGGATTGCTGTGCAAACTAGTAACACTTTTTTTTTTTTTTTTTAAATCAAGGATTCCTGAAATCTCTGGACAAAATGTTGCTAGATTTATATCACACATTATTAAGGGTTTCTTAGTAAGGTGGCTCTCTTTTCTCAGAATAGCCATATTGTGTTTGGACTTGGCTTTCTTGGTCCAAGATGTTAAAAAGGAACATACTGAAGCTCCGGAGCTTAAGGCTTTGGACAATTTTAAATCTGGAGTTAGAGACATGCCTGGTCAAAGTGGTTGTTAAAAGACAATTACAAGTTTTTGTGAGCAGCAGAGGTATCCACCAGCATGGTTGTCAGACCTCAGATGTGGATCTGTGCAACAGTGGGGCAGGCTGAGCTGGACTTTGGCTTTCCAGTTAGATAAGAAAGAAATCTTTTCTTTTGAATGGAGCTTGACCTCTGTATGTTCATAAGGCTATAATAATAAAAACATAATGATAATGAAACATTTTTAAGGTAGTCACAGTGCACCAGGCACATCACATGTACATTTTCTTATTCTTCTCCAGAATGCTGTGAAGTGGAGTTTGCTATTAATTGTATTTTACAGATGAGGAAACTGAGACTTCAAGCATAACTAGGGAGGAGAACCTACATGGCTAGCCTTCTGCCCCTGGGTCTAGGTTAGACCTTAGGTTACCTGGGAAGGCAATAGTGGTAAGATCAAGCAGCTTCTGCTTTACTTAGGACTTAGGGCAGACATGATGACCAGAAAGAGGGCTTCTTAAGGTGAAGCTTAAGCCAAAGATGAGTAAACTGAACCTTGGAGCCAGAACTTCCTGAGATTCTGTTTTGATTTACCACTTACTTATCTACTCCCTCCCCATCTTTAAGGGCCTCTTAACTGTTATTGTAGACCATAGAAAGAGAGGGTGAATTCCACAGATGGGCCAGAGTGGACTAGGGTATGCAACCCTCCAGCCCGTCCCACATAAAGCTAGTCTTGGTGTAAGCAGCAGTGATTGGTATCCTTCATAAGGTAGAGTTTCTTATCATGGGATCCATACTTTTTTGAAGGTTCCTTCAGTGGCCCATAGTGGATCTGTAAAATTTTCATGTGCATGTGCTCATGCTTTCAAGTGCACATGTGTGTTTTCCTGGGTAGTAGAGTCCTTGAATTCCACTGTACTTTCAGAATCATCTGTAACCATGAAGAGATGTCTCGCTGAAAGGGGAATGATCCATTGCAATTTGGCTGGGTGTTGTAGGCCCTTGCTTCTCAAACTGTGGTTCATGGACCAGCAGCATCAGTTTCATCTGGGGATTTGTTAGAAATGCAGAGTCATAGATACCCACCTGGTCCCTGCAGAACTGGTGCTTTATCATGATTCTGAGGTGTTCTGTCTGATATTAAAATTTGAGAAACCCTTGGTCTGATTAACTCTCCACATCTGGAGAGTCACTTTCCAATGCATTTCTATGCTAGCAGGATTTTAAAGAAAAGTCATATTTCCTTAGAGTCTCATTTAGAAAACAAGATGCTTCTAAGTGTAATATTTCTCATCTTTGTCCTTTTGTTATTGACTCAGCTTATTATAAATTGAATCAGATCTAGATAAAGAAGTTTTGACTTACATTGGTTAATTGACATTAGCTGTTAGGTTGGCCATAAAGTGGCATCTGACCAGCCCTTTGAGGGAAATAAAAAGCTGGAGGTGATGAAATATTGCTGTGTTAAACCCCAGCAACCATAAAGCATTTCTTTTAGAGAATCATTGTGGGTTTTATGGAAAGAATAGCTTTAGCTTCTCAGCTGATCATGGTTATCTTGGAGAGGGCTTTCCAGGTTCTTTTTTCTTCCTCTTCTTGCCTTTTGCCCAGAGATGGCTTATTTTTCATTTTTCGATTGCATTAACTTTCTAATGAATTGTTAACAATAGTGAAGTTTAGTCTTATATTGGCCTAGAGAGTTGCATGAGTTCTGATGACTCATGCAGTTAATAAATGCAGCCAGCTGGATGTCCATGTCTTTAGTTTTGTGATTGTATGTGTTCTGGCTACATATATGCTGGACTTTGTTCATCTCTGAAGGGGAATACTAACTTCATGGTGTATACTGAGCTGACAGTTCCTCCAGTTAGTGCTCAGCCTTAATCCACCTTTGAACATTAACTCTCTGTGGGTGTGTGGGTGGAAACTATAGCATTGAATCTCAGTATGAGATCTACGTAGGAACAAATATAATATGGAACCTGATCTGTATTTTTTGGGCTTCCATTGCAATTAAATTTCATTCTAAATTATCATAAGGTATTTTGAGTGTCTTACTGCATGTACTGATTTGTGATCTTCATTTGGAGTCTTGGATGCCATATTGGTCATGTGGGCATGTCACCACCAGACTAGAGTTGTTGAAGGCTGAGCCCTACATAAGTCCCTTCTGCATTCCTAATCTCTAGCATGGTGCCCTTCATGTTGGGGAGCAGTTAGTGAATATTTGCCGAATGACTGAGTGGGTGAATCATCTAGGAATCAATAACTGTACTGGCTCATCAGTGTGTCCTCATTCATTGAAATGGTGATATTGATGGTGGTAGCTATGCTGCCACTGCTGTGACTTCCTCTTCCTTCTCCTCCTCCTCCTTCTTTCTCTTCTCCTCCTTGTTGTTCTTCATGCCAGGCAAGGATATGCCACTGAGCCACCCGCTGCCCCCCAGTCAAGCAGCTATCATTTCATCCATGCTCTCCATGAGACAGGCGCTTTAAATACATGCTATTGTTTAGTTCTCTGAAAAACTTTATGAAGCATCTTCTCATTTTACGGCTGAGCAAACTTATAAAGTCACTTGGCTACCGTCATTCAGCCAGGGAGGGTGAAACCAGGGATTGGATCCCTGACCAGCTGACTTCGAAGCTTGTTCTAAACTGATGAGCATTTAATTCTCCTTAGATAAGGGTCCTGACCTGCAGAAAACTATGCAATACATGGATCCAGGACTTTTGTGGGGCTCTGTTAAAATGACCAAGATTGGCAGATACGAAATATTGCTTACCCTAGTGCCCGATAAGAGTCAGCGTTAGGTACTGTGCCACTCCCTTCTGGGTGTTTCTTTTATTCCTCCCTGCAGAAGTAAAGGCATAGATGGCTGAGTATATTAGTCCACCCTAAAGCCTGGCTGCAGGGACTCTGTGACCTTAGACACCACTTTCTTTGATTTTAGAACAAACTGAGTCACCCTGCCGTAATCTAATGTTAATAGCAAACTAATCTCAAGTATCATTAAAAAAAATCCTGTTCCCCTTCCCAACACAAAGAACTAAGAGGCTCATTTGGGACTTTTTTTTTTTTTTAGATTATCCTAAAAATCAGTGCTCTGCTGTCTTACTGTAATAGGAATGTCATGGTGTACATATTAACACGTACTTGACAGTGGTAATTGCTTGTGACAGCTTGTAGCTTGCTGGTGGTTATTTAAAGGCAGTCTTAGGTTTCTTCTCTCTGCCACTGCTTTGGGCAAAATGATTTGTTCTTTCATAAGGCCTGTCTTTTCAGAGTTTTCACTGTTTAGAAGTGGGTAACTTGTTTGTAACCCTGAAAAGATCTTTTCATGGTTTACAGATAAAGAACAAAGCAATGGATGGGTATTGTTAAGTAGTTTGGGGACCATTTCACTTATTTTTGGTGGTCCTGGGCTGGGTGTGAGTCATGCACATTTTGGCACAAACTCTGCTAGTTTCACATCACAATTTTTTGTTTGTTTGCAGAACACTGTAAGTTTCCAAGTATGTTTGGATATACATTTACAGCAGTTTGCCTTCCCGCTCTCTCGTTTTAACAGCTGTATCCTGGGATGTTCTTGCCGTTCAGTTCCTGAGAGTTAGTGCTGCTGCTTGTTGAGCAGAACTCTGTTAATTAATCCTTGCAATTGGCAAAATGGGAGTATCTGGAATCCCCCAGGGGGTTCAGCCTGGATTAAGAGGCATCATCTCTGTGGGTCACTCCATCTCACCCAATTCTCTGTGGCAGGGCAGAGCCGGAAGAGTGTGGGCCCCATGGCCCTGGTACCTGCCATTCTAACTGACATCCCACAGAGCTGCAGCCCTAGCAGCAGCAGCTGTAAAAGCTTCAGAGCGGCTGTCCTGGCAGGGGAGCCAGACAGGTGATTTGTTAAATTATTACCCATGTGCAGTTCCTGGCCTCTGGTGCCAGGCAGCATGGTGCTGGGCACGATTAGGAGGCGGCTTATTACAAAGTCAGCAAAGGTGGGAGGTGAGGCTGCAAGCTGCCACTGGGCCTCACTGTCGCAACACCCACGAAAGTGGTCCCTGCAGCTTCATCTCTGTGGGACTTCAGAGCAGATAAGGAACGAAAGATCCAAGCACAATGCATTGACCATAACAGGATTTCCTTGGTTCTATTAATGGGATAGAGCTCCAAGAGGGTCATAGGAGGGCTAGGCTTTCAGCACACTATGCAGGAGGACCTGGCATATATTAAATATTTATTGAGGGTTGTCTGCCCTCTGCTACTTTAGCAAAGGAGTGGGCTGATGCCCCTTACTGGTAACTAGTGAAAAGGGGCCAACAACTCTTTTCAATCATTTATAATTGTTCAGTGTTTCTTGTTTGTGAGGTCTGTGTCCTAACTTCCCTGCAACAAGAACAAGAAGCCCCTTCCCCTCTCCTTCAGTCTTGGGAAGTTGGTGCAAGTGGGAAGTAGGTCTGGCTGAGTAGTAAAGGGAGTGCTGAAGAATAGTGTTCTCTGGCTGAGTAATATTGGGGACTATGACCATGCCTTCTTCATGCGATACTTATGAGGATTTAAATCAGTTAATGTATTTAAAGTGCTTCTAATGAGATCTGTCATATAGGATCTACATGCTCTGTATTAGTAATCACAGAACTGATACTATTGCTACTGCTGCCTACCATCATTATTGTTAAGCAAGGAGGGGTCATTGAAGAGGAAGAGAGCAATAGGGAGCCCCCTTTGGTAGAGGCTATATGGGAAAGAGAGACCTACTTCTGTCCACAGCTGAAGGGACTGGATGTGTAGAAAATGAGAGGGAGGTGCTTAAAAGTTAGTCACCTCCCTATGGCCCCATCTAGGAAGGCCTTTCCCTGGAGACTCCTGGGACATCACAAAAGCAGAAGAATCAGCTCCTGTGATTTAATTTTTTTCCCTGCCCACAGGACACCTAAAGTTCAAAGGGTTATTATTTTTCTGTTGTATTTTCTTAGCAGGATGATTAAGTCCTCCCAGGACATTCAAGATTTATTTATTTATTTATTTTTTAAAGCTAGGTTGGCAACACTGACCAAAAGATAAGGCAAGAAGTAGTAAGGAGCCATATTCTATGAGATATTCTAAAAAGGACTTTCTGTCCAGTAAAGAGTCCAGATGAAAGGTGAGGAAACTTGAAACAAAGTATCATTTATAGGTGTCCTTGAGGAAATCAGTGCTCAGAACAGTCTTAAAATCTGCTGGTAACAATGTTGCTTTTTGTCCTGCTTCTGCCCATGCTGCCTGTGTGGGTTTCCATTGGCCAAAGAGAGATGATGAAGAAGCATCAGAAAAAACCTAGATTTTGTTATGGATTTGCTACTTGACCCAAGGAAAGTTACCTCTGGGCTTCATCTATAAACATTACAACTCCATTCTAGCTCATAAGGGTATAAGTGGCCAGAGAAACAGTGTTGAATTTGGGGATTACTTTTAGAGGAAGGGGGTGTGATATTTGCTCAAATTACATTTCATATATTGAATAGTCTGTGAACTGATATTTCCTTTATTATTGGAGGGGAATGGGTGCTGTTTTCTAGATCAGATTTCCAGGTAATGTTGGCCGTGCAGTCATCATGGTCCAGTAAGGTTAGCATTCAGGCCCTGGATGAGACACTTTGGGTGGTTCACTCATTTAATCCTCACCACAGTTCCACATTGTAAGAACTGTCATGCCCATTTTGCACAGCAGGAAATTAAAGTGTTGCTGTTTATTTGTTGCATAACCATTTAAGGAGTTTCCCCCGTGTGCCCGGCACTAGCTTTGTGGTGAGCAAACCAGACACAGTAGGTAGTCTGGATTCCTCTAGGATTGTCTGGCTCCATACCATGTCTTGTCACATACTATGTTGTTTGTCACAGAATTTTAGTGGTGGAAGGGACAGGGCTCTCTCAAGACCCCTGAGGTGTGGTAGTACTCCCAGGTCCCTGGTTACCACACTGGGTGTGGTGAAGTTCTGAGCATCAAAGCCTGGACAGTCTTAGTCTTTGCTTCCTGTTTTCACCAAGCCCTCTGCCTCTTGCTATTTCAAATGCCAAGACTTGAAAAATGTTAAATACTTGATAAAAACCTGGTGTAAATGTTAGGCCTGTCCCTGCTTTTGAAAACAGAGGATGCGTAAGCCAAAGCCAACGCATCCCTCCATGACTCAGGCCTGTCATTATACGCTTCGTTGATGTACCATATAATTTTGAGTCTGCTTGTTTCAGATTTTCATTGTCTTCTGTGTGTCAGTTGTCACCTCACCTGTGGTCACTGAGATGGTGACTAAGTGCCTTTCACTGTCTTTGGGTAGGCTGTTTCTAACCTGTTGTGAAGAAGGATGGAACTTCTTTTTTTTTTTTTTTTATGTTCTATTTTCTGTCATATGAAAAGCAGGGAGTTGCTGGGTGAGTCCTGAGGAATGAGAGTTGGTTGGCTTTGGGCCAGCCCCTTGTGCAGTTGGCCTCCATGGTGGGTTGTGGTATGGGCCTTCATCCTGTGTCATGGTCTTGCTGCAGCTCTGACCTCTACTGGAGGGATTGAAGGCTCAGGTGCTGGAGTTCAGTGCCCATGGGCTCAAATCCTGGCTCTGCCTCATATTAGTTTGGGATCTGAGACAACTTCATGCCTCTAAGTCAAAGTTTTCTTATCCTGGCACAGAAAGCCTTCTGTAAATGATATCCTTTATTATTAATGTAGTGGGTAGCTTTTTGTGGTGTTGGTGCTAGAGGTTCAGATGCATGACCCATGAGAATGTTTGGGTAACTGTGTAAAGTATGGGTTAAGAGCATGGGCTTTAGGGCCAGGAAGACTGGGTTCTGTACTTACCACCTCATTCACCAGCTGAGTGACTAATTTGGTAGCTATAGTGAGGAGGTGAACAGCACAGACACTTAAGTGAACATGGGGTCCATTCTCAGCATTCCTGCATATTCTCTGGGTGACCCAATTTAGAAGTTTCTTCAAGTTTATTATCCAAAATGAGGATGGTAATAAGAACATTCTCTCAGGATTGGTGAGGGGATTGGCTTAATGCAAATACATAGTGCTTCAGACAATACCTCTCACATGAAAGTGCTCAGTAAACATCAGCTGTCACTAGCTAACGATTCCCTTGACATCAGGAAGAATTGATATTGCTAATGTCCTGATATTCTTTAAATGTTATAGTTTATGCTGTGACCCTTCTCCTAAGCACCCTATTGGTTTCCTGATCACTCTTCCTGGTCTTTGTTCTTTGGCTTTTCTTAGTCTATCAAAGACTGAAGTATGATCAGTATATGGTTAATTCTGAGAGTGGTTATGCATACTATTCCAAGGGACTAATCCTTTGCTTTGTGAGATTCCCTATATTCAGTTTCTTCTATGGCTCAGAATTGTCTCTTCATCTGGTCCTCAGACTGGACCTCCCTTGCAGATTGCGTGAAATGCCAGAAATACTCAGGAGATGAAGTATCTTTTAAAAATTGAATGTGCTGTCCTCTTTCACATGTCTGTCCTTTCTTATAGAAAAGAAAATGAGAATTCTCAGCTATTCTGGAGGCTGAAGCAGGATTGTGAGTTCGAGTTAAGACCTTGTCTCAAAAGAAAAAAAACCTGAAGATCATTCCTGTCCTCTATACTATTCTACTTTTACACATTTAATTTTTCTTATCACAGTCTTTGATGTGTTTATAGCATATGCATCATAAAATGAGTCATTATGAATTAAGATTATTTACTCTTTTATTTCTTTTAAGCCTATAGAGGGATGATGAACTAGAATTCTTTCCCATCAATTCTCAAATGCTTGGGAAAAATGAAATAAAAATGAAAAGCATTGAGAAGGAAATTAATAATTCCTTTTTCCAAAGGCTTTTGTCTTCACATAAATTTGCCTTCTTTTTCCTGATAATTTGTTGTAACTAAAAGGCTATTTGTCTTTGGGAGAAGGTAAGAAGAAAGGTGTTGCCTTTATGAGATAACAGCCATGTGTAGGGGACTGGTAACTGACAGTTGCTATGAGACTGGGGATAGTCTGGTTTTGCAAGGACTTGTCATGTGGGGAATTGTCTCTGTGTTTTGTGGGGTGGGCAACCTCCCTGGTCCTTTATGGGAGTGGTTCCACCTGGGCGTATGTGGAATTGCCCAAATCTGGTCTGTGCCTCCTCCAGTAAGACATGGAGAGCAGCATGCTAGGTGACCCTGAGATAAAGAAGACTCCTCTCATCTCTCCACCAGCCTGACCTTGTGCTCAGTCCAGAGCAACTGGAGCAATGAGTATGACCTAACTCAAGTGTTTCTGCATGCTCCTGATCCCTGCTGTTGGTGTGTTAATGGACTTTGGCTGCTGCGTTTCAGAAGCAAGGCCCAGTTTGATCATACAGATTAGTAAGTGCTGGTTAGGCATGTACTTGTGTTGAGTTGGAAGGGCTAGTGATGATAAATAAGAAGGGGGAGGAGGCTTTGAGTTCCTATAATCTTTCTGTCCCCTAGATTTCTCAGGTTGGAACTTGGTCAAAGAGAGAGAGAGAGAAGGTCGTATTCCATAGTCCTCCCCGCAGAGGACTTAGCCAGGATGCCTGTAGGTCCAAGGTCATACCTACTGTTTCAACATGATTGGTAGTGCTCCTTTTTCAAAGCTATCTGTTTTAGTCACCCTTTGTACGGACTACACAAGTTTCTTTGAAACCTTTGTCAGTGGGAATGAACATCAACTTCCAGTGGTGTTTTCCCCGCTCCCCCCTGTAGATCATGATAAGAATGAGTCCACCTCCTCCTCTATCCAGATCAGTAGGAAAGAATGGTTCTGCATGTAGTTATTACAATTCCCACCTTGTTAACTTCAAAGAGCTACAGATCTGCAGAGCAGAGGGTACTTCAGATTGTTCACCATGTGGAGAGAGAGGTGCCAGGCAACCTACGTGATATCTATCTTTGGCTGCTTGCCATATTGGATTAAAACACACACACGTGCACACATGCATACTGACCCACACACACCCCTTCAAGGCTAATTGGCAATATCAGATGTGATAATAACAAGTATAAAACCTGAAGCAAATCAATAATGGACTTCCCTTCCTAGTGTCACCTTGCCAAGAGGGTAATGGTGAATCCTGAGTGGGTTCCCACGTGTGTCTGTCTCTCTGCACTTTTCCTTGCCATCAGCCGTATTGGCCTAATATTTTCAGTTTGTGCCTCTGATTTAGTTTATTCCCACCCCCTGGGGGATGGACTGAATCAGAGCATGAGATCTCGTATTTCCACTATATGGAGCTAGGAAGTAGCAGTGGCAAGATTCCAATTGGGGTTTAAACTCATTGTTACCTTGGGGAGGGATGAAAGGTGGATGTTTTTGACCTGATGAGAATAATAGGAAGGTTAAGTTGGCATGAAGAATTATTGGTCCAGTGTGAACCTTTCCAAGCCTCTGTGAGTTGAGTCATTTCCCTAGAATGTTGGCCAAGCCTCAGGAACGCAGCACGTGGGGATGTTTTCATGTTCAATAAATGTCAAATAGCATCCACAGATTTATGGTTTTGTAAATCCAAATAAACTGCTATTATTGGAGTTTTTTTGCAAGCCCAGAATTGCTAACATTTTTTTTCTGAACAGTTCTAATAAAATAACTCATTACTATCAAATATTAAATATCTGGCTGTAAAGTAAGGTGATTTCTGTATTGTTTAATTTGTGCAATTGTGAGTGACTATAGCAATGATTAACAATTATTTTGTAGTAGTTATAGGTTGCAATATAGGTTAGGAAGAGGAAGTGAAGGATTTCTAAAACCCCAGTATTCCCCGTTGACGTTAGATGTCCACAGATTTGGAGTGTTTCTGAGAATGTTATAGCAGTCATTCTGTTTTTCCATAATTGTGATGATCTCTGAGTGAAGAATTGGCTTTTAAAAATGAATGAACTGGTGAATTCACACTCTTTAATTACTATAGGTATGCAAGTGGCTAAAAAATATCAACCTTCAAAAAACGACATTGATAGTACCAGTTTGTACTGGGGCTCACTGACCAGAGGAGCATAGTTTTATGCCCCCCACCCTGCCCCATCAGTTCCTGTGGCAGAGAGAGAGAGAGGGTGGAAAGGGAGAGAAAGTATGAATGTGTAGCCTCTGGGAGTCAAATCTGTCTATTTGCCATAAATTCTTTGGCCATTGTGATTAGTCACCCAGCCAGACGGTTCCATACTCCACCCCTCTCGGTTTGTATCATTTTCCTTGATATCTGATTCCACCTACATGCCTGCTCTCAGATCTCCATAGCTACATCAAAATATGCATGAGAGGTTTGTTTTTTCAGACAAGCAAACATGACCTTGTAGATGTGCTTCTTCCTTTCATTACTAAGTTTTAAACAAAATGCTCTGAATACAAATTATAATTGCACATACTTTATAGGGAAGATTGTGAGGCTATGATGTCCATATAAAATTCCTGTCACAATGCCTGGCACACATAGGTGATCAGCCTGTCAGTGTGCCTCATTTGTGCTTTCTGTGATTCCTGTTTTGCTGTCTTTACCATGTTGAAATAGTTCTCTTGAGGGTCCCAGTGATCATGTAGGAGCCAGATCCAAATGCTCTATACTGAGTTGTCTGATGTCTGTGTACCTCAGGCTGGTACTGAAACTTCTACCCTGGAAGGATTCCTTATCTGGCTTTCATGGCACTGCATTATTTTGGTTTCCCTCCTATTTTTTTCTGATCTTTCTGCATTTTTTTTTCCCTTTGCACATTAACCTCTCTTTTCTTTCACTGTTGTCCAAAGAAGATAGTCTGAGTTTCTGTGCTGAGTTCATGTAAGTTTTCTCAGCTATCGTATTTATTTCTGTGGAAGATAGACACATATCCACACTGGCCTGACTTCCTTTCTGGGATTCAGTGCATCCATTTCCAACTGCTTGCCTAGCATCTCAGCCTGGATGTCACTTGGCAGCAGAAACTGACCATGTCTTAAAGGTGGACCACTTTCTCCTTCCTCCTGCAAAGCATATCTTCCTCCTTGTCACATCCCTGGGTCTTTGGATGGGGAAGGCCTTCTCTTACCACCTCCTTACTTTACCTTAACACTATCTTTGGATCAGACTTTGATGATGCCCCTTGGACCTATTCTTTCCTCTTTCCCTATTTGTTAAACAGTGGTTGTTCCTACTCCCAGCACCCACATAGCCATGAAACTCACTCTTTTTTAAAAATATACTTTTAAATTTGTTCTCATTAGTTATTAGTAGAATGCATTTTGAAATATTATACTTAAATGGAGTATAACTTCTCATTCGTCTGGTTGTACATGATGTAGAGTTACACAGGTCATGTAATCATACATGCACATAGGATAATAATGTATGATTCATTCTACTATCATTCCAACCCCTGTACCCCTTCCCCTCCCTTCACTCCTCTCTATCTAGTCCAAAATAACACTGTTTTTCCTGATCCCCCTTATTATGAATTAGCATCCTCATATCAGAGAAAACATTAGACCTTTGGTTCTTTGGGATTGGCTTGTTTTGCTTAGCATAAAATATTCCAGTTTCATCCATTTAATGGCAAATACCATGATTTCATTCTTTTTTAAGGCTGAGTAATACTCCATTGTGTATATATACTATAGTTTCTTTAGCCAGTCATCTGTTGAAGGGCATTCAGGTTAGTTCCATAGTTTAGCTATTGTGAATTGAACTCATGCAACTAACTTTTGCAGTGGCTTCTGATGGTAATTCTGATCCAGACTTACTGCATGTTCATTAATCCTTTTAAAGCACAGGTTTTGACGAATCCCTTCCATATCCAAATTCTTCCTCAACTCCCTGCTGTTCATTAAATTATGAAGACATACCAGAACTTTACACCTTTCCTCTGGTTTCCCTTTTTGGTTGACACAGTCAGTGAAGTTTTTCAAGCCACTGTACACATGGTCATAGATCATAATCTATTTGTGGTATTAACTCAGAAGTCCACTGGTGAGGTAAAGTGTTGTCAGTTTTCATTTAGTAAATGTTATGAACTGAATTGTGTTCCTCTTCCATTCATGTGTTCAAACCCTAAACCTCAGTATGACTGTCTTTGGAAACAGAGCCTATAGAGAGGTAGTAAAGGTTAGTGAGATTTTTAAGGATGAGGTTCTGAATGATATAAGATGAGCCACTCTTTCTCCTCAATTGTGCACCAAGAGGTCACGTGAACACATGAGAGGAGGTGGCCCCCTGCAAGCCAGGAAGAGAGCCCTCACCAGAGCCTGACCCTGCTGTCACCCTGACCTTGGACTTCCAAACTGTGAGGAATAAAATTCTGTTATTTAATCCACCCAGCCTATGATATTTTGTTCTGGCAGCCCAAAATGACTGACACAAATGACAAATACTCATTCTGGGCCTTTTGTACGCCAGGCATGGGGCATCTAGGGTGATATGGTCCCCGCAGCCCTGCAGGTTAAGTATACTTGTTCTTCTCCTGACACTAACAACTTCAGTCAAAGTACATGATCAACACACTGTGTTGGGCACTGTGTTTACAAAGGTAATGAAGAACTTATGGCATAAAAGGAAAGAAAAAGAAATATATCATTGGGAGTCAGTGGGAGTTGAATCTGATCAAATATTTAAGATATATACAGGAAGAGAAGGCTGGGGATGTGGCTCAGTGGGATGTGTGGCTCAGCGCTTGCCTGATGTGCATGAAGCCCGAGGTTGGATCCCCAGAACCTCAAAAGAAAAAGAGGAGGAGAAAGGGTTGGGGGAGGGAGAGGTATAGGTTGAGTATCTCTTTCCTGAAATGCCTGGAATAAATGTTTCAGATTTTGGGATATTTGCATAGACATATAATGAGATATCTTGGGAATGGGAACCAGCTCTAAATATGGACTTCATCTGTAATCCATCTACACCTTATGTACATCTGAAGACAATTTAATACAATATTTTAAATAACTGTTTGCATGAAACAAAGTTCAGTGGCATAGAATTTTCCCCTAGTGTCATCAATCATGTCAGCACTCAAAAAGTTTTAGATTTTGGAGTATCTCAGATTTTGGATTTTCAGATTAGGAATGTTATTCAACCTGTACATAGTGAAATGATTTTTGGCAGGGAGTGTAAGTAATGAGTAAAATGATAAAAGGATACTATAAGAAAAATAGATTATATTGATGATCCTCAGTTCAACACATTTTTCACAGTTTTTTTTTTCCTTTCTGATTACAAAAATAAAAAGTGAAAAATCCTTGCACTTTGTAGAAAATTTGAGAAGTATATAGAAAATGGTTGGGGACTGGGGTTGTGGCTCAAGAGTACTTGCCTGGCACGTATGAGGCCCTGGTTCAATTCTCAGAACCAAAAGATAAAAGGGAAGGGTCAGGGAGAAAAGCAGAATGAAAGACACTTGAAACCCCACCACAAAGAGAGAACTTCTGTTCTCTTAAAAACAAAACAAAAACAAAACCCCAAAAAACATGGAGTTGGGGGTGTAGCTCAGCATTAGAGCGCTTGCTTAGCATGTCCAGAGCCCTGAGTTCAATCCCCAGTATTGCAAAAACAAACAAGCAACAAAATATATTGATGTCATTTTAAATGTCTATGTATTATTTCTACTTTATGGGGTATAAAAATTTCCTTTTAACTTTAAATATTTAGATGTTTCCTTTTTTTTTTGCTATTTTATAGAACTTGATGGATAATTTTATATATGGATATCCTACGGATTACAGACATTTATTGAGCTCTTTTTATGCGAACAAAAATTATTCTTGGATTTGGTACTGGGGCAGAGGCAGGAGGACATTGACTTCAGTGTGAGATATGGCAGCTATCCTTACAAAGTTTGTGTAGTCTATTAATGGTACATACCCCTGAGCATGGAAGCTTTGAAGGCCTTTTTGCATTGTTACTGATTTATATAGTTTTTCTGAAACAACATGAAAATTTCAAACTAACCCAGGGGTTAGAAAGTTTTCTGGGGTACAGGGGCCATTTTTTTTAAATTTATATGTATTTTTAGTTGTTGATGGGCTTTAATTTTTTTTAAAATTTATTTTTAGTTGTAGTTGGACACAATACCTTTATTCATTTATTTCTATGTGATGCTGAGGATTGAACCCAGGGTCCTGCACGTGCGAGGCAAGCGCTTTACCACTGAGCCACAACCCAGCCCAGTGGGTTTTAATTTATTCATTTATTTATGTGCAGTGCTGAGAATCGAACCCAGTGCCTCACACATTCAGTGTTAAACGCTTTAACACTGAGCCACAACCCCCAGCCCTCTGGGACCATCTTTAAACTCATAAGTGAGACCGTCCTGCTTTTGGTAGGGGAGTTAGACACTCATATTTAATGAGTCATACTCAGTTTTACAAACTAGATTTGTGTGTTATATGAGTATGCTTCTGAGCAAGTTATGGTTAGTGGACAAAAAATTATGAGCATAATAATTTATTTCCTTGTTTTTAAAAGAGATTTTGCCAAGAGAGGCTTATTTAAAACTCTTTATAATGTGAGTTTAGCATATATCGAGAAAAGTGTGCAGTTTAGAGGTGTACAGCCTGATAAATTATCTCAAAATGAACACACCCATGTAATTGCTTCCCAGGCCATGAAATCAAAATATTAGTGTCATAGTAAGCTCTTTACTCCATCCCTCTTTTCCTGAGATAAACTACTACCCCTGAGTTCCAGCAACCTAGACTTTGTTGTTGTTGAGTTTGAGAGGTTTTTCATCTTTGGGAAACTCAGTTTTAAAACTATGTATTCTATCTATTGTGGAATAACCAATCACCCCAAACCTTGGAGACTAAAGATGACAGAGTTTATTTATTTTGTTTGTTTATTTATTTCTTGGGTTGACTGGGTGCTTTGGTTGGCCTCTTCTGGACTCACCCATGCAGCTATATTAGGAGCTGAGATAGTGGGCTCTCCCCATGTGACCTTTCTTTCTGGCTGTCTCCATAATACGGTGGTTTCAGAGCAGCATTTAAAAAGGCAGTGGTGAAAATCACCTGATGCTGAGGGCTTTGGAATTTTCACTGGGTCACTTCTTCACACCCTGTGAGCCAAACAAATCACAAGGACAGCCCAAGTCTAAGGAGTGTGAATTAAAGATCCTGGTCATGAAAGATCCTATCTTACCACCCAACCAGTGCTATATTGACACTGCTGTGTGGATCAAGATCAAGATTGTCGTTAGCACAGAACTTGATAATATTGAGGCTCTGTTCCACCTAGTTCCTGTTGAACACTGTCAGTTGATAGAGCCAAGTAGCCTGGGATAGGTAGGGGGTGTATCTGTCTTTATCTGATATAAGAGGATTGTATCAGAAATAGAAGTGCTTTTAGGAATCACTTTAATTATTTATTTCTATCAAGTTGGATCTCCACAAAATGATTTTATTTTTCTTGATATTTCTTTCATTGTTTGAAATAGTCTCTGCTTATCTCATGAAGTGATATAAAGTTCATGCTTTGCCAACATGAGAACTTTTTTGGAGATGAAATGAGCTCCTCAAAAGCACAGTGTACTTTGAATCAGAAGAAGTTGGGTTTATGATACACAGGCCTCATCTTGTTTCTTTGACTATGGGCTCCCAGTCTAAGAGGGAGGCCTTATTCATTTGACTTCTAGGTCCTGGAATCTTCATCAGAGTATTCAAGGTAATATCAAGGCTGATCCAAAGAAGAGTCTTTAGTCATCAGAAATACCTGACTGATGCATTCATTACCCAAATAAGTGCTGAAAGGGTGGTTAAGTTTAACATTTTCTTTCACTTTTCTTGTACTCCTGTGACTCTTCAGGACTGAGCAGAGTGGTGCTTTGGATTTGATAATGATGATCAAGGAGTATGTCCCTTGTGTTGGGCATTTTCTGTGGTAGGGAGGGTAATAGGCCTAGTGCTTTCATTGACTTCGGTTTGGGGACTAAGGTTACCCATGCTTAGCACATGCTGCATAATAAAGCTCAATAATAGTTAACTATAAACACTAAGAGGTAGATAATAATGACTTTCATTGAATTGATCACTTCCTGGGATTAAACCTCTTTATTTGTATTAACTCATACAGTCCTCACAAAACCCTATAAACTCGGTTCTGGTATTGTACCCTTCTTATAGATCAGGAAATCCAGGCACAGAGAGTTGAAAAAATTCAGAGCTTATAAATGGAGGAGCCAAGATTTAAACCCAAGTGGGGCTGTCTGAATCCAGGGCCTTGGTGCCCTTTCTCGTTTCTTGGGAATGGCATCTTTGTGGATGTTGATGTGATGTCTGGATCGTTGGAGACCAAAGTCAGACCCTGAACCACGGTCCCCCACCCTCCTTTGTTGTTTAATTCCAGAGCCAGGCACCCCAGGCAGGGCTTCTGCACTGACTATGCCAAGTTGCTGCTTCACTTGGTTAATGAGCTCTCTGGGGTTTTGGCTTCTCCCTCAGCCTACAGTTCTTTCTTCCACTCTGAAGAGAAGAACTGGCCCTTAAAGCCTGACAGCTTTTTTTCCCCCTGTGATGAACAGGTTATATAAATCATTCATGACTTACTCTTTAAAGAAATGCTCCTTTCTTCTCGTGTTGGAATTCAGTGTACTCTGGAAGACAGGAGTGCATTGCCCTTGCTTGGGGGGTTAATAGACCACCTGTTCTCCTTTCTCTGTTGGGAGGATCCTGAGTTTCCTCTGCAGCCTGTCTGAAGCAGTCACCATCGTTTTTCTTGGCATCAGTGGGTATTTTGACACATCTTGAAGGCCTTCATTTTCACAGGAGTTGGCTCTAGGTTACTGGGAAGAATGAAAATTGGAATAGAACTGCAGGGTACCCCAGTTTCAGCCTTCCCACAGAGTAGTTCAAAGGAGTTGAAAACTGTACCAATCCAAATGAGTCTTTAGGGCTCTTTTTTGCTTATCTTCTTTCCTAGTTTAGAAAAACCTGGGGTCAAATACCACAGTAGGCATTTTACACACATTTCATTTATCTTGTGTTGTGTGGGGTTGGTATTATCATCCCTACTTTATAGATGAAAGAACTGTCACTTGCCTCAGGTTCAGTATTTAGGAAACAGTTTAGGTGGTATTGTGATCAGCGATCAGATATTTCTGGTGTCAAGTCTTATGTGACTTTTTCTGGTGTGACTTACCCATTGAACATGACCTTCAAACACCCAAATCTTTTCTAGAACAAATTTGGAGACCAAAACAGTTTTGTCTAAAATCCATTATCTGGACTTAGCTAGAGTAAATGTTCTTTCTCCTCCTCATCCTCTTTTTCCTTTTCCTCTGAGTTCCCAAGATGAAGTAATGAAGTTTGGAGGCGAGAAGGCCTGGGATTAGGTTCTCTTTAAGTTCCTTGGCAAGAGAAAACAAAAGTGTATATGTCATGAGAAACTCTCCCTGGGTGTCTCTGAGCTCAGTGCAGGACAAGCTATTGGAAAGTTCTCTCCTTCCCCTAAGAGGAATTAAGAAAGGGAAGAAAGATCTTTGAAAAATTCTATTTTTTACATTCTCCCACTGACCCACAGTCCTGTGTTTATTTTTTTTTACTCTCCTTTTCTATCACCTACCTTTCAGTTCCTTGTACTAAATACATCCTTCTGACATGGTATCTTATTCTTAGTTCTCAATTGAGCTTACCTTTGAGGTGTTAAGAAGGCCTACTTTTTTAGGTTTAGTAGGGCCTGACAGGGCCCATTTCTTTCTCCTATGCCTTGATCTTGACCTTGGGTACTTGGTGGAACTGAATAACTTAGAGGTGAGCTGATGTTGTCTTTTCTCTTCAGTGCAAGGTAATTTTGAATGTGAAATTAGTGTTGAATATTTTATCAGATTCCTGCTTCCTGTCATTCCTTTCTGGGTACCACGGTTTATGAGAAGTTCTGGATTGGAAACCTTGGTAAGGTCTTTATTTATATTTCAATTCATTCATTTTCTTTTAATTAACTCAAGCAATAAAAAAGAGTTTGGTGTCTTAAATTGTTTTAGATGGAGTCAGAATTAAAGAATAATTCTTTATGAAAGATATTCATAGCTTTCATTTTTTTCCCAAGAAAATATCAGCAATCTGAGTTTCTGTAGGTTTGAAATGAAGAGGGTAAAATATTCGTCATTTCTGTAGCAGTGTTTGTGTGGTGCCTTAACAAGGAAATAAGTTTCACATTTTCTTCCTGTTTGCCTCTTATTAAATGGAAATTACTCACAGTCAAATTTTTATTGTCTCTAACTTTAAACTGAGCAAAAACAAATTCAAAGGAAATGGATCTTATAGTGAGATGGCCAAAGGCAAAGTGATGTTAAGAACACAGGTGCTGGGCCAGATGGACCTGGGGCAGAATCCAAGCTCTGCCACTTCGAGCTGTCACTTAGGCAGGTTGTTGCCTCTCTGAATTGGTTTGACTATCTCATATTTTAGCACACTTCAAGACTGTTGTGAATATTAGAAGTAATTGAATGAATTAAGCATCTAAGGGCAGTTTCCTGCAAATAGTGGGGGCTTAGTAAATAATAATTCCATTTTATTTGCTACAAATGTACAAAACAAGCTGATCTGAAAGACCTGTTTAGTAGTCATGCTGGGGGATCAACTTTGGAAAAAAGGTATCTTTGGAATTATCTAATCTATTAATTATACAGAGACCTAGAGAATTAACTATGTCAAAACTGTAGAATAAGTTAGGGTGAAGCCAAAACTAGGATCCAGTATTTCTGACTCTTTGCTTATGCTCTTTCTATGGCACCATGACTGATTCAGTCCAGATATGTAGACCAGAACTTTAAGGTAGGGTTTCTTGGAATCACCTAGAGAGAAGGGATAGTGGAGGTGTGGTTAGAAAAGTACATTCCTGGATTCCATCCTAGACTAATGAATCAAATCTCTGGAGGTATATCTGGGGATTTGCATTTTAACAAATACATGAGATGATTGTTATACATCTCATGAGTACATTTGTATGAGTTTGAGAGGAGTTATTTGAGTTGACTATGAATCTGAGCCTCTTTGCCGTTTTGCTATAATTAAGAGTTGATCTTCACAGAGTTATCCCAGCATCATGGCCTTAGTCTTAGAAACAAATCCTAATGTAATGATGTTAGTAATAATGTTGTCAATGGCAGTTGTGGCCTATTGAATGCTCACTGTGCACAAGGTATGGTCTGAGTACCTACAGGCACTTGAAGAGTACCTGGCATATAATAGCACTTTATAAGTGCTAACTGTAATAACCCCATTCAATTGTCACAACAATTCTTTGAAGGTTGTTATGTCTCTTTATAGAG
This sequence comes from Marmota marmota marmota, assembly GCF_001458135.2. NCBI lineage: Eukaryota > Metazoa > Chordata > Mammalia > Rodentia > Sciuridae > Marmota > Marmota marmota. The sequence goes on from NW_026000026.1 coordinate 74,021,104, forward strand.
ACAGTAAACTAATGTACAGAGAAATCTAATAACTTGCCAAGATCACCAAGCTAGCAAGTGGCAGACAGAGGTGGTAGTTGAACTCATGTAGTCTGATGCTGAAACTCACACGGAAAAGTAGATATTGCATGCCAAAAAGAAAATTTTTAACAAATTTGAAAGTTAGGGGGTTTTTCTCATTAAAAGAATACTTATCCAGGTTTGGTTGATAAGCCTATTGAGACAGACCTAAGAGAAAGCTCTTCACAACCCAGAAGACCTTCTTGAGGGTGAAGAAGTTGGTAAAAAGAATTCAATCAAAAGGGAAATGTTCTCATCTTCAGTCTGTGTTTGTGCAAATAAAATGGATAGTGAAAGGACTCAGTGGCAGCTGGCTGAAGAGCCAGATTCAGTTTCTTCAAGTCTAAAAAAAAAATCACCTGATGGTTTTAAAACAACAATGTTTGTTTTGCTTATTAATTTATAGTCTGAGCAGCATTTGTAGGGAGAGCTCATTTCTGCTGCATGTCTGCAGCCTTAGCTTGGCTAGCTGGAGGGCTGGAATCATGAAGCCTTTGCTCACTCTGGTGGGCATCTGGTCTGGGAGGACTGAACAACTGCTTCTTTATCTGGTTTTTCTATGTAGTCTCTCTGGCATGGTGGTTTCACCCCATGAGGTGACTCCAGATCCAAAGTCATAGAGAAAAGTGGTGTGGGGGGAGATGTTCCCTCTTATGACCTAGCTTCTGAAGTCATGCAATATCACTTCTGCCATGTTCTCTTGATTGAGGCAATTGCAGTGGTCTGCCGAGGTTCAAGGATAGGGAACAGACTGCTCTGCTTGATGGAGGAGTGTCTATTTCTCATACACTGTAAGAAGAACATGTGGGATGGGATATATTGCTGTGGCTCTTTGGAAAATATAATCTGCTGCATGTGTTGACTCTCTTCTTGCTAAATAGGCTCATTCAGGGCCTGTGTAGTTTATTGAGTCCCTTTATCATCATGGTGTGATTTATGCATTTGCAGATGTTAAAAAGGCTAAACTTACACAATTTTTGGGTGGAAACTTGAACTGTGTTTACTCAGAGCCATGTAAATATGTGATGGGGAGTGGCTGGCAAGGCCTTACCTCATCGTGGAGGAATAATGCATAGATGATTTTTTTCTTTAGTAGGGAATATGTCCCTAGTCTCTAGATTTAGGCAATGTTGCAAGTCTCTTTTTTCTTTTCTTTTTTTTTTTTTTGACAATTGTTTAATAGGGCCCAACATGTACTAGTTTTATGCATAAGACTAACAAGATCCTATTCTTATGAAACTTAGACAGTAGACAAGAAATGGATAAGAATTTCAGATAGTCAGAAGGTTATTAGATAGATGGACAGAGAGAGCCCATGGCAGGTGGTGGTTACCATGATGTCATGTGAACAAACCTACTTGGACCTACACATATTCATCAGAAAAGACATGAGAGGAGTTTTATTTAGCCCTTTTATATACTTCATTCATGAGCTGATGTATTCCATTCATAAACTGAGATGAAGTTACCAGGGAATGAACATGGACTGGTACACAAAATCCTAGAGTTGGATTAACCACCACTTCAATATCTACTACCAGTTTTTTTTTTCCCTTTTGCCTCTAAAGAAAGCTTCCACAGAGGTAATTCAGGAAAATTATAATTACTGTGTTTACATAGTGTATGGTAAATACATAGCATTTATTTTTCTTTACTAAAAGTGTGAAAGATATAACAATTTTTTTTTTTTTGGATACCAGAGATTGAACCCAAGGGCACTTAATCACTGAGCCACATCCCCACCCCACCCCTACCCCCCCTTTTTTAAATTTTATTTTTTATTTTGAGACAGGGTCTTGCTAAGTTGCATAGGGCCTTGCTAAATTGCTGAGGCTGACTTTGAACTTTTGATTCTCCTGCCTCAGTCTCCCAAGTGCTGGGATTATAGGTGTGTGTCACCATACCCAGCTGATATAAGACTTTTCATAAATGAAAACTGAATTTGTAACAGGTTATTTAGGGAGTTAGTAGTATTAAGATAGATCTCTCATGTAAGGCAATACCACATGATTTTCCTTTCATCATCTGATCCCATCCATACCATAAATATTGTGTGCCTTCTTTGTATCAGCCTCTGGGGGGTGAAGATAAAATAGTAATTAGGGTCCCTACTTTCACGTAGGCAGACAAAAAAGAAAGGAATGTAACTTGGTAACCTCGAGCCAAAAAAAAAAGGTCCGGAAGGAAACAAATCCTGGGTGATAGGGTGGGACTGACTTCAGATGAGGTGTCGAGGATGGCCTCTGGGGAGGTGACCACAAGTGCCAGAGATCATGGTGCTAATAAGCCAGACACCTAGGCTGGAAGATGGATTAGGACAAATGAAGAAGACATCATTGCCATGATGCTTATTGTGATTGAGGAACCATTGAATGGGAGCTGGGTGATATGATGGTTCCTGCAGTATATTGAGGCCTTGTAGCCTTAAGGTTCAACAGGACCACTTTACACTGGTTCATGTGGTCCAGGTGGACTATTTAGTGACATTGAGTGAAGGCATCTGTGCAAGGCTCTCCTCAGCCTCTGAGCCCTGGGTCTGATGGAAACTATAGACTTTTTTTTTTTTTTTCTTTTGGCTCAGCTTAAAGCTTGTCCTGTGAGTGCTAGGAAGCAAGAGCTATCAGAAGCCTGACTTCATTGCAGCTCCTATTTTTGTTGGATGGTGGTTGCTAAGCAACAGATCCTTCAGCTGGAGCAGAGGAGATGGCCCAGCAAAAAAGGTGGAGGCAATTAGAGTAGTGCTTGAGTTTTGTTGAGGGATGACTTCTAGGAACAAAAATCCATAGAGAGAGTTTCATTTTCAGGAGGTCTGATTGCAAAATCTCCCACATTCAGCTCCCTCTCCACCCCTCTTGCGATTTCTGCCCTTGGTTTGGGGATTTGTAGGCTTTTCCTAGTTTGGTAAGAGCCATGCATACTCAAGGTCTGGTGGTAATTACTGGAGCAAGGTGGCCTGGTGTATGAGAGTGCATTTTCCCTTGTACAGCTCTTCAGAGGGGAAAGGGCCTTTAAATGGGAACATTTGGTTCAGATTATTTTGATTTGTGTTAATGGGTTGGTTCCAAAGTCATGAGTTGCTTTGGGAAATCTAATGGAGAACATTTGCAGGATGTTGTGTGTTTGTTTTATTCCAAGTGATATTTCCCTACATTCTTCTGTGGTCACCTTTCCTTATTGTATAGATATTCCACTAACATTTTAAGAATTTTATTGTCTTCTTAGAGGCATCCTCTTTTGAAATTATTCTTACAAAAAGGGGGACGTAGAGCGTTCCAGGTCTGTGTGAGACAGAAGATCATATCCCCTGTTTCCTTTACCTGTTAATATTCACCTTGCACGTATTCTGTGTCATTTATGCCTCTGTTTTGAGTGCTTCTAAGCATAACTGGCCCCTGGGTTGGTGCAGTTTGTCTTGGATTCCATACTCAGAACAAAAAATCTTTTGGATTGAGATAGACTGGGAATAAGTTAGTCTTATATTTCTGGAAGACTAGAAGAAAAACAAGAAGTTTCATGGGGATGGAACTCAATTGATCTAAAAATGCATAGTAATAGAGCATGAGATTTAGAAATCTATCTTTATCTTCTCCTAGCCCTATGGCCTTGGGTGGACTGCCTAGCATTCCCAGGCCAATTTCTCATTTGTAAAATGGGCATGGGAATTCCCTTAAAGTTGTATTTTGAAGACTGTATCACACACACACACACACACACACACACACGGCAGTTGTTGATTGTTTTCTGTGTGGAGACTTCATAAATTATAATAGAGCTGTGAAATTCTAGCTGAGTGGGTCAATCTCACAAAAATTACTATGCAATTAGATGGATTTAAAAAAATTAATGTAAATTTTTTATGTATATATGACAGCAGAATGCATTACAATTCTTATTACATATATAGAGCACAATTTTTCATATCTCTGGTTGTATACATAGTATATTCACACCAATATGTGTCTTCATACATGTACTTTGGATAGTAATGATCATCACATTCCACCATCATTAATTACCCCATGCCTCCTCCTTTCTTGTGGGGATGAGGGACTTTGAATCAAAGTCCCCTCAAATTCTTATTCCTCTAAACCCTAGTCCACCAAACCCTTTTTTCACCTCTTGGCTTATTTGGCTTACAGGTAAACATGTCTCCCCTTTACAACTTGTTATACTTATTTTCTGGGTTTCTCTCCGTGCTCGGAGAAGCTGGTTGTGAATATTCCCTACCCCTGTAATCATCCTGGAGGTTTCTAAGACCTCTCGGCACTTCGGGTGATGTTGGAGAGTTGGATCTGGAACCTGGGCATGCACCCAAGTCTTGCTGGCTGCTGCTGCTGCTGTTGCGGCTTCCTAAGCATGCAGCAGGGGCAATCGTGTGATCACTCCTGGGAGCCAAATTGAGGCCTCTCTCTCCCCAGCATTTGTGTGGCATCAGGGATGCAGGGAGATGGGGTCATTGAAACAATTAGCATGGAGTTCATGGATGTAAGGATGATGCTTTCGATTGCTGGGTCCTGCTGTTTCACTAAATTGTAATAATAACAATAATGCCTACCATTCAGAGTGCTTACTACATGCAGATGAGCCCGGCAAACCTAAGCGCCTTACCATTTTGCCTCATTTACTCTCAGTAACACACCGTGGAGTACTGAGGAAATTGAAGCTTATGGTACTGATGTACCTTCTTATGGCTGACTGTTTTCTTCTGAAGACTTAAACATTTCTGTGTGTGTGTGTGTGTGTGTGTGTAAAGATACTCAGCAGGATAGACACAGTGAAAAAGCTTTGTTCTCGGACATTCTCAGGTTTGGGACTTGGTTCTGCCATTTGTTAGTATAGGCCTTTGAGCCTTAGTTCTTGGGATTCCTCTTTCCAGGGGATGCTATTTCCTCCTACTGTTGTGAGGACTAAGTGAGATAATATGTGATAAAACACTTAGCAAGTGTCATTACATGTGAACAGAAAATTAGAAGTTGTTTTATATTATTCTTTTTTTCTTGGACATGCTTGTTTTCCCCTGAATGACTCAGTACTTTTAAAGTGCACCCCCATCCTCCACCTGCTCCTTCAGGGGATTTTTCAAAGACTTTGCTGAAAATCTGATGAATGTTCTGGACTATTTCCCAAGAAGGTACACACTGATTCAGTAGATTGTAGCTCCTTTTCCCCAGGGACTGTTCTTATCTTCTCTCTGATGCATGTTGAACCTAAACTGAGGCCAGGGCAGCAGAGGAGCCCTCCGTGAGGACTGGAGGGACATGCTTCCTTTCCCTCCTCTGCTGCCTTCACTAAGGAGAGCCTCCTGGTGTTTCCTGGCCATGGGTTGTTGCCCAGGCTTAGCACCAAGGAGCTGTAGGAGCTGCAGCTCTCCAGGGAGGCTGCCAGGAGAGCAGGGAAAATTAGCCTTTCTCTTTCTCACTGGGATGTTTCAGGGATGAGATAGGGATCCCCAGGGGAGCAGCGGAGACTCTGGGATTTCAGGAATAAGCAAGAACTGCCCTAAGGTGCTTTGCATTCATTCTTTCTCATCTCAGCATATGGGTACTATGATCCTTGCTTTACAGATGAGGAAACTGAGACTCACAGAAATTAGGTGAGGATGGCAGGTGTCAGAGGTGGGATTCGGGTCAAACCCTTCTGTGCCCTGCAATTTGCCAAGGTGGAGTCAGATCTCCGGTAAAGGGCAGCTTCACACCCTTTGCTGTTGATAAAGGAAATGCTTTTCCTCCTGGTGGCCAGACATCCGCCGTTACTGTCTTTGTTATGTGCTCTGGAGGACCTTTTCAGTGCCAAACTGCAGACTTGTGTATTTTTAGAAAAGGAAGAAACTTCTATGCGTAATATGAGTAGAAACTTACCAGTTTCTGAATACTAAAATCAGCCAAACCTAGCAGTCCTTGTTGATACCCATAAGCTGGTGGCCTTTGTTCCACTGGCTGATCTTTACCATGATGGCTTCAGTGGTAGAGCTAACACTCAGGTCCCTTTATATGACAGACTAAGTTCTGAGACAGCAGTGGAATCTGCTTCTCCTTTTCCCCAAGTCTGGACCTGCCACCAGCACAGCCCCTGGCTAGTTGCAGCTGGTCAGATTACATCCTTTAACTTTTTTTTTTTATAACATTTCCCTGCTTGCATTTTCCTCTTTTATGTCTCCCCACTCCCACCTCACTCACATGACCTTTGCCTGACTCTAAGACCAATGACATTTTGAGTTCTTGTTGTTATGTTCAAAAAGGAATATTTTGTGCATGCAGAAACTGGCCACCTGAAGTATCCATGTGCTGGTTGCTTTGAAATTCATAGGGTCAAGCTGCTGCATGTGGAAGGACCAGGTACTGCAGTGTTGAGGTCTCTGTGTGCCTGCACAACGTCTCTGTATTACCATTGCCTGCCCACGTTCATAGCTGACTCATGTCAAGTACTTGTGTGCCAGCCACTGGCTATGCACATTGAACCCTTTCAACAGCACTGTGAGCATGATTCTGGTGTTATCTGTTGGACCTGTGACCTGCCCCAGGTCACATGGCTGGTGGAATGCTCTTGCTCTGGGCTGAGCTGAGGCACCCATGTTCAGTGAGAGAGTGACATCCTAGGAGGGAGGGTGGGGCGTGCCGTTTTTGGGGCCCGACTTTGCTCCCAGGAGAACATCCTTTGGTGAAGCATGGATGAGCCTGAATTTCGGGTCCTCTTGAGGATTAGTTTCTTTGACCTCCTTCTCCTCTTTGGTAAAGAGGATTTGGATGGGATTTCCTTTCGATGGGGATTTTGTCTTAGTGAAGGCTGCAGAACTGGGCCTACTGCTTCTGATTGTGCTGTGTCATTCCTACTCACTCCTTGGCAGTGACTGTCCCCACCTTCTTGAGTTCTTTGAACCCCAGAATAAATACTGCATCTCTAAGACATTTGGAAGACAAAAAGACCTTAATTTTATGCTGTCCTGTGAGGTTCTATTATGTAGCATGTTGAAGATGCTTCCTTATATTACTTTGTTAGTTTAGCAGATGTCCTTCATTCCTGTTTTATCTTCATTCATTCATTATCTGTTGAGTACTATTTTAGAGCACCTGTATATGTGATTATCTCCTTAAAGGAGGTTACCAGGGGTCAGTAAGACAAAGAACAGCAGTGTGATAAGGACTTTTCATATATTATATCAGAGCAACCCTGAGATAGGGAGGAAACTGAAGGAAGAGACAGGGCCAGCAGAGACTCCTGATTAAGAGAGGGCCCCGGGGTGGGCTAGGGCTGCCTGAGTGAGAATCTCAGTCCTGGTGCTTGCTGTCTGTGGATCTCGGGCAAATTATTTAGCCTTTCTAAACCTCTGTTTCCTCATCTATGAAACAGTGCCTACCTCCTAGGGTTTCGAAGGTCAAATGAGAGAATGAATATAAACTTCATAGCATTTCTCTAGTACATAGTGAGATCTTAATAAAAGGTAGCTTTTTTTTTTCCTTTCATTTTTACTAGGTATTATCATCTCTTTGCTTTAAAGATATACAAAGCAAGCCTTGGAGACACTGTCCCAGCCTAGGCCACACAGCTAATATGGCAAAGAATGATGACATACTAGCTTCCATCAGGTGACACAAATACAGTGCCATGTGCTATGTGCAGGGAGGAGATGCAGCAGGCAGGCTGGCCTGGGACCAGGTGAGGTGGACTCCCTGGAGGAGATGCATTGAAGGATTGGCCCCACCTGGACAGCTGTAGGTGGGGAAGCTCAACACTGTTGGTGGAGGAACAGCAAGGGCAACACTTGGGGATGAGCACTGGGACTTTTTGTGAGCTCAGGAACCCTCTGATTCAGAACAAAAGCAGGGCCTGTCCACCCTTGAGGGTAGGGGTGGTCTGCTTCTGACCTAGGATAGAGCCCGTACCTGGTGGGAGAGGAGGCTGCCAGAGAGTTGTTGAGTCCAGTTGAATGGCAGAGGCTGGAGGTGCTAAAGCTTTAGTTGGTGAAAGGGAATGAATGTCCTGGGGAAAAGGAATTTCAAACTTCAGTTGGAGAAGTTCATTTTTGTTCACAGGGAGACCTCCATCGTGTATTTCTACTATAAAGTGCCAGCACTCACAGCCCCCAGGTATTGAGCTGTAAGTAACTCTTGACTCCAGTTTGGGTTTTCCCTGGATGTGAGTCAGATACTCCCTGAGCTGTTTGGTCAGCACTGCTGATGGAGATAGGAGGTTATGGAATTGGGTGGCTTCCTCTTGCTAGGGTCAGTTAAACTTGAGGCCTTAGAACCTTGAACCAAGCAAATGCTTGTTTGAAGTAAGTATTGTGCGTGGCCTTGTGGTTTCCTGGTCCCTTTCCCCTTTTTGACTCTCTTTTGGTTTATCCTTATTTTCCGTGGTCAGATTCTCACCATGGTGGTTTTCAAGTCTTTGCTCATCAGCCAAGGGTAGAGATGCTCCTTGCTTCATCCAACACCTATTGGAGAAGAGTGGTGTGCACATCTCTGTCGTGTCAGTGGCATGGATGCTGCCATGGTAACCACCGTGAGAAAGAGGCCTGCCTGCCATGAGTCATGAGCAAAGCCAAGAACTGCTTTGTTTAGGACACCCATTCCCTAATACACCATTCTTCTTGTGGTTTCTATTCATGGGTTTTCCTAGAGCAGGCAACAAGATGGAAGCACCTTGAGACAGGAACCTGTTTCCTTGCTATACGAAGCCCAGCCACAGCTCATGGAAATTAACCAGTGGGCTCTTGGTTAGTGGTCAGGCAGCAGCTTCCTTCCCTTCTACTTGGCTTCTTGGCCCTTACTAAGTAAAGACTATCAGAGGCCAAGTGCCGGTGTGTTAGGGACCCCAGAAGCAATTAGGTATTTTTGGACTAGATTGATTTTGAACTGGAGGTCACGATCCAAAATTTACATCAAGTTTCTGTCATGTTTTTGGTTCCATGGCAATTCCATTCCCAATTTAATTTTTATGAGAGTATTTTTATCAACATCTTCTCTGAGCCCCCAAAGGCAAAAAGGGAGTCTGGGGATATAACTCAATGGTGGGGCCTGTTCTTAGCTTAACATAGGGAGACTCTGGATTTTCATCCTCAGCACCCTTCCCCCAACCTAGGGATGAGTATGAAGGGCTGTGGTTTTGAAAAATGATTTGAAAGGTTGAAACCATTTAGGCGGGATAATTTTTCATCTTAGATAAAGCAATTCAAGAAGGATGTCATTGTGAGGTAGGTGTGGACTCTCTGGTTTCCTCACCCTTGGGTGAGACAGGTTCTCATTAAACAAAGCAAAACCAAACAAAAAAGCAACCCATGATTTCAGAGGAAGTGAAGTAACTGTGGTCTTTTGTCTCTACTCTCCCCTGTGGATTCAGATGAGAGGTGTCCCTGCCCTCCAAATCACCTGCCATGTCAGTTTTGAATATCATGTGCTGTATGATTGGAGAGAAAAAGGAGCTCTCCTCTGGCACCCTGGTCAGTAGACTAACCAGTGACACTACCTGGCATTCTCCATGCTAGTCCTTGTTGCAATCCTTCCCACCTCTCTGGACACTTCTTCCATTAACTTAATGGCACTGAGCATCACCCTCCCTCCCTTTTCAACTCCTCTGTCTACCAATGTCCTAAAATATAAATTATCTTTAGAGCAGGAAAAAAAAAGCCAAATCCAACAAAACTTCCCTCTGTACTTCTCCCAGTGGTGTATCACACCACCCTCCTGCTTCTTTGACAGCTCGACTGCTTGAAAGAAGATTTTATACTGTCTCTCCTGCTTCACCACTGAAAGTCCTTGCATCTGGCTGCTACTCCTGAGTGCTCTTCTGAACTTGCTGTCTCCGAGGTCCAAGGGACCGCTTGGTTAAATGAAGCTAGGACTTTCCCTTGGCATCCCTTGTCTTTTTAAAAACTCTCTTCCTCATTGACATCATGCCCTCCAGGCTTCCTTTCTTCCTTTCTGAACATCCCATTCTTACTTATCTTCTTTGTCTTGTGAGTCTTTCCAAGGTTCTATCCCTTGTATTTCTGTGTCACTGATCTGTCCAATCCCTGGCTTCTGCCATCATGTCGAGGTGATTCCCATATTTCTGTCCTGCAGTTGTCTTTACCCTCCAGTTCTTCTGCTTCCTGATGTCCACGGGCGTCTCTGTGTGTCTTGCTGGTGTCTCAATCCTGACATATTTCTGTCCTCCAGCCTGCTTCCTCTGTGTGCTCCCCATTTCTGTTAAGACGCTATCGCTATCTCCATCTCCTTTACCCAAGCTCAGTCTCAAAAACTACCTGTGATGATGTGTTTTCCCTGTTCAGTTTCTCTTCAGACCCCCTTGGTATTCTTCCACCCAAGCCCTTCTCGTCAGGCTGCTGCACTGGCTTAGATTCAGTGCTCCCTGGCTTGAATCTTAATTCCCTTTGCTGTGGAGACCCTGCTCTGCCCTGCAGTCTCCTCAACCCCATTCCCTTACTGCTCTGTGCGGGCAGCTTGCCTTTGACATCTCCCTTTCTTTTGGCCCTGGTGTTCCCTGAGTGTGCAGCCCAATGTCCTCTACTGCTGGGCTTTGGTTTAGGTTGTCCTCTCTTCCTCTAGGCTTATTCTCATTATCTCCCCTCCATCATGCCCTCCCCGAGTAGCTCAAATGTCCTTTCCATGGAGGAATATGTCTTCCCAGGTGGTGGTGGTTTCTCCTCTTGTTGAAGTCTCATTACAGATCCATCTCCCCCCTGCACCCCCATTTAATGCTCCCTTCCGCCTGCAACCAACCTTTTAAAAGGCTGTATTTTTAAGACATGTTATAATAGTTAAGAGTATACATTTTGGAGTCTGACCTGCATTTGAGTTCAGACTTTTGTAGTTGTTAGGTGTGTAACTGTGGAACGATTTCTTTAGTATCTCTGAGTCTTCATCTTTCCATCGAATAGGGATAATATGCCTTCCTGTTTGGGCTGTTGGGAGGATTAGAGATGGTATAAGTCAATGTCAGACACCTAGTAGGCCTCTGTTGTTCCCTTTCTATCTTCCTCTCTCATTAGGCAGCTAATTTCTGGGGACTGTATGCAATTTTTTTTTCCTATTATGCAGAGCTCTGTGCCTCACATGGAGAAAATAAGGAATAGCTATTAACTGTTGAATGGATTTGAAAGAACTTTAAAGAGCACATATTATAGCTAATGTTCCTACTGTGCAATTTATTTAGCATTAGAGCAGTGGATAAGCTCAGTGCACAGCATAAACCAAGCCCCAACAAGATACCTGCATTGCCACTGAGATGTGAACAGTTTGAACCACAGATTAATCAGGGTAGATTTGATGATGAAATAATCATTTTACAGGTGGTGGATTCTGAATTTTTGTTCACACAGAAAATGCATTTTTTCAATATCTTTTAAAAAAAATATATTTATTTTTTAGTTGTAGTTAGACACAGTACCTTTGTTTTATTTATTTATTTTTATGTGGTGCTGAGGATCGAACCCAGGGCCTCGTACACTCTAGGTGAGCTGTCTACCACTGAGCCACAACCTCAGCCCGAAAATGCATTTTTTGATATTAGTGAAGATAATATCAGTCACTAGATTGTAACTAAACTTCATTCGACCACATTCAGGTTTGAGATAGTATCTTTAATAGTTCAGTTGAGTTGTTTTATGGTGAGCAGTTTGGCATCTTGCCCTTCATAGGCTCATACAAAGAACTGACTTCCAACCTCCCTGATCAGGTGACTCTATCATTGATGGAACTGGTGCTTCATGGCAGCTGTGTGGAACTGGCTCTAACCCTGTAGGCCCTGAATGGAGGCCCCTCCCTCCTGTCTTCTCCTGGCTCCTAACTCAAGCCTGTCCTCTGGTGTGCTGGCCTTCTTAGTTACCATGTTCCCTGACCATGTGGCCTTGACCTCTTGCTTCTTCTTCAGCATGGAACGCTCTTCCATGTCCTCTTTGCCAGGTTGGCTTTGATTCTGCTTATTATTTTAGGTCCCCAGAGGACAACAGGGTCCCCTTCACAATACCCTCTCACATGTGTGAATGTTCCACAACACATGAAAGATTGAATGATTCCCTCCTGACACCTGTCACTTCCTTCCTCACTCAAAAGACCCTTTCTTTTTTCATCAACATTTCTCTGCACAGCATCACCTGCCTCTTTACGGAAAAACCACGGAACCCTCCAGCACAAATGTTAATCATTATTTTATCAAGCTCTGGCAGGAAGGAGCAACTAGCAAATCCAAACGACTGCTAGAGTATATTTTAATTTCTATCTTCTGGCCAAAATCATCTTTCCAAGATGGGAAAGGGAGACGTGTGCCTGTGGAGAATGGACCCTGGGAATGCACAGATACTCTGAATAAACTGTTAAGACCTCAGGCAAATCTCCTGGACCTCAGCATGGTGAACTGTGGGATTTTCAAAAAACTGGCCTTACGGGCATTGCCAGACTTCTCTTTACCAAGTGCAAGTGCTGGCCAAGGCTTTTATTCAAAGGCATTCTTGGGAAAGTAAGTCAACACCACATGATCTGGATTTAAACTGTTCTTTGTAGCTCTTACAAAATTCAGAGAGTTTGGTTTCTTCTGGGAGGCTATCATGGGATAGATTTACTTAATTTTTCCCTGAATGACTGATTATAGCAGTGGTGCAATTAATACAGACACCTATGGCTTGTAGCCTCGGGGATTTTTGTCCACATCTCATATGCAGTCCCTTCTCACCTGTTGATGTCCTCTGGCTGCTTGCTGCTTGTGGATGGCTAGCAGGTAGACTGACTTTACATGAGTTGGTTGGCTATACTGGATGGGGTAATGAGTACCTTCTTTGATCCAGAGGAGGTCTGTCGTTCCCTGAACCTCGGTCTTCATTACAACCATGATGTTATGTAGTAAGTTTATGTCTCACTTGTGTTTCAAAAGATCAGCAACACAAAAGTTTACCAGTCAGAGCCCTGGGCCTCTTTGCCTGCAGCCAGGAATGTCAGGGATTCCAACTGTTGTCTCTCCTTGTTCCTTTGAGCACTGTGACATTGAGCCCTTCCTTTGCCATAGATTGATGTCAGAGTCAGTCTCTTGCAGAAGACTGCTGTTTTGAAACCTTTGACCTCTCTCTTATTAAACTTGCTTTGTCAAGCCTCAGAGATGGTGGAAGTACTGATGGGGGAGGGTCAGAATCTGCTTAGCAAAGAGCAGCATTGCTGAGTCTCACAGTTTGTCCAGAAGAATCTCTGAGACTATGAAGTGGTTTTCTGGAGCATCTTATGCACAACTTACCCTTACGGTGGTGTAGCTGAGGTTTTAAAATTATATCTTCTAAGGTCAGGCTCCTGGATGTGCTTTGGTGCCATCATTGGCAATTTTGCTATTTGTAAAATGGATTTAAACAATAGCACCTACCTCTAGGGGTTTTGGGTGAATTAAGTGCATAATATCTTCAAAGCAGTTAGGGGCTGGGCCCATGGTAAGTTTTCAGTAAATGTTTTCCATCATGATGTTGAAAGTCCTTTAGAGTAACCTTAGCTCTATATTCTGAGAATGCCACAAGTGGTTCTTGGTGTGTAGACACAGCTTATCTTTTCTATTTGGTCCACATTTGCAGGAGGCTACAAGCCCCCAAAGAGCAGAGTTATGCATGTTTTTGTTTGCAGCATAATGCAGAACCCAAATAGTCAGTACCTGGACCATTGAAGATGTTTCATAAATTCTTACAGAATGAATGAATGAATGAGCCGTGAGCTGACTAAGAACAACAGCACAGCAGGATGGCGTTTTTGATGTAGCTAGCTTATTTTTCTTAGTTTATGACCTTGTGAATCTTCATTACCCAAGAGATCATGACAGCAGGTAGTAGGCTATTGAGCAAATTATTATTTTTTAACTTACTCATCTGACAAAAACTTTATTTAAATGCATATTTTGATAAAGTTTGGTTTCTATAAGAAGCTGTGAAGTTGAGAAGCTACCATCACAATAGTAGGGGGAATTCTTAATGTCGGACTTCTCTGAAGCTGATCAGTCACTTGCACCTTGGCCTTGGATGTGGGAAGTAGTGGGAATCTGATGGTTCCTCTTCACACCACTCCCTTCTAGCCTTCTTCCGCAAGTTATCTTTATATTCTTGTTCCTGTATTTACCATATGAAGTTGTTGAGTATCTGTCCCTAGTAGGTTTCAGGTTTGGGGAGCCCAAGGTATATCAGTTTTAATTAGTGGTTTCTTCTTACCACCTGCTATACAGGGAGGTGCTTAGGGAAGAGCTAAAGGTGAGTGAATAAACCTATGGCCTGAATACACTTATGGAATGCTGGGCCTGAACTGGAAGCAAGGGAAACTGAATTGTTTGTAAGGGGTTATACATGATTCTTTTCTTCCAGCAGAGGGAAATCAATGGGAAGAAAGGTGTTATGGTTGGAATATGTTTGTGAAAAGTTCATGTGTTGGAAACTTAATCCCTGAATTCCTGTGTTAATGGTGTTTGGAGATGGGGCCTTTGGAAGGTAACTAGGATTTGATGTGGACACAGGGGTAAGACCGCCATGATGACAGTGTTGGTGTTATTAAGAAGACAAGAGAAGAGAAGAGAAGAGAGAGACCGAGCTTGCACATTTGCTTGTCTTGCCGTGTGATGCCCTAGGCCATGTTAGGACACAGCAGGAAGGCCTCTACCAGTTGCTGGCCTCACATTCTTGAACTTCCTAGTCTCTGGAACTGTGAGCTGTGTGAATTTATTCCTCATAAATTATCCATTCTGTGGTATTCAGATATAGCAACCTAAACAGGCTAAGACCAAAGACCTCCTAGGATCAGAGTTACTTTAAGTTTGTTACTAATGTGAAATCAAGTAGACCCTGTAAATAAAGGGAGTCTAACATGACTCAAGCTAGACCCAAAGTTGAGGCATATGATGACCTCCTCTGTCTTTCTGAGACCCAGCTGTTTTAGGGAAGGGTTAAAAGTTTATGTTGGGGCTTTGCTTTTTGTTTTGTTTTGTTTTATTGCAGACTATTTTTTTAACCCACTGCTATGGAAAGGGACTTTTACTGGGTGCTATTAGAAGGACTTTCCAGTTCCTTCTATCTCCGGCTCAAGGTTTTTTCCCCTTAAACCCCATCACGTATGACAACGAAATTTCCAGAGTCAGCTCTAGTGCCCTCAGAGAAGAGTCTCTTTTAAGGCAGTAGATAAAGGAAGAGTCACAAAATAATAATTAAAAATGACACAACCCCTCAGTGGTGTGCAGTGTGCACTTTGGCAAGAGTGAAGTCAATATTGTAAAACAGTAAGCACTCTTGGTGGCAGAGGACAGGCAAAACAGGCTTTTAAAAGCCCCATTTCAGAAAGAAAGGGGAGTGGTGGGAAGCAAGACAGGGCATCTTCATGTTGTGAAGCTATTTTTCTACCTAATGATTACACATTCAGTTGAAGTTACCATTTCCCAGCAGGTGCTGGGCGGCACTGGGTCATTCTGGAATGAAATGGGGGGGGGGGAAGGTTCTGGAGGTGCCACGTAAGAGGGCTTTGGCATCTTTTGCACTTTGAAGTTATGCTTTGTGCACATTTCATGTCAGGTGTGTGGATACTTCATATCCGTGCATCTTTCCTCTGCCTGTCATTGTCAACTGCCTGTCATGTCCCAGGCATTATTCCTTCCTTTCCTCCATCTGTTCTTCCACCCACCTGTCCTCAGTCGATTCATCCTTCATTCATCCACATTATTGATTGTTCATTGTGTGCCAGGTATTGTGTCGGCCCTGGGAACTCTAAGGAGGACATGTCTTAGCAGAGGAGACATGCTTATGAAAGAGATAGTTTTTATCATTTTTTCAGGCTTGGATGTGAGGTTATCTATGAATGACCTACACTTCCCTACACCTCCACTTATAATGCCATGAAGACATGGGTCATATCTGCTTCTTGCCTATGTTGGTCTCTGCAGTGATATTTTTACACTAAATTATATATTTTTAAAAAGGTACACAATTCATAGTTTTTTGAATGAATAACAGAATAAATGAGTGATCTGCATAGTTCAGTTTATTCCTTTAACAGAAGTTTAGTCATAGCTGGGAGAAGTCACATAGAAGACAGACCACTTCTTAGTCAAGTAGTGAACAACGAGGGGTATCCATACACATATATGCTGTGCAGTTAGTGGTTCCTTTACTCCTGGGCCTAGCTGGGCAGGTGGTGAGCTCTGACTACAGCAGTGCACAGTTCTGCCCTCACTTGGCCCTCTTGGAGCACTATCCACATTGAGGAGGTCTGGAAAGTGCTGGGAAAGAGAAGTCTGGGTGCTGTGACATAGCCCTGGCCCCTATGGGCCTCCGTCTTCACATGGCCACCTTCCCTGAGTGACTGATCCTGTTGTAAGGAAGCTAGTCACTGGATCTAGGGCCCATCCTTATTCAGTGTGACCTCATTTTAATTGATTATGATTGCAAAGATTCTGTTTCCAAATAAGGTCACCTGGCAGGTTTTGGATAGACCAGCACTTTGGGGACACTACTCCTCCCAGTGTAGGAGAGGGTACTGAAGTTGGTGGACGCAGGCTGGAGACTTCCTGTGCGTCCTCTCATTCCTCAAGGTTTCTGGTTGGTAGGGGCAGTGAGGCTGCACTGGGAGCTGGGACAGCCAGCAGCAGCTGCAACTCCAGTCTCTGGGGCAGGCTTCAGGGAGCAGGATTCCTCTCAGATACCCTGGAGAAGCTGTGAGACTGTGAGGAGTAACCTTCTTTGCTCCAGCTGGTCCCTGGGTCACGTTCACCTATCCTTCCTGCAGCAGGGGAACATGTCAGGATTTCTTACTAACCCAGGAGTACCTTGAGATAGGAGGAAGTGTCCATGAGAGTAAAATGGCCAAATTAATTAATGACCCTGGAGAACAATGGCCTAGGGTTTTTCCATGGTCCTTCTCTCTGGGAACAGTTTCCTGCTACTTTCTTGGAGGCCTGTTGCCAGGGACTTTCCGGATCTGCAGGACATTGCTTTTCTTTTTTCTTTCTTGTTTCCCTGCTTTCTCAGGTTCAGTGTTACTAGCTCCTTCCAGTTCCCTCATATTTAAACCTTGACTGCAATGTCTTCCTCTAACAGTGCTTCTTAAACCTATAGTGCATCACAATCACCTGGAGAACTTATTAAAAAGGCAGATTCCCATATTTAATTTCCAGAATTTCTTAGTGATTCTGGGATGTTCTGATGCAGGTGAACTCCAAAAGCCAAATCAAGAAACACTTCCCCAAAGGACATGTTTGAGAGTGTGGGTGTGTGTTTCCTCAAGTAATACCTGATATATTAGAAAGGACAGCTTCTGCAATTACCTGATGATAATTGGCATAACTTGTCACCAGATTATATATTTAAACTTTTGGCCTAGATATACAATATTTCTGGATACACAAATGCAAAATCTTCTTCTACTTTTTGCCTGTAGGCAAAGTGGTTTGAAAATTCATGAGTGGTACAATGAAAAACAGAAGCAGCATCTTGTTGGATGAGGAAGAATGTAAGTGGGGAATGTATATTTTGTTGCTTCAAAATCAAGCCTAGGAAATGGGTTCTGGTTTGCTTTGTGTGTGTCATGAAGGTGCAGATAATGGGATGGTGATTTTTTTTGTCTTTATTCCTGTGATCCCATTTCTCCTTTTTTCAAAAGGGAATTGCAGGGTTTGTAATTTTTCTGACTGAACTCTTTAAAAAAAAAAGAGTCACGTTCTTATTTGGAAATTTGTTTATGTATCAAAAAATGATTAGGGCTAGGATTTTGACAACTATCCTTTTATGAGCAAAAGTCATGTCTACTGCCTGCATGAAGTTTATTAAATCACCAGGAAACTACACATTAAACATTCACCCAAATCAAAGGAATCCTATTCCTTCCTATCCCTTCACAGGGAGCCAGGAGAGTCTATCCCTGGGGTGGGTGGGGAATGAGAGGAGGTGGCTTCCCTGAGGAACTGACCCTTCAAGCTGAGTCTGAGGGGCAGAGGGACAGTACCCGAGGGCACCTCCAGGCAGATGGGCCACACTTTGTTCCTGGAGTAATCCTGGCACCTTTGAAGGCCTGAAAGTTGGCCAGTGGGGTAGGCCACAGAAGAGGGCAAGGCTGATGGGTGGTGCGGATGAGGCAGTTTTGTAGGTTTCGGTCAGATTTATCTTCAACGAAATGAGAAGAGTCACAATTGGGGAGGAGATGGACCGGGCAGTGACAAGACCAGATCTGCCTTTTGAATAGGTCATTCTGGGCAACTGGAGAAAGTGAGGAGGCCAGTTAGAGTCCAGGCCAGAGACGGTGGTGGTGCCACCGGGACAGGGGTCTTCCTCCAGGTACCAGTTGGAGGGGAAAAGAGTTAATGGAGATGGGAAAGCGGTCCCTGGGTGTTCCTGCACCTGAATGGTATGTAATCTGTAGGGCCTTGTAAAAAGCAGCCATAAATGCTGTTAAAGATCTAAAATAGCTTCTTTCTTTCCCAGTCTCTGTTGACTCATGGTGTTTTAAATTTGTTCTAAAAAGGAAAAAAAATTAAATTTAAACTATTAGTATGAAATTATCTGTTCATCTTTGTGCTATACAATGCCAGTTTTAAATGTTTAGTATGCAGAATGACCAAAGTTGTGCCATTCATACTTCATACCTTATATGCATTTATTTTGTTCTTCCAAGAACAGTGGAAACTCTGCACAAAATAACTCAGGGCTGTTCTTTCTCTTCCTGATGTGCCCATGTCCCCAGCACGCTGTACCTTCTGCTTACTGAGTAAAGAGGGCCTGCAAGGGAAAGGAACTCGTGATGCCTCATCTTTCCTATTCTGTATCATCCACACAGTGGTTGGCTTATCCAGGGGAATAACTCAAGTAAGAAAAGCTTTGATAGGATCTGTGGGTCACAAGTTTCTCGGAATTCACCTGCCTTCTTGCACTTGGCAGGTTCTAATTGAAAGGAAGGTGTGGCCTCTCAGGTAGAAGCAGTTGTAGATGGAGCATGCTTACCTTGTACCCACTTTAAGACTCTCTGAGCTCCCACATGTCATGGATCCTTCAAAATTCTGTACTTCTTGGCATCCAGGGACTATGTACATCTGGGGCCACAAGGAACCCCAATGGACACATGACACCCTGGCTATACACATCTCTGTTCATGTATGTACTCTACTCTCCTACTGGATTTCACTTCCAACCCCCAAGTTCAAAGATAACATTATTGAAAAATTTGAGAGAGCTACAGCGGGGCATAAAACCAAGCAGGTCCTCTGGAGCGTGGGTCCTTACACAGCTGTACAGGTTGCATGCCCATGAAGCTGTCCTGCCTCTACCTCAGGCATTTCCATTTTCCAGCTGCCCTGGGAGCCTGTATCCTGGATTCCACTTGAGTCTGTGTGAGACAGAACATTAACTGGGGTAGAGCTTGTGTTGGCAGCCCTAGCCTAGGCCTGTGGTCCAGGAGTGCTTGGCTTCCCAGGCACTGAAGGCAGCTGTCCCTCCCTTGAGGAGCCTGGTTCTGGATAGGTTTCTGGCAGTCAGCATCAGGGCCATTCATCACCTCCAGGTGCCATGAACTGGGTTTCTACAAATCAGCCTCCAAACAGAGTTGCATTTCTTCTCGATTGTGTGGTTTTCAGAATTAGAGAAAAGATGGAGAACATTTTTTGAAAAACAATTCCAGCTTTGGAATTTGTGATTTTTAAAAAATTGAATTGTGTGGGCTGGGGATGTGGCTCAAGTGGTAGTGTGCTTGCCTGGCATGTGCACGGCGCTGGGTTCGATCCTCAGCACCACATACAAATAAAGATGTTGTGTCTGCCGAAAACTAAAAATAAATATTAAAAACTCACTCACTCTCTCTCTCTCTCTCTCAAAAAAAAAATTGAATTGTGATGTTCCCCCTTCTACCCCTGTGGCCACCTGGATTTCTTCCAGCTTGAGCATTGATTGCCCACTTTGCCAGTGTCTGTCAACTCACTATCAGGAGTTAGAAATCCAGCTTGCTCTGTGGAGCTCCCACTATGCAGTCTGCAGTGATTCCATTGTTGGTACTTGGCACTAGATGTTCTGAAGGTTTAGGTAGTATCCATTCTTAGACTTCAACATGCATAAAAATTGCTGGGGAAGCCAAATCCTGTGCCCCAGCTTCAGACACTTTGATTGACACTGCTGCAGCAGGCACCCTAGGAGAGTCTGTCTCAAGTGGTACCATATTTTAAGAACTACTGATTTGGCCTCTCAAATTTCATGGTGGTCTGGAACAAGGAGTACATGAGAACTAGCTGGAGCACCACTTCTTACTGGGGCTGGGAGGAGACTGTGTTGCTATTAGTGTTGGGTAAGGAGGAATGGAGGCAGGAACCTTGATTTCTCAGAAACATCTGAGAAGGGTGAATATTTGCCTTCTGGGACCTTCCTGCGTGGGGCCTCGCTGAGGTAAGGCAGGGAAGTGGCTTATTAAACAGGGGATAAAAGAAAGTGAAACTAATTTCTGAGAATGTTATTTGGTGTGGCTCTGTTCAGATACTAGGTACTTTTTTATTTTCTTTGGGAAACATTCATTTCATCCCTGGGGAGACAAACGAATCTTGTTTTTTTAATTGACTTTGTTCTGGTGCTGAGGAGCTGCTGCCTTTCTTCCTGTGGTGTTAGTGTTGAGGAGTGTCTGATCTGTACTTTAGGATTAGGCTGATTCAGTGTAGATCCTAATAATGCTACATGAGGAGGTGTGGAGGGCGGACCAGAGGAGGTCCACGTGGTGGGGGCGGGCGGGCGTAAGGAAGGGTAGGAGGTGGCCGGGTGGCTGGATCATCCTCTCCTGTCTGCAGACATAAATCAGCCTGGCGTTTTGTGTACTACATTATTACATAAAAGTGTCTAACACTAACACCTATGGTTTATTGAGTGCTTACTGCTGGCCAGGCTCTGCGCTAAATACTTCCACATATTGTCTTGATTTCTCACAGGAACCTCAGAAGGCAGGTTTCTCAATAGTTCCATTTCACACAGGTGGAAACTGAGATCAGACGCCATGGAAGTGCCTAAGATGGGATTTTGCACCCTGGGAAGCTGTTCCAAAGCCCCAGCACCAGTGTTCTAGGCATATTTGGCTATTGACGACCTCAGTTTACTTGACTACCTTCAAGCTGATCTCTGCTGTTGATAAGAACCTCCAGAAGTGTGTCTGATTATGCTGTCTGTGACTTTCTGAGTTAACAACTACTGAATGCCAATTAAGCCCTGATTCTTTGGGCTGGGTTATTGGTTGGTGGTTTCTTTTTGTCCTTTGCTGGAAAAGTTTCAGGGGTGACAGGGAGGTGACAGGCTTTGGTATTCTATTCCTGCTTTTCAGATGAGGTTCTTGCTTGCCTGGATTTGTTCAGTGCAAATGTGATTGTAGAGATCTGTTTTGCAAGGAAGAGGCAGTTCTGAGGGCGTGGACAGTAGGCTATAGATCTATGGATGCTGGCTCCTTCATACAAGTCCAACTCCAATGTAAAGACCTTGGAACAGAAATGGCTGCATCCTGTGATGACCCATTGAGAAATGAATGTGGCTGAAATCCATCATCAATCCTAATTTACTGTTTTGCAATTTTCCATTTTGGCATTTAAAAGTTCTATAATTATTTTGGTCTGTATCTCCAAATGCTTTTCTGAGGTAGCAGTACTGTTTTTCCCTTTGTACTATGAATAAAGGAAGGCATAGAAAAAGGACAAAAGTTCAGTGGCTTGAAGTGGTGGCACTCAGATGTGTAACTGTTTAATCAAGTTCCGGATTTGTATGTGGATACTTTGGCCTTCTCTCAGAACTTGACAGAGCAGAACACTGCTGCTCCAGTTCCTCATCTCCTCAATTTTTCTGGCTCTTTCCCCAAATCTTCGATTTATTGGCAAGGCCTTTCTTATAAACCTCTTCCAAGAAGGTCTGGCTTTTGCTGTAAGTTTACGACCATAAATTTTCAGATGGTACACGTCACCCTCTTAATCTAATTGAGCCGGCACATCCTTGTGAAGACATCATTTTATTTGGGGGGTATTAGTTGCTATGGTTATTTGCCGAGAATTAACAGAGTCTGTGTTTCCTCAAGTTGGGCTTCTGCAAATTAGCTCTCCGAGAATAGACATAAAGGTGCGCACTGCTGTAAGAAATATCTAGTAAATGTTTTCACTATTAGGCAAAAAAAAAAAAAAAAAAAACCACTGAAGGATACTTCCGGTGGAATTTTACTCCTGAGTTTCCAGTGGGCTTGGTACCGCTGAGGTGTGTAAAGAGCTTTCTCTAGGTCCCCTTGTGTGGTGGCTGTGCAAGGTATGGCTCATGTTTGGTTTTATTCTGTTTGCAACTGGTTCTCAAGGTATTCATTCACTGATTCTCTAGTATCTACTGAGGTCTTGTATATTCCCAGCACCATGCTGGAAGCACAAAGCAACTGAGTTTTTCTTCCAGGGTCTGGGGTGGAAGTCCAAACCCTTGTGCCAAAGAGGGTGGTATAGGGCTACATCATGTCATCACCTGGGACTTCATTTAGACATGCAGACTCTGGGGCTCCCAGGCCTACTGAATCAGAATATGCATTTTGACAGATACCCTGGTGGCTGGGGGCTTGTTAAAGCTTGAGAAGCCTTGCTTTAGAGGGAAGGAAAAGCAAAAGTCAAGCCTTGAGACCCTGCCACCTGGCTCCTTGCTCCTGTCTTTGGTGTTGAGCATCACAGTACTACTGAGACTCTCCCACGCTCCCCTCTGGCTGGGGCTTCTTGGTCTTCCCAGCCCCTCTCACCTGCTCACTGTGAGACCCCTTGGTCTGACCCGCATGGTCTCCTCTTCATGTTCCCCTCTCCTTTCCAAGTCCCCCTCCCTCCTCTGCTTAGGGTACTTCTTTCTCAGAAAGCCCAGCATCTGGGGCATGCACACCTCATGTAAATTCCAAGCCTCTTGGATGTCACTTTGGCACACGAATTCTTTCATCCTCTTAGGCAATTGACTAAAGGGATCTGCTGGTACCACACTTTCCCTAGTGCATTTAAAAGCCCCTACTTGAGTTTAATCAAATTCTGAAGAAGAAAACCTTGCTGCTTTGAGTTAGTTCCTTAAAATGAGTGTGTCTTTGTGGTGCTGGGGACCCATCCACTGGCGTTGGGCATGTTAGGCAAATTGATCTACCACTAAGCTGCATATGCTATTCTAAAATAGCATTGTTTAATCCAAGGTTTTTGCCTTGCTTTTCTTTGTCAGGGGTGAAAGGAAATTGTAGATTTGTAGATGCTTTAGGGTTTTCTAAGCATTTGAGGAAAACCTTTAAGTGCTCCAAGTATATAGGGTTATTTGGTTAGTTTTGTGACTCAATGAGGCAAAAATGGCTTAATTCTTATGCTAATGAAAGCTCTCCCTTTGTTGATTCTCTAACCTGCTGGAAACTTCCACTCAGCCTCTGCTTATGGGAAGGAAGGCAGGCCAGCCACTGAGGGCTGTCCTGTGTTCTGCTCCGCCATTCTTTTTCCCTTTCTTTGCCTTTTAAATTCCCATGACAACCCTGTGAAGTTCCTATTATCCTCATAGTAACATGGACACTTGGAAAGGTTGAGTAATGTGGCTGAAGTCACACAACTAGGAAGTGTGGGACCAGGGGTCTGGGAAGACCAAGCATGTCATACATGCTCTCTCTGTGTGAGAGATTGACTGATTGATTTGTACTTCAGCAGCCTGGAAATAACCCTCTCTTTTGCACCCTCCATTGATCAGTTTTTTACAAAATGGGTTTCTTTGTTGCAACTAAGTAAATACTACACTTTTCCTTGAGGGACTTTTTCCTGCACTGACCTTCTGCTGCCTTATCATATCTTGGGGCAGCATATGAATATAACTGGGCTAAACATGGTACCTTAATTCCCTGTGTCCAGCTTCTTTATGTCTGGTATGAGCAATTCAGTCATGGTGTGGGCTTTTTTTGGGGGGGAGTACTAGAGATTGAACCCTGGGGGTGCTGGACCACTGAGCTAAATCTCAACCCCTTTTTATTTTAAAAAATTTTCAGGCAGAGTCTCCCTAAGTTGCCTAGGGCCTCACTAAGTTGCTGAGACTGGCCTTGAACTTGAAATCCTCCTACCTCAGCCTCTGGAGTTTCTAGAATTATAGGTGTGTGCCATTGTACCTGACTATGGGAGGGCTCCTTAGGGCTTGAGTTTTCATCATATATCTGATACCGATTAAATCACTTGATGCAGTAGTAATGAATTCAGCAAATGTTTAGTAAGTGCCTACTACATATGCCTTGCACTGACATTGAACATGTTCTGTTCTGGAAATGTGGCTCAGTGGTAGAGTGATAGCCTAGAATGCATAAAGCTGGGGGACTGATCCCCAGCAAATATACATACACACACACACACAGCATTTCCTCCCTAGAATTCTCAGTTTCTTATGAGAGTAAGTTAATATTTACGATACATGAAAAACACATAAACAATATAAAATATATAGATATATGCCTATTTATATAAATGTAATAATATATAATATCTAAATATAAAAGGTAAAATTATACTTTGCAAACACAGGTGAACTGTATATAATTCAGTACATCTCACGACAATGCTGCTGATTATTGGTAAGTAGTACTTGGAGCTTTCAGTAGGGAGCAGAGCTTCTTTGAATTGTGCATACTCTTTCCTTATCTCTTGGCTTTGCAGTGGTCTGCATAGTCCAGTTTGACTGGTAATTCTGTGTTCCCTGCCATCTAGTTGTCCCACAGGGAGGAAGCCTCTTGACTGTAGTTGTACTATCTAACAGTGAAGCTTGATGGGCAAACTAAAGTAGGTGTCCTAAAACAAAGTTCTGGGCCAGCTTCTTAGTAAAAGGCTTAATCCATGTATAGGTTGACCTTGTCACTCCTCTGTAAAAATCTAGTTTCCATTTTGTTAAGGGAGAAAGTCTACATTCCTTTGTGTGGCAATCAAGACCTTCCAGGGTTTGATTCTAACCTCCCTCACACTTCCTCTCCTGTCCAGCTAGATGAACTTCCTGTTGTTTCTGGGTGGTCCTCTGCTACTGCATCTCTTTGCTCCATTTCTTCTTCTTGAATACCTTCCCAGGCCTGCCTCCCAGCCCTGTGCCTCCTCCCATTTGTGCATATCCAAATAAGGCTCAGGGCAAGTGCCACTCCCTATTCTTTTTTTCTCTCTGTGTAGTCTCCAGTGGCCCCAGCTGGAATAATATCCCATTTGCATTTTGGTAGTTTTCGTTTTTTTTTTGTTTTTTTTTTTTACTCTTTGATTCAACCTTCATTTATAGTTTTCTATATACACATTAGACCCTTTTAAATTAAGTTCCTTTTAAGGATATGGGGTATAGACATACCTTTGTTTAATTTTTTGAGTGCCCTGATTCCAAATTCTAAAATATTTGAGAAAATGAGGTGATAGCATATAAAGAGATTTGAAGTCAGAAGGACCAGGTTTCTTGTCCTACCGCTCATTACTGTGAAACTTTGGGCAGGTTATTTAACCTTTCTGAGCTTCTGTTTCCCCATCTGCAAAGTGGAGATGATAATACCTATTCTACAGGATGGTTGTGAGGATGGAATAATTGAATATTTTTAATAGGTGCATGTTTCATGGTAAAGTAATGGATAAGTTAACCCTTAATTATAGGGATCTTGATGTGTATTTAGATGGATTTGGGATTCCCATATTTTTCCTGAAGGGTATTTCCATGTAAGTAGAATTCAAAACCTCATCTTGGAAAGGGCACCACCCTTCCATGTTCTACTTGATTTCATTTTTAGAATCAACTCTGAAAATTTCATTATCCTTTATGCTCTGCCTGGAAAAACAAATTCTCCAGAGTCAGTGCTGGTATGGCCTCATTTAGGAAATAGTTTCAGGGAAATGGCTCCAGGAAAAGCATGCAGATGTATAATCAGAATACACATCATATAATGTGTGTGACTGATAGGGTTGGTGGGCGTATCATCCGCCTCAGGGAGATAAGAGGTTTTCCAAGTCTGCCCCAGCTAGATTTGAAAGAATCTGAACCATTCTGGCAGTGACTTCATCCCTACCACCCCTCCCAGCCCTGGCTCTGGCTTGACTGCTTAGATGAACACAGGCTTTCTGAGTGTGTTAGAGTAGTTCTTCCCACTTGCAGGCCAAAACCCTCCCTCCCCTGCTGACTGAGCACCCTGAGTGAGCTGCTTTCCTTCTCAGGTGAGTGGTCTTCACCTATGGGGCAGGATCTGTCCAGATCTTGTCATTTCTTCTTGAGAAACATACCTTCTTTGATATGGTTGATTGCCATCTAGTGGCAGTTCACAACACATGTCACAGAAACTAGTCAAATGCTATGGTGACTTTCTGTTTGGTTTGAGATTTGAACACGGTCTGCTTCTTTTTGTTGGTATAGTGCAAGAATTCTGGCTGTAGAATAGCATTTAAAAGAGCCCACCTCTTGCTTTTCCTAGAGCCAAGCACAATGAACTAGGTTTAAAATGTCACATGCTGAATTGGGGAAATGGAGAGTAGGGGGAAATGCCTCCCTCTAAGCACAGTTTTTGATAGGATGTGTTCTGTTTGCTTAGATAAGGAGAAAGAAGAGAGGGTCCTCTGGAGACTCTTCCTTATTCTGGTTTGACTCCAGGCTTGGGAATGGAGACATAGTTTGGGCTGGCATTTGACTGATTTGTAGTTCATTTCTCCAGGTCCTTGGAATAGAGGTTTTGCTTAATGCCTCTGATGATGGTGACTCTCCTTCCAGCCACCATCAGCAGGGGCATTAAGTAAATGGTGGTTCCCTGTTCACCATTAGCTCCTTCCACTTATGGCAAGCTTCAACCAGACTTAAGAAGAACTTTCCATAGTTTGTCTAATCTTTTTTTTTTTTGTCCCTTGTTGAAGGCTGATGGACCTGTGGAATGCCCAACTTCCCCTTATTTTTCTTTCAGCAACACCTGCTCTGGGCCCTTTACTGTGCTGGGTTTGGGGATATAGCAGCGTGCATGAAGGGA
Organism: Marmota marmota marmota; assembly: GCF_001458135.2. Lineage (NCBI taxonomy): Eukaryota > Metazoa > Chordata > Mammalia > Rodentia > Sciuridae > Marmota > Marmota marmota. The sequence continues at coordinate 74,048,085 of NW_026000026.1, forward strand.
CAAGAGTCTGCCTGTATGGAATGTTAGTGGGGGAGATATTAATGAAAAAAAATTACCTGACTGAATATAAAATTACTCTAAAGAAGAGGAGTATAGGACACAGGGAGTGAGAAACAGAGTCAGTTGTGGCTTGCTTAGAGAAGGTTTCCTGGGGAAAGGGACTTTTGAGTTGAGAACTACAGGCAGAGTGGCACACCCTCCAGGAGCCTCAGAGGCCAGAGCACCCAGAGCCCAGAGAAGGAGGTGGCGGGGTCACACCCTTCAGGGCCCCTCAGGGAGAAGGGCTTTGGTCTTTATTTTTAGAGCTCTGGGAAACCATCCTAGGGCTGAAACTACTGTGCAAAGAACTGACCAGAGGAACAAAAGTGGATGTGGGGACATGTGAAAGGAATCAGTTACAGTTACTCAGGCAAATGGGGCTAATTGGGTAAGGGTTTGCGATGGGAGGAGTGGGCAGAACTGAGAGATACTTGCAGGTGAAATGGACAGGCTTGGGAATGGACATTGTGCATGAAGTAGACCACCCATCAAAGATGATAGGCAGGTGTCAAAATGTGTGGCAAGACAGATGGTCAGGTGATGCCCTTCCTCACTGTTAACTGGCTCTTTGGGGGAGGAGAAGAGGTGAGGAGAGACTTTGGTTTTGAGTATGTAGGGCTTTCCTGGGAATGGGGATGTGTAGTAAACTAGAGTCTTTGGAGAACTTGTGTTTGTCTCTCAGTTCTGAGTCACGGTGCCTCTGTGGTGACCTCTGGCACTCTACCTGTAAGCCAACATGTGTTGCTGTGCCTGGCCCATACAGCAGATTTTGAGAGTCACTGTCCAGCCCTGTGCTAGGCACATTTTGTATTCTATGACATGGAGTTTCAGAATGAGGCCCAGAGAGTGAGTGTGATTGGCATTGAAAGAAGGGACAGATCAGCAAGGGCTGGGGACTGTGGTATTCTTGTTCTTAAAGCAGCCAAGAGGCCAATCCTTTTGCAAGTTCTTACCTCTGCCCTTGGTCTTTATTAACTGCAATCACTTTCTAAATCTAGAGAGAAGAATGTGACTGAGTAGCAGAAAATATTAAGGATACTTATATGCAATTTGGGTAACTATGGCCCAGAAAGGCAGTAGATCCACTGAAAAGAAATAAAATTGTAATGTTATCTTGAGTTCTTTATTATGTGGGTATACACATGCGTGCCTGTTTGTGTGTGCACAATTCTGTTCAGTTTTCCCTATGGAGTCAAAGGAAATGTCTTGATTTGCAATATTTCCTGTAAATTTGCATAAGATTAAGGCAGATTTTCAGTTTTTAAAAATTGTGATAAATCTTCTCCTTAGTGAAAGAGGGATCACATTTGGGTTAAATTCTCTTAACTTCTGTGCAAATTAGTATTTGCTGAGGCAAAGCATGGCATCTTCAGGAAGGGAAGGGTACTTTCCTCTGGACCCTGAGTGACCAGATGGCTTTAGGAGCAGTCTTACAAGGCCAGATTTCTAGCTGCTTCCATGTCCTTGCCTTTCTGGTCTCCTCGCTCATAGAAGAAGAGCCTTGTCTTCCCCGGATGTGGGCATTGACCACTTTGCTCTACTCTGGACAACACTCTGCTTTTCTAGCAACAGATGTTCTGCAAAGTAAACATTATTGGCTCTGCAGGGCTCCTTGCTGTTCTTGCACCACTTCAACATGAAACAGTGAGGTTATGTGAGTGGGGCCATGATGCTTGGCATGCTCCAGCCTCAGTGCCAGCCCCTCCCGCCCTTCTCCTCATTGGAATATGCATGTTATAGAATCCTGTGCCCACCAGAGCAAAAGCTGCAGAAATGAATCATTGGATGAGTCGCACATCCAGGGTGATAATTTACCTAAGACATCACCAATGCTTTTGGGTTGAATTAGGTCAGAAGCAATGGTTTTTGAGTATTCTCATTCTGATGCCTTCTCCATTGTCCCAAGTAACAGAGGGGTTATCTTAACCCATTAAGTCCCAAGCTTTCAGTTCTGTGAATATTTCAACAAAGTCGACACAGGTACATAAAAGTACATTGAAAATCATAATGTAGAGTTTATATAATTAATTAATATTGCTATAATTTTATTCGTATAATTACATTATAATTACATATTACATCTGGGACAGGGGAACAAAATGGATTAATGGGGTGAGCTAACTTGTTGTTGCCAGATGCTACAAGGGTCTCAGTTCTGAGAACACTGGAGTCATAGGTGTCTTCTGTCTGATTGTGTGTTCTTATGTCAGTCCTTTAGCTTCTCTGAGCTCTACACGTGAATAATCATGCTTCTCCCCAGTGGGGCCTATTTTTGAAGGATTCATATATCCGGAGAGAGTAGCACAGCTTTAGCCTAAAGAGGAAATCTTGTGGTAGGTAGAGTGCCTGTCCAGAGTGTCCAGCCCACCTGAGGCTTCTTTCAGATGATGTAACTGAGACTTGACCCAGGGTTTTATATCTGATAAGTGGTGGAGCTGGAACTTGAACCCAGGAGCCAGTGGGGGCTGGGGCTGGAGCAAGAGGTTGGGGTTGATCAACCTATAACCAGTACCCCATAGAATGCAAATAGAGAAGGGAGGTTCTCCCAAATAGGCTTGAGATGTGGTCCCAACGTCTGGATTATGGATTCTGAACAAGAAAACAACAGGTGTCTACTGTAGCTTCCCTGGAAGTTTTCTCTAAGTCCGAGGTGAGAACATTTCAGGTTCCAGTGATTGGGGCTCTTACTCACCCCAGCTGTCCTCATTGGCTCAGAGCCCAGTACTGACTCCATAGCAGCACTCATCCCCAGTCTTCCATTAAGGGACGAGGCCCTTTGGTCCCTCCAATCTGCAGTGCTACTCAGGCTTCTGCAGTGGCAGAGTGTGCTCTGAGCCACTGGACAGTGAATTCAGGTTACCTTCTGGTCATGAGCTCCCAGGTGAAATGGGTCTTCCTGTGAAAAGACCCCACAAAGCCCCATTGTGCATTATTATTAGCTGCTCCTCGGTCTGCATTGGCGGCTGGCCCTGGCAGCACAGCCTTTCAGGTGCCTGCTGGAATCTTTCCCAAGCCTGGCTTATGTTTCACATTTTTTTCATGTTGTCGAGATGATGGTCCAACATGAGTCTGTCTCGCCCTCTTGGGGAGGCCCAGGAGGATGGTGGATGCAGGGGCAGAGCTGTTCTTACTCCTCACTCAGCCTTTCTTTGTGTGTTCTGGTTGAGGAACATTCAGATTAAAGAATTCAGTGCACATTGGATGTCCTCTTGGAGGGCTCCTGTTTCACTCTAAAACACCACTCTCCCTTGTTTGCTCTTGCCTGCCTGGGGCTGCCCCTTTCCTTCCTCCCTACAGTGTTCTGACTTCCAGATGCTTCTGTTCTTCTTGACTTGCTGGAGGGTGGCTTGTGTTCTGAGGGCTGTCCTCTGCCTGGAATGGCCAGTTGTGAGAGAAGCCTGCTTCCCCTCCAGCATCTTTTGACTTTTTGTCTAGGACCAAGTGACTGAACCAGAGAGGGACTGGAAGTTGGCTCCTGTGTTCCCCTTTTTCACCCCAAGTGTCATGTCTTGCACTGTAGAACAAAGTGCTTTGCACAAGCCCTAGTTAGCTCAGAACCTGGGTCATTTGACTTTGTGGGAGGGTGGTCCATGCTCCATGCAGTAGCTTGAGCCCTGGACTTGAGGATAGCAGCAAGGCCTGAGCCTGGCTTTTCCTGAGCAGCCATTGCTTGGGAGGAATGCTGGGGATGGGGTTTGGGTGCCATGACTCCCTCTGCATTTATTCAGCACAGGCTGAGCAGGATGCCCTGCCAGGTGCAAGAAGAAAGAACAAACCAAACAAAATCAGAAGATGAAAAACATGACCCCTTGACTCTAAGGGACAAAATGGGAGCAAAGAAAGAGAAACGTTGAGGACCACGATGCTTTTATTTAGTAGGCTGTGTTGATCTGTGAAGCCAGAAGACCGCCCTCCTCCCAGCCCGTGTCTTATTAAAGCCAGGCCTTGTTACCAGTTTTGCCTCATGTTTCCCTCCTCTGGGAATTTGAACATAATGCCATTTCCCCTTCAGTGAGGAAAGCTTGGAGAAGGGTAATTTGAATGATTAGCCTAATCTGCAGGAAGGCTGTGTGCGGAATTAAGTTAAGCACATTTGCACTGAGCAGCCTTGTCTGTTAGGCCACTTAAAGGTACCTTCGTGGTTTTATACCCTTAACAGAAGCTGAGGGCTCAGGAAGGATCATTGGCTTTTATTACTGTCTTAAATGAAAGCTTATTTTTTAAAATTTGACAAGGGCCTCTGAGAGTTTTCATTATAGATACCATGTGTGGGGTGTGTTTTTACCCCATTATAAAATGTTGCCAGGACTTTGTTCTGGTGGCGGTGGATATGGCCACCCAGGGAAATGGCTCAGGTGGGAATTTGTCTGGCTGGCCCAGCACTGGGCTCATGAGGAGAATGGAGAGGGTCTGAGAACCTGAGCTCTGTGTGTGCCTAGGTTGGAAGACGAAGGTCAAGTGCTGCTTCTGCCATGGGGCCCCACAGCTCCAGGCCCTTGCTTTTAGCTTTCCTAGAGCTCCCTTCCCACTTGAGGTTGGGCTTAGGGGAAAGTATCCTTAAGACAGGCATGGGGGCAGCTGTGCTGACCACGTGGCGGGTTTGGCAGGGTGGAACTTCAGGCTGCAGAGACTGCTTTGGACTGTGATCCAGGCTTCCTCCCTGACCTGGGCCAAACAGATTCCCACATGTGTCAAATGAAGATGACAGAACTTGCTATGTGGCAGGAGGAAGTAGAGGCTGGATTAGAATCATTAGAATCACATGTAACAAAAATACGAACTTTTAGAGCAAATCAGTTTCATGTTATAAACAAATATTTACTACTTTAAGATTGCATTCATTTGTTCCCCCAAATGGTCTTTGGAACAAATCTGCTTGCTGCTATTTTCATAGAAGGACTAAAAAGAACAGCGACTGAGAAGGCCAGTTTAATTTCAGTAATTCAGTTTTTTCCTTTTTTTCTTGCTAGATTTGTCTTCAGCGAAGCGCAAGTTTGCAGATTCCTTAAATGAATTTAAATTTCAATGCATAGGAGATGCAGAAACAGATGATGAGATGTGTATAGGTAAGTCATAACCTTGTGGAAGATAAAAACGTGTGCTGTTGGTCGTAGCTTTTGGTGTCCCACTGCCTGTAAATAAATACAGAAAATAAAGGTCCATCAACAACCAATAAAAATCTTAAAAAAAAAAAAGAAAAGAGGAGAGGAGGCCTGAAGGTTAGTAAAGACACAAGACGCCGGAGGGAGTGGTGGGGCAGAGATGTGTGAGGGTTGGGCCTGGGCTACGCTGGGCTGCCACAAGTTCTGGAATTGCCCCACTCATTTCCAGTGTGCTGAGGAAGCTTAAGATCATGCAGTGGGACTGTCCTTTCCACTGTCCTTTAATGTTTTCCTTCCTGCTGGTTTTGTGTCCTTCCCCTCTGTCCCCAAACAATAGTGCTAAGAACTGTAGTGCAAAAGTACATGCAGGTAGATGAATGGAGACTTATACCAGAGGTTGCAAAATGATAGTTCACAGGGTGAGATCAGAATACAGCCTTTATTTTGGCTCTGAGTTGTTTTTTTTTTTTAATTGAGTCATCATATAAATAGAATTTATCTAAAATCCCAGTTTCCCAGCTTCTTTGAAAAGCTTGAGAATCCATCTCCTGGCCCTGTGTTCTGGCCTGGTAGCCGCTGGCTGGAGCTCTGCCTGGCTATCACTACCTTCAGATGGGGAGAGGAGCTCAGAGTCCAGCTCACCAGGATCCCCATTTGTTTTGTTCCTTACCAAAAGGCTGCAGGGTGTGGTGCATTCCTGTTTCTCAGGGTGCTGTGCTGCTCCACCCCTGCTGTCACTTGCCTTCTCTTGTAGGCAGCCCTGAGCTTGGAGGGTAGGCAAGATCAAGACAGCTTTCTTTGTGGATGTCTCATTATTAGACTTCATTCTTTTCACATTGTGTATATTGGTTGACTCTATTAAGGGAACGAGAATTAAGAAAGTTGGATGGCTGGGGTTGTGGCTCAGTGGTAGAGTGCTTGCCTAGCATGTGTGAGGCACTGGTTGGATTCTCAGCACCGCATGTAAATAAATACATAAAATAAAGGTCCATCAACAACCAATAAAAATATTAAAAAAAAAAAGAAAGTTGTGGCTGGGGCTGTAGTTTCATGGGTAGAGCATGTGCATTAACATGCTTGAAGCTGTGGGTTCCATCCCTAGCACACACACACACACACAAAAGAATTGAGAAAAGTTATAGTGAGTCACTTAATTCATCAACTGTTTTTTTTTGAGTTCTGTTGCTGTGTGGAGCACCAGGACCTGGGAACAAGCATAGATAATTGGAAGACCAATTAAAATGCATCATTGTAAATCATGAATGGATGGCTGCTTTTCCCAAAGTTGCACAAGTGACCTGAGGACCCTCAGGGCTACTGTACTCAGTGCCTACTTATTGTCACGCTGCATGCTGCATTCTATTAATGAGTGGCTTGAGGACTCAGAGAGCAAGAACCCAAGGAGATGCCAGTGATGTGGCTTCTGATGCCAGCAGCACTATTTATTCAGTTCTGGTGCCAAAGAAAAGGTTGGGCTCTGACGCAACCCCATGACAAAGGTTGAGGAGGTTGAATTCTGGACAGGAAATCTGAGCGGAACTCTGCCCCGTCCAGCCTGGGGACTGGGAGCCTGCCAGCATCTCACCAGTCCTGGGACTCTCAGGAACAGGCGGGTCTTTTCCTTATAGAAATCCTTCCCTAGCTAGAGTGCCAGATGCAATTAACCTGCACTTCTGGGTCATCTTATCCTGAATGGTTAATGATTAAAAGATAAGGGAAGTCTGAGGAAGCAATTGACTTCAGACATCTGTGTGTACACTAAATTGAAATCCATAGCTTCATAGTGGAGCTGGAAAGGCTCCTGAAGACCCATTACTCTTCTTCTGGTTCATGGCCCCTTTCTGTCTTCCAGCAAGGTCTTTGCAGGAGTTTGCCACTGTCCTCAGGAATCTTGAAGATGAACGGATACGGATGGTGAGTATAGCCGGGCTGCTCTTGGTCCCAGTGTGTGCACATCGAGGGAGCGAAGGATTTGCTATTAGAAGACTTGGATTTGAGTCCAGTGTTTGCCCCTGGGGTGCTTTGCGATCTGGAGCAGGCCTCATCTTGGGAGGATGAAGCCTTTTATAAGTGTTAAAGGATCACTTGTACACAACTTCTGAACAGCATCATGTCTCCCCAAAGATTTACTGTGAGGTCCACACATAAGGTACAAGTCTTAAGGGTGGAACTATTGAATGATTTAACTTTTGAGGGCCTCAGATTTATCACCAACAGAATAAGAAAGATGATATCCTACTCTGCTCCTTCTCCCCACATTTTATTGAACCTATCCAAGTGTCCTTCAAGGACATGAGTCAGTGCTTCACTTAATTCCAAAGCACCTAACATAGAACCTACCATGTAGCTGGCCCCAGTAAATGACACTTAGTAAATGACAGTAATTACAATGAGCTTTTCAAAGAGAAATGCTGTGCAAATTCCAGAATCAAATGCTGATCTCTAGGTTCCTAAGTTCTATTACAGGACACTTATTCTATTGGAGTTCAGTAGTAATGGAGAAGAGATTCCACACCCACAGGAAGTGCCTATGCATCTTCTCCCACATACCTCAGATGTTGGGAATGAAACCTGGTTAGAAATCCCCTGCAGGCTGCCCACTGGTTTGTCCCTAGGGAGACTGTCTCCAGGCAGCCGTGCTCCTGAGGATTAATGAAGATACCAAAATTTGAGCATTTCTCTTCTCTTCCCATAGCAACAGCTGTTAATGTGAGTATTAAGTTTACCAAGGCATTGTTCAACCAAGCACTTCACATTGTCTGTTCTATTTACCTCCCATGGGGACTCTGTGACATGGTGTCTGTTTTGTCCCCATTTTTCAGATGAAGATACTGAGATTTACAGTGATTAAGTGATTAGACAGGATCATGTGGTTAGTAAGTGATACGGTCTCAATTCAAACCCAAGTCGGCATTATACCCCCATCCCCCCAAAAAATATGGGGGGAATTTCTTTAAAATTCCAAACAGAGTAGAAGCTTTCCCCTTTCTGCAGTGCGAGGTGACCTGGTTTCTCCTGATTGCCCACCAGTGGGTACCCAAATCAGAATCAGGATGGTAGTGGCAGTTGTGGTGGTGGCTATAGGCTTGGTGGTGGGGGAGGGGAAGCTGTGTGCTTGGGCACGTGCTAGTGCCTGAGAAAGGGCAGTGATTCTTTTGAGCCTGATTCTTGGCCAAGTCAGTATTTGGGGGTGGGGGGCGTGGTGAGCAAATCAACATGAATACCCTGCAGATTGCGATGGCCTGTGGTAAGGGAACAATGCCTGGATTATACTTTTCAGCTTGCCTCTGCAATTTTATTATTAATGTCAGTGAATCGAGTTTCTGCTGTCTGCATCTGAGTATCTGGCCATCACCAGCAGCTTCTCACCCCTCCTCGCCATGGGACAGCTTCATCATCAGTTCAGCTCGGCTCAGCAAAGCTGCGCCCCTTCTGGGAAGCCTTCCCTGACTCCCTGCGATATTTGACTGTCCTTTGTATTTTATGCACACCCATTTTATGCCTCTGATTCTGCACTTACCACATTGGGTCCTGATAATCACTGTACATGTCTGTGCCCATAGTCAATAGGAGTTTTTTCCTCAAGGGCAGAGAATGGGCTTCTGGGTCCCCAGCATCAAGCTCAGTGCTTGGAACTGATGGAAGTTATAGTCATAGACTCTCAGAGCCAGAGAGACTGTATTCCTCACCATCTGCAATTTGTCATTTGACAGATGAGGAAACGGGTCATATCAAGGCTGATCGCAGGTAGGAGTAGGATGGGGACCAAGACTTGGGTGTCTTGCTTCCCACATGAGCAGTTGAGTGCCTTCATAGAATAAGCTGCATAGGACCAGATCCTCAGTGACCATGCCCATTGGAATAACTTGGAGCTTACGAAATACTGATGTCTGGGATTTGATCTAGAGATTCTTAGTTGGTAGCTCTAACATGCAGCTAAGGTTGAGAATCACTGACCCAGGGGCTTGGCATACCATTATAATCTTCAGGGACTCACAGTTGACTTGTGGAAAAGATTTGATCAAGCCAACCAATTAAGCAACACCAGATAACAATAAAAATCAAACAAGTTCAATACTGTTGCAACACTCCATTGTTAAAATGCATTCTGCTGAAATAAGTGCTTTCAAAATCAAGAAAAAGGCAAATAGGAATAAATTTTGGAGACCTGCCTTTTTCTCTTCCCTCATAGTGTCCGGGAAGTTCTCTACAGTGTCCATCTAAGGCTTCTGGCACACATTTGAGTTGCTTTCATTGTGAAGGACTTGCATATGATTTAGAAAAAATAATACTTTGTTGTAAAGAGATTCCTGAAATAACTAGTTGAACACAGAGTGAGCAATGAGTGACTTAAAAGGAAAGACTGTAAAATATTGCACTGCCTTAGAAAAGACCATGGAGTCTCAGAGCTGGAACAGTTCAACCCACTCATTTTGCAAATGAGGAAATTAGAGCCCAGAGAGGTTAAATGTTTTGCCCATGGTCACACAGTTGGCAGCTAGTCAACACATCATTCATTTAGTCATTCAAAAGTGTTTGAGTGCTCCTTTGTTTCAGTACTCCTCTGGGCTTTGAGGAGAGTGGTAGACAAGTGAGTGTTTACAAGATGGTATGTGTGTGAGTGTGTGTGTATGAGAGAGAGAGAGAGAGAGAGAGAGAGAGAGAGAGAGAGAGAACATGTACAGTGCTGAGCCAGAAAACATCACCTGGCATATGTGTTCTGAAGAAAACGTGGTGGGATGGCAGATAGCTTCTTTGGGTGACAGTGGTGTCACGGAAGGCCTCCCTTTTAAAAAGATGACCTTTAAGCTAAAACCCTAATATTACAGTAAGGAGTCATCTGTGCAAGGGTTTGGGGACAGAACATCTGAGGGAATAGCCAGGGGCAGAGGGCCAGAGGTGGGTTAAGATTGGCACATTGGAGGTGCACTGGGGTGGTGGTGGCCTGGAGTGCAGGGCTGAGGCTGAGCCCTGGGAGATGGTGTTGAGAAGTAGACAGTGGTCAGGAGGTGCAGACATCCTGGTTCCAGTACTGGGGTGACAGAGCATCAGGACTGAAAGGTTCTTGTGACAACAGATGTCCAAAGGCGTTTTGTTTCTTTTTTTACCTGGACTCACTGTTGATCTGCTTTACCTGTAACTTTGATGCACGGGCATCTATAAGAAGATGTCACCTAAGCTTGAAACTTAAGACTGTACTGTCACCATTCTCCTTTGCCTTCAGAAGGTTGCTGACACTTTTAGGCATTTCCATTTTCCCTTTTAAAGAACAAATTTTAATCATGCACAGGAGGACTCTCACGTTTTGAACAGTGACTAGCTTTTGTATTGTTGTGCCATCAGTTCAAGTTTTGTAAATGGTGACATGTAGATGGTATTGCTTAGTCTAACTCTACACGAGACATAGGACTCTAACTCTACACGAGACATAGGAATACCTTTTGTGACAGAGCTGCCATCACATCCGTAATTCTTTACTGATACTGCTTTTGTCTCCCCCATCTCCCTCTGATTTTCTTCACCAGATTGAGAATGCCAGTGAGGTGCTCATCACTCCCTTGGAGAAGTTTCGAAAGGAGCAAATCGGGGCTGCCAAGGTGAGCATGTTACAAATGTTGTTCTTGGATTTTAGGGTAAAAGTCTGGAAAGCACAGGAGCTTCTTTAAAAAATCTAAGAATGCCTCCGGGAAAACATAAGCTCACCTTCAGAAAATCTTCTTTGACAGATAAGCTGAGACCCCAGCTCATCTGATCTTTTGCAAGCCCCTGAATAAGCATCCACCTCAGCAACCCTTCCAGTATCTCGTTACCTGATTGTTTTGTGCTAGTTCATAAACCACCCACAGGAAGAAACTACACCTTCTCTGTGTTCTCAGATGGCACTGTGCTTGGACAGTTGTTTTTGTGGAATGGTGTTAATCAGGGAGTCCAGGACTCATGGCCTAAGCAGAGTTACACTATAGACCCTGTGCTCAGGGATCTGTTTCAGGGGAGGAGGCTGGTACTTAGTTTTTGCCCAGTTTTTGTGGTGTGTAGACATGGGTCCTTTTTTTTTTTTTTTTTTGCCAGATATTAAAACATTTCAAGAGAAACTGAAAAGCCAGAGAACTTCTGTAAAATAATTTAAGAAAATATGTATTACTCATTGTGTAGGTCAAAAAGTGCATTTGCAGGCCTGCTTCAGCCTCTGTGGGTTATCACTGACCTGGAGGAACTGTAGCCCAAACTCAGCTAGTTTCATATATTACTGAAAGACTGAAAAGGGAAACCAGTTCGTTTTTAAGAGGGGATTCTCTGGGGCTTCCCGCCTGTGATAAATCACTGGAAATCCTAGCTGCTTTGACCTTCAGTAGTGTGTTAGAGACCACCTGCAGGGAAGATGTTTTGATTGGAATCAATGGAAGCAAAAGGCTTTTTCACGTTTTTTTTTTTTTTTTCTGGAACTGGGTCAGTTCAGCCACAGTCCCTCACGCCACCTGCAGGAGGTTTGGGGCTGCACCACCCTCTTCCTTGGAGTGGATTTTACTCAGTTGTGAAATGTCCTTGAGAAGTGATTGTAGGTGAGAAAACAGTAGTGAAATGTTGTAGAGTGAGAGCCCTCTCACCTGCCTTGTAGCAATAGATATGATCTATCTCTATGAAAAAAGATGTTTAGTCAGGGTCTGTCAGAGCCGTGGGTGGCCATGGATTGAAGGAGAGACCATGGCAAAGATTTTCTTCTAGTTTTAGGGCATGTGTGTACCAGTTTCATTTTATATTAACAAAGCAATGGAAATTCATTAGTTTCGTATGAAAGATTAAGGAATGGGTAATTTGAAGGAAATCTGGTTGTACTAAGATTTTGTCCAGGACTTTGGACTGTCCGTGAGGGCTGAGAATTTGCTGGTGAGTGAACTCTTGGGGCCTCGGGGCCTGTGCTTTCCTATGGCATGTACAGTGCTGGCTTCTCAAGGTCTCAGGGGAGAGCTTTGAGGCAGAGGCAGGAGGACCTGCATATTGAGTCATCTTTCTAGGAGTTACTTCTTCTAGGCACAGATGCCTTTCACTCTGGCCTCTTGCCTCACATTGTTTGGGGGTTTACCACTGTCACCAGGGAGAAGCAGAAGCCTGAGTGGGCTCCCTTGGGATTTGAGATCAGTGATCCTCATGAGAGGAGCGGGGAGTCGTGGGGACCTGCTGTAAGAATAAAAGAATTTAAATGAAATAGTCACTCAACCCAGCATCATACTGTGTTCTCTCCTTCATTAAATTATTAATAATCATCAGTCATCCAAGTTATTTGAGTGGCATTTGGGTGATTTCTCAACCATTCTCCATTGTCTCCCCCTGACCCATATCTTCTCCATCACTGCACACACCCATGCATTTATATCATAGTGCTATGTAAATTAAAAAAAAATAAACAACAAATCCACTTGGGGGCGGGTGCCTTGTCAATAATACCTAAGAGCCAGCAAGTATTCTTTAGCTATTTTTTCAGTGGCCAAGAAGAGAGGTTCCTGAACCCTGCAAGTGATGCTAAAATTACTTTTCCCTCCTTCTCTCCTCTCGGGTGCTGCTTTGGTTGCTATAACAACCTGTTGCAGAGTACTCATTGTGAAGGCTGCCAGGAAGTGGGGGATTCTGGGAATTCTTGTGCTAGTGTGACTGCTCAGGAGTAGGCATGACCCTGAAGCTTCTCTTAACAATGGTCCTAAGTTGCTATTTCTAAGTTTAAGAAGTTAATTTTCCCTGTTCCAGAGGTAGATTTGGAGTGTGGAATCTATAAGGCGAGTAGAATAAATGGTAGAGAGTAGTGGTTAAGAGGGTGTCTAGTGCCAGATGTGGTGGCACACACCTGTAATCCCAGTGATTTAGGAGGCTGAGACAGGAGGATTTCAAGTTCAAGGACAGCTTCAGCAACTTAGTGAGGCCCTAGCAACTTAGCAAGACTCTGTCTCAAAAAATAAAAAGGGCTGGGGATGTGACTTAGTGGTCGAGCACCCCTGAGTTCAATCCCCAGTGTATGGGGAGGAATGAGTGAGGCTAGCGCTAAGCTGCATGATTCCAAATCTCATCTCTACCACTTGCATGTGAACTTGGGGGAGACTTGCTGGACCTCCTCATGTGTACTTCCCAATCAGTAAAATGGGGATAATAATAGAACTTACCTCATAGTTATTATGAAGAAGAAATGAATGAACTCATATAAAGTGCTTAAAATGGTATCTGTCATGTAATAATTGGACAAGAGAACAGTGCCTGTCATTTAGTCATGTGACATTGGCCATTAAATTAGACAGACAGGGTTCATTCCTTAAGGATATTTGTGAGACCCTGCTTTGTGCCTGGTCCTGTGCTGCTATGCGTTGATGTTTGGTGGATAACAGGCAGATGTTGTTGTGGGCTTGTGGTGTGGCTGGAGAAAAAGGAGTTAGACAAAAACAACAACAACAACAACAACAACAACAAAAACCCATCACCACCACCACCAACAAAACACCGAATCATTTCAGGTTATGATAGGTGCTCAGAAGGATTGTCTTTGTGGAACAATGGGACATGCAAGGCAAGTGGTGTTCTCGATGGGAAGGAGATAGGTACAGACAACAAGCTCATCGCTGTCATTGAAATTCATTGCATGCTTCTCATACACCAGGTCCTTTCCTGTATGTGGTTTGTCTCATTATTAAATGAGATTACCTAACAATCCTATGAGGAGGGTGTGTTCTTCTCCTTATTTTGTTAAATAGTGTTTGAACAAGACAAAACCTGAACAATTATTAATTATCAATGAATGAGATAATTGAGTGATTTGTTTAGAGTCAGTCCCTACAGAGTTGGAAGTAAATGCCAGGACCCTGGCTCTGTCCTCTCTGGAGGGTGAAAACCATTTTGTGTCCTGAGTTCCTGAGTAATAACACCCTCCCCTCTAAGACCATTACCTAGGTCTCAGAGTTATTCCTGTAGAGGTCTCTTGCTGTTTTCTCAGAACAGAAACTGCTTCCATCTCTCTTTTTCTTTCCTTTCTTGTTATCCTTTGCTCTAACTTTGGCTGTCCTCTTGAACATGGAATGTGGAAGCTTGAGTGGCCAGAAAGTCACAGAATGCCAGTGACTCATGTTCCCTGGCCTTTTCTCACCTCTGGCCAGCTGAACTGTTCTGGCCCTTGGGTTCTTTTTAGGGTTGCTGACAAGGCTAGTGGGAGGGGATATACGTGAGCAGCAATTGGAGTTGGAGCCCAGCTTGAAGATCCTGGTTTCTCTAGAGGAGAAGAGTTGCTTGCCTGTACCCTCCTCAAATATGAAGGAGCTCTGTGTCCTCAGGCTTTGTCTTCATTTGCTTCTGTATGCTTCATAGTTCTTATATGTGAGTGGTTGTTAAAGCAAAAGTCAGATTTGTAGAAATGGGTGCATGTCACTCTGTGTGGCTTAATATCTTGCGTCAACCAGATAAATGCAGGAGCTTGTCAGGGCTTTGGATGATCACTTCTTTGCTTAGTATTCTGGGGCCTTTGCACTTACTCTTGCTCTAAAACCTCTACTCTGTCCCTTCCTGTGTTCAGCAGGACTTAGCTCACATCTTCCCTCCCCAGTGAGGCTTTCCTGAGCACCCTATCTAAAGGATCACTGTGACCACACTCTGTTTATTTTTTTTGTGGCACTTGCAATTATGCTGCTCATTTGTTTATTGGTTAATTGTGTTTCTTTTTCTACTAGAACCATGAGGGTAGGGGCCACTTCTGTCTTGTATTTTCAGTACCTGAAGGAGGGCCTAAAACAGAGTGGTTGCTCATCATAAATTTGTTAGATGAATGAAGAGTCTCCGAGCCTCCTTATCTGACTAGAAAATACCGGGCTCTTAGAGTTATATAGCAGTATCTCCACGGGCAACCCTCGGGTCCTGTAGACAGGGGCGATGGACTTGGTGAACTGGAGCCTCTGTACTGGACCAGCACCAGCTTCCCTCCAGCCCCCTTGCCTGCCACCTCACTGGTTGTGGACTGAGAGGAGACCACCCTGAGCACGTCTCAAAGGTGGTAGAAAGTGTGGACTTTGAAGGCATGTTCTCCTGGGTTCAAATCCCAGCTCTGTCACTCTCTGTGAGTTTTACTAGTTACTTCTCTGGGTCTTAACTTTTCTTATCTGTAAAAATGGGGGATAAGAATAGAATCTCAGTGACTCAAGGCCTTGCTGTGGGAACAGGGATTAATATGTAGATTACTATAATTATTTTTCGTTTTGAAGGCAGTAACTTAGTCTCATCAGAATTTCCCAAAAGGAGGGAAAAAAAATCCTATTATTCCATTTCCTTAACTTGTGGTTTCATTAAGTGTATAGCCTTTTATCCTCGTCCACAGGTAGGTAGGTACCTGCATGGGATGCCCCCAGTTTGTATCATGCTTCTGAACTTTTCCTGATATCATGATACACCAAGCACTTAATTATCACCAACCCTATCCTTGGGCAGTGACTGTGCCTCTGCCTCTTGTTTTTGTTTTGCTGTCCTCAGTCACACAGTTGTGAAGAATCCATCTTTGTTTTGGGTTCTTTCTTGGCATAGAGACCTGTTTGTGGTGATCTGGGATCACAGGGTAGCTCAGTCCCTGTAGTAAAGAGTATTAACGTTCCATTTAGCCTTAGTCTAGACTAGTCGTACTTAGGATGGAGGCAGGTCTCCCTTCCCTACATTATCTTCATGGATGACCTCCCATTGTCTCTGGCTTTGAATGTGTGAATTAGAGAATAGAAATTTGGTCTTCAATTGAAGATGTTCCCCTCGTCCCCACCCCTGGTACTGGGACAGGAGCTCAGGGCCTTGTGCATGCTAAGCAGACGCTGAACTTCCTACCTACTCCTGCCAAGCCCCCCCAATTAAAGTTCTTAGAAGGTGGAATTCTGGCTCTGCCATTACTGAATGCTGGCATTGACCATGTTTCTGGGACTGTGCTGGTGACTCTGTCATAGATGCTCAAGCCTGTGGGGCTGCAGCGGAGTGGCCTAATGGGTGTTTTTAAGGATAGGGGCCATGTGGAGTTGTCTCCTGATCTGTGCTGGGATGACAAGGCTGTGAGAGCAGCAGGCAGCCTGGAGAGACTGAGCTGCTTTACTCCTGCAATGGTAACTTTTTCTTTTTCTCTCTCATTTTTGCCAGGAAGCCAAAAAGAAGTATGACAAAGAGACAGAGAAGTATTGTGGCATCTTAGAAAAACACTTGAATTTGTCATCTAAAAAGAAAGAATCTCAGCTACAAGAGGTAAGAAGTGTGATGAATACCAGAACAGAATGTTAGATTTTTACATGTTACTGTGGATATGTGCTGTTTGCTCTTTGCCAGAAAATCTTAGGGTTGGAAGAGACCTTGGAAACCAGAAGCTTAAACCCAAGTCCTCATCTACTGCTTTACCTTTGTAACTCCCTATCCCACCCACACTTGTGGCTCAGCATCCAGCTGTGGCTGAGGAACATACTACCACCCAAGGCCACCACCTCCTGGGTGGGCACCCTCAAAGCTAGATTGCACCTCTTCATTTCAAGCTGAGACCTTCCTGTTCCTCTCATCGTTAGCCTTAATGCAGCCTTCCTTCTTGACCTGCTGCCTCGTATCACTGATTCACAATGTTGGCATTTGAAACACTTGGGACATTCTTCCTTAATACACACACACACACACACACACACACACGCACTCTGTATTGGACCCAAGGTCTCATGCATGCCAGGCGAACACGCTACCACTGCACCATATCCCCAGCCCTTTAATATTGATTTTTAAAATTATTTCAATCTAGTACTTGACTTTAGTCTTTTCCTTTCTTTTTTTGTTTTAACAGTTATCATGTTGTCATACATAGATTTTGAGCTGTGGTAAACTTGTTTTGAGAAAATAGTCTTTGATCTGCTCCTGGTTCTTCTAGATTTGCATGGGGTCTTTTTAAAAGTAGGTTACCCGAAAAGAAAAGGCAGCTTTGCTGTCACCGTGCTGTCACCACTTAGTTTGTGACGATTTGCAGGGTGAGTGAATTTATGTTTCTAGAAGACAGGGCAGTTTCCTAGTGGAACTCAAAATTTGGCTTCACAAATGTCACCTAAATCCTAATAGTTTGCCTGACCTTTCTCCTCATGTGACTGAAAAAGTAAAGCTTTGACTTTCGGTCCTCATTTAGAGCAGAGACCGAGCCAGTACTTGTGCCAGGTTAAAGTCATATGAAGATGGTAGGGTCAGATGTTGAGAGCTGAAGGTAACTTAGGAGGTGGTTGAGTCCAGTCTCCTCCTAATCAGGGTTTCTTACACATCTTTAGATAGCAGTATGGTGTTCTCAGGATTCTTTGCTTTGAAATGGGTTTTAAACCAATTTTGTAGGGCTGGAGGTGTAGCTCAGTGGGAGAGTGCTTGCCTACCGTGGTCAAGGCCCTGGGGTTCAATCCCCATTTCTGCAAAAGCATTAATACTACTCGACCAACCAGTTCTTTGATAATAAGAACTCCAGTTCAAAATGGAGTCACTAGAAGATGGCCAAGGACATGTGGATTGTTACTAATAAATGCCATTTAGCTCTGCTACCCTCACTTTTTAGTTTTCATTCTTCTAGCATTAGTTGACATTTAGGGTTTGGAAACTGATTTATGTTCAGGAAAGGCTTTGTGGCTGTAGTTGACAATGACCAGCTCTGTCCAGCTCTGCCATATCTACATGGTTTCACATTATGTTTAGGATGACCATGAACTGTTCATGCAGGCACTGAGAGCTGAGCAGATGTCTGGACACTCTGGCACCTGCAGTGTTGGGCGCAGCTGTCCTTTTGGTGTGGTGTTCCTGTTGTCCTGTTGGTGTGATATTATTGTCTTGGCCTGGGATGAATCCAACATTTTTTTTTTAAGGTCCATTTCAATGCAATATTTCTCTGAGTTGTCACAGTGTAGGGACCAGAACACTGGACATGCATTCACTGTGTGACCTGGGACAAATTACTTAAGACACTCTAAGCTTTAGTTCCTTTATTTGTAAAACACTCACACAATACCCATTCTGACTACTTAATGAATGAGAAGTCAAACTGTAGGTGCTGCACAAAGGTAACATATTATCGCTCTGACTGCCCTGCTTCTCTCTACCCCCTGTACCCACAGTGGATGACACGGTTCCTAACTGTGCCACTTTTATACTTCAGTGCACATTTTTCCTTATGTCCTTTTGTTATCGTCCTTTGTGTTTCTGCCTTTTGCCCATTCATGCTTTCTGAGTATTTTGAAGGAAAGGATTGGGCTCCAGGTCTTTCTTGTAAGTCCTTGTCTGCTCAGGTCAGCTCTGAAGCATTGCTTTTTAGTTATACCTGGACTGAATACATATGCAATAAAAATCCTAACAGCCACAGCAACAAACTACTGTCACCACCACCCACAGTAGCAGCAGACATTATTGAATGCATATTTTATGCCCTAGGAACTTCATATGGAATCTTCTTGAATCCTAACAACCACCCTATGAGGAATAGATGTATCAACTTACTTTACAGATGTGAAAACTGAGGCTTGGCGCAGGTAAATTGCCTGCCAAATAGCTAGTTCATGCTGACACCTGGGTGGGAGCTCTACTGACCCAGTTTGCTCTTGTCTCAGGAAGGGTCTTGAGGCTCTGAACCTTGCCAGTCATTCTTATTCAGAACCATTGTCATGAAAACAGAACCAGAGAGAGGGAGGCACCTGGGTGATCATCCAGTACAATCCTCCTTGAAGGATCTGAGCTCCTTGTAGAGGTCCAGTGATTTGCTTAAGGTGTTCCAGCTATTTAGGGATGATTTCCTTTACATTTATTAAAAATCAACTTTTAGGGACATCATTAAATACCTGGTACATCTTTGATGAAATCTTATACTTTTGATTATCCTTGATTGCAGGGCTCTGATTTAGTTTGAGCTCATTCCTAAATCCATGAAAAATAGAAATCACAGGGCACCTATGTGGAACAACACTGCCATCTAGTGGATGATTTTAAAAACATCAATATATTCTTTAACAGCTAAGAAATTTACATCAAAACCAGTATGTGTTCATTCTACTAGTATTCATTGGACACTTCTGTGAAAGTCTGTGCAGGCTGTGGGTGTTTTGTGGGAAGTGAAATGAAGTATTTGCTTTCGTGGAACTTATAGTCTTGGAAAATGTCTCTTTTTCATAAAGCACAGAATTTTTGATGGGTCTAGTCAAGCTGGAAGATTTATAGTTTAAGTAACAGTGAAACTGTCTTGAGTGATGGTCAGCTTTCTGTAACAAAATACCTGAGTGTGAGTACTTTATAAAGAAAAGAGATTCATTTAGCTACACTTTTGGAAGTTCAAACAGCACAGCATCAGTTCTGATGACATCTCTCTCCCTTACCACCAGCCTTTTTCATCACATTAGGGTAATGGTATCATAATGGCAGACCATGTGTGAGCCGGGATAGCATATGCAGGCTAGAGAGAGCAGGGAGGGGCCAGTGTTATTCTCTCATGACATCTTTTTTTGAGAACTAGTAGGGTTCCATGAAAATGACTTAATACCTCCCCAAAGCAGTGCCCCAGAGAATCCTAAATGTACCACAACACCTCCCAACACTGTCACACTGAGGATCAAGCTCCAAGCACACCAACTCTGGGGGACACACTCAAACTATATAGTTGTGCTCTGCTGAGTGAGTTGGAATCCTGGCTTCTGATTCCACTGTAGAGTCTAAGGCTGTGGTAGAATCTATGCCCTAGAGTAAGCAGAGGCAAGGCTAGAGAATTGTGCCATCCCACCTGGGATTTCTCCTTTCTTTTCCTTTGGAAATACATTGAGGTATGCATTTCTGCTTAGTGCTGTGTCACTGCAGCCATGTGCTTCAGTGCTACTGACCGCCACATGGAGATTGAGTCCATCATTCTGTGGGCATCTTTTGAACACTTACCCTGGGCCAGGCACTGTTCTGGGCTCTGGGATAGAAAAGGGGAAAAATTAGATAAGGTATTTGTTCTCAGGGACTTTGTTGTAGAGTAATCAACACACAAGAAAAGAAGGATTAAATAAGAATTTCACACAGTGATAAGAAAATAAATTGGAGGTAAGCTAGGGACTTCTTCAGGACACTGTGGTTAATGAGCCCAGAACTGAGCCCAGAGGGCTGAGAGGGAGCGAGCTGTGTAAAAGCTGGGGCAGTCATCTTCAAGCTGTGGGTGTGCAATAGGAATCGGAATCACAGGGTCATAAAATAGAGTTGAGTCAGACAGAATGAAAAATATGCATTATATTTAAATTAAAATGTGTGTTTATTGGGTCATAACGTAAAAAATATTCCTTACTGTGAAGAAGGAGGGGGAAGAGGTTTTCAGGCAGAAGAAACACCAAATGAGGTTGTGGGCAGGAAGGGGGCTTGGGGTATTAGAGGGCAGGAGGAATCCAAAGGCTGGGGCACAGTCAGGGTGGGTTAGGATGGGTGGAGGGGAGGCCAGAGGAGTGGGCAGAGCTCCCAGGGTCTTCACACCATGGGGCAGCATGGGGAAGGTCTCAAAGGGGCTGAGAGACCTCTGATTGGGATTCCAAGAAATGTGTTCTGGCTGCTGGGCAGAGGCCAGGCAGGTGAGAGAACACAGGTGGGGAGAGCAGTTAGGAGAAAAGTGCAGTGACCTGGGGACAGCGTGGCTGGTTCATGGTGGGAGCAGGGATTGCAGACCAGTGCGCAGAGGTTCCTGGTGGTTTTAACAGCCAACTTGCACGGGACACTTTCCCGTTTTTCCACATTGTTCACATCCTTTGGTCCATTTACTCTTACAAATCAGCTTCACTCTGAGGCAAGGACTGACATTATTGTCTCCATCTTCCAGGTAGGATCAGTGACTGTAAGCAGGAAAATTCTAGAACTGGAATGTTGACCTAGATCAGCTCTCTGAGGGATACTGGAGTTGATTCTGTGTCCCTGCCTAAATTGCAATAGGCCCTTTGCAGATATTCAGAATAAGCCCCTCATCCCCTACCCTAGCCTACAGTCTGAGTTGGCAAGCCCAGGGAGAATGTGAGGCCTGTATGGGAAGGTCGAGGAAGAAGATGAATCCTTCAGTGTAGATGTGTTGGATTTACTTAATGTTATTTATTTAAATCTCCAAGAACATTAAACTTAGAGGGAACATATTGGGCGTGGCTGGAGGAGCCCAGGTAGATGGTGTCAGCCCAGTCACCTAAGCAGCCACACCTAGGGGAGGCAGGGTATGGGGCCTTCTGAAATCTTGCTTCCAGATAAAGACCTCCTTCCTCCTTCCCCTCATTGGAGGCTTGCACAGCGCCCCCTATCTTGGCCCTTCAGTTTTATTCAGCAGTTGCTCAGCAGACCAGCCTCTGTGTATTAGCATGTGGGTTACCCTGTAGGAGGAGCTTGGTAGTACAAGACTTGAATCATGGTGTCATAGCCGGGCGTGATGGTACATGCCTGTAATCCCAGTGGCTCAGAGGCTGATGCAGGAGGATTGCAAGTTCAAAGCTAGCCTCAGCAACTGTGAGGCGCTAAGCTACTCAGTGAGACCCTGTCTCTAAATAAAAAAATATAAAAAAGGGCTGGGGATGTGGCTTAGTGGTTGAGTGTTCCTGAGTTCAATCCCTAGTACCAAAACAAACAAACAAACAAACAAATAAATAAATAATAAAAAATCAAGTGTCTTGTATTTTACTAGAGCTTTTGATTTTCTCTTTATTTACATGATCATTTGACTGAGTTTGTGTTCTGCTTTTTTCTTCACTATATTGTAAGCTCCATGAAGAAAGTTTCTTTTTGCTTGAGATAGTTGAGTGAAGGAATGAATTGCTAAGTTCTTAAGGTGTTAGTGTAGCACCATATTTGGAATAATAGAAGTAAGGGTTTGTCCCAAATTTCTTCTGCAGGAATCTTGACAAAGGAACAAGTAGAAATGTTCTTTGGGGAGCTTTGTTTATCTTAGTACAGTACATTATAGAATTGTTCCTGACTTGTTTCTAAGGAAAATAGTGTTTTGTCTCCTACTAGTACGTATGTTCATTTGTATAGTGTTTCATCATTGAAATCTGCTTCCCATAAAGTGTTGTGGCTGAGGGTGAAGGTTGGGTATCCTTTGGCATAGTGTTCTGCCACTCCGTCTAGACTGGTTTTCTCCCTGTCTGGAGCCCAGATCTGTGATTTAATTGCACCCACCCATGGGCCTGTCCCGGACATCTCCTGCACAGAGGGAGAAGTGAGAGCCAGGGGGAGCAATGCCATTACTCTCCTTGAGGTAAAGTGACAGTTTTTTTGTCACAGTATTTGGGACACATTTAAAAATGAATGCCCTGTCTGGGGTTCCCTTTCCTCTAACAGCTTGTTTTGTTCATGAGGAGGGACAGGGTGAGGATGGCCCTACAGATTTTCTTTTTCACTCTAAAAACCTGCCTGCTCTGGAGCCCAGGTTCCCCTCTGGTCCAAGGAGGTGGTAGAGCATTGTGGCCGGACAGTGATTGAAGTTCTTGGGGGCAGATGCACCAGGACAGGAGTCCCAGCTCTGCGACCTTCACTGGACTTGATTTTCCTCCTGCAAATTAGAGATAAAGATAATATATCTTTATAGAAATTTAATAAGGATTATATAATTAAAATTAGTGATGGTTAACTAGTGTATGTACAAGCATGGATCTGGTGCCCGGCACAAAGTTAGTGTTCTGTTAACCATTGTTGTTATTCTTATTTCGGTGTCATGTTATTTGATTTGTTTTAAAAATCTAGAGATTTTTTTCTGCTTGCTCGTTGTTGTCCTTGGTTAGTGACTCAATTTCTCTCTTACATTCCATCTTGTTTGTAGGCCGACAGCCAAGTGGACCTGGTCCGGCAGCATTTCTACGAAGTATCCCTGGAGTATGTCTTCAAGGTGCAGGAAGTCCAAGAGAGAAAGATGTTTGAGTTTGTGGAGCCTGTAAGTAGACATTCAGGGCTTGGGGGTGTACCCAGACTTTCATTCCCACCTTTCTTTCCAGCTGCCTGGTGGGTTGCAGAACGCTCTGTGTTGCTGACCAGTTCTGGGCTGTGCCTTTGGCTAAGACATCACTTTCTCAGTTCAGCTACCCTGGTGTCTCCTGCAGCTGTCCCTGTGCACCTCAGTGATGGTGATAGAGCACTTGGCAGAGTTCCTTCCTGTAGCCACCTGGCCCTGTGCTGTTTGGTCTTCTGGTGAAAGAAGCCCCAGGTGGTTTCTCAGAGGGGAGGCGTTCTCATCTTGCTGTGAAATAATGATCATGACTTAGCTTTCCTCTTTTCTGCCACCCATCCTCTCTCCATCAAATAATCCAAATGCAATAGTAACTTTAGTCAGCTTTTTCACTGCTGTGACCGAAAGACCTGACACAAACAGTTTTATTAGAGGAGGAAAAGTTTATTTGGCACTCATGATTTCAAAGGTCTCAGTCTATAGATGGATGGCTCCATTCCTCAGAGCCTGCGGTAAGGCAGGACATCAAGGTGAAAGAGTGTGGTGGAGGAAAGTGGTTCAAGACATTGCACTAGGGAGGGGGGAGAGGGAGGGAGAGGGAGAGGGAGAGGGAGAGAGAGAGAGAGAGAGAGAGAGAGAGAGAGAGAGAGAGAGAGA